>NC_063162.1:100111926-100761093 GCF_023159225.1 Perognathus longimembris pacificus | reverse complement strand
GATTGGGTATGAACTAAGGGGAATCTCGTCCAATTTGTAATTTTTTAAATAAGAATATATTTGTATATATTGGTATAATTAAAACCAAGTAAGACTTCTAACCAAAAGTCTGCTAAAAAAAGTCTGCTGAAGTACAAATGTTTTGTTATACTTTGAATGAAGTATGCTGATAATATTGATTAAATCTTTTTGTTTTATTTTGTTTGAAGTAAAAGAATCTAAAGACCTATGGAGTTAAAATTTCCAGTCATTAGTGGATTTCCTGATGACGACTCAACACATATTGGGACTATGGCAAGTCCCATCCCCTAAGCATGCCTTAGTTTCCTTAATCTGTGACACAGTGCAAAGTTCATCTTAGTCAATCTCTGCCCCCTCCATAATCTCTCTTTGTTCTTCACAATCTCTATCAGCTGCCCTCCCTCTCCCACCCAACTCTGCCTCAGTGTTCTCACCATTGAAGATCTCAAATCTACATTCTTGGATCCATCAACTCATTCTATTGGGAATGCTTTCTCTGCTAAGCCTGGTATTTCTATGTCCACAGCTCAGCTCTGATAACTTTTCTCATATGGAACCTTCTTAACCTTTCTGCCCAGCCATAAAACTTGGGCATATATATGCCTATTGAAAAGAGACTTTCTAGATTGTTCTAGAACAAATGTGACATGAAGCCAGGCATCACAACTCTGACTCTCACTGCTATGTTCCTGGCACTAGCACAGTGCAATGCACACTCTCTAGGTATTTGATGAGAATGTGCTAAATAAATGGGTCAATGAAATGCAGTTTCTTCCATGGTCTACATCGGAGAACTAGAAATAATACCCTAAAAGTATCTTGGCTTCCCCAGCACTGAGCACAGAGCTGCCCCCTGGCATGTACTTCCTGGATAATTATTGTGAGAGTACTGAGGAATAAAGGACTAAATGCCTGGGACTATGCCCATTGAGCTTTCTGGGAAGAAGTCATTCAGTATGAGTTGTGGCAATACACTGTCAGTGCTTTAAAAAGCATACGACACATTTACTTCCTAGACTGGGAAACAGAGAGAAACAAGCATTTGCTGTGATGTTTATTAATTTATAAGGTATTCCTTTGATATAAATTTGTTCAGTGACTGTTGTGTATGATAAGGACTACCACAAATGGATATGAGGATTCCCAAGAAGTGACCCCATGTGGATAGCCATGTCAGAAGTGCAGATGGTGACAATGTCCTCAAGTCTTAATTTCCTTGCCAATGATGAGGTTCGTGAGGACCCTAACATAATTATTGAGAAGGTAAAACTGTTTCTTTGGAAGGAAATCTCAAATTGATATTTAAAATACACATAACCAGATCTGACTGGGAAAATGTACCAAATTATGCATATAAAGATGCTTATAATGTTCTTTTAGTACAGAAAAACTGAAAATAATCCAAAATGGCTATCACTAGGGGATTAGTTAAAATAATTATACCTGACCTATGCCATGGACCACCAAGGAGCTCCCTAAAAAGCTGATTCCTAGTTCTAAAAGAAGAAGAAGTTCCAATTATGAAAACAGGTACTATATGTGTGTGTATGTGTGTATGTACATATACACACATGCATATGCATATATATAAAATATACATATATAATATACCTATAATTCTTGAGGGATTAAAAAAAGAACTACCCAGGAGTTAAATATTAATATTAAAGAATTTCTTTTTTCTTACTTTATTATTTTTCTCAATAATAAGTATATATCCCTTGTTCCAATTAAATATTATTTCAAAATTAATACAGTAAGCTGGATGCCAGTGCTTCATGCCTACAATCCTAGCTACTCAGGAGGCTGAGATCTGAGGATCACAGTTCAAAGCCAGCTTGGGCAGGAAAGTCCATGAGACTCTTAACTCCAATTAACCACCCAAAAGCTGGAGGTGAGCTATGGCTCAAGGGTAGGGTAATAGCCTTGAGCAGAAAAGCTCAGGAACAACACTTAGGCCCTGAGATCAAGCCCAAGAACTAGCATCAAAACACAAAAATCAAAATGAAGACCATTCTCTGTAGGTAGACTCTCAGTAATGAATTGGGAGGGTGGTGGGGTGGTACTAGGGTTTGAACTCAGGGCCTTATGCTCTACTGCTTTGAGTCATTTACCTAGACCAGAAATGACCTTTTATGTTTAGAAGCAAAGTTCACATTGACAGACATGGCAACTAGGCATTGCTCACATCTGAGAAATGGCTAGTTGAAACTGAAAAATATATGCCTTAAAATGTGGTGATCCTGGGCTGGGAATATAGCTTAGTGGTAGAGTACTCGCCTTGCATGCATGAAGTCCTGGGTTTGATTCCTCAACACCACATAAACAGAAAAGGCTGGAAGTGGCGCTGTGGCTCAAGTGGTAGAGTGCTAGCCTTGAGCAAAAAAGAAGCCAGGGACAGTGTTCAGGACCTGAGTTCAAGCCCCAGGACTGGCAAAAAACAAAACAAAACAAAATGTGGTGATCCTTTATACAAACTTGGGTTTGAGTTGAACTGGAAGTTGGATAATCTGTTTGGGTGTGAAAGCAATGTGCTGGTAGCCATGATTAACTTTGTTTACAACTTCCCTTGCTCCCTTGTTCCAGAGTCAAAGCACAAAAGGCTGTGTTCAGAGTTGAGACAATTGTTCATTTTCCCTCCCAAGGAAACTTGTTTATCAAAATGCTCAAATTGGGGCTGAGAATATGGCTTAGTGGTAGAGTACCTGCCTAGCATGCATGAAGCCCTGGGTTCGATTCCTCAGCACCACATAAACAGAAAAAGCTCTAAGTGGCACTGTGGCTCAAATGGTAGAGTGCTAGCCTTGAGTAAGAAGAAGCCAGGGAGAGTGCTCACACCTTGAGTTCAAGGCACTGGCCAAAAAAACCCAACAAACAAAATGCTCAAATCATCCACACATTGTAAGAAAAGTCATTTTGTTAAGGAAAAGAAAATAGTAGTTTGTATATACTTCTGTACAAGTGCCATGCAGAATGCATGGTGATCGTTCAAATAGCTGTAGAAGGAAAGCTTTGTGTATGTGTTTGCACATATGTGTGTATGTTTATTTGTGTGCCAGTACTGAGGCTTGAACTGAGGACCTGGGTGCTGTCCCTTAGCTTTTTGGGGTATGGCTGATACTCTACCACTTGAACCACAGCTCAACTTCCAGCTTTTTGGTGGTTAATTATTAAATAAGAGTCTCATGGACTTTCCTACCTGGTCTGGCTTTGAACTGTGATCCTCAGATCTCATGCTTCTGAATAGCTAAGTTTATAGGCATAATCAATCAGTGGCTAGCTTTGAAGAGAAAGAGAAAATTATCATTGAAAATGTGATATTTGTGGCTGCAGGTGTAGCTCGATGGTAGACAATTGCTTGGCATGCATAGGACCCTGGATATTATCCTAGCATGGACAAAAATATTATCCAGTATCAGTCATAGCTAAAGGGATTGGCTTTTTTCTGTGTGTCAGTCCTGGGTCTTGAACTCTGGGCCTGGGCACTGTCCCTGACTTGTTTTTGTTCAAGACTAATGCTCTACCACTTGAGCCACAACTCCACTTCCAGATTTTGGTGGTTGATTGTGACTGAGAGTCTCATGGACTTTCCTGTCTGAGATGGCTTTGAATTGCAAAGCCTCAGACCTCAACCTCCTGAGTAGTCAGGATTACAGGCGTGAGCCACCAATGCCTGGCAAGATTGACCTTCTAATTTTGATTTATAAGAAATATTAGACTGTGTTCTTAAACAAAAGCAATTTACTCTTAATCCTGAAAAAAATAGATCTTTTCCATTCATATTTTGCCTTCGTTAGCTGAGTCATGATGCAGCAAGACCAATACAAAGCTAAACCTGAATGTCGTAAAGATCCCCAACTGTTTATCTTTAGATCTGGAATGTTTATACAGCTTTCCCAAGCTTTGAGCTTCTTCCCATGGTACAAATTTCTGGAATTCTCAAACAGTGGTTTTGTTATTAGGTTTATAGGTTCTATTTAAATTCTGTTTTTAATGCTTTCTAGAAAGTTCAAAGAAAGGGATACTTAAAATTAGCTCCAATAGACCGAGAGTCTAGAGAAATTTTGAGCTAGAGTAGGTCTACTTTAACACAGTAATAATTTACCTTGCCGTTTGAATTTTATACAGTCCTAGAAATTGCTTATCCTATAGAGCTAGTGATTGTTGCCAAATAGTTGTTTTAGTAAATATATATGTGTGTATATGTATATATACATAAGTGCACATGCCACGCACGTGTGTGCATACGCATGCGTGCACACACACACACGCACACTGTTTTCCTACATAACCAGAGAGTTTCTTGAACATACTTTGTAACAATGCTTAATATTTAAAAGTTGGCCCTCCTTGTTATTTTAAGATATAGTTCTGTTGTTTTTTTAAAAAAAAGTTCTGAGGAATCTTAATTCTATTTTTGAACTTAATAACTCTGTCTGTTTACTTAGCTATTCCCAAAAGATATATGCATTCCCAAAGACTATTGCACATTTCTGTTTAGTATCATCAGAAAGCTAACGTATTTCTATGTGGTCAGCTAGTTTGCCTTTTTTCATAGAGAATTACTTCCTTAGAAATTTATTAACATTCAAAATATTTACCTTAGAGCTCAGGTAATTTGCGTAAAGCAGTTAATCATGGTAAGGAAGTGGTCTGCTGTATTTGTTGGTCTGCTTGGTGGAGTCTAAGATGAGTTTAAAAGTAAGTTGTGGTAAAACAAAGGAAGAATGGAGGAACATGCATTTCCTTCCTGTCAGGTGTTTCCACCACCAGCATCAGGGAAAATACTTAAGTCAGAGCAAATGTCTGCATGTAGAGTTTACACAACTGCATTTAGTACTCTTTTGATAGTAATTTTACATATGTTTTCAGAGATATAATCTTCAGCTGGTAGTTGTGTGTGTGTGTGTGTGTGTTTGTACTAGGTCTTGAACTCAGAGCCCAGGTGCTTTCCCTTAGCTTTTCCACTCAAGGCTGGGACTCTACCACTTGAGCCACAAGTCCACTTTTGGAATTTTGGTGGTTAATTGGAAATAAGAATCTTCAGACTTTCCTGCCTGGGCTTGACTTCATTCACCCATGATCTTCAGATCTTGGGCTCTTGAGTAGCTAAGATTATAGGCACGAGCCACCAGCTGGTAGATGTTAAGAGTTTTCTTTTTCTCTTGTTCACATACCCCGAATGTTTTCTGGGCTAAATACTTGTCAGTTTACCCTGGAAGAATTAATAGCTGGGAGTAGAGTGGTAGAGCACTTGCCTAGCATTATGAGGCCCTGGGTTTGACTCCCACTGAAAATAGTAGAGAGCTTTGGAACACAGTGTGTATGCTGTGCTTCATCAGTTGCCACTGAATTGAAGATAAAAATACAGCCAGCCTCCTACCTGCTAAACCTTGATGCTTGCCATCAAAGTGAAATACAGTGAGAGAGGAGTCCTAGACACCTGACTGAAAAAATCCTTCCATGTATGTGGCTACATGTGAAGAATAGCACACTCTGCATCTCTGGTGCATTGGGGTTACCCATGTAATATATCAAACTGTGGAACTAAAAGTTGGTTGGTTTGAAGAAGCCAACCCTTTCTAGAACGGCCAGCTAGCACTTCGTGAGTAAAGCCCCAGACTATATGGAGCTTTAAATTTTTCTCCAGAGAAGTGCTAGGTCTTCATGGAAAAGCAGATGTCACAAGAAGTCATGTTTAGTCTTCTTTGCAGGAGGCCATGGAGATTGCTTTTGTCGTTTCTGTTACAGGGTTGAAGGGATAGAGGGCAGGGAAATGAGAGCAAACCAGAGTTTGTCTTCTGGTAACATGAGCCCCAAAGCTTCTGTCAGAACATGCCTGTTACACCTTTAGTCACCAGAGTTGTTAAATTCTTCACCACTCTAAAGTACCTAAGTTGGGAAGAGTTGTGCTTAGCAGCATGAAGTGAGTGGAGAAGAGGTGGGGGATGGCATGAAAGAGGGTATGCATGGGCCTGTGCACACGAAGGACTTGATGAAACTCAATTTGTTTAAATGGCTAAGGACCACTGAGATACTTAATGCTGTATTTGTAGATATAGAAAATTTATGCTAAGTTTTATATGTAAACAGAAGCCTTTGTATTTATAACTGTTTCCAAATGTGTCTTTGATTCCCTGCCTCCCACCAAGTCAGTGCAATCAGTTTTCTAGGTGAAGTATACAGGCCTAGTGAGCTCTGCTCAGGAAGCTAGAGCCTGTCTGAGGCCCTTACCTTTCTTGAGGAGCAAGGAAAGTCACCCTAATTTATGGTCAAGTAAGCTGGAAAATTGCAGGTTCAATCAGTCCAAACATAGATGGCCCAGGACAGAGGGAAGTGGCCCCATCTGAGAGGGAAATATGAGGATAGTAAGAGAATAAGGAGTGGTGAGCTGGGTTTGGGGGCATTTGGGAGGAAGTTGCTTTAAGAAAGATTTTTGCCCCTTTTCTTGATGTGCTGAGGATTGTGCAGGGCACACTACTTCTGAATGGCATCCCCAGTTCAACAAGAAAGGATTAAAAAAATTTTTTTTTAGGCCAGGGCAATGGGGGGGGGGCACAGGGGTAGACTAGGTAGGAAGGTACTGGGGTTTGAACTCAGGGCTTCGTGCTTTCTAGACCTGAGCAAGCTTTCTAGACTTGAGCCATACCTACAGCCCTTAGGGTTGTGGTTATTTTTGAGATAAGGTATCAAATTTTTCTCAGACCAGCCTGGGCCTTGATCTTTATTTATGCTTCTCTATCAGAGCTGGGATGCTAGATATACATCATCAGACCGGATCTTTTGTTATTGTTGTTATTGTTTGAGATGGGGGCCTCTTTAAAGTTTTTGCCCAAGCTGATCTAGAACTTCAGTCCTCCCAGTCCTAGCCTGCCAAGTAGCTAAGATTATAGGCATGGGCCACAGCACTTGGCAAGTGAAGATTTTTTTTAAATGGTGGCTATAAGGCATGATTGTTTTTGAGATAGAGACACAAAAAAAATCTTATGGGTGTATTCTATCCCCCCCATTTGACACATTTTGTTTTCCAAATGTTGAGGTAAAGATTCAAACTGTTCTCAATTATACTTTTAGAGAAGCTGAACCATCTGGTGAGCTAGTTTCATGTTACAGGTTGAAAAAAATGTATTCAGAGATGGAATGGCCTGGCTTGCATCAATTTGGAGTCAATTTATAGAAACAAACTGTTGTTCTTTATTTAGAGTGCTACACACTGTGCTAGCTTCCATAAAGGACATAAACGTGTCTACCTACATGCTCTCTGTCCTCTTGGACCTTCTTATCTGGGTAAACAGATAAGGACCCTCAGCCAACTAACAATGGAAGGAAACTTTAGAGAAGGGGCTTTGAATTAGGAGGTGGAGGAAAGGAGGAGAGAGGGAGGATGAGGGGGGAGAGATGGAAGGCTTCTAGGCTTTCTATAAAGAAAGGTTGGGTTTGCTGGAGAGATAGAGACTGGGATTTTGTTGGAAATGTCTCAGACTACTGGGGTGTCATGTGAGAACACCTACCAACTTGAAAAGAATTTGTCAAGGCAAAGTTTAGTTATGCAGAAGGCATGCTACTAACAGTAAGCAAGCAGTACACCCAGATTTGACCTTTCATGTGTTCCTACTGCCTTTTGCTCTGATTGGTTTCAACTTATATCCACAATCTTAAGTGAACACAATCTTGACTGGCAACGTCAAAAGTTTATCCATACAATCAACCAAATCAAGGGCACTCAACCAACTTGTCAGTAAAACAGTCCTTATTCAGCTGATGCTCTACCACTTGAACCATGCCTCCAATTCTTATAAAAGTATGTGGCTTACCTAAAATAGCTTCTTGTAAGATGGTAGCTACCCTTAAAATGGCAGTGCTTATGTCAAGCAATCACTCTGACAGAAAAGTTTATAACTCCTATAATTTCCCCATTCTTTATATATTTTTTTTCTGGTACTGGGCTTGAACTCAGGGCCTGGGCACTGTCCATAAGCCTCTTTGTGCTCAAGGCTAACCACCTGAACGACAGTGCCACTTTTGACTTTTGCTGAGTAGTTTATTGGAGATAAGAGTCTCATGGGCTGTCCTGGCAGGCTGGCTTTGAACCACATTCTTCAGATCTCAGCCTCCTGTGTAGCAAGGATTGCAGGTATGAGTCACTAGTGCCCAGCTTCTTCTTTTTCTTCTTTTTCTTGTTTTTATTTTTATTTTTTTTTTACAATCTTTCCTTTAGACTCTCAGCATTAACTGATTTTCCTATTCAGACACTCAGACAGACAGACAGACACACACACACACAGCATACATACATGCATACGTTTTTGATGTGGGTAGTTTCAGTCAGTTTCTGAACAGGACTTCTTAATGTAAGATATACAGCAGCCAACCACCGTCATTACTCTGAAAACAGTTACTAAAGAGTGAATAGAGACAGTATGATTCCTTTTCATTTTCCAAATCATTGTTCCAAAAGCTAGGAAATGGGTCATCTGAATTTTCAGCTAGTGGCTTGCCAGAATGGCCAATCCTTGGAAGGTTGTTGTAAAGCACTGGCCACTGATCACCACATAGACTTTACCTTTTTAGCTAAACATATTTAGGGCTAGTCTTCCCATGCTATCCTACCAGTGGCATCTAATTGCTCTGTTATTTCCTTGATGGTGTCTCCAGTATAGTTAACAAACTTCCGTTGATTATGATAAATGAAATTAATACAATCTATGTTCAAAACCTCCTGCTGATTTTTAGCTTTAAACTCATTGAGTACTCTTTGCAATAGCATCTATGTAAATATAAGGCTCAAATGACCCAGAGGGGACAAGGTCGCTCCTTACCTCGTATAGGGTGTTCATATGAGATTAATCAGGTTGATGAAATGCCAGTGTGAAAGGGATGGCCAACTGAAACAAGTGCAGGGTCCACTCCAATTGGTCAGTAAGGTCCCTAACAGTAATTCTCCACACTAGCACCAGACATCTGTCCTGGCTGGCATTAGTGCTTACTGATTATCTCCTCAAAGGATTGGCCCTCACCACATCCAGTCAAGTTGCCTAGAAATGCCAATTGTTCCCCTCACCTAGTGAGGCAAGGAGTATAGCTGGTCTTGGGAGAAAAAGGGCCAAACAGCTTTAGAAGTTTTGCATCTTAGACTCTTAACTGTTAGTAACAGCATGACAGATTCAATGACAGGATCCTTGGACCATGTCTTCTAATAGATATGCCTGTGGAGTCTGAGGTTTATCCCTGCAGGAATGGGACCACTTGAGCCTCCGGCCTCTCTGCCACACAAGTATATTTAATGTGTTGACAGAATATTTAATCCATTCCACCCAAGTTATTAATTTCCCTGCATCTAGTTTCAGTTTCTAGATCAAATCCTTTCCCTCTTCCATGGTTAGCTGAGTGCTGTCATTTGAGGGAACTTTGGGACTCTCATCTCTTCTGGGTGTGAGAGGATTGATGGATTTTGATTCTGTCTGGGGGATCAGCTCCTGAGACGGAAGTCCCAGTTAAGATTCTGCCCAGGCTTCAGAGCTAAGGATGCTCATCTTATGGTGATGACTAGAGTTTTCTACCTACGACATAGGTCCCTACAAGGCAGTACCTGACATGTATCAAACTACCACCTGGGCATTATGAGACTAAGTGATGCTTAATCAGGGCCACCCCTCTAAAAGGCTTTACAGATACCAGGAGGAGAGAAATTATTAGGATATTTTGAGAGTCAATTTGGTAGGGTTGGGGTGCAGGATTACTGTCCATTGTTCATTCTGATAGGAAGCTGGAGCAATATGGATTCGGGTATAACAAATACAACCTTGTTCTCCCACCTCAAACAGTTGTTGTGGTCCTGAGCAGGAACTGATGTGGTCCTTCCCAAATGGGATCACCTTTCAGGCTTTATTCAGAACATGAGTCTCCCAAGTAAGGGAAGATGAACGGGAAACTCGAGAGGTTTGAGCCAAAGGCCTTGCAACCTGAGAGAAAGCAAAGGCAAGGCAAGAAAAGGCAAGGCAAAGTCAAAGCCAAGGCAAAGCAAGGCAAGCTTACTGAAAAGGTAGAGCAACTGAATGCTGTTACAAACAAAGAAAAACATTGCTTATCACACACACAAAACTGAGAGTCAGTATCTTGATGGGAAAGGCAGTGTCTTTCATCCATAGCTCCGGAGTAAAGAACTTAAGAATTTTTGATGTATAATTTTTGATTGTCCAGGTCACTGTATGCACCACTCATCAGTGGTGCCAAATGGAAATGCCAAAAGGAAATGCCAAGTCTCATGGTTGGATAAATGGAGTATCACAATTGAACACTCCAGGAGGCACTTCTGGGGGTGGTCTTTTCTTGAGAAAAGTTTCCTTTTGTTCTTTAAGATCAGCAGGGGAAAAGATTCTGTCATTTTCTTTAATAACCTACATCTTAATTTTTTTTTACTCATGTGTAATCTTCTGGCTTTTTGTTAAAAATCCCACTTCTTTAAGTCAGTCATTAAGAGAAATGGCTCAAGCTGCTTCCTCTTTCATAAGTCAGTGTTGTACATTATTTCTTATTAAAAAATGTGGGGCAGCCTCTCTTATAATAATCTCTCAGAGGGGAAGCATTCACAAAAAGAGAATGTGCTCTATTCTAAATCATACAGGCAAAAAAGAGTTCTGATCTTTTACACTAAACAACAAGAACATGATTGCTAGTCTCTTAAAAAAATGAGCAGCAGATTTTACAGCAAAAACATCCACAGACCAATTGCAAAAAGTAGTTTAACATTAATCTCTTTTAATATTGTTCCAATATCATTTGAGGAAGATAGAATCCTCTGGCTGAGAGAATGAATATGTAGGAAAGTGGGGAAATATGAAAGCCTCATTTTTAATTGCATGTTTATTCAGAACACAACAATAGTTTTACAAATAAAAGAAAATCAAAATAAACAGAAAATATAATAAAATCTAGTTCAGGCCACCATATGTATTCCTTTCTTGTATTAATATTTTAGGTTTGACTGAAGTAAGCAAAGAACTTTAAAAACCTTGTCATATGCCCTACTTATTTCTAGTTATGGAAGAGAAAAGAAGGCAAAGAGAAAAGCCAGAGACAATCTTTCCTTCCCTTTGTCTAATATAAATTACATGGAAATGCCATTTCTCTGGCTCAGTTCCTCCCTCCTGTCACATTGAGCAGACTCACAGTGAAGAAATGGAGTGGGGAAGGGAGAAGATTCTGACCTTAGTATTTTACAAGTTCAACCTGGATTTGGGCAGCAGCAGCCAGAAACACAGGCACAAGTTTTTGCTTGAACACTAATTATAGCAGTTGGCATATTTATTTTCTTGCTCAACAATTTCATTTTTGATGGCAACAACTTGATCTTCCAATTGTTTCAGCTCATCAGCTTTTTCTTGTCTACTTAGATTCAAGTCTTGGATCTTCTTTTCTAACTCTGAAAGAAGAGGATGAAAGGGATGATATATGGGCAGCTGATACATTCCCCCTAGACAATAACTACATTATGCCAGATGCAAGGGTTTGTGTGTTTTTTTGAATGTATGTTTCCCTTTGTGTTTATATTTTGATCAGGCTTCTTAAGATTTTCAGAAAAGAAAATCAAGGAAAATTGAATCTCTGTCCAAAATTTTTATATCCAAAAAAAGTTTAGAATTTAGTTAGAATTCATTAGAAATAAAATAACATCCAGCTTTGCTATATTATCAAATATTGGTTCTTATTAGTTGAATTATTTCTGGTGGTACTAGGGTTTGAACTCAAGGCATCTCTCTTGCTAAGCAGATGCTCTACCATTTGAATAATATCTCCAGTTCTCAAACTTCATTTTTGAACATATGCTTTGCTTCAGATTTTTCCAGTTTTTCAGGTAAGAAAAGGCTGGGTTTGTTTGTTTGTTTTTTTGCCAGTCCTGAGGCTTGGACTCAGGGCCTGAGCCCTGGCTTCTTTTTGCTCAAGGCTAACACTTTACCACTTGAGCCACAGCGCCACTTCCACCCTTTTCTGTTTATGTGGTGTTAAGGAATCGAACCCAGGGTTTCATGAATGCAAGGCAAACACTCTACCACTAAGCCATATTCCTAGCCCCCGCCTTTTTTTTTTTTTTTTTTTTTGGCCAGTCCTAGGGCTTGAACTCTGGGCCTGGGCACTGTCCCTGAGTTTCTTTATGCTCAAGGCTAGCACTCTACAACTTGAGCCACAGCACCACTTCTGCCCTTTTCTGTTTTTGTGGTACTGAAGAATTGAACCTAGGGCTTCATATATGCTAGGCAAGCACTCTACCATTAAGCCACATTCCCAACTCAGGGCTGATGTTTTTATTCCCTTCTTTCTGTTGCCTTGCTGACACATAAGGCCATGAATACTGAAAGCAAACTGTTGCCTTTTGAGCTTCATTCTTATTCTATCCATACCTATCTACCTGTACATTCATTTATTCATTCCTCATTCAACAAACATTTGAGAAGTCTAGTAAACTTGAATAAAGAGCCTATGCCATAGTGGATACAAGATCTATGGAGAGCTACGTATAGTAGTGAAGTACTCTTTTCGAGTCAAACTCTTGACCTTAGTTAGAAATAAAACTTCTAGAAGCACAAGAGCAAATGTCTCCCTTCAATGGGAAGACCACACCTGAATGCTGAATTGGTTTGGAGTTATTGTCAAACTAACATGCTGCTGAAAGAATCTGAAATTGCGTCCTCTGAGCAAATGTGAACTTCTTAAGTTGTGATGTTTTGTATGAAAAGAAGATTCAGTGCACATGGCATAGATATTTTGAAGTATTTGAAAGGCCAGCTTAGAAAAGCAGAGTGGATATGTTCTCTGTCATCCTGAGAAATAAAATGAAAAGCAGCAGGTGCAACCTTGATGAAGGAAAACTTTATCTCAGTGGAAAGAGTAGCTTTTTCACCAGCCACAGCTATTCAAAGACCACATAGCTGCTGTGGAAGGTAGTGAGTGTTCTGTCACTAGAGGCTTTCACATAGAGGTCATTTGGGGTTGAAAGGGGCATTCCACCCTGGAAGGATATTTGGAAAAAATAGGTCCCCGTGTTTCCACCAGGTGAGTCAATATGGTCATCCTGTTGTATATCCTGGAACACCAGCCTCCAGGGCTGACATCACCTGGTTCCCTTTACCTCTGTTTTATTCACACTTGGCCAATGGAATGTGTTGACAAATGAGTCAAGGGTCACTGGGGTTCTGGCAGCTTCTTCAAGGCTCTGGTGCTTCCCCTTTCCCTTCAGGTCTGGTGATATTAATGGCTTCTCATTGCGGTTAGTCACCCATCATTTGTTTTCAGAAATTCTATATTCTCTATATTCCATTCATCAAGAAGTAGGTCTATCTGCCCATTCCCCAACTCCAAGCCTCCCCAGCTTGGACTGGCTGTTCAAGTTGGTTTTAGCTAGCCAAAATTAGAAGAAATGAATTATCAAGGAGGATGCCAGACTTCAGGGGACTTGTGTCTTTTGCTCTTACTCTCAATGGACTCTGAAACACCATGCTGTAAATAGTGTCAACAGGGCCCATGGACAGAGCTCTCACATCTGAGCCACAACTGTCTCTAGAAGATCTGGCCAGCTGACCCATCCACTGAAGGGAGTAGCCCAGGGGGGACCAGAGAAGACTTGCCCAGGTCATCCACAACAACACAGGACATGATTGTTTCTATAGCCATCAAGTTCATGGGTAAATTGTTAATGCAGTAAATAGATAGGTATTAGTTACCTGACACAAGGCTCTGGTGGCTCACACCTGTAATCCAAGCTATGCCGTAGGCTGAGATATTAGGATCACAGTGGTAGGAAAGTCTGTGAGACTCTTTTCTCTGATTAACCACCAAAAAGCTGAAGTGGAGCTGTGGCTCACGTGGTGGAACGCTAGCCTGGAGCAAAAAAGCTCAGGGACTGAGCCCAAGCCAAGTTCAAGCCCTAGGATTGGCACAACTATACACACACCAAAAAGGAAAAAGGAAATAGAAAACCCAGACAACTAAACTTTCAAGTACACTGTCCAGCCTTATGTCAAATATGCCTTCTGTTTCTGAAGGACTTGGAGTTCTGTGAGGGACCCTGGCCTCAGGCTGTGTCCACCCTTCAATCTGTTAACTTTGGTGCTGCCCCAGGTCCTCACAGGGAGCCCGTGGATATCTCATCCTAATGGGTGCTCTGCCCCTTCTTAAGTAGCAGAGTTGAGTGGCAGCCAAATCAATCTTCTTTTTCTACCTTGGTTTTTTTTTTTTTTTTTTTTGGCCAGTCCTGGGCCTTGGACTCAGGGCCTGAGCACTGTCCCTGGCTTCTTTTTTGCTCAAGGCTAGCACTCTGCCACTTGAGCCACAGCGCCGCTTCTGGCCGTTTTCTGTATATGTGGTGCTGGGGAATCGAACCTAGGGCCTCGTGTATCCGAGGCAGGCACTCTTGCCACTAGGCTATATCCCCAGCCCCAACCTTGTTGAGTTTGTAAAAGCCTTAAAATGAAAAGAGAAGATAAAGAAATCACTTTTTCAGGGATGTCTGAGTTCTCTAATTTACATTTTTTCTTGTAATCTAATTTCCTGAACTGTACATTTTGGATAAATGGAAACAGTTTGGACTCTGACTTAAGTCAGAAATATACTTCCCATTTTTTTCCTATGGCCCAAAATAATAGAAACTGATTTTCATGATATTGGCTGTGATTGTCTCCCCAAATAAAATGAGTGTTGATAGGTTTGTATTTTTCCTGAATTTGGCCCATAGCTACACTGTGTTTCATTGCCATATCATAGAGATGATATAAATGGATGTCAAGACAAAGGTACATTTTATAATTTGTAAGTAAAGAGTCTTGATTGTTTCAATATTTTGAAAGTTATATATCCTAATAGAATATAAATGGTTTTAAATTTGGGGGAGACAGTAAATATAACCATGAGTAAAGAAATATACTCATTGGTATTTCTGGACTAGAGATCAGGAAGTGATATATGCCCAGAAAAATTATGTGAGTGGGAAAGAGGATTTGGACTTCGATTTTGGCTGTGTATAACATATGTTTACTCTACTTTGTATGTGTCAGAATTTTCATTTTGATTAAAATCCTTTTTGATCAAAGTCCAAAAAAAAGTGATTTTTTTATTACTGTCTACTAATCTATGTGAGGTGACCCACTGTGCTAGAACGTAGCTCATACTAACCTGAGAAAGTTACCTGCCTGTGACAAAAAAAGCAGGGTCTCTCTTAGCCTCAATTTCTGATATTTTGGACATAATTGTTTGGGCATGTTGCCCTGTGCTTTGTGGTATGCTTAGCAACATCTCTGGCCTCTCAGGCAAAATGTTCTCAGACATCTCTTCTTTATTTGAGAACATTGAACTGAAGAGAGGACATTTCAAGGTGACCACAGGGAATCTTAATTTGCTCTAATAGATGAAAAGCAGAAGTTAATTCCTTCCTTCCTAGGCAAATCCACACATGAAACTTGTTACTTTATAGCCCCTGAAACACAAATTCCAGTCCTCTCCTCTCTCTTCAGTGAACTTAGTTTAGGGCTAAACTATGTTAATGATAAACAGAGAAGAGTATAAACACTCTATCGGGAAGGTAGAGTTGTTACAAAGTCACATCTGTGGGGCAGACAAAAGAATAGATACCTGCTATCCTTGTTATCTTGTCCTCTGTTTCTTCAGCTAGTTTCACTGCTGCTTCTTTTAGCTGACTGACTCGCCCCCAAGTTTCCATTGTTAGTCCTCTGGTGCTTGTCTCATGTTGAAGAATAGCATACTGATTTTTCAGCTCAACATATTCCTGTAACAGAGCCACACTCCTATCATCAAAACATATTTAGAAGGCTTGGGAATATGGCCTAGTGGTAAAGTGCTTGCCTGGTATACATGAAGCCCTGGGTTCGATTCCTCAGCACCACATATATAGAAAAAGTCAGAAGTGGTGCTGTGGCTCAAGTGGTAGAGTGCTAGCCTTGAGCAAAAAGAAGCCAGGGACAGTGCTCAGGCCCTGAGTTCAAGTCCCAGGACTGGCAAAACACAAAAACAAACAAACAGAATATATTTAGGAAGGATGTGCATATGCAATGATAATTCTCCAAACACCCTTCACAAAAGAGATGCAGAGGACCCCTTAATCCAGCTAACATTTTTGATCCTCTTTGAGAGTTCAGAGAAGGCTTTATTTGCATTGCTTGCTTTTTTCATGTTAGAAAAACTCATTTGATTAAAAATAAATTTGCTACAAAATATCAATCAATATTGCATGTTTAGGAAACCAGCTATGAAGCACCAGTGTTACCCTACACTATGCTAGGATGGGAGATACAGGAGACAGGCATGATCTCATTCTGCCCTTGACAAATCTCTGGTTCATTTGGGTTAAATCCATTATATATTCAAAGTAGGAACTAAAGAATGAAAATTTGAAGCAGAAAATCCCTTGTTAGGTAAAATAAAAAATGTAGTAGAAAGGAAGGCTTAAAAGAATGTTAGTAAGAAACTCTCTCTTGAAATCAGAATACCAGTATTTGACATCAAACTCATGTGACTGACAACCTAGAAGGAAAGTAGATGAGCAAACGATAGAGCCAGGCAGAGGATGGACAGGATATGGGAGATAAGGAAGCCCTTTCCTGAATACCTTTTCTATAGAAACTCCCCAACTCCCAAGCTAGTAGAAAATTAGACATTAGGAATTAAAATCAAGAGAACAGGCCAGTTGTAGAAACACTAACATTTTTCTTTTGTTCAAGCTACTATTTAATCAACAAAAGATTTCCTGCTAAGAAGATGAGTTGATAGATTCTTTCAGCAACCTAAATAATGGGCCACTTACCATAACCATTTAATTAACTCACACACAAGTCTGTCACTTGATCTATCTCTTTGGTAGGTGATTTTTAAAAATATACTACTTTCTTTGTATATGTTATGTGGTTGAATTAAGGGGCAAATAACCAAAGTTGTAAAAGTATGAAAAAAATCAGGAAAAATTGGGTTAATGACCTATGTGACTAGGAGGCTGCTGAGAATACCAGGAAGGGGATATGGAGGGGTAACAGTGTGACGCGATTGGCTAGGTGTAGTCTTCTGAGGCACATGGCCTCTCTGCACTAGGATCGAGTGAGCATATGCCATGGATCAGCTTTAATGAACACGCTGAGGAATGGCACAACAATCTGGGCTTCCAGGATGGTCCTTTACAAGAAGCCCTGCTTGCTCCGGGTGGCAGTGAAAGGAAAAGTAACCTTCTCAGCTGCCCCAGCCTGGTGAAGAGCAGATTCAGCCTGGGATTTCACTCTGCCCACTTGGTCTTGACTCCTTTGCCACTTAGTCTGCAGCAGGGTCAGTTCATCCTCCAGCTCCAGCTGTTGCTTTGTGGAATTCAGTTTGTTCTTTATTTCTTTTGCTTGATTTTCTGCCTGTTGTTGAACAGAAGGGGAACATCTTTTAATGAGACAAACAAAAAATATGCTATTATTAATTCCTCAAAAGAGAAAAAAGCTGTATGTGAAAGTAGAAGAAACTAGTGTCATCACTTTTGCTGTTGCATTGATTGAAGAAAAAGTTATTACGAAAGTATTGACATACAGAAGGGTCTAAAAGAAGCTATGATAAATATGTTCCTAAACTAACCATTTTTAGGGTATCCAAATGAGCCAAAGCCCCAGAAACATACATCCCATTTAATCTCCCCTGACACCAAAGGCAGCCACACTTCTGAATCTAATGTTTTTGTTTGTTTTGTTTTAATGAGTCCTGGGGCTTGAACTCAGGGTCTGGTTGCTGGCCCTGAGCTTTTGTGCTCAAGGCTAGTATTCTACACTTTGAGCCACAGCTCCACTTTTTTTTGGTGGTCAGTTAGAGAAAAGTGTCCTGGACTTTGCTACTTGTGCTGGCTTTAAATCGTGATCCTCTGATCTCGATTAGCTAAGATAACAATTGTGAGTTATAGGTGCCCAGGGTCTTATAGACTTTATAGTATAATCTATGAAGAATTCATAACAAAATATAGTTTCCTAAAAATTAGCAAAATACAGTGTACATTTCTGTAACTTGACTTTTATGGGTTTGTGTGCAAGTCCTGAGGCTTGAACTCAGATCCTGGGTACTGTCCCCGAGTTTTTTATTTTTTTTTTAAATGCTCAAGGTTAGCGCAGTACCACTTGAGCCAACTGCTCTAACTCTAGTTTCTTTTGGGTAATTAATTGGAGATAAGAGTCTCAGAGTTTTTCCTGCCTGGGCTGGCTCAGGGCGTTGTGCATTTACTCAGCTTTTCACTTACACAGGTGGTGTTCTATCACTCTAGTCAGACACCCAGCTCTAACTTTTGACTGGTTAAGTGAAAATAAGAGTCTCAAGGATTTTTTTCACCTGGGCTGGCTTCAGACCCCCATCTTCAGATCTTAGCCTGGTCAGTAGCTTGGATTATAGGTACAAACCATCAGAACCCAGCCAGAAGAAAATTCTTTATTGACTGTGGCATGTGTGTATGTGTGAATGAGAGAGAGTGAGAGAGAGTATGTGAGTGTGTGTGTATATGTGTGAGCATATGTATGTGTCTGAGAGAGGGAGGGAGTGTCCAGCATTTAGCTGAGGTATTTTTTTGCTTTGGATTCCCATTTCTGTGAAGGTCAGAGAACTTGTCACGTCAAGTTGGCTTTGGTTTCTGTTTGGCATGGCAACCATTGAACTGAAAGGCTGCAGTACACTAGAGAGTGGCAGGTGCCTTCTGCTGCTGTCAGATTAGGGCTTGATTAGCTCTCTGCATTCATCTTTCCCTGTCATTTTTGGTCTCTGAGGATGTCTTTGGTTTCTTATGAATTCATCCATGTATTTAAAAATGGAAATATCCTAGCTAATAGTTTTAGTTCTTTTAACTAGGAAGGTTCCTTAGGGTATCAGTCTGCTATATTTTTAGATATAGAA
The DNA here is from genome assembly GCF_023159225.1 of Perognathus longimembris pacificus. Taxonomy (NCBI): domain Eukaryota; kingdom Metazoa; phylum Chordata; class Mammalia; order Rodentia; family Heteromyidae; genus Perognathus; species Perognathus longimembris. The sequence continues at coordinate 100,742,169 of NC_063162.1, read as the reverse complement.
ATCTCTTCCCATATCCTTGGGCATATGTGGGAGTTTTCCTAGAGAAGGCATCTGCATACTTTTTATGTAAAGGGATAGATAATAAACATGGCTTATAGACTCCTTGCAACCCCTCAACTCTTTGCAGCTACAGTGCAAAGCAGCCATAGGCCATATGATTTGGCTATATTTGCCAACTCCTATTCTACAGTATGTGTCTGGAAAAGAAAACCCTAGGGGCCTTCCTGTTTTCCTGCTTTTATGTATGTAACTTCTTTCTAGCAATCATTTTCCTGTTGTTTGTCTGTTGATTTCTGCTTTTTCTCTCAAGATGTCTGTAGTAGATCTAAGAAAAACTGAAGACTAGAGACTGAGTAACTCTCAACAATGTGAGGAAGGGGCTATGACAGAGGATGCAACTGAGGAAGAAAAGCCCTCACACCATGAGATGAGGTCCTGGTACAACCACCAGCTTCTGGAATTCTTTCTGTACTGAGGTATGGCTTAACCAAGGTCCTGCTCCCATCTGCCTCTGGATAGAACAATTCTTCTAGGTGAGATAATCTTTTAGTTTAGAGTATTTTACAGAAGTCATGCAAGTTTAGTCACAACACCATGGAACAACGAATTCTTTACTTCTGTGGTTTATGAGCATTTACAGCCACTTCTCTCCAGAAGGGCTCAGATCTACAGTTAATTAACTGTGTGACCTGAGGCTGTCGCATGAACCTTCCAGAGCTTTGGTTTCCTCCTTTTCAAGCTGTCTCTTCCTCCAGAATTGCTTAGAACTAAATGAAATGATGAATGGAAGGCTTCTGCAGAGAATTTTCAAATGTATGTTCTCAGTAACATGAGCAACAAGACTAGTCACATGAATATAGAACATCAATAAAGTAAGGAAACCCACTAACATCTTAATTTGCCCTCATAATTATCCCATCAGACAGGTAAGGCAAGTGTGGCACTGGCACCCTTAAAAACCACTCTGTTATTCCCACCATCAAACCTATTTCAGGTTAGTGTAAAAAAAAAGATAAATACCTGCAGTACATTCTTTTTTATTTTTGTTATCTCAGCAGTCAGCTGTGTGATAGAAGAGTTCATTTGTCCTTGGGTGATGTGAGCTTGTTGCATCTTGTTCAATGTTTTGCCAAGGTTTAATAGACCATCTGCTGCTTTCCTAAGGTTAGATATTAACATATCAGATTAAATAAATATGCAATTATTTATTTACTTCACCTTGAAAGTTCACTCCACTCAACCAGAAACTGTAGTGAATTATTTATAAAGTCAATTTAAATTCCTCTTAAGCAAAGTGCTCAACTCTTCATTTTGAGAAACAGGTATAATTTAAATGCCAATAACAACACATGTGCATATCCAGTAGATACTGATTCCTACCAAATATGGTTTCTTTGCCCATAAAAACTGTTCAACTGCAACCTTCTAATTTCTGAACCACACATGGCACTCTTGAAATAACTTATCAGAGTGGGGGTGGGGACCGAGAGGCCCCACTGAGAGCAAGAGAGGAATTGTGTTTCAGGCTATGTTTATTCACGGGGGTTTTAAGCTTTGCTGACATTCCAGCCACTCAGAGGCCCAGTCAGAGGTTAAAATCACAAGCATTCCAAGAGATAGAGCACAGTACAGAAAAGAACTCACCTCAAGTCAGCATTCACTGGATGCTTATGTCTGTGGACTCAAAACCACATTGAACAGAACATATCAAGTGAGTAGAACATTAGACAGACTTTGTAGAAGCATTAGAAGATATATTTGTGCCCACAACAAAAATAAATTGAGGGCTGGGAATGTGGCTCAGCAGTAGAGTGCTTCCCTAGTATGCACGAAGCCCTGGGTTTGATTCCTCAGCACCACACAAACAGTACTGTGGCTCAAGAGGGAGAGTGCTAGCCTTGAGAAAAAGAAGCCAGGAACAGTGCTCAGGCCCTGAAGTCCAAGCCCAAGGACTTGCAAAAAAAAACAATAATAATAATAATTTGAGCTGTAAAACATCCCTGCCCCACCCAGCCAATCCTCTATTTCCATAGGCACTCACTCCTCTTTCACTAAACTTCAGGAATCCTCCCTTCTCCCAGTATAAACCCTCTACCCCATCATTTCATTTTGGTCATTCCCGGGGAACTAGCACTCATTTCTTCTATTACACACACACACACACACACACACACACACACACACACACACACCATATTTCCTTTATATATGTGGAAAAATATAGTATATAGATAATATATAATATTACATATGTATGTTACATATTATACACAGGTAAGCTGTACTGTGTGTACATAACATATAGGCTATATTCTTTTTTTCTTTAAATTTTCAATGTAGGGGCTGGGAATATGGCCTAGTGGTAAAGTGCTTGCCTTGTATACATGAAGTCCTGGGTTCAATTCCTCAGCACCACATATATAGAAAAGGCTGGAAGTGGTGCTGTGGCTCAAGTGGTAGAGTGCTAGCCTTGAGCAAAGCCAGGGACAGTACTCAGGCCCTGAGTTCAAGCCCCAGGACTGGCAAAAAACAAAACAAAACTTTTTAAAAATGTACTACTCATGATAGCAAATTCAGAAAGTTGGTACTTTTGTAAAGAATGAAAAAATTTATCAAAATCTTCCCACTTTTTATGTTATTCACACATCCCATAATTTTATTCTATAGTCTTTTTTTGTTGTTTGTTTAATTTTCATGGACTGAGCTCCTCCCAGGAACATCAGGTACCAACTTTTAAAAGCATCACTATTGCATGGTTAGATTTTGTATTTTTAATGCTGTGGAATTCTACCATGGCTACATAATCTTTCTGATTCTAAACATTGGAAGGGGTCAGACTTCTAGAGGCATCTAACCCACATCCTTTGTTCCAGTGGATGATGAGGACTGCCTCAAGTCTAGCTCAGGCCTCAACTCTGGAGAGCATTCAAAACTGGCAATGATGTTGATGTTACCACCTCCCAGAAACACTATGGCCCTGACCTGCAGCATCCTCCACTCGTGAAAAACATCCTGATTGCTTGGCCTTCTTGCTTGGCTAAGTGAACAGGGGGAAAGGAGTTAAGAGTTCATTAGCTCTTGCACCATATGTATATTCTACTCCTGCATTCTTTTGGGGTACCAGAACCTAGGTCTTCTATTCTCCACTATTATAGTCTGTTTGCCTGCCTGCTCTCTCTCTCTCTCTCTCTCTCTCTCTCTCTCTCTCCCCCTAGTCGTCGTCGTAGTCGTCCTCCTCCTCCTCCTCCTCCTTCTCCTCCTCCTCCTCTTCTTTAACTGTAGTTTGTTTTTGTTTTTTTTTTTTTATAAATTTAGCTTTTCAAAATACAATGAACTTAGAAGGGAACATGGCATCATATTCCAACCATCAGTTAAAGTGTTGGGATATAATTCACACGTGGCATTTACTGGCATTGGTATTAAGAGACCTCAGACTATTGGGAGGGCTCTGAGGAGAACAGAAAGCAAGCGCAAGCATCCCTACACAGTCTTGCAACTAACACTTTTCTCAAAAAAAAAAAATGCTTAGCTTTCCTTCAGTTTTGACACTGAATTACTGGAGGGTAATTTCATTTGCACATTATAGCTCTCTGGGCCAACAATTTTTTTCAGATAGCCTGTTAGCAGATGGCTCATTATAGCAAGATGAGAATATTAATACTATACTTACTCAGCTACTTTGGCCTTCACCAAAAGTTTTTGGGCTCCATCTGCTGCCTTATTTAGCCTGTCCGCATCTGTTCTGTAGTCTTCACATAGTTGTATAAGTGTCTGTATTTTGTCTAGTTCATGGGTTAAATTTTGTGATGTTATTGGAAGGTGGATGTCAAGTACATGATTTGCAACTTTCTCTATGTCTTCTGGAGGCACGTTTTCCTCTTAAATAAGAAGTGAAGTTTTAGGTCATCATACTCCCTTAGCAAACACCATATCATGTACATTAACCATAGTGAATTCTAGGTCAAAGACATTTGCATTTGACAGTGGGTTCCTAGGACACAATGAGTAAGTTGTATATGTCCCTTACCTAGATCCTTAGTTCTGTGTGCCTTTAATTCTATTAATATCTGGATACAGATTCTTTTTTCAACTTGTCAGGTTAATTAAATTGAACCACTTATTAGAAATTTGGTCATTAACAATATAAGAGCACAAACATTATGAAGAGTAAATTAGATAGGAAGCAGGTTATACATACCTCACTCTATCATGAACACCAGCCACGATATTCATGTAACTAGGTAGGCAATGTTGGTTTTAACTTTTGCCTGAATTAATTTGCATCTGCAGTAATTCCCAAAAAGTGTTCCTTAAACTAACCAGTTTAGTCAACCCCAAATCCTTCTAGCTAATGGGCTTTTGGACAAAGTGTCCAGTGGACTGATTCTATTTACCTTTCTTGTTATTGGATATTTTAGTCAAAGGTTATATCTACCTAATTTCTTCTTACCTTGGATACCTATGCTAGAAGGCATTAATACAGTCTCTATAAATATTAAAGTAGAGAAATACTTGGTCTCAAGGATTTCTTAAAAATATGAAACAGATTAATAAAGTTATTTCTGGGAAAATATTGGAAACTCTAATTCTTAATTGATTAAAATTAATCTCACTCAGAAAATTTTAATTTTCTTTTGGTACATAGTCAATGTCTTAGTATTTATTTTCATTAAGAAAGTTAAAACAAAAGGTTACATCATTTTTTTTTCTGATTTAGTCATGTCTTTTTTAACTGACATAATTTTGGGACTGGTTATGATGTGCAGTGTACATTTTTATAAAGGAAGAGATAAAAATTATCTTTATGTTAAAAAATTACCTAACAAAACCTTTTTCACTTTTTTGATTAAGAGGTTCAGTTTTTCTTCCTCAGATTCCCTTTGGTTTTTCATGTTTTCCAGTTTCACACTTAGCCATATAGTATTATTTCCAGAGACTTCTGCCAGTTCACTTATATTATTAATCTGGAATAAGAATAGGCAAACAACAATGAAAAAATATATAAAAATCAGACATGTTCTGTGAATAATTATTTCACTGGACCAAATAAAACTGTGGCTAAAAAAAGCAAACAAACAAAAGTCTAAATAATTAAACCATAAACCCATTCTAAAGGCCCCTTTAAAAAGATGATTATCATGCATTCCAGTATCATATTTTCTTAATAAACAAGAATTTTTATTTTATAACATTGTTAGTAATAAAAATTACGATTTGAAAACACTACTAACCTAGTGTTGGTGATCCTAATATATATCAAAAAACATAAGTTCTGTTTTAAGAAGACTAGCAGTCTCTAACATCAATAATTTGCTCAAAAATTACTTAGGACTACTTACTGATAGTGACTATTATGCTTAACAGGTTGAAAATAGCTTCTTTCATATATGTTCAAATAGTTACTCTTGGAAACATTCCTCAAATGTAAGTAATGTACTTTCTTTGAAAGCTAACAAGAAAGTGTTCACTTATAATAAAGGAGCTTGAGCTGAGTGGGCTACAAACCTAAACACAAGCCTTTGGCAAAGGAATGATGAACCCATATAGTAGCAGCTAGAAGTGCAAAATCTTAATTGTGTGATTTGAGAAAGGTCATGGACTTTTTCTTGGGATTCCAGCAAATTAGAGAGAAGGAAAAAGAAGGAGAAAGCAATAGGACAATATCACCTACCAGTGGGTGTCATTGAATAAATTAACTGTGACAGAGTAGGGCTAATTAGGATCAAGCATAATGTAGGAGGGAAGCATCTTTTATTTCCATGCAGAAGGAGCCTGCTTAATTTGAGCTAGAGTTTGGGAAGAAGGATTTAAATTATAGTTATCAACAAATGAAATACACAAACAATGCTTTTTGTTTTTTGCCAGTCCTGGGGCTTGAACTCAGGGCCTGAGCACTGTCCCTGGCTTCTTTTTGCTCAAGGCTAGTGCTCTACCTCTGGAGCCACCACTTCCGGCTTTTTCTGTTCATGTGGTGCTGAGGAATCAAACCTAGGGTTTCATGAATGGTAGGCAAGCACTATACCACTAAGCCACATTCCCAGTTCCTCTGAAATACACAAACTATAAAAAGTATTTATGGGCCTGGGAATGTGGCTTAGAGGTAGATTGCTTGCCTAGCATGCATGAAGCCCTGGGTTTGATTCCTCCACACCACATAAACTGAAAAAGCCATAGTGGCACTGTGGTTCAAGTGGTAGAGTGCTAGCCTTGAGCAAAAAGAAGCCAGGGACAGTGCTCAGGCCCTCAGTTCAAGCCCCAGGACTGGCCAAAAAAAAAAAATTTACATGTTTAAAAATGTGAGCCTTAATTTTTTTGGAGACTTAATCCTTAAGTCTTTAGAACTTTCTTTGACATAGCAGTTAATAAGAATGAATTGCTATAAAATGAGAATTCAGGAAAAATGAGAATTCATTCTATATAAAAAAAAGACTCAAGTGAGCCTGATGAAATCTCAGTAGATTTGTTGATGCCATATTCTGATCATTAAGTCACCTCACTGTGAGAACATCTCTCTGTAATCCGTCTTCTGACACGATTGGTTCCAGAGAATTCTCTCACAGTCTCTCTGGCACTCTCCCCCATTCTAATCAAGAGGAAAATTACACACTATTTTATCAAATGGCAGTCCCACACACTCTCATCTTTCTCCAGCTTTCCACTTATGTGCTGATTAGACCACATCCTGTTAATATAGACTTGCAGGAGTTATCTTTTTTTTTTTTAAACTGATAACTTAAAGCTGTTGTTAGCTTAATCATAAAATCTACCAACAACCAGGCTTCATTGCAATGGAATGAGATGTCTGATTTGGGGACAGGGGAGGGAAGAATAGAAGAGAATAGTTTAAAGTTACATGAAATGATTAAGGACTCTCTTAATCACTGAGATGTAAGACCAAAATTTGTGTTGTTAATATCACTGCTGTATTGTCTGGCACATAGTAGTTACTCAATGCCTATTTGTGAAAGTAACAAAGCTTAGCTTTCTGTTGATACTAAGGCCTTGTACAAATTTCCTTTTTATTTGGGAGTTGGCTTCTGCTGTTTGCCAATAACTGCAAGGAGTTGATGGCTCAGGCCTGTAATCCTAATCAGGAGGCTCACATCTGAGGATTGTGCTTTGAAGCCAGCCCTTACAGCAAAGTCTATTAGACTCTTATCTCTCAAATTTATCACCCCAAAGCCACAAGTTGTAGAGCAAAAAAGTTAAGGAACAGCATTCAGGCCCTGAGTTGAAGCCCCAATACTGGTACAAAAAAGAAGAATGCAGATTGATACAATATTTAGATTATATTAATAAAAGTTCAGCCCTTTTTCTTCCTCATCTAAGCCTCTATATGTATTATCAAAAAAGCATGCCATCATCATGTTTTCAAAACCGAAGGGTATAGTGCATCATGCAAAATCCTAAAGATAGGTTGGAGGTTCACTCTAGCACTATAGTACCCACCTAGCATCTATCTGTGAGACTCTAGATTCAATCCGCAGAACTGCTAATCGAACCAAAGAAAACAAAAAAAAAACCTAAAAGTGCTGGGTAATTAGAAATGATACTCACAACGTTGCCAGAAAAATAAATGAAGTAATCTCAAGCGGGTACAGCTGTTACAGGTTCAAGCATATTCTAACACTAAATTCTGATATTAAAATCGGTGTGTTTAGTAGGAATTATATCCTTGCATTTATGAAAAGTGATTCTTTGTTTTGAAAGATCTGTAGCTTTCAAAACTTCCAGGCTGGGTTTTGACATTTCTGTGGAGTGTTTGCTATAGAATAACATGTCCACAGAATGTCTATAACCAACAATAATACACTTCGCGAAAGGAAACATCTATTCCAAAATGTATATTTATAGCTAGAGTTCTCAATAGTTTTATATGAATACTTCCCTTTATTCTTTCTGTGTGTTATTAATTATATTTTTCTTTAAGTAGTTGTACAAAGGAGTTACAATTCAATAAGACAGTTTATGAATACAGTGCATCTTGGTCAGTATCACCATTCTTCTTCATATATCTGTATATTTAATCTTCTCCCTCACAGGTCTATATATTTAATATTTTTGTTGTTGCCCATACTAGGGCTTGAACTCTAGGATTGGGAGCTGTCCCTTACCTTTTCTGCTCAAGACTGGAGCTACACTTCCACTTCTAACTTTTCATTGGTTAACTAGAGTTAACAATCTCATAGACTTCTATGCCGAGGAGAGCTGTGACCTTCAATCCTCAGATTCTCAGCCTTCTAAGGAGCTAGGATTACAGGCGTGAGCCAGTAGTGCCTGGCTCTATATTTTAATCATTAGAACACTTAATTTTTCAGCCAGTAGAACACACATGTCTACATACAGTCTATCCTTTCTTGCTGGAAAATTAAATGGCACTTTACCAAAGCCTAGCTTGTTTCTTTACTGTTATATTTTTACAAATGAAGCAGAAGACATTATTTACCTGGTTCTTCAACCTTTGAGCCTGGCTCTTCAAATGATGGATCACAGCCTCTGCTTCCTGTGCTTTCTGAAGACCGTTCCTTGAGAGAGTTAGAGTGCCTTGACAGCTAGAACCACCACACTGCCTGTGTCCCTCAGGGCCCATGCAGACAGCGCCCCCACAGGATGACACACTACAAGGCAAATTCCCTCTTTCTCCACATACCTTACAGGAGAAATGGCAAAGCAGCTTGTTAGTAGTGATTTTCCTAATGCTACCCAATTTAATTTAATTGTATGGTAAAGATGATATACAGAGGGGTTACAGTTACATAACTAAGGTAATGAGTACATTTCTTGTTGAAGAGTATTACCCCCCTACCTCATTTTCTCCCCCTCCCCCCTCCAAGTTGTAAAATTCATTTCCAACACAGTGCCTAGTGAATATCACTGTTGCATTGGTTCCCTTTGTCCTTTGTCTCACCATTTTGTTATTTCCTTTCCCTTCCCCAAATCAGATAAAAGTATATACAAGACACAGAGTACCAAAATCAAAAAGAGTGACAACAGGGGATAAACCAAGGGGGGAAAGATGAAAGAAAAAAGAAATAACCCCACACAGTACATTAAAATAAAACAAAACAACCTCTTGTTTCCATATCTTGGAGTTCATTTTGATTACCATCATTTTATATGGTCATATGTACATAGCTATTTAGCTGTTGTGATCCTTTGCTGGGACTATTCTAGACATACATTAGTTATCACAAATGAGGGAAACCATGGAGCCTATGTTTATTTAGATCTGGCTTGTTTCACCTGTTACTGGGACTTGAACTCTGACCTTGTGTTCTTGCTTGGCTTTTTCCACTTAAGGCTAGTGTTCTACCACTTGAGCTGCACCTCCACTCCCAACGCATTGCTTTTCCATGCAGCTTTCTTTAGTTGTTACCTACACTAAATATAAGGAGGTGATCTTAGTAGGTCCTGAGTAACTGAATAAGTATTTAAGTTATCAATTTTGTGCCAATCTGCCCTTTTTATACTTATAGGTTTTTTTAACTTATATTTTAAGGCTTCCATATTAGTTTACTTTTCATCCTTTGAAGATGGATATTAATTTTTACTCATAACAAAGCAAGAAGAACTAGTGTCTATTTGTTGTACTATTTTGTAACTAGTGATATAAAATGATAATATCAAGCAATAAGTTTGATCTTTAATTTTGACTAATCCTTGAATTAAGACATAAAAATGAAATATAGACTAAGCATATTTATATTTTTGCATGTTATGCTAAGAAAGTATATTGCATATTATTCATGTATTTACAAACATATACTTGTATTATTCATATTTTTATAAATGTAAATGTAATAAATAAATGACAAGAAAAAAGTACAGTTAAGGAGATCTGTATACAGAGAAGAATCCATAAACTTTTTACTAAACCATTAAGAATTTTACCTTTTCATTCAATATCTGGATATCTGGTACCTTAATCTGCTCTAATTTTTCCAGTAACAAGTTTTCTTTAGAGGTGACTGTATCTAAAATGGCAAGTAAGTTGTTCCTGGTATTTTCAGAGCTATTTATGATGGGACTGATTTCATTAATTTTCTTTTCAGCAGATTCTGATATGTGATAATACTTCGTGATGTTTTCTGAGGAATCTACATCAACACAAATTGTGGTAAGATAAAATAAAGGTAAATTAGATTTTGAGAAAAATGAATATATTAGCTATCATGATAGTCATGCCATGATTTATTTTGTCTTAATCTCAGTTTTCATTACAAAACTTCAGTACCCTTGCTTGAATTTCCATCTGATAGGGAAGGATTAGATGAGTTGTAATAGATACAGGCCATGACTTTCAAGTCCTCTTTAGATGGGCTTTGTCTTGGCTCTTCTCTTTACTACCTGGGTATATCTTCGAACACATACCTTAGATTTCATCTCCCTGCTCATAAATTGGTGTTAAAAATTTGTAAAGATTAAGTGAAACAATATGAAAATATTTTGTAAAATGTGCCACAAGCTAGGTGCTGGTGGCTCACCCCTATAATTCTAGCTACTCAGGAGGCTGAGATCTGGGGATCAGGGGTCGAAGCCAGCTTGAGCAGGAAAGTCTATGAGACTCTTTATCTCCAATTAATGAGCAGAAAATTGGAAGTGGTGCTGTGGCTCAAAGTGGTCGAATGCTAGCTTTGTACAAAAAATCTCAGGGACAGCACCCAGGCCCTGAATTCAAGCCCGATGACTGACCAAAGAAAAAAGAAAAGAAAAGTACCACAAATATAAGTACCTACATAAAGTCCAACATGATGAACCAGCCTAAATTCAGGATCTGGGCCCTGTTCCTAAGCTTTTTCACTCAAGGCTAGTGCTCTACCACTTTGAGCAACAGCTCCACTAGATTTTTAAACTCTTAACTCCACATTTTAGGAATGAGAAGCCTAGTATCTTGATTTCACTTCCTATACAACTATAATCTAGGTATGAGACAAAGCTATCTGATCTCCCCCCGCCCCCACCCCCACCCCCACCAGTCATGGATCTTGAACTTAGGACCTGGGCATTATCCCTGAGCTTCTTTTTTGCTCAAGGCTAGCACTGTACTACTTGAGCCACAGTGCTACTTTCACCTTTTTCTGTTTGTGTGAAAACAATAATAGAAACATTTTTTTGTGTGATTTGTGGAGCTTGAATTCAGGGCTTAGGTAGGCCCTGTCCCTGAGCTTCTCTGTGCTCAAGGCTAGCACTCTACCACTTGAGCCACAGTGCCACTTACAGTTTTGAGAGGTTAATTGGAGATAAGAGTCTCATAGACTTTCTTGCTTGGGTTGGCTTTGAACTGCAATACTCAGCCTCCTGAGTAGCTAGGATTACAGGTGTGAGTCACTTGTGTGTGGCTAAAAATGTTCTTATTTTTTGGAATGACTTTCTGTTGTTACTTATCTGACAAACTTAGTTTCATCCTGCAAGGCTCACTTCAGTTGTTATCTTCTTCCTGAATTCTTCCCTAAAATGAAAACCAAGATTTTTTTTTTTTTGCCAATTTGGGGCTTGAACTCAGGGCCTGAGCACTTCCCTGGCTTCTTTTTGCTCAAGGCTAGCACTCTACCTCTTGTGCCACAGTGCCACTTCCATCTTTTTCTGTTTATATGGTGCTGAGGACTCAAACCCAGGGCTTCATGCATGCTGGGCAAGCACTCTACCACTAAGCCACATTCCCAGCCCAGAATCTGATTTTTGTACCCTGCAACCAAAGCAGGTTCCTATCTACCTCATAGCAGGAATAACTCAAGGGCAGGTACTTGCCATAATCATTTCCCTGTCTCTAGTGCCCAACAGTGCTTAATGACTGCTGTTGGCCTGTAAATTATAACATCTCCCAGTATGGAGAAGTTTTACTTTACCTGGCTTGGGGTCATTTCCAGCGGATCTTGAGTTCTTTCAGTGGTGTCTTATTCCACAGCAGGAATCAGAATAAATTCCTTATGCTTGACATGGTATTGATTAAACACTATTGATAGATCTTTTCTAGAATTTATTTGATTAAATTTAGACATTCTTAATTGTGGTCTATTTTTTTCTCTTTGGGTCAAAGATCGAATGAAAAACAGTCACTACACAGAGAATAAGGCAAAGCAGTCAAAGTTTATGTATTGACAAGGGTTCAGTATATTTCTCCTTTACCTCTCAATTAGATGGAGTAGGTGTGAGTAAACTCAATATTGACTTGGTAGTACAGGTTGTCTATTTACAAATATAATGGGAAATGCCATCTTCAACAAGAGATGAGCTGATTAAAGCTTTGCTTTAGAGTTCCTTTATCCTCCAAGTTGATCTTGGTTTTGACATGGCTCACATTCAGTTTTAAGAACTATGCAATATGAAGAAATGGTTCCCAGTATTTTGCATGATTCCAATTCCAACAAATTTCTCAAGAGGAATATATTTCCCTTTTGCCTTTTATTCTTTCACATTTGTGGTTGCTGGAAATGAAGTGACATATCCAGGAAGGAAAAAGAAGGAAACCCATTTCTTTAATGTGCCTAGGGCCACATGAGAATTTCTAAGTTACTGATTTGTTATTAGATTACTTTGAGTTTTACTATTTGTTTAGTATCAGACACTGCTAACCTTTGTTAGTTTAAAAAAATGCTATACAGGCTCTGCAATGTTTAAAAAGTTTTAAAAGAGTGAAATATCTGTGTACAAATAATACTCTGAATGCATGTTCTAAGGTGCTCAAGCATCATGGAGTAAGCAGAGAATGGCTTACTTCTGGAATCCTCTGTGGATTTCATCAAAGTTCATGCAGAAACAGTTAAAGCTCATTTTCTCTCTTACCTATAATGTTTGCATTAAGGATGCTGGATTGCAAATCAACTTCCTCCTGAAGGTTTTCGAGTAAAATGTTTGTTTCATTTTCCATTCTTGCTATAGTTTCCTTTAGATCTTTAAATTCAAATACTGTTTTCAGTTGTTCACTTAGCTGCATGAATTGTTTTCTGTTGGAGAAAACAAAGTTATATATGGTTAAGCTTTTATTACATTTGAAATATTGATAATCAAAAACATGCCACAAAATTGTCCTCATGATTAGTTGTCCTCCATTAAAAGGGACCTCCACACATAGAATTTTCTTTTGAGGTTATAAATCTAGTATTGGCTCTTCTCTTTTTTCTTTCTTCAGCTTCCTGGCATATTTCATCACTTATTTAAACCGTGACAAACATTCAAGTTCTAGTAAAGGTTTTCCATTTCAACTGTCTCTGCTGTTTCTCTCTTTGCTTAGCATTTCAAAACATGCATTCAGACATGATTCCCTTAAATCAATCCAAAAGAGCCAGTTTACAATTGGCCTTTAGCACATGATAAGACAAAATGCTTTACCCAGTGTAGGGTAAAATGAGTTCTTTAGAGTACGTCAGCTTTCTACAAAATTCATTTCAGTCCTACTTCTAGAGGATCTTAACTTTTAACTTACAGCAGTGATAAGGTCCCTTGCTGGCAAGAGAAAGCTGGATGTATTTTCCCCCATTCCCTTTGTCCTTGACAGTTCACACTGATTAGAGGTGTCTGGGCCTTCTCTGAGTTACTCTATGTTGTATAAAACAGCTTTCAGGCCATACCCAGCCCTGAGTCACTGCATTTATAAAGGAACACTTTTGACCTGAGTTATCTCATTTTGAGTATAAGTGCCAATACAGAATGATTCCACATGTTGTAGATAGGCAAACAACCACTGACTACAGCATACCATGAGGCACAAACCAGTAAACAATTTGTTTGTGCCAATAAATAACTGCATCTGTGAATATATTGGATCATATCAGAAACCTGAGCTGGTCAATCATACCGGGTATAACCTGGGACTATGAAAGGAGCATCCCAAGACATAGATGTGTGTCATACTGACTTATCACCCTGTTGCTTTCAATGAGCCATCCTATCTGGCAAAACTACTTCACTAAAGGAACTTTTCCTCTCCAGCTCAAGTGCAGTTTGTCCTGCTTGTAAGACACAGCTCTCTTCAAACAGACCCTTGAAACTGTCTGGACCTATATTTTACAATCTTGTGCCCTGAATAGTTCTGTGCCTGGGGTTTATAAAACTTCTTACCTAGTGCCCTGCAGAGATTTTTCCTTGTATCTCTATCACTTCTCTAATGGTGCTTCAGTACAGCCCTCTGCACCCTGTAACCACATACATTGTACCACATAATCCCCCTATAAACACTGTTGTGTGAAGTATAATGTGTTAATATTTATAATTAAAATTGGGATAAAAGAAATTGTGATCAGCAACAGCCACAAATAGAAATGGAATTCAGGATGATTTGGTGAATAATAGCCAATGAAATTACTTAGCTTGTGAATTTGTTGCTTTTAAATACATTGTGACATTGTGGAAAGACAAATATGTTTCTGATATAGCTGACTCATGACACAGGCCTTTTCTTACTTCAGTTTGCTCAGTTTAGCACATATAGTTGGTTCAAGTGGACAATGAAGCTCTCCTTGATGGGGAAATTAGGCGTAATCTTGAAGGGTACAATTGAGGGGATCTGAGTTTATGAGACTAATTTATCTTGGCATAAGTAAAAATATTATCTAATGCTTCCTAAACTTCCCCCCCTAATAAACTTTTTTTCTCTTCTACAGACTTCTCCTTCAGGCTCCAATGTTTAGGACCATAGAAATATAATTATTTAGACTAATAATGCTTATAACAAATACTACTATTATACCGGAATTCTTTAAGCATTACTGTGTGTAGTCAGTATGCTAAGTTATTTGTTTGGAGTAATATTCCCAAGAATCCTATGAAATATCCTCTGTCTGTCTGTCTGTTTCTGTCTCTCTCTGTCTCAGAGGGTATTGCTTCCAGACTGGCTTACTGTTCAGTTAGGGATGGCCTTGAACTCAAATTCAATATCCTCCAGCTTGAATGTTAGAATTACAGGTGTGAACCATCATACATGGCCTCTGTGTGTGTGTGTGCGCACGCGCGTGCTAGCCCTGACACTTGAACTTTTAGTTCCTTAGCTTTTCCACCAGAGATGCTACTCTACCACTTGTGCCACAGCTCTACTTTCAGCTATTTAATGGTTAATTGGAGACTTTCCTGCCTGAGTTAGCTTCAAACCACAATCCTCAGATCTGAGCCTCCTGATTAGCTAGGATTATAGGTGTGCACCATGAGTGCCTGGTTGCTTCTTTCTCTTTTTAACAAGAAACCAAAGCTGGAGACCTTACATGCCTGAAGCCACATGGATGGTAAGTGGATTTGAACTAAGGTAGTTTGGCTTCTGAGTTTTTATGCTCATGGTAGCCTAGGTTCCTTATCTTCTTGCTTCCTTTTGACTGGTAATATATTCATCAAATTTTTGTATGTAACTACACCTGGCTTGGGGAATATAGGTACTCTCTGCCCTGATGAATCTTCCACTAAGGCAACAGTGGAGGAGCACAAGATATTCTTTGAACCTATCTGTAAAGATGGAGAGAGGAGATACATGCCTTTCTCTGGGGAGGTCAGGGGGTGCTTAGATGTTAGATGGTGTTTGGGTACCACTAAAAAGCAACATGGGTTTAGTGGGTAGAGCACAAGTATCTTGGCATCTGATTGAAGAGACTCAGTAGCCAACTGTTTCTCTTCATTTTAGTCTGGGTCCAGAATTCTTCTTACTGTCTTCTTTCTGGCCCTGCTTAGGGATCCTACTTTCCTCAGTCTAGAATGCCTATTATAGATTAATTAATTTTGCTACCCTGTGGTACATTGACATTTTACTAATATCTATAACCACTAACTAGTGGTTCATGTCTAAAGCTCATCCTTAAACATGTTTTCTTCAGGCTATACCGTGAAAATTCAAATGTCTGATAAACACACACCAAAAAATAAATTAATAAAGCCACCACCACCACCGCCATCACCACCACCACCACCACCACCACCACCACCACCACCACCACCACCACCCCCACCCCTCACAGTTTCAAATTAATTCAGGAAACTTTTTGGGGAGGTAGGATTTCTTGATATGACCATATACTTCATTTTTCTAGTAGACTATATTAATACATCTTTGGTCCAGAGCAAGTTAGTAAAACTTGCCTCTGAAGTCCCAGGGTCTCTGTGATCACTATCCAGACAGCTGTAATATGGGGGTATGGCTGTGTTTCAGTGGGACTCATCCATAGTGCTCTATTTGATTTGACCTGTCATTTGTAGTTTTCTGATATCTAGCCAAAGAACAACCAATATAATTTCAAGTAATAGTTGATGAATGAAAAAAGAGACCCAACAATACATTATGAAGTAATCTTCCATTTTGAAAGAATTACCATCCTTATTTTAAGACTGTTTCAACTTCTAAACAACTGGAGAGTTTAGGAAGGTCTGCTAAGTTTTCCTTGGTTGTAACATTGAAAAGTATGTTATTTGTTGTTAGGAATGACTATACTTCTAATATTCTGTCTTTTAGGTGAGATTGGGTACATTCAGTGTGGTATGGCTATGAACCAGTTTCATGGTTTCCAGCTTTGCTGGGTTTGAGATTCTCAATCTCCTTTTTTAATTTAGTGTTAGGGAATCAAACCATGGCCCTATCAATGGTAGGCAAGCACTCTACCACCAAACTATACTTCTAGCCCCCCAACTAGCTTCTTAATAGAGTCATTTTGTTATAATCAATGGCATTGATGAAAAAAATCACATGAAATACTAACGAGTCAAGAAAGGGATAGGAAAACATGATTACTGATCAATTTCCTAAAGCCAACATGTGTATATTTCTAAGTTGAAAGCTGAGGATGTGAGCACTTGGTGGGTGTCAGGGTGAGTCAGTAGTTGGGCCAAATCTTACCTCACAGAGTCATGATAGCCCTTGACTTCTGAGAATTCTCCAGATGAGAGAAGCGGCTGTTTCAAAAGCCTCTCTATTGCAGATACATTCTCTCTGAGGTTTTTGAAGTCTACCTCGCAGCCAGGCAGAGTCTCTCTTTTATCTTCCAAGTTATCAGCCAGCCTAATTAACCCTTGCACTGCTTTGGAGAGGGAAGAAATCGTGTGGTCCCATTGATTAAAGCAGAAGTGACATGGAAGACAGGCAGGAAATTCCTGATTGTGACCCCGGGCACAGTGGTCACATTGCTGGCCGCTAACACCCTCCCGGCAGAGGCACATGCCTGTGTCTGGGTCACAGAGAGGCTTCCGGGTTCCTTCACTGTTGCACTCACATGCTTAAAAGAGAAAAGGAAAAGAGAACATCACTTGGTCTTTTGCTCATGACTAGTACAAAAGAAAAGCCCTCTCCTCTCTCCTGAGGATATTCCCAACTCATGTTTCTTGGGTGACAATTTAAAGAATTTGATTTCAGAGATCTGCATGATGGCCGTTAAAATACAGCATGTTTCTCTGTATTCCAGTAACAACTCAGCTAATTTTTTTTTCTTCTTCTTATTTATTTTTTGCCAGTCCTGGGCCTTGGAGTAAGGGCCTGAGCACTGTCCCCGGCTTCTTTTTGCTCAAGGCTAGCACTCTGCCACTTGAGCCACAGCGCCACTTCTGGCTGTTTTCTGCATACGTGGTGCTTGGGAATCCAGGGCTTCATGTATATGAGTCAAGCACTCTTGCCACTAGGCCATATTCCCAGCCCCCTCAGCTCATTTTTTTTTTAACATGGAAACTATTAGATGCTGTTTTTACTTTGTAGGCCCCACATGTGGGGCCTTATCTGATGTTTGAGTGAGGCATGTGGATGTCATGGGGACCTGTACATTAGTGAGTGCGGCAGCTGCCTCCACTGTTACTTCAGATGTGACACTGACTTTAAGAATTCCCAGCCTGGGGGCTCATCCCTGTCATCTTCCATTCTATAGAGAGACTCCTTCATTCTCTATAAACTCAATGCATTTTGCCTTAATTTTTTAAAATGGTGGATCACATCCAGCTCTTTGAGAAGGTTCCTGATGAGGTCAGAAGATTGGGGATCAGGAGGGCCACTGCTGTTATTGCTGTTTCCAAACAGTTAGGTAATCCCTAGCCTGTGTCTTCAGACTCACTAGACAAAGCAAGGTGTAAAAGGTATATGACAGTTGACTACAAATAATGCCAATTGCAAATAAAACCTGATTAGCACAATGGATTCCTCAAATAGATATAATCCATCACATTCTACCCAGGGGCCTCATTCGGCATGAAGCCTGTGGGGAGAGCAGTATCACTCCACCAGTGGGAGGCCATGGTTCCTCTCATGAAATGTCTTCCCCAGGAGCTTCAGTGGGTCTGTCGACTAACTTGATTTGCAAAGTTTCCCCCAATGTTTCACTTATATATAAAAAGAAAAGCATTTTAATGAAATGATGTCGGGACCCCTTTCACTCTTGCACGTGACAGGGTGGAAAGCTGGAGTGCGGCCCAACGTGCAAACCTTGGCGGTGTGTAGTCGCTTGACGCCCCTCCTCCCCTCGCACACTTAAAGAACAACACAGGAGTCGCATGGGCGTTTCGGGGTAAGCTTCTGGAACTTCCACCGGTTTTACTCAGGGGAGGGGTTTATATAACAGTAATCACGGCAGGAAGGGGCGGGACTAACTGCATACTAGCGCTAGGCTGATAAGCTGCCCATCATAGTGATGTCACAGAACTTCCTCTATGGGCGGTCATCACATCCCATAGGACAGCCCCTTGGGCCTGGCCCGGTGCCATTATGATATCCACACATGGCCGAGGCGGAAGGCGGGGCTGGTTTGCTACCTCTTCTGGTTCTGGACCCTGAAGGGGGTAGGAGTGGAAAACAGCCAAGCAGCCCCAGGGCAGGCGAAGAGGCAGGCCTCTCGGGACTGCTCCTTAAAGGTATAGCCAGAGCCCAACAAAATGAGATTTCTACAAAATTAGAGGAATGCAGGAAAAGAGCCTCTTAAAGACAGATGTTCCAAGGCCCCAATTCCTCCCTGTTTTATTGTTTTGTTTTAGTGCTTGAGGCTGGCAAGCAGGGCCTTGTCCATGCTAAGAAAGCATGCCACCACTGAAGTATAGCCCCAGATTCCCACCCCACCCCCTCGCTGCCCCTTTGGAAACTAGCAATTCCACTTAGAAAACTGAGGTAAAGCATAGCCTCGAGAAATTTACTGAGGACATGTTTTGAGTGGGGCAAGGGAAGGATGACAATATTTAGCTATCAGAGCACTCTTACACATGAATGGAGTGAAGAAAACAGTTACTATGCATAGCAGTGTCGGGGTGACAATGATTATACATCTGTCACACCTGACACTTCTTGGAATCCATTTGCTTTGGAAAGCTGACTTTAAATGGAGAATCAAAAATCTCACCTCCCAGAAAACAACCTGAACTCCAAATTTGTGCTGTCCAATATAATACCCACTAATCACATGGGACTATTTCAGTTTAAGTAAATAAAGTAAAGGAAATGTACAATTTTCTTCCTCAGTTTAAGTGTCTGTACTTCAAGTGTTTGATAGTTTCCTTTGGCTAGTGGCTCCTGCCATGGACGGAAAAGATTGAGCATCTCCTTCACCAATCAAAGCTCTCCTAGACAGTGGCGCTCTATGTCCTACAATGGGGCCTCACTCAAGAAATGACAGGCACTGGAACACAAACTCCAAGAGGAGTTCACCAGCTCTAGCACCCAACCAACATTTTATGAATGCTGATTAGATAAATAAGCTAATGACTATGTAATAGACCTAGAGTTACAGATTCATTTTGGGGAAATAATACTCTTGCTTCCTCTGTCCTGTCTCCCAGCCTCTATACCTCAATCCACAGTGGTTGATTTTCCTTAGCAGGTTTTCCAATAGCGAATAATTGGCTGTCAGTCATAATCCTGGAGGTTTGTGCCATAGTAAGAACTTTGAGTGATTTTAATACAAGTTACAAGTTTTAACATAGACTCCCATTTTAATACAGGCTAACAGTTTTTTTTAATTTACTGTAAAGGTGATGAACAGGGGGTTGTGGGTACATAAGTAAGGTAATGACTATATTTCTTTTTAAACAGTTACCCCCTTCCCTCATTTTCTCCTGCGTACCACTCCCTAGGCTAAAAGTTTTAACATAGAAAAGCCTCCTTTTAGAGAACTACAAAAATATTATTTTCAAAAGTAGGATTTAACTTCTATGGGTTTCCTAAATTCATACTGCCAAAAGCAACAACCAAATAAAGGAACTTGAGACTTGGGGGTTGGGTTTGCATCATGCCCTGTGAGGACCAGCTGGCTGTACTCATGTGTCGTTAAGAGTTCCAGTACTTACGGATGCATCGCTTGAATGGGTCTCTGTAATAATTTTCCTTGCACTCACTGCAGCGTTTCCCACCATGGCCTCGTTTGCACGGGCACTGGCCTGTAAGCTGTGAGAACAGTTATGGGTGAGGAATTGACAAGCATTATGGTCTGAGCACATGATGCATTTTCATAGGAAATGTTTTCCCCTCCGGTGATTTAGAACATACAGCTGTTCAAGGGTGGAGGAAGGATATTTCCCATGGCCAGAAAGAAGCCCCGGACAATATCAAGGACGGAGAGTTAATGTGTTTTGGCTTAGAGCTCTTGGACATACTGCCTGCTTCCAGCTGTTCAGGGACAGGTGGCCCCAAACTAGGAAACATACACAGATGTAAATGAAAACAAAACACATATTGGGAAACTGGCCACATTCTTTTCCTCTACTGTTATGTGAGTTTCCCATAAGGGACAGAAGGAGAGAAGCCAAAGACCTGGCCTAACATTTATCAATTAATTTGGCAAGAAATGTTTCAATTATAGAATGTGTGATGTAGCTTTTACCAAGGAGACTAATGTCTTGCTCAACAAAATGATAATTTTTTGTGTGTGTGCTGTATATTCATCATTTAATGACAGTTATATAACTGTGTTTTGGGGGAAAGACTGAATTTTCCTATCCCCTACCAACTTGCTTCTTGACTTTTATGAAAACTGAAGAAGTTGGAACATAGTAGGAAATTATACAGAAATAAATAATTTTTAGTGACATCTTAAGTTATACTTGATCATATCGGCCTAAATATTTGTAAAATACTTCCAGTGGAAGTATAACTGAATTTATATGGAAACCAGATCTACCAAGCTTCTATCGGTCTTTGGAGATCCCATTAGCTCCTGCTGAAGTATAGGGAATTATGGGAGCTTGCTGACATGCTGATGACTGTTCTTGGTTGTTAGGCAGTGTTTTCTTGTCCTCTTTGTAACCTGCTCCTTTTATTCTGAGTCGTGTCTTATAGAATTACACAAGCAGGCAGCCTCCCTGTTCTGTATCCGCAGAAGCCATCTCATCACCTCCACTTCCCTCCCTGGGGCTCACCACTTTCATCTCAGATAGTGTTTTCCCAACCATCATTCTAGTTGTCTTCCTCTGGATGCACACATTTGTTGTTTATACTATGTTCACATTGTGGCGCTTCCACAGAAAGACAGATCCTGCATGTTCTCATTCATGAATGGAAGCTAAAAATAAGATCTTAAAGAAAGAGTAGAACAGTGTTTATCACAGGCTAGGAAGAGTAGAGGGAAGGGAAGATCGAGACTTTCTTCTATCCTTAAGCTCCTTCATAGTTTAATGGCTACAACGTTAGATGGAAGGATTAAGTTCTAGTATTCTATAGCACAAGAGAGTGACTATGGCTAATAGTGACACACACATACACACACATGTGCGTGCGTGCACACACACACAGAGCTAGAAAATCTGGGCACTCGTGGCTCATGCCTGTAATCCTAGCTGCTTAGGAGGCTAAGGAACTGAGGGTCACAGCTCAAAGTTCCAGACTGGGCAGGAAAGTCCATGAAACTTTTATTTTTAATTAACCAGCCAAAAGATGCAAGTGGAGCTGCAGATCAAGTAGTTGAGCATCAGACTTAACCCAGGCTCTGAGTTCAAGCCCTAGTATCAGCACACATGTATGTACACATGTGCATATTGCACCCCCCCCCAAGCTAGCGAGAAGAGAGGATTTTGGATGTTGTCAACACAAAGAAGTGATATGTATTTCAAGTATAGATATGATAATTGCCCCCAGTTTGATCATGATACATTGTAGATGTGTATCAAAATATCACATAAGAAGATATAATTGCCATGTGCCACTTAAACCTTTAAAAAGTTGTCAGCGTTGTGGTGCTCAGCAATGACAGAAATGCTCCTGGAGTTGTTTGGCTGAGTGATAAGTTGCTGACCCTGCACATAGCATGACCCCCACTCACTCCAGCCTGAGCAGGCATTGCCTTTCTGGCAGCCCTGGCACTCTGCTGGCTCATTTGAAGCATGCACACAACAAAAATTCTCAGATATTTTTCTCATGAGCTGGTGCCAAATGATTACGCCTACCATGTATTTATGCAAGACATTTGTAAAATTCAATTGCACAACTTTACTTTTACCCTGTTAACATTTCATCTTGTTTCTAGCCTACACAATATCTTGGTAGGATATCTGGCCTCGTTTTCTGTCTTGATCATAGTAGCTTACAGCTTTGCAGCATCTGCACACTTGAGAAGCTTGTTTGTCCAGCTCCATCTAAACTGTGATGCAAACATTGGCCAGCATGTTTGGATCTCTCTGTGGGAATGCGCTAGGGACCACCTCCTGGCTGATACAGAAACATTATCGGTAGTTGTTTAAACAGCTGGGAATCTAATTGTCCACATGTCTTCTCTGTATTCTAATGAAAGTGTTTTCTGAGTATAGAAAGCAACCTTTCTCAAGGGATCCTCATGGACCAAAACAACCTAAAATGCCCTGTTGCAAGGGGCCTTTCAGTTAAACCAATGCCATCTTCAAGTTCCTAGGCTGCCTTTGGCCTCCGTAAATGAACTGTGTGTTGACTGCTGCTGTATATGCATCCCTAAAGGCCTTAGTGGTGACATGAATGTTAGAAGTCTTTCATGGTTTAGGAAGCCAAGACATTTTATAGAGGTCTACCACTTTATCCTATGTTTGGTAGATGCAAGTTTGAGAATATACATGGCCACAGTGTGGTCATCTAGTGCCCAGATCTTGGCTTCTAATGCTGCAATAAAGGAACCAACAACTCATTGGAGGCATGGCTGATTTGCTTTGGCCATGAGAAACTCTTTCTGTTGGCCAAAGCTAGAACAATTAAACAGCAAAAGAACACTGAACCGTAACTAATAGTATGGTATAAGTATTCATGAGTCCACAGTGATATAAATAAATGATGGACTAGATGAATACCCCAGGGAACACCAGACAAATCTCAGAGCAGAAGAACTCCAGTTACTCATGGAAAGATGTAACTCCTCATTCCTTCCTTACTTCCATAGAGCAAAACAAGGAGAGTAACTTTACAATATAGAGGCCTGACAAATCCTGCTGATGATAGGTGATCAAAATCCACATGAAATTCACATGACATATGAGAAAGAGGGCAAGTCACCTTTCTGTTGTCTTCTTACAACCCATAAAGGAAAGATATCAGATAAATTTGAATGAAAAGACATTCCATAAAGTACTTCTCAAAACTACAAAGGCCATTAAAACCAAGGGAAAGCCTGAGAAAGTTTCACAGCCATGAAAAACCCAAAGAGAAATGACTAAACTGTAATGAGTTCTGGATGGGGTCTTGGACCTGAAAAAGGACATTAGGTAAAAAATTAAGGAAATTTGGATACATTTTGGAGTTTAGATAATGTAATATGTCAACATTGGTTCATTCATTGTGACAAATGTACCATACTATTGCAAGATGCTAATAAGAAGGGAAATTGGGTGTGGGGTAGAGTTTATCTGTACTACTTTACAAATCTATTTTTAAAGCAAAAGATTTGTTTTGGAAAAGGAGTGCTAGCTTGTAATCCTAGCTACTTGGGAGGTAAGAGATCAAGGGATCGTGGTTTGAATTCAGCCCAGAGTTAAAACTTGGTGAGAGGGGGAGGGGGGAATGAGGGTGGAGGTAACAAACAGTACAAGAAATGTATCCAATGACTAACAAATGAAACTGTAACCTCTCTGTACATCAGTTTGACAATAAAAAATTAAAAAAAAACTTGGTGAGATGCCATCTCAACCAATGGTTGGTCATGGCGATGTGCCCCAGTCATCCCTAGCTATGTGGGGAAGTACAAGTAGGAGGATGATAGCCCAGGTCAACCAGGGCAAAAAGTGAGACTCCATCTTGAAAATAATCAATGGAAAATGGGGCTGAAGGGGTGATTCAAGTGGAAGGGTTCCTTCCTGGCAAGCATAAAGCCCTGAATGCAATCCCCAATACCACTCCCCTCCCCCCCCCAAAAAAGAGAGGGGGACTGTGTGTGTGTTTGTGTGGGTTACTGGGAAAGGGTTGCAGAAAGAGGAAAAAGTGAGGAGAAAACATTCTAAACATAAGAACTACCTTCAAGCAGGTTTGGTGACTCATGGCTATAATACCCAGCACATGGAAGGCCATATTCCCAGCCCCTAAAGCAAGCATTCTTTACTCACAGGAAATCGTGCTTCATGGGCACTTTTCCCTCTGAGCGCACTAGTAAGTTTTAAAGTGTCTTGCCTGGTCACAGTGGCTACTCTGAGAGCCCTGGGGGTCACAGTCACACGGCTGGCATCCTCTGCCAGGAACTAGATTCCAGTATCCATCAACACAATGGTCGCATGCCAGGCCTGTGACATGGGGCAGACAAGGGCACACGCCAGTTACAGGGTCACAGCGGCAAGCTTCCCCACCAGGGGGACACGCAGTGGGATTCACTCCGGATGGATGACAGGAGCATCCTGGGATAAGAAAGCTGTCGTTAAAGTAAATTCAACAGTACTGGCAGGTAACAAACGACACAAACAGCCTGTTAAGCCTGGATCTAAGATTTCCTTAAATAGCTCAAAGAAACCCCCTATAGCAGTATAGGAATTATTAGGGAATCTAAGCAGTTTGAACATTTTAATTGCTTTTGATTGTCCAGATCGTCATCAACCTGCTATGTTCAAGAAGCTGGCAGTGAGGAAGGCTGTGAGCCTCATTCATCCCTTGTGCTCCTTGCCAAATCCCATTGATTTAAATGTTTCTTTTTTAAAGTGGTTTACTAAATCAACTTGAGTTAATAAAAATACTTAAAATGTCCCCTAAAATTAATACTCCTCTTTCTTTTTGATAAAACTCTCCTATTTCTACATTAAAGTAATTTGATGAACTTGTCATGATGTAGATTCTGGAGCTTACTCCAGAAATTCTGATTCCCTGGATTAGAAGATCAATCCAGGACTCTCCATATCAATCCTCCACCCCATCCCAGCCCCAGGGGAATTGGGCACAGGTATCCTGTGGATCCCACTTTGAGAAACAGTGCTTTGACTCTGCCAGCACAGATGTTAAAGGCAACTGTCAAGAAAGGCAAACTCTCACAGAGAGAGAGAGAGAGAGAGAGAGAGAGAGAGAGAGAGAGAGAGAGAGAGAGAGAGTCTTAACTGCATGTTGAGAACACGTGGGTGGCACTGCCCCATTTCTTCTGAGTTCAGCACTATAGCCCCATCACCCAGCAAGTGCTGCTTCTGCCTCAAGGACTGGTCTAAATGAAGTGAGATGAGAAGCTGACAGCTTCTCATTTATGAGCTGCCTCCTGGGAACTTGCAGACTTACTTTTGCAGGTCTGATTGAGAGCTGATCCAAAATGACCTTGTTGGCAAAGCTGGCAGTGTGGGCCCCGAGTGTTGTGCAGACATCGAAGGCACTCCCCTGTCACCCGGCTGCAGGACTCGGGATCAGTTACATCTATGTTGTTGTTACAGGCACATGGCTTGCAAGGCTCTCCAGAAACTCTTGGGTTGCCATAGAAACCAGGAGCACATTGTCTACACTGAATCCCTGAAAGGGGTAGGAAACCAGAAGGGGATGAGTGGTCAGTGTTAGGAGAGGTTGAAATAGAGTTATAGTTATTGGGCTTCTCTGGGGATAATGCGAAGTTACACAATGAAGTTAATGGGGGGGGGAACACTCCAAATTAAACAAAGCATTTTTTTTTTTTTTTTGTCAGTTGTGGGGTGTGAACTCCGGGCCTGGCTGCTGTCCCTGAGCTCTTCAGCTCAAGGATAGTGCTTTTCCCCTTGAGCCATAACACCACTCCCTGTTTTTCTGGTGGTTAACTGGAAATAAAAGTCTCATGGACTTTTCCTGCCTGGGCTGGCTTTGAACTGGATCCTCAGATCTCAGCCTTCTGAGCTAGGATAACAGGTGTGAGCCACCAACAACCAGCATAAAGCATGTTTTAAATTATTATTCATTCAGACAATTAAAAAGGTACTTAGAGCTAGAAAGTCTTTGGTGAAGGATGGATTCTAGTCTTTTTTAAAAAAAATTAAGGGGTTGTGGGAACAGAATTTTCTATTTTTTCTGCATAGCTAGAGCAACTCATACTTTAAAAGCCAAAGCTCATCTTAGTCCCTGTCCCCCCTAACTCCTCCAGGGGTCTCCTCTAGAAGCAGTTTCAAAGGAAAGTGCCAACTAGTCAATAGCCTGATATATGTATCTAGAAGGAGACTGGACAGAAGGCATGTTTGATGTCTGAGCTCTTGGAGGCACTTCCACAGAACATTCAGTTGTGTGGGACAAAAGAAAGGAAACATGAACTATACCTCATACCTGAATAACCTTGGAGACAGTGGCAGATTATATCTGAGCTCCAAGGACTCTGAGAACAGGATTGGGCAAAATACTGATCACTTGAGGGACCATCTGGACACAGGCAAGGACGACAGGATTGTCCTGAAGAAGGATTTCCATAGTAACCATCGATGCACCTGTCAAGGCAATTTCCTTTTACCAAAATATTCCAAGGAGAAGTTAATGTCTCAGCCAATGTGGATTTTCTCTGCCTTAGGATAATGCAACTCTCAAACTCAACATTTCAGAAGATTCTGATTTGCTCTGTGAAATGATTTTTTTCTGTTATATTAAAAGTGTCAAGTCAGAAGATTAAAGTAATTAAACTCAGTATAATGGCCCTTTGTGGTTTCAATGTTACATCTGAATATCACAAGGGCAAGTGTCAGGCACATGCATTATTGATTTAATCAGATATTTTCTGGCTCATAGGACGACTCTGAAGGACAGGAAAACAGTGACCTCCTCCCCACCCCCCCACCCCCCGACTCCCATAGCAGCCATTCTGCACCAAATAGTGTTAAGTCTTTACTCAAGGCATTCCTCCATTGTGAAATCAGAACAAGGTTTAAAGATGTAAAGGTAATGTGCACATGAATTCCACACCTCTCACAATGTCTTCCTGTTGTAAATCCTGCACAATTGAAGCATGACCCTGTGTCTGGATCACAGAGTTCAGCAAACCCATGACAAGAGCAAAGATGGCAGCTGGGAAATCCAAAATAACCCTCCAGGCACCGATCACAATGGCGGCCAGTCACCCCTCCATGACAGGCACATTGGCCGGTCACTTGGTCACATACTGTGCTCTTGGAACCTTCAGGGTGGCAGTGACATGCTGGGTAAGGCAAAAAGAATTATGTTAAGGACACAGGGAAGTGGTGTGGTAGTGAAAATTATTAGGAACATAGCCTCTCATATAATGAGTTCCAGGTAAATGTTTGTTAAGCAATGCTTCACTGATTCATTCAATTAGCAGCGGGTTGTGAACAACTGGATCTTGTGAACATTTGCTTTTTGTATGGCAAAAGCAAACAAGCAACTTGTTCTCAATGACTCAAACTTCCGTACACATTAGGAGTTTAAGTGTAACTTTGAGATGGTAAAAAAAAAAAAATCTTAAGACTTCTTCTCAGGAGGGGCAGGTTTTTCTTCTTCTTAGATGAAGTAGAGAAGGCTACATACTTTTCTCGTAAATTTCTGAATCTTTGAGCCCATTTTTGTCCAAAAGCTTAAGCCTATTTGCTTGGTAGGATGCTACACAGAATAAATATTTGCTCCTCTGTGTAGATTACATTCCTAAGACTTGGTAATATTTTTTAAAAAAGGAAAGGAAGGGAAAAGGAATAATGGGGCTAGTTAAGTACCATTTACTGGGTAGGCAAGCATGCTCAAGCACTGGCCAGGAAGTGGACCAACCATCTCGTAGTCATGACTGGAACAGTATGTTCTCCTCTCTAAAAGGAGAATTAATCTGCTAGTGAGTTTCATGGTTCTTAAGGTAGCTTTCTGTGGGGAATAAGATTTTCACTTGTGGTTTACATTGATTGGGTACAGAGAACTATACATCTGGAATGTGACAACCACAAGTGGTGAATTACCAACTACAGCTGAAGTTCCCTCTAATCTCAATCTCTCTCTCTCTCTCTCTCTCTCTCTCTCTCTCTCTCTCTCTCTCTCTCTCTCTCTCTCTGTCCTGGGGCTTGGCCTCAAAGCCTGAGCACTGTCTCTGGCTACTTTTTGCTCAAGGCTAGCACTCTACCCCTTGAGCCACAGCACCTCTTCCAGCTTTTTTTGTTTATGTGGTGCTGAGGAACCGAACCCAGGGCTTCATGTATGTGAGGCAAGCACTTACCACTAGTCCATTTTCCCAGACATGTCACTGCTCTAGCCTCCCTAGACACTGGCCTTACAGGGTCCATCATTAAGCTGGGTTTGCATAGCTGACATTAGATTTCCCACTTTTATCTGAACCCCTGCCCATTCTATACACACTACAAAAGTATGGACCACCTTTTGTTCATTCCTTATGGTTTCTAATAGAGCTCTGCAAACGGTGCCCATGGATCGATCTGTGGATGAGTGAAGGGATG
This sequence comes from Perognathus longimembris pacificus, assembly GCF_023159225.1. NCBI lineage: Eukaryota > Metazoa > Chordata > Mammalia > Rodentia > Heteromyidae > Perognathus > Perognathus longimembris. Next base: position 100,713,489 of record NC_063162.1, on the reverse strand, counting down.
ACAGAAAAATCTTCAGCACACTTCAGCTACATATAGATGGAACCTGAAGAATGTAGTCAAGTTCCTAATTTTTTTTTTTTTTTTTTTGCCAGTCCTGGGCCTTGGACTCAGGGCCTGAGCACTGTCCCTGGCTTCTTCCCGCTCAAGGCTAGCACTCTGTCACTTGAGCCACAGCGCCGCTTCTGGCCGTTTTCTGTATATGTGGTGCTGGGGAATCGAACCTAGGGCCTCGTGTATCCGAGGCAGGCACTCTTGCCACTAGGCTATATCCCCAGCCCCAAGTTCCTAATTTTTGCTTCTTTAAAACTCTCCACATTCCTTTCCCTACCTTCAAAATGTCAAGGTTGTAAACAACCACCTTCCCCCTAATTTTTTTTTGCTACGTACGGTGACAGCCATGATGCCCCAAACTGTAGCTTCCAGCTGAGCATGTGTCACAGCGGCGCCCGGCCACATGAGGTTTACACTGGCACTGGCCACCAAGTCGGCTACAGTTGATCCCGACTGCACCCTGGGGATGACACTTGCAGGCTGCAAAGCGGTAGAGGTGAAGGAGAGGCAAAAGAGTTTAGCTTATTCATCTTTCATTTAGTACTTCTTTAATCCTCAACTACTTCAACTGGGTATTCTTGTAATGACTGAAGGCAATAATGCCTGTGTAGTCTTTAGAACAGTGTTTGATAGGTAGTAAATGCTTTATGAACATGACTTAAGTTAATGGAAGGCTTAAAAGAAATTGTTTTAAACAATTGACTACTCTAATGTCATTGTTAGTATTGGTGTTATTATTACTGTGATTCCTAACATTGTTTGCTGGTGCTGGAATACATTGTTATGACCAAGATATGAAGCTTGTTTCTTAATGCAGCCTTCTTCAGAAATGCTGCTGTTGGGAAGTGATTGGATCACAAGGGTTCTAACTTATCAATGGGCTAAACCCATTGGTGGCTTCATAATTTGATGGTATCATTGGGAGGTGGTTGAAATTAGTAGGTAGAGCCTTCTTTGAGGTGTAGATCACTGAGGGTGTGCCCTGGAAAGATATTCTTTGTCTCTAAAGCCCATTCCAGTCTTTCTCTGCTTTCTGGCCACAGTGAGGTGAGCAGTTCTACTCTACCATATTCTTCTGCCATGATGCTCTGCCTTGCCTCCAGGCTCAGAAATAATGGAGCCAGCCTACCATGGACTGAAACCTCTGACATGTGAACAAAAATAAGCCTTTATTTTTAAAATTGATTTGTCAATTTTATGTTTCATGGGAGGTGGGCATGCTGAGTCTGTAGCTCTGCTAAAGGAAAAGGCACTTGCCAGGACGCAGACCATCACTGAGATAGGCCCTATACTGTACCAGGACTCACCTAGGGAATGATTCGTGTCTCTTGGAGATATTAGAGGAAGTTAGGAGACATTTTTGATTGGTATAACTTGAGGAGGGTGATAGTAGTATTAGTTGCATAGAGATGTAGTTAAGCATCCTACCATGCAAAAGGCAGCCCCCCCACCCCCCCAGAATTACCCACCTCAAAATTTCAGTAGTGCTGGTGTAGAGAAACCCTATGCTATAGCTAACTGGTACAGACATGTTCTGTAACTTTTTTGAACCCTAACACCATTGTTTATTAAATGAAGGTTAGGATGAAAGGAGTGGGTTAGAGTTCCTCTGGCTCTAACATGCTAGGATTCCAAAATAAATGTTTTAGGACCATTGCTCCGGGGAGCTAGTGCTCCAATGCTGCAACAAAAGTCATCCTTTATACACTTAACCACACTGTGAATTACCACTCCAACATGTCACTTTAGTGAGGTGTTTTGTTGTTTGGAGTAGGTGCTAAAGCAAATCAATTCATTCATGTTTCAAAAGCATTTGTACAGATTGTTTCTATAGTGCCATTAAACACGATCCTCACCCACTGCCCCGTTGTGTATCTGGGCAGACATGCTGACCATGAGCTTCTCACAGGCCTCAGGGAGCACTCGAGGTCCCACTTCCGAGGCCATCTCTGCACAGCCTTGTATCCAGTACTCCTCCAGGTCCAGCTTGCTGCAGAAATCCTCCAGTGAAGTGTTGTGGGGAACAAGGCCAAGCTTTTGAGATAATGAGAAGAGAGACTCATGTTCAAGATCTCTGCTATCCAAGAGTTTCCTTACGTAAACAAAACAAAACAAAAACTGATTTCTGAGAAAAGTGATCCAAAAGAGGCTCAATCCAATTTCCAAGTTAAATTGCCTAAGGCTGAAGGTTTAATGTTCTGAACTAATTAAGGAATTTTTAGGTATTTACATTATGGATTCATGGGGAAAACAACAAAAGAGCTTCTTTATTTTTTTTACTTTGTTCTTAATATTTTAAAAACATAACTTTATTGCTATTAAGGAGTTGTACGGAGGGGTTACTGTTTCATAAGTCAGGTGTATGAGTACATTTCTTTTTGGACAATGCCACCCCTTCCTTTGAATTCCCCCAGTTTTCCCCCTTAGATTTCAAAGACTTTTAGTTAGAAGTCTTGTTACTTATGATGGCTTTAGAAAGTGTGGCATAGTGCAACTCTAATTCCACCAGATTCTTCTCTAAATTAAATATATACACACACATATATGTAAATATTGGTGTTCTACACTAAAGTACACTGGCTTCTTAGAGATTTATAGTATAGTTTAAATGTTAGAGGCTCTGAGATGTCTTGTAAGAAAGATACTTTTTAAAGTCAATGCTCCCACAGCAATTACTTGGTCCTATATCTAAATAATACTTATATTCGCTAAAACCCACATTTTTTACAAAGGTCACCCAGCTATTATGGGGACAAGCACATCACTGCACACTTACTTGCAAAGAGGAACCATCTCTAGCTTTGTAACTATGTGAAGAAAGGCTATTCAGTCATAGTTTCCAAGAAGATTTAACAAAGTTATGAACTCATACTATTTAAATATGTATGAATGCACTTGATGATATACAGTGGAGAGTGTTGATAAGGTCCACAGGCCACATCAGCTGGTTATATTGAGTACTTGGTGTATAAACCAGTGTTAAAAATAGGTTTTCATTCCTCAAGAGACTGACCCTGTGGCCCAGTTGAACCTTCCATGCTCTTCTTTCTGCTTTGTACTGAAAGAGTTTCCAAGACCCTTTTCTCTATCTGTTCCCACCCAGTCTTCCCTGAATTGTTCTTTGGCACCCCTGCAGGTGGAATCTCAACGGTGGTAACTGAGTGAGTGTCTTGGCTCCTCCAACATTGCCCCTCATTGTCCTCATTCCCCCTGCACTCTGGGCTTTACTCCTGGGACTTCACAGAATCTAGCAAAGGGACTGGAACTTCCCAAACTCGTGTGTTTCCACTTTTCCAATTCTTTGTTTTTAAGAAGGAAGCTGAGTTTCCCTGGATGAGATGACCTACTGCCATTTACTGACTGTCAAAAACATCCTATGGGGCTGGGGATATAGCCTAGTGGCAAGAGTGCCTGCCTCGGATACACGAGGCCCTAGGTTCGATTCCCCAGCACCACATATACAGAAAACGGCCAGACGTGGCGCTGTGGCTCAAGTGGCAGAGTGCTAGCCTTGAGCGGGAAGAAGCCAGGGACAGTGCTCAGGCCCTGAGTCCAAGGCCCAGGACTGGCCAAAAAAAACCAAAACAAACAAACAAAAAAACATCCTATGGCTTCTGCTTGCTTGCTTCCTTCAATTCTTCAGCTGCCAGTCAAACACATTCACCTCTCTCCCATCAGCAAATCATGGGTTCCTCCTTCTTCTTCCCTGTTTTTGCCCCTTAGCTCCTTAAGACCCAGATTTCTTGAAAAGTTGTTTCCTATTATCTGAGGGGATTGGCCTTTGAATTTGTGCCTCTTGTTCACATCCTGGCCTACTTGTCTATTGGGTGTCCTACAGGTTGTAACATAAACCCAATACACGGGAGCCTCTTTTCCTATCTGTACTTATTTTTGCTAAGTGATGCTGCCACCTGCCACATTCTTAATGGAGGAAACAAGATGGATATTGTTGGCATGTGCTTCGGGCATCCATACCCATCCCCCCCACAACCCACACTCATCACATCACTCATCATCATATCTACTCAATGCCACCTCTTAAATATACTGGCATGTTCTTTATGTGCCTGCCACATTCCTAGATTAGTAGGGTGGTATCCAATAGATGTCCCAGCTTTCATTCATGCCACTCATAAGTTTTCTACATGGTAGTCATAATAATCCTTTTGCATGTGGTTAGTTCAGGCAATACTCTCCTTAAAACTTTTCAGTGGCTTCCCATTGCCTCTGGATACAAACTAACATTCATTTCTTTTTATTCTGTATCCCCATTCCCATCCTCCGACACAGGGGTTTTTCACATGAGAGGCACCTCCCCTTAGGGAACATTTGGAGATTTATTGGAATGGTTTTGGTAAGCACAGTGATTGGGTGTGGTGTGTTACTGGCATTGAGTAGACAGAGATCAGAAATACTAGACTTTCTCATAAAATGGAAAATGATCTCATGTTCCTATGAAGGAGAAAACTCAGGCTATTATTGTCTGAATTCACTAAGTTTATGCTTTTTTCTTTTCTCCCTTCCCTTCTCTTCCCTTCCCTTCCCTTTTCCTCCCTCCTCCCATGTGTCTTTCTCTCCTTCCCTCCCTCCCTCCCTCTCTCTCTCTCTCTCTCTCTCTCTCTTTCTCTTTCTTTCTTTCTTTCTTTTTGCGGTGCTAGAGATTGAACTCAGGCCCTCAAGAAGTGTTCTGTCACTTAAGTCACAACTCCAATTCTTTTGTATTGCCACAACTCCAGTTCTTTTGTATTGTTTAGTTTTTCAGATAGGATACCCTTGCTTTGCCTGAGTGAGCCTCAACTCATAATCCTACTACCTCTTATCTGAGTAGTTGGGATTAAAGGCAAGTACTACCACACCTGAACCTAGGTCTACAGCCTCTTTTTTTGTTTTTTGCCAGTCCTGGGGCTTGAACTTAGGGCCTGGGCACTGTCCTTGAGCTTCTTTTGCTCAAGGCTAGGACTCTACCACTTGAGCCACGGCACCACTTTCAGCCTTTTCTGTTTATGTAATACTGAGGAATCGAACCCAGGGCTTCATGCATGCTAGGTAAGCACTCTGTCACTAAGCCACATTCCCAGCCTGGTCTACAGCTTTTAAACATAGCGGGATGTCTACAACACACTTGCTTTTATGGCTGTCTCACGAACAGTGATTCTGCATGTATTAGCATCTTTCTACTTCATCATGTCTTCTGGTATTTTCATTCCTGTGTATACACATATTGTACTAAGATTGCACATCATGTTGCTTTATTTGGAAGTTAAATGTGCAAGTAGATTATAGTGCCTATAACTTTCATTTCAGGATAGCAGAGAATGTTAGAAAATATTTTTAAGAGAAAGGGGAATGAAATAGCATGGGTATTAGTTATTCATTAAAGGCCCATGGACCAAAGCCTTGTTTTCTAGATCACTACGATTGGGAGAAGATGGAGACTTTAAGAAATGGGAGGTAGTATGAGGTCTTTTGGCCACTGGGGGCATGCCTCACAAAGGGAATAGCTGGGAACTCAGCGTGTCCCCTTTTCTCCCTTGTTCCTCCTGGCCATGAGGTAAATCATAACCTCTTGTCACAATGTCCTGTCTCACCACAGCTCCAAAAGCAACAGGGACAATGAGCTGTTTACTAAACTTTTCCAAACTGTGAACCAAAAAAAGATTTCCTCTTTACAAACTAAGTATGTATATATTTTGTCATAGTAACAGAAACTCTTAACACTGGAACTTTGGGTTCACCTGAGGTCAAGAATCATTGTGTGAATTACTGATTGAGTTTTTCAGATACATCTTCCAGGCCCTCATGACCCATGCTTGTATCTCTCCATTGGAGAGTGAACCCCAGAGGAATGGTGATGGTGTGTGACTACCATCGAATTTAATTTACAGCAAGTATTTCATAAATTTGTTCTGTAAACAAGTATATGTATATACCAACTATTGTATCTTTAGGTTTATACTATAATGATTCTTCATTTTTCAAGCACAATCCAGGTAAAAAGAGACATAGAAGACGACTAGAGGGTGCAGGACTGAGGATAAGGGCAGCCAACTAGAGATCTGAGCTGGCTTAGAGTTGACTATTCCAGGACCCAAGCAGGCAGACCAAATGAGAAGAGTCTCAGTGATAGAATTTGCAATGCACTGGCTCACTTCTTCTAAAAACTTCCCAGGACTTTATGTTCACCAACTCTAGTCCATCCCAGGGTTTGAAAAGAAGAACGACAGCTTTATATTCCGGAATAACTAATATACTTTGACTCTAAACACTTTTATGGAAGCATGTATCATGTATATGAGTGCAAATAAATCTTAACTGCCCCATACAATATTTAAAAAGAAGCAGTTTTTGCAGAGAAGAATTCTGCATTTAACAGGCTTCATTTGTTCTTGTTGGTTTGCACCCTGTTCTTAGATGCAAGTGGCAAACAGGCTGAAGAGAAACACCAACTTGGAAATGGCCAAGTCCCAGGTGGCCAAATATTTTCACACAGCAGGAAAATTGGTAGGGTAGTGTTAGCCATATTCCTCTACAGTAGCAAGATGTGCACTGGCTTTCCCCTACTGGACAACCTGGGTCAGGGACCCCAGTGATCAGTGTAGGTGTACAGCCTGGATCTTCTTTGGCAGGCTGGAGTGCCAGTCCAGCTGTTGTGACCTTGGCTCCTAAAGGCCCACAGTTGTCTTCTTCAGAAAACAGCACCCAACCACCATGACCAGGAATTTATTTATATACTCACTGAGAGAGAGGTGAGCCTGTAGCCAATAACCGGGGTACATTTAGGCTACCCCTTTGCCACCAGGTGGACTGAATTCTGTGGGATCAGACTAAAGCAACACTTCAACCACACTGTGCTGTAGTGGCTGTGAGATCTGGAAGCAGACAGAGAGGTTCCCATTTCAAACCTCTTACTTGCTAGCTCTGTGATCTTGTGCCTCAGTGCCCCTATCAGTGACTGCATGTACTTCACAGGATGCTGTGAGGATTCAATCATATCTCCAACACTTCAAGCTATTACTGTCATTATACTGTAACATGCAACTTACAATGGCCATGAGGTGACTTGCATACTTAAACAGATACATTTCTGTTTTAAAGAAACATCTCACCAGACTTTACAAGTAGAATCGTAATGGCACTTAGTTAAGAGGAACACTCAAAAAGCTCAGAGATACTTACAGAATCAACTAGGATGTAAGAATGAGTGTGGGACTCTCCTTTCCAAGGCTGAGAAAAATAGAGGTCTATGGAATATTGCACGTCTGGTTCTAAACAGATGGGTGTGGGAAGCAGTGCAATTCTGCATTAAGAAAAAGAAAGCAAATATATCAGACACAAAGGCAAGGCTCAGTTACATTACCTAAGTGGCCACAGTATTTGGTAGCATCTTACATGAGGGGGAACTTCACCATGGGGCTAAGGCAAGGCCTTGTCTACATCAAAACTATTGAGCTGACTGGACAGTAAATTTGTACTTAGTTGGCTCTTCCACAGGATTGTGTCAAATAGCAAAACCTTAGAAGATACTGGCATGGTTGAGGTGATTTCCTTGGAGAAAGTATGGGCATCGTATCTATTGTGTTGTTATCAACAGGATCTCTATTTCAGATGCCACAATCTCTGATGAGGCACAGTGAGTGACTTCAGAATTAGTGGCATTTACTGTGTAAGCTCTTTGCTATGGAGAAAATGCAATGTTTTATGTGTTGGAGGGGGAATGAGGTCAGTGGGTGGAGAAGATGAATGGAGAGAAAAAGGGAGGGAGAATGCAGTCATAATAGTCAATGTACACGTGTGAAAATGGAACCAGGTAAATGAGGGATAGATGGGGTTGGGACAGATGGGGGAGAATGCTGGAAAGGGTGGCATTGATTAAGATGTATTATATTCATAAACTGACATGTTGAATTGAAACCATTTTGTACAATTACTTCAAAATAATAAAAATAAAAAAGAACCTGCAGAGAGAGAGAGAGAGAGAGAGAGAGAGAGAGAGAGAGAGTTTATTCTTGCTATATTTTACTCTCTCATATCTCAAAGCCATCTGAATGGCTGAAATCCTGTTTCTTCAAAACACTAGAGACTTGGACCAGTCATTTAGGTATTCTTCTCAGTTCTCTCTTTGATGAAGATATATTACACCTCACTGAAGTATTTGAGATTAAATATAATATTAAATACAATGCATGGTGTAGCATGTAGTAAATTCATAATAAATGGGATCATCTCCTTCAACAGGCCTCTTCTTCATTTAGTAACACAGGATCGATACATGGGCCAAATTCTAGGAAACCATCCATGTTAAAAGTCAGGGGGCTGGGGATATGACCTATTGGCAAGAGTGCCTGCCTCAGATACATGAGGCCCTAGGTTCGATTCCCCAGCACTGGCACTGGCAAAAAAAAAAAAAGTCAGGCCCCAAGCATACCTGGAAGTTGCTGGCAAGGCCAATGCTACAGGTGTTGATTGTGGAGTCTTGTGAGTGCAGTGCCCACTAACTGCAGGGGGGTTCACCACAATCTGGACAGTCCAGTCAGCTTCAGCCTAGACGGGGGACATCATGGCGTGTCACTGAAGGATGCAAAAAACTCTTCGCCCCCCCCCCCCACTCCTATGCTTAATGGATCCGGGAGGATGTGGAATTGAATTTGCAAACCACAGCTCACTTGGGTAAGACAGTAAGACACTGGGTAAGACTTGAAAGACATTTAGGTGTTTGTCCGACAGACCCCACCTCTCTGGTGTCTAGTTTGTGATCCAGGCAGGAAGAACAACGTCTGGCTGTCATTATAGCCCAGGGGCCTGGAAAACCCCTAACCTTCCTAACCGCTCCAATCTATCTCCAAAAGAATTAACAAAATCATCATGGCTTTGGATCACAGAAAAAAAACAACAAATGGAATCCTTTATAGATGGTTACGCATTCATGCATCTCACACTTGCACACACACATTGTAGAGAGAGGACAGAAAGTCATATAATATGACTTTCATAAATTTTTATGACTTTCATACTTTTATACAGGCCAGGTCAAAGTTTGTTGAAATCCTTGGCTTTTTAGAGTTTCAAAGTGAGCCAGCAGTATTGATCATGTGACATGCAGTGACCCCTTCTAGAATGTGGGCCCCAAAGGGATTTCTTAAGACCATTTACTACTGAGCCATATACTTCCAGCCTTTAACTTTGCTTTTCTGCTTTCCTTCCCTCCTTCCCTCCTTCCCATCCTCCCTCCCACCCTCCGTCCTTCTTTTCCTCCCTCCCTCCCTCCCTCCCTCCCTCCCTCCCTCCCTCCCTCCCTCCCTCCCTCCCTCCCTCCCTCTTTCCCTCCCTGTGTCTTTCTTTCCTCCTTTCTTTTCTTCTGTACTGTACTGGTGCTTGAACTCAGGGCCTCACACTCTCTCTTGGTTTTTTAACTCAAGGCTAGAGTTCTACTCCTTGAGCCACTTCCAGCTTTATGCTGGTTAATTGGAGATAAAATCTCGTAAACTTTTCTCACAGCCTGGACTGGCTTTGAATTGCAATCTTCAGATCTCAACCTCCCAAGTAGCTAGAATTACAGGCATAAACCACTAGTACCTGGCTAAAACCTTTTTATTTTTCCCGAGGAAGACGGCTGGCAAGATTACCGAAGAAAATGTCAGGAACTACTGTTTAGATCATGTACTTCTAATATTTGGTTCCTATTCTGTTTCAGGTTTCTCCAGAGGTGTGGTAGTAGCAGACAACAGGGGGCATATGCAGTTATTCCTTCTCTGGTTACAAGGCAAGGTCTAAAAGCAAATAAAGGCTTCTGCTGCATCTCTGAGTTGGAATATCTGTGCATTTTTATTATTATTTTTTTTAAAGCATCCCTAGGGAAACGGAATTTATCTTATTTTTTTGTCTTATTCGTCTTATAAAAATATCCAGTCACCACTTCCTTCAGCCTGGCCTTTCAAACATTTAGTTGCAACTTTAGCTTCACCATGAATAAAGCATGTGTGTATATGTCTCATGGTGCTGCTTCAATGTCTTAAGGAAACCCTTTGGCTTATAATGTTTTCCAGATGGTTTTTTTTTTTTCTCAAATCGTTTTATGATGAACTCACTTAGCAAGGCTGAAACACTGCAAGAATGTATTTCTCAGCTTTCTGCCAACAGGAAGTTAGAGTTGTAAAGTACCTGAGTTTCATAGCGAACAACAATGGTGAAGCCCATGGGAAGAGGAATGTTGTTGACAGAAAATCTCAAGCCGGCCCCAGGGAGAACCCTGGCAAATCCAGGTCCAGTCCATGTAACAGGGCTCCCTGCTTCCAGCTCTCGGAAAACCATGTGGACAGAAGACACCTGGCCAAAAGTCATGGGAGGAATGTAAATTTACTGCCCTATGGTCAAGGCCCACAAGAGTTCAGGAAAAAAGAAAATTATTTCTGTGTATCTATAGGCTCCATATGAGTCATGGTTAAATTATTTCAGCCAGGACATGGAGGAATCCAGCTGAGAACAACGTGCTGGGATGGCAGCTTTGGAACATAGGCTACTGCACAGAATGAGGAGTGAAAGCCACTTTAATTGTTAGTACCCCATTTACTAATGACCTGAGCAAAATCCATATTAACAACATTTTCCTAGATGTAATTGTGGAATTCTAGCCAAAATATGGAGGAAAAAGAACATTTCCCACGCTTTCTTTGGGGATCTTGTCTAATTATGCATGACAATGATAAAACCCATGTGGATTTATTTCCTACATGTTTCTTCTAGGCAACATGAAAATGTTCTTCTGTCTGTCTGAGGTCATCTAAATAAAGACTCTTAACACACTTGGTGGATTAGAACCCTTCCTGGTCTCAGCTGGATGTGTGTCAGTGGCCATCTGGACCCCATAGATAATATTCTTTAATTACTTTTGCATCTGCCTCTCCACACTTACAGCCTGCACTCAAAATCTGCTTTAGTTATGCTTTGCCTGTGTTGCTGCAATAGCTTTTGGCTATTCTCCCCTTTCTGTCCTTGTTCCAATATCTTCTACATGCCAACAAAACGTTTCAAACTCTACCTAATTGCCAGCAGAGTAATGCTCTAATTACTTAGCCTGGAGTTGAAGTTGCTCTGTGATTTACCCCCAAACTGCCCTTCATTTAGTTAGTGCTCACCTAGTAACAATTAAGTGCTAGCCTCTGAATGAAGAACATCAAGATGAACAGGATGAACACCTGGCCACACAGGGGTGTGGAGTGTTGCAATGGAGACAAATATAAATATGAAATGGTACCTCTAGATTAGGTTATAATAGACTGATATATGTAAATTCACCCCATGCAATGTTTTTCAAACATAAAACACCACCCTAGCGTTGCAGTAGACACTGTAGGAGCCCCTTCCAAATCTCCTTTGCCTGGTTAGGACCCCCCAGTTGCTGCTAACAGTTCACTGTTGACCGTCTGCCCCTTCATGTAGAGAACTGCTCTTCCACACTTCTCTCTGAGTTCCACATCCATGCTGAGGAATGATGGATGGATGTGAGTGTTAAAGGCTAACCTTAATGTCTCAAGGAGCTGGACAACTTTGTCTGCAGTTCTTATTCCTGAGCTCCTTGTAAATCAACTGAAGATTTATTTTATCTGAGACTCAAACTTCCTCTTCTCTTTTTTTCCCTTTACTTCCTTAAGTTTTCCTTCCTAATAAATCACATGTAGCCAAATCCTGTTTTAGGCTCTGTTTCTAGGGCTCTTGACCTGAAACAGTTTGTACCAGATAGTTTCCTGAATGAAATAGGTACCTATGATGTAATTCCAGAGGCGAATAATTTCATCTCTTCAACTGGCAATGAGGATCTCTGTGTGTGATTTGTACCTGTGATCCCTGGTGAGAAGTAGGGGTGTAATCACCAAAACCTATGCAAACTAGGACAGGCTAAGGAGGAAAGGGGAAGCCTTGGCTTATAAAGTATTTCTGGCACTGAAAGGTATAGAAGAACCATAACTAAAAGGATGATTATTGTTCAATACTGTTGATGAGGTAGAAAAAAATAACAGGGTAGGACAACCTATCACTAATTGAAAGCAAAATGTGGGAATCAGAGGGTCATCTTGGATCATATTTTAAAGAAACTCTCATCTTTTGTGAGAGGGCAGGAAGAGCTAAACACTAGTCCTAAGGCATAATCCCTAGAGAAGGCTGGCCTACAAACCTAGGTAAATAATCTATGCCAACACCAGGTCCTCAGAGGGAAGCAGTGGGATCTTGAGATGTGGAATGAAACCCTCATGTTCTCCTCAGTGCCCCTAGGCTGCAGAAAGGAACCTACTTTTCCTCCTTGAGAAAGAGAGCCCATTGCTCCATATTTGAATACAATACAGGACCCTCAAATGCAGAAGGGGCCTGTGTCTCAAGACAACACAAGATTTCCTTAGGGTCTGCCGGTGCTGTCTCTCCTGACCACATGCTCAGTAACTAGAGTCAAAGCTTAGCATGATCCAAAAGGAAAGTGCTGGGTCTGTGAGAAAGATCAACACAAAAGGAGTTGTAAGAGCTGGCTCACTCATGAGCATCTGGAAGAGAATGGTTAAGTGTGGAACTTGATGAGCAGAATATGAAACTGGATAAGGGAGAGTCTGTTCATTGGAAGCCACCTGTGATCTAAGATTTTATACCCTGGCAAGGGCTCTGGTAGATAAGTTACCCGAGTAGCTATTGGAAATGCAACAAAAGTCATGGCCTAGAATCGCTGGAGATTCAGTTTGCAGAGATGCCAGAATGTCTGAGCAGGCTATGGAGGAAGAGAAGCAAGATGCATTGAAGTGCGCATGCTGTGCTGGATCTAAGCTTAATGCAAGACCAGAAAACCACTAGCTTTGTTCTTGGTGGGGGAGCTGGAAGACTTTTCACTTACCAAAATGATATGAACTGGAAAGCTACTACCAGATCTCTGAGAAGCTGAGTATTAAGTATGAGTGGTAAGATAAACAGTTACAAAGTGGGTTCCGTATTAGGAATGTAGATGTCAGAATAGGCTGGATAGCAGCATTTAATTCTCAAAAGGAAGATGGGTTTAATAATTGTGATGAGCAGCAAGGCTGGAATAGAAGACAAAGAAACTGTCCCACAGGAATATTTTACAGAAATGATCAATAGATGATTAATCTTGCTCTTTCTTTCTAGGAGAAAGACAGAAAAGCAGTTACTAAAGATATTGTTTAATGTATATAACTAAAAATGAGCAAGAATGAATCAGCAGAAGGCCAAGGTCAGCTGTTCCAAGGGAAAGACATGACCCTTCTTTGAGTTTTCAGATCTGATCTACTTCTCAGTTCACCAAAAGTTCACCAGAATCTCACTCCCAGGGAATCTAACTGGACACCGACCACACAGCCCTATATCAAACCCAAACAAAGACTCTCACAAAATCATAACTTATTCTCGATTCTTCAATTACACTAAACCTATCCATAGCATTGATCGTGTGTCCTACTTACTAATAGGCCTCATCTGCAGAGTGACCCATGGGGCCTGGAGATAAAAATGACTAATTATGTCAGGGCTGGGGAATGTTGGAGAATTGGTCTAAAGGGATGAGGGGAGTTTTCCACATCAGTGACACAGAGGGTCCTTCAAGAGGCAGGGAGTATGCCTGGGAAGCTCAGTGTGGGGCTTCTTGAGGAGCTGTTGTGGATCAGAATCACCTGGGTATCTGGCAAACAGATTTTTAGGCAGCTCAGATTCCCTGATATAGCATCTCTGGGATTGTTTCGTACAAATTGCCTCTCTGGGGAACACTCGGGCACTGTATCAGAGGATCAGTGATCAGTGACACAGGGACAAGGAGAAAGGAGAGGTGACTCACCTTTCTCCTCTTTCGGGGGCATACAGGTCAATGACAGCTACTTCCAGCCCAGAGTCAGAGAAGGTTTCATGGGGATGTAGAATGGGAATGGAAACAAGTAGGAGAAAGTAAAGTCATCACGATTGGTGCCCATGGACCTAGCAGAGGAACAATCCCACAAAGCTTTTTTGACTCTCTTAGGTGAAGTCTTAATCCTTTACCTGAAGCCCATGCTGCACTATACACAGCTCCTTATGATACTTAGCTCATTCTGCTTCATGCCATGCTTGTGACCATGCTTCATTTCCTGACCTCCAACCTCAACAGCATGCTCATGACTAAAAATTTCCTGGTGGGGGAGCTAGATGACTCTTGTTCAGTTACATTACATTTTCTCCACCATTTTATTCACTCAATAAAGTCTCTGACATGCAAGAGGACTGACTGAGGTGCTGTGCCTTCTCTAGTGGAACCATTTGTGAATGCGATTATGGAAATGCTCCATTCTCTGTAATGATTGAAGGAATGAATGAACACATAGATTGACATTGGCCCTGACTTTGAGTGCCTAATAGTTGGATGGCCATAAGTTCTTGGGCTTTTTGAAGCCATTGAAGGAGGGGTCCCTGAAGAAGTGGCATTGTCTGGCTCTCACATTGGCACTTCCCAACTGCAGCCATCTTGGTGTCTGGGGCACAGATACCACCGCACCCTAAGGCACAGTAGCACATCTCTTCTCCAGTTAGGAGGAACACTCCTCAGCCTTCACTTCTCCTTGTTAAAATGAATTGATAGTGCCTGGACTCACCAACACTTTAAAACCCAGAACAATGTTGTTTTGAAGAGAATAAAGTTACTAGAGTTTTCCTCAGAAGGTCTCATTACTCCAAGCTTGGTGCTAAAGATCTTCCTTCCATTACTACTTATAAAGACAGGGCTTATAGGAAATGAGCACTTGTGGGTCCAGGCCTAGGGCTAATGAGCACTTGAGGGGCCAGGCCTAGGGCTAGTACATGACTTCAGTTTTCATTGGTGGCTAACAGAAATGATCTTTAAGAAATGATTTTACCTTATTCTGCTCATCAGCACGTAGGCTTTGCTTCAGATTTTTCTTCAGTATTATATTTCCTCTGTCCATTGTGAAATCATTTCCTTGTTGCTGGAAATACACATCACACAGTGGCAAAGCTGTTGCTAATATCTTAAAAACAACAGAGATGACAATTTAGGTAATCATAAAAGAAATCAATCATTCTATAGTACTAGAGTTTCAGATTACACTATCACTTAAAAGGTAATTATAGTTCTCATTTAATAATCTCAGGAATAGTAGATGGTAATTTCATCAGGTGTAAGCTGTAGTTTAAAGAACAAATATTGAAAAATAGGACTGATGGATGTCCTTTACCATATAGAACAAACTATAAGCATTAAAATTATAAGCATAAAATTATAACCATCTGGTAATTTTCCAGAAACCAATCTAATCATTATAAACACAGTAAAATATCATTTGAAGTGGTGCTAGAGACAAAACCATTTATAAAATATTTTTGCAATTTTTTTTCAAATTTTTATTATCAAACTGATGTACAGAGAGGTTACAGTTTCATACAGAGAAGTTACAGTTTCATACTGCAATTGTTTTTTCTATTGTTTTACAAGATCAATATTCTATTGAATTCTGCTACCAGCCCTCTATTTGGCTATGCTTACACCCTTTGCCATTCACAAAACTAAATAAATCCTGAAGATTCAATTTCAGATTTTGTAGGTATAGTCACTTAAAAGTTTAAAAAGTTGCCCTTGTAAAATGACATTCTGAAATAAAACCAAATTGAAAAAAAGTAAAAAAAAAAAGTCTTGGGAAGAAGCTGTGCCATATATATAGCATATATACCAGACATATGTAACATGTTATATGCAACATGCATATATATATATTCATATTTATATTCATGAGCTTACAGCCCTGAGGTCAACTATGATCTGTTTGGAGATTCCATTTACCTCAGAGTTTACTGTTCAGACGCTCAGCCATAGTTTCTCTCTCTCTTTTTTCTTTTTTTTTGCGGGGGTTGTAGGCTTGAACTCAGGGCCTGGGTGCTGTCCCTGAGCTTTTTTGCTCAAGGATAGTCCTCCACCACTTTGAACCACAGCTTCACTTCTGGTTTTCTGGTCGTTAGTTGGAGGTAAGAGTATCATAGACTTTCCTGCCTGGGCTGGCTTTGACTGAGATCCTCAGATCTCTACCTCTTGAGTAGCTAGGTTGACAGGCTTGAGCCACCAGTACCTAGACAGCTGTGTTTTCTCACCAGCTCCTGTACCTTCCTCTATGCTGAGAAAGCTTTGGTAATGTCTTTGTGGGATTATGTCTATTTGCTTTTTTGTTTTCCTTCATGAATTGTGTTCATCTTGCCACAAACTATTCTATTTATATTACATATAAAACATATCATGAAATTAACAGTAATTCTATACTATACTTTATTCTATTCTATATTATATCAAATTCAGTCAATAATGGCTTGTGACATGTTTTCCCCACATGTAGTATAGTGACCCATATCCTACACTTGTTTTTCAAGACATTTCTGAAATCAAGTAGACAGTGTTCAGAAATCATCTGTGGGCTCTTGTTAACATGCAGTCCTGACTCCATAGTCCAGAATATATGTGTGCCTCTAATGAACTCCCATGTGAGGCCAATATTTTGGTCTGCAGAGTACATTTTGAGTAGTAAGGATAAACATATACATACATATGTACACTTTTACAGAGGCACCAAGAAAGTTAACTTTATTTCTTCTTAATTCTCCAATTAGACTACTAAAAGAATTATCTATATGATGTAGTCTTGGGTTTATATACATTTATATTTCCATCTCCGATCATTCTCTTCTCTCTACTACCTCTAAACTTAAACCTTATTCCTCCTGTGTAGACTATTGCAGACTGCTTTCTTCTGCTAGTTAGTTTGCAGGAACATTGAAGACAATTTTTGCCACATCATTTTCTTGTTAATAAAGCTTCAATGAGTTCTCATTGCCTGGATAGTAAAATTTAGTTTCTAAGCTCAGTAGGAGAGTTGTTGTTTCCAGGTTTTCTTCCCTATTTTAACACTCTGGCCTATTTGTTGGTATATCTGTATTGATTATCCTCTGAGATGTTATTTATAACTTTCTCTGGCTGGAATGCCTTCTCATCTATTCCTCCACTGAAATCCCTTTACTTTCAGGTCTCAGACCAAATACATCTACTGAAGAATGAAGCCCATTTATAAGGGATCCCTCATGGTGCAAAAGTCCGAATATACTTAGAGACTATTTGTTGGGGATTATTATGGCCTGGGAAAGACTGCCCTTCCACCAGCCTTGGGACAATAGAAGCCCCTCCCACCTTTTGACCTCCACCCCTTGGGAGGTGAACACGTGTGTGCCACCATGATGGGATTGTCCCGCCCACAAAGGGAAGTTTTGTGATGTCACTTGATGAACGTGACCCCTAGCCTATGACTGACCCTTTGGCCAGCCCCCTTTCTTTCCCGCCATTACTTCTATATAAGTGCCCTTCCATATTAAAGTCTTTGAGACGCATTCCACCACCGCAGCGTGTCCCTGATGCCTTCCTTTTCGCCTCCGCCCTCGGTAACATGTGGGGGGGCTGGGAGAGGGGAAGCTTCAGCAACCCGTCCTCAACTTAGCGCTTGCCCATGTGAGCACGCCTTTGGCCTTCCGCTGGCGGAGGGCCAGGCTGAGTGCTCTTTCATAGGGTTTGTGGTTACCATTCTCCCCGTGGGGGGAGAAAGGGGGTGTCCAGAACCCCAACAACTATTATTCCTCCCCATCTTGAATGATATATGAAAAGGGACTGTCTAAATTAGAACTGATAGGGTGAGGAACCCTTATGAATCCCTTAACTGAGAGCTCAGTGATATGCACACAGGTAGGCAACATATTAATGAGTTAAAGGCAAAGGATCTGGAACCAGGTGTACCAGTGGTTCAGGACCCACTGTCTACTACCTGTATGGCTTTGGTCAACTTCACCTTCCTAGTGCCCACCCCAATCTAGAAATTGGGATGATGATATTCAGGTTAATGAAAGAGTTAAGTGAGATAATATAAAATGTGCAACAAAGCATTGAATCAATGGCAGTGTTTTTCCTTTCTCTTTCTCTCCTTCTTTTGTGCAAGCACTGGAGAGAGATTCAAGGATATGACTTGGGACTGGAACTGGAATGAGTCCCCTATTTTCTTTATCTAAATCCTCTCGTCTTCAGAACTGACTTTCACATGGTTTTTATCCTGATAGATTTAAACCCTTTCCTTTCCTATATTTCTATCCATGGCTGAGGTGACACTCTTAAGAACTTTATAAACTTTATTCATTCATTATTCAGATACCTATAAACTCCCTACTATGTGTCAGACAACGTGTTAGGTAGAACTGAAACACTGGAGGATATAATACACACTTGTTTGTTGTTTACAGTAACCTTGGGGAGATAGGGAAGTAGATGCTCAAAAAACACATTTTATCTGGTGGATGCTTTGAAAGAGCAAAAGCCAAGTCCATATCATCACAATTTGATCTAATTAGCATTTATGTTCAGCTCAGCACCAGCAATGGGGCACAAAGATAAACAAAATACAGCTTCTGACCTTGGCATTTATATGATCTGCACCTCCTTGCTATAACACTACTCTGATCTACATCTGTGGGCAAAAGCATTCTGTCCTGGATACCTTAACCACTACCTCAAGTGTGTGCTGTGTGTATTTACTGGTGTGCCATCACATGAAGTCTGTGGAGAGAATAAATGAAATACAAACCAAAGGTGCCAGTCCTTGGAGAGGTGTAGCTTCCTCTGCCTCATAAACATAGAAATTCAAAGGAGCAAAGAAATAACCCGGGGCTGGTTCCGTGCATCTGCGGCCAGTGATATGTGGGTGACAGTCACACTGCCCATCCTTGGCTGAGCACCTGAGGGAAGAGAATCCATTGAGAAGAAACAAGGAGGGTCCGGATGTCACATGACGGTATAGGGTATTAGGTTTCATGCCCTCCTGAGTTTGGACCCATTACTGACAATCCTGTGGGAGGGTGTTGAGAACCAGCCCATTGGCTCTTCCTGACTGATCCTGAAAACCAAACCCAGATTTAGGGTTCTTTCCTCTGTGACTACCTGGTTGTTCTGCTCTAAGAAATGGAAAACAGAGTGTCAGAACCTTTCTTCACAGTTATGGCACAGAATTAGTGGTTTAGGCAGGTCGCATCATATGTTTCAGACATTCATCCTATAACCTCTTGGGTCACATTGGCAAAATGAGTGTCTGTCTCCCCTGCAGAGATATGTGAGCTAAAAAAAATCAAGTGGGCTTCAGAGAACACGTTGAGGTCATTGCTTTCCAAAACCCTTTGCTTTGAACAGAAAAAAGCTTTCACCTATGTCTAGGAGCAGATAAGACCAGAATGAGCTTCCATGGAGAGATGGGGTGGGGTGGGGAAAGAAACAATGCTACAAAACGCCACTCCTCATTTGGCTTACTTGTTAGAATAAGCACCTCCAATAGCACAGTCACAGGAAGCACAGCCGTGGAGATGGTCCCCTAGGCCCCAGAATCCAACCTACAGAAAGAAAATGCTCAGTTTAGTCCCATTGTAAAGATCTCTGCTGTTCTGAAGTGTCACACTGAAACCACTACAATGTGATTGCCACATATCAGAGAGCCACACATCCTGACCTCCTGCACACTTGGGAATGGTCTCCATGGTCATGTTGTCTCATCTCTAGGGCTTGGATAAAAGAGGACAGAAGGAAAGCCCATGCACTGCTTTAAGGGGGATGTGATGGAAGTCAATACTTCCATGGACGACACTGCTTTTTGCTCAAGCTGGGTCATTTCAGACCTCTGGAAACATTTCCTACTACTCTATTTACAACTGTTTTAATAAAGCCATGGTTCCCTTACCACAACAGTGTCTGGGTATTTACTCATGCCACCCTGAAATGCTGGAGGTTGAAGAGTCATTTGAGCTGATTCTAAGATATTCAATGATTACCACTGTTCTGTAGAGACAATTATTCACAAATCCGTTGTTGTGGCACATTGTGAACAGGAGTGAGAGTTAGCTCTGGGGTTCAATGCTTTTTTCATTATTGCAACATCTTGACCTTTATGCAGTATAAACAGCTGGTGAGACACAAACAACTATTAAAAAAAACTTTGATAGAATTTATTACAAAATGCTCAGAAGAATACTTCCCCAGCACATTTTAATTTAACATGCTCAGATAAAAAGCATGAGTTTAGTAGGCAAGAAATTCTTGTTTGAAAAGGTCTAACTTGTTCATATTTTTATTACCTTTGTAAGTTTGTGTCCAGTTTTTCTCAAAAGTTCCTTTTAAATATTAAACACTGGCATAATATGCAGGCAATACGGTAAAGGATTTTTGATATTTTCCCCCCTCAAAACCAAGCCTCAGTTTAAGAAAAGGACAAAAAAGTGAACCGAACTGCCTGTCTCAGGATGTGGCATGGAAAGCTCTGTCCAAGACAGAATTCTTGCCATGACAGCCATTTAGGGCGGCTGGGCTGTCATCAGCTACAAGTGGATATGGATCACCTGTTGGATGCTTGGGCTTGTCTAGGATGGAAGCAGCCCCTGCTCAGTTGTTTTCACAGAGTCTGTGATGTACTTGTGACAATTAGCCCCTTGGTAAAATCCATCCCGAGTCTATGGTTTGCCTGGGGTGATCCTATTTGGTATCTCCAGGGATCCTATCACTCAGCAGGGTATCCTTCTTTGTGTATGACCCCTGAAACTGAGGAGGCCGACCTTTCTCTTTTTATACAAAATGTTTAAATTGCCTGACCTGTCTAACACAGAGTTCCTACTTCCTTATACCTAATATGTTTTCAGGAAAATGACAAAATATTAGCCCCTAATGATTTCTTCATAGGCATATGTTTCTTATTTATCAGCCCCATTTCTTCAGACACATCAAGGTCACTGTTCTTTTATTAGGTTAAGTTTTTGTTTTTCTCTGTCTAAAATGTCATGGTGGGCTGCCAAGACGGGAGAACAAAGAAAAGATCTGGGCTTGAACTGCTCAATTGTATGACATATTTCTTATGGAGTAAAAATGGTTTATATTACTAATTTTAGAATATACATACCCATGTTTAGTGATGCCTGAGAAAAACCCAAAAGTTTATTTCCCACAGGAATCTAAAATACATTTAAACTCAAGTTGTTACTGCTTGGTTTTTTTTTTTTTTTTTTTTTTTTGTTGTTGTTTGGAGGGCTTGAACTCTGGGCCTGGGTGCTGTCTCTGAGCTCTTCTTCAGCTCAAGGCTACCACTCTACCACTTGAACCACAGTGCTACTTCCAGTTTTCTGGTGATTAACTAGAGATAAGAGTCTCATGGACTTTCCTGCCTGCGATGGCTTTAAACCATGATCCTCAGATTTCAGCTTCCTGAATAGCTAGGATTACAGGTGTGAGCAACTGGTGCCTAGGTTGTTGGTTTGTTTTTGTTGTTGTTTGTTTGTTTTGTTTTTTGACAGGCCTGTGGCTTGAACTCAGAGCCTGAGCACTGTCCCTGGCTTCTTTTTGTTCAAGGCTAGCACTCTACCACTTGAGCCACAGCGCCACTTCTGGCTTTTTCTATATATGTGGTGCTGAGGAATTGAACCCACGGCTTCATGTATATGAGGCGAGCACTCTACCACTAGGCCATGTTCCCAGCCCTTGTTTGTTTTCTTTAAAGAGCTTATTTAAAATAATTTTAGGCAGAGGGTGTTAAGAGGCAGTAAGAGGATATGTGGATAAGCTAAAAAAAAAGTTGTGTAATCTTGTCTACTGCCTGGCACTCTCAGGTGAACAATGGATATAACCATTGACACCTCTGCTGGGTCAAATCAGTCCAATCAGCTGGTAAATGTTTAACAGCTAGCTCTCTACAGGGTCTGAGGTTGGGGGGGGGGAGACTGATGGACAGTGTGCCAATGTCTGTAGGGTAAAGACTCTCATTATTGAAATGCAATAGAACAAGGAGTGCAATTAACAAGACCAAATATTTTCTAGGCATTGCCACCAGAATTCTTCATCATTGTGTGAAAGGAACCTTGCAGACAGATACGTACAGTGCATTCTTCACAACGTGGTCCCGTGGCATAGGCCTGGCAAAAGCATTGGCCTGTATCAGTATCACAGGTCGAGAATGGCAGACTCCCAAGGGGGTGACAGCTGCAGGCTGAAAGCAGAACATATACAAGTATTCTCATTTTTCATTTTCCTACTCTTGTGAATGTCTTTAACAGCTCACACCGAGCAAAATGAATGGCCACAAGAACACGCACAGCAGCCTGCTCTGCCAGGTTATTGTGTGCAGTATGATACATGACTATAGTAACCCATTAGCCCCACAGAGGAAATACCCTGCCAGATACTTGTAAACTCATATAGCTCTACTAGATGGCCCTGTGGAGGAGCTGTGTCAGTGCTAGCTGGCGTGATGGCAGTTTTCTTGAGTGCTGCCAGGCTGGGTGACTCGTGGGAACCATAGTGGTTATCACTCAGTTTCACTCATCATGGTTACCACTGACAGAACCCTCTTTGGCTGATGTACCCATTCTTTCTCTCTCATTCTTAGTGCTTTGTTGTTGTTGTTGTTGTTGTTGTTGTTATATTTTTACTTCATTGCCTTTTCTCTTTCTCCTCCACCCACAGTCATTTCTCATTCCTGCTTGTGGTTGCGGAGACTAAGAAGTTATGCAAGCTGTTATTTTCCCCTGCAGGAACAATGAGTGTTCAAGGAAGCAAACAAAATGGTCATCAGTTGATGAATAGGCATGTCAGACCTGGTACATCCATACAATGGGATGTTGTTTAGTGGACATACCCAAATACTGACAAAATGATACTTGTTATAATATGGGCAAACCTGATAAATGTTGTGATAAGTAAAAGAAGCCTGTCACAAAAGACATTATACACTGATCCCTTTTGTATGAAATGTCCTCAATGAGCAGCTCTACAGTGACGGAATGAAGATTTGCAAACATTAATGTGGGAGTGTAGGAAGGTAGTAGTTAAAATGTATGTGGTTTTGATTTGCATTTCTTTTATGGCCAGTGATGTAGAGCACTTTTTCATGTGTCTCTTGGCCATTCTCATTTCCTCATCAGAGAAGTCTCTTTTTAAGTCTTTAGCCCACTTATTGGGGCGGAGGGGGGGGCTGTTGGTTCTTTGCAGTTTTGTTTTGGAGGAATTTAATTTTTTTAGTTCTGCATATATTTTAGATATGAGGCCTTTGTCTGTTGTATGGATGGTAAAGATCTTTTCCCAATCTGTGGGCTTTCTTTTTATCTTGATTCCACCTCACCCCAGTAAGAATGTCCTTTATTAAGAAAACTAACAATAATAAATATTGGAGGGGATGTGGCCAAAAGGGAACCCTACTTCATTGTTGGTGGGAATATAAACGGGTTCAGCCACTCTGGAAAGCAGTATGGAGGCTCCTCAGAAGGCTAAACATAGAGCTCCCCTATGACCCAGCAGCCCCACTTTTGGGCATCTACCCAAAAGACCACAAAGAAAATCACAGTAAAGCCACCAGCACAACAATGTTCATCCCAGGGAAATTTGTCATAGCTAAAATATGGAACCAACCCAGATGCCCCTCAGTAGATGAATGGATCAGGAAAATGTGGTACATATACACAATACAATTTTATGCCTCTATCAGAAAGAATGACATTGCCCCATTCATTAGGAAATGGAAGGACTTGGAAAAAATTATACTAAGTGAAGTGAGCCAGACCCAAAGAAACTTGGACTCTATGGTCTCCCTCATAGGGAATAATTAGCACAGGTTTAGGCTAGTCACAGCAGAGGATCACAAGAGCCTAATAGCTATGCCTCTATGAACGCATAAGATGATGCTAAGTGAAATGAACTCCGTGTTATGGAAACGAGTGTTATATCACTGTTGTAATTACTTTCAACATGCCATGTGAAACTGTAGCTTCTATTATTGATGATCCTCTGTATCCCCTTCCTGTGGTTGTACCGCACTATCACTGTACCTCATCTGAGTACACTGGATACTGTATATACTGGTATTAGAACTAGAGAAGTGAAAGGGAATATCAAAATCGAGAGACAAAGGATGAAAAGACAAATGACTCCAAAAGCAATACTTGCAAAACCAACTGAATACTTGTAAACCAACTGAACAACTCATGGGGGGAGAGAGAAAGGGGGAGGAGGAAGGGGGCAATGAGGGAGGAGGTAACAAATAGTACAAAACATGTACCCAAGGCTTAACGTATGAAACTGTAACCTCTCTGTACATCACTTTGACAATAAATAAGAAAAAAATAAAAATAAAATGTATGTGGTTTCTTTTTCTTTGCTGGTAAAATAAATATAACAAAACTTACTGTCTTCACCATTTTTCAGTGTGTTAAGTGTGTTTACATTATTTTACAACCAGTCTCCATAACTATTTTCATCTCGCAAAACTGAAATAGCATACCATTAAACAATAACTCTCTCTTCTTCACCCACAGTCCTCACAGCCACCATTCTTTCTGTCTCTGTGATTTAAATACTCTAAGTCTCTCATATGAATGAAATTATGTAGTTCTTGTTTCTCTTTGGCAACCAGCACAGTGTCCTTAAGGTTCACTTAGCATAGTGTTTTTAAGGTTCATCCTTATTGGATGTGTCAGAATTTCCTTCTTTTCTAGAGCTAAGTAGTATTCCATTTTATGTATATAACATGTATTACTTAGCAACATATCCATCAATGGGCACTGGGTTATTTCCATCTTTTGGCTATTGTGAAGGTTTTTCTGTGACTATAAAAGTACAAATACCAGGGCTTGGAATATGGCCTAGTGGCAAGAGTGCTTGCCTCGTATACATGAAGCCCTAGGTTCAATTCCTCAGCACCACATATATAGAAAAGGCCAGAAGTGGTGCTGTGACTCAAGTTGGTAGAATGCTAGCCTTGAGCAAAAAGAAGCCAGGGACAGTACTCAAGCCCTGAGTTCAAGCCCCAGGACTGGCAAAAAATTAAAAAAAAATACCTCCTCTGTTTGCAGTTTTTATAGTTACATACCCATAGTGGGGTTTGTGGTGGGGGGATGAAAATGTTCTAAAACCAATGGTGTTACACAACTTTTGATCTATTAAAAATCATTGAGCTTCAATCTATAAATGGCTTTGTATCGTATGTGAGTTACATGCTAATAAAACTGTTACACATATACCTACACACACACAAAATAATGTTCAACCCATTCTCAGAGGACATCATATTAGTCAGTGAGCCAGAGAGATGCCCAGAATGCTGAAAATTGTGATGGAAAACTGTCTTAGCAATATTATTCATTATTGTGACATTTAATTTTACCATCAAACCTGAGAAGAGTATTTTGTGACAGAAATATTCTTTGAACGTAATCACCCTCCAAGACGGGTGAAAATGTACAGCAAGCTGCTGTGACTCAGCAGAAACCATTTCCCAGTGCCCAGAGGAACCTACAGGTGAATGAAGCCCTGGGCAGCCCTGACCTCTGGGGACCCTACAGCCCAGGGTCTGCCCATTTGCCCCAGGAAACTGCTGACATTCAACTTTCCTCAGCTCCTCTCTTGCTTCTTTTTTTCTCTCTATCTTTCTTTTCTAGAGAATTTCTCAATCACTATTAGGAGGGACATCAGTAGAAACGGAAAAACAATTTTTAAAAGAACAAAAAGTAAGCCATGGCTTGAAAATTTCCTAAAAAGTTATTATAATACATAATATAATAAATTTGTCTAAGACACCATGTAGTTGTAGCTAAGCCAGGCTGGCACCCTTTAGATAAAATGCCTACCTTGGGGCTAGGGATATAGCCTAGTGGCAAGAGTGCCTGCCTCGGATACACGAGGCCCTAGGTTCGTTTCCCCAGCACCACATATACAGAAAACGGCCAGAAGCGGCGCTGTGGCTCAAGTGGCAGAGTGCCAGCCTTGAGCAAAAGGAAGCCAGGGACAGTGCTCAGGCCCTGAGTCCAAGGCCCAGGACTGGCCAAAAAAAAAAAAAAAAAAAAAAAAAATGCCTACCTTAATGAACTTTTTTTTTTTTTTTTAAATAAGAAATGCTAGCATTGAGGCTTAAACTCAGGGCCAGGGTGCTGTCCCTTAGCTTTTTTTTTTGTTTTTTTTTTTGGTTAGTCCTGGGGCTTGGACTCAGGGCCTGAGCACTGTCCCTGGCTTCTTTTGCTCAAGGCTAGCACTCTGCCACTTGAGCCACAGAGCCACTTGTGGCCTTTTCTATTTATGTGGTGTTGAGGAATCAAACCCAGGGCTTCATGTATGCAAGGCAAGCACTCTTGCCACTAAGCCATATTCCCATCCCTGTCCCTTAGGTTTATGCTAAAAGTTGGTGCTATACTTGAGCCACACTTCCACTTTCAACTTTTTGCTGGTTATCTGTAGGTAAGCATTTCATTACCTTTTCTGCCTAAGCTGGTTTTGAACCACATCCTCATAGCTCAGCCTTCTGAGCAGCTAAGATTACAAGCATGAGCCATTGGTGCCTGGCTTTACATACTTTCAAAGTGTCCTTTCCTTTTATTTTAGTTAAAACTTCTTTGGAAAAAAACAACAACCAACAATTGAGCATTTCCAGAAGTGTTTCTATCTCCCATTTTAACCTGCCAAGCATGTACTCCATGACCTTGAGTTGAGCATGCCCAGAAATGTATATTTCCTTCTTGAATTATAACCTTACATTGAGCATGCGCAGGAGTGTACTCCCTAAAATGCTTTCCAGTATGAGTAAAATTCCCTGGTTCCTTTGTTTCTGGAGGGCTCTGCTTTTGGGATAGCTCCAGTACTTTCCTTACCCAGTGCAGAGCAAATAGTAATGCTTTATGTCTTTGTTCATTGACTTTATACTCACTGGGAGGAATGTGTTCAGTTACCCAAGTCATTTTTCTAGAAGTTTCACAATTTGGCATTAGGTTTCTTAGTATTTACTCCATTTGTTGCCATGGGGGGAAAATATGAGCACCCTCTGCTGGCCAGTTATGATACAGTCAGTATACTTAGAGGATAGCTGTCCACTAACTTCTAAAATCAGGGGACATTATTGAGTGACTTTTAAAGCCTCAGAGGCCTTCAGGACTTTTAGGAGCTTTTTTTTTGGCCAGTCCTGGGCCTTGGACTCAGGGCCTGAGCACTGTCCCTGGCTTCTTCCCGCTCAAGGCCAGCACTCTGCCACTTGAGCCACAGCGCCGCTTCTGGCCGTTTTCTGTATATGTGGTGCTGGGGAATCGAACCTAGGGCCTCGTGTATCCGAGGCAGGCACTCTTGCCACTAGGCTATATCCCCAGCCCCTTTTAGGAGCTTTTAGTGAGTGAATTTTGGGGGAGGGGGAGAGGGAGGAAGAGAGGGGGAAAGGAAGAGAGGGAGAGAGAGAGGAAAGGGAGGAGAGAAGAGAAAGAAGAGAGGAAGAGAGAGAAAGGAGGAAGGAAAGATAAGAGAAGAAAAAAAGAAAGGAAAGAAGGAAGAAGGGAGGTGGAAGGAAGGAAGGAAGGCAGGAATAAAGGAAGGAAGGAAGGAAGGAAACACTAAACTGTCACATGCACCCACCCAGGTTAGTGGCCCAGCCTTGTGGACTTACGTCTGCAGCCCAAAGGGTCAGAGGCTCTTAGCCCAAAGTGGTTGGGTTTGCATTGGTCACATTTGGCTCCTTCAACATTGTCCTTACACAGGCACTGGCCGACCACAGATCCCAGGGCAGGATCAGAGTGGCTCACACAAATGCCACCAGACAGGGTCCCATCGGGGTCACATTCACAAGCTGGGGACACAGAAATGCATTGTCTTAGTTAATTGCAAACCATGGAGAACCTTAATTATAAGCATAGCATTTTGCCCATGCTAGAAATATTAACTTTTGTTTAAATACTCAAATATATTTACACAAGTAGACTACTGGGCAAAGGATTTGCAGAAATGCCTCCCAGACTTGAATGAGTCCAAATATATGCTGGATAATTCCAAATGGATGGGATACACACACACACACACACACACACACACACACACACACACACGACATAAATCTATTCTAGTCAGGAAGGGGTCATCTTGACAAAGAGTTCTTCCTTACAGTCAATCTATCAAAGATGATCTCAAGTAATGTCTCTTGTCTAATTCTGTTTTACCCTCAAACTATTCACATTATCAGCATCTTTTTTCATATGGCATTCCTTGTATAATTGCAATATGTGTGTATTTACGTCTACATATATATGCATATTTTTCTAAAGTCAAAGGAAAACTACTGTTTAGAAAACATTTTAAGGCTCAGTTCTTTTGAGGATGATGAAAATGTCTTTGAACTTGGCAGATGTGATGGTTACATGATATTGTACTAGCCAATTGTTTATTTTGAAATGGTTAATTATATGTTATATGAATTTCAACTCAATAAGAAAAATAAGGAAAAAGACTAAAGGTGAAAATAAAGTCAAGAGAAGTAAGGGTGTGGTGTGGTGATGGTATTTGTCTCCTTGCAAAGAAGTCAGGTTAATGTCTAACCAACTCTCTGAAACAAGGTTAAAAGATAAGTCTGTTCTTCATCACAAAAAAATGTATGTCTCCAAGAAAGCTATCATTCTTTTTGACTTTTCCTGGACAGTCTATAAGAAAGAAAGGAAAAGGACATGAAAACATATTCACATCCATGTTTTCTTTTTGGAAATCTGGCAATGAAGCAAAAGCTTAAGTAAAGAAATTCTGGGAAAAAGTTATACTAAGTGAAGTGAGCCAGACCCAAAGAAACATGGACTCTATGGCCTCCCTTATTGGGAATAATTAGTACAGGTTTAGGCAAGCCATAGCAGAGCATCACAAGGCCCAATAGCTATACCCTTAGGAACACATAAGATGATGCTAAGTGAAATGAACTCCATGATATGGAAACAAGTGATATATCACAGTTATAACTACTTTCAATGTCCTATGTGAATGTGTAGTTTCTATTATTGATGATGTTTTGTATCACCTTCCTATGTTTGTACCTACACTACCTCTGTAATCTTATCTGAGTATATTGGAAACCGTGTTTACTGGTATTGGAAGTAGGAAATTCAAAGGGAATACCAAATTCGAGAGACACGGGGTAAAAAAAAGAGAAATAACTACAAAAGCAATACTTGCAAAACTGTTTGGTGTAAGTGAACTGAACAACTGGGCGGGGGGGAGGGAAGGGGGGGAGGGAGGGGGACATGAGGGACAAGGCAACAAACAGTACAAGAAATGTATCCAACGCCCAACGTATGATACTGTAACCTCTCTGTACGTCAGTTTGAAAATAAAAATTTGAGAAAAAAAAAAAAATAAAATAAAATAAAATTAGCAAAAAAAAAAAAAAAAAAAAAAAAAAAAGAAATTCTGGAAAATGAGATAAACAGACACAAGTAGTATCAGATTGACAGAGTGTCAGGTGTCATTTTTTTAAAAGTAGAAATCTAAATAACTCATGAAGGAATACAATATAAAAAAGGAGGCCGATAGTGTGAATAATTCTAAGGTAGGACAGGACTAGAGGAGAGCAGTTTCATGAGATAAATTTGACAGAGTATAAGGAAGAACTTGGTCACGGTGGCCCTCATGACCAGGAGGTCAGGGGAGACACAGAAACAGCACTTGTGGCTTTGGTATAGAGGACCAGTGTGTTGGTAGTCAGTACCAGAGCCTCTCCTTCCTTTATGGTGCGGTTTCCAAGGGATTCTACTTTAAAGGGAGGCAATAAACATAAAAAATGAACATCTTGTTCTTAAACAACAATCTTTCCCACGTTTATACATGTTTACTGCAGATTAATAAACACAAGCTCCTAAAATTTAAAGTTATGTCTACAACCACTTAGGTTAGAGTTCAGGGGGAAAAATCCAGTCTGACCAGTTGTTTGGTGTCACTGAAACAAATGCTTAGTTGTCTGACATAATCTTTCAAGTTTTGGTTGTTTGTTCTTGGATTGTGAGTGATGATAAAATCCTACTATGGCAAAACAGCATTAGGTTCTGTTTAGTTTGGAGGAAAACCCACAGTTTTCTTCTAATTAAAGCTACTTGCTTCCAGAGACTAAGGGACAAGCTGGGTTCATTTAAAAAGTGGCCACAAGGAAAAGCTCACGTTTATTTGTGAGTTACATCCAAGGGTTAGCATAGATTTCTAGATTATAAATTATGCAGAGAAATACCCTTTGGGACGGAGTGACTAGAGAGTAACTCTACTTTGAAATAACCCTATCTATGTCTTAGCCTTTAGAAGGCTAATAAAACCAATTTAATTCTAGTAAACTTTTCTTATCAATGGCTAAGTCTACTAAATCTTTGGTTTTGTTTGTATCGTATTTAACTGTCTTGATTGTAGATGACTTGAAATTAGCCAATTTGTGCCTGGAATCCCTTCATCTAAATATTTAGGTTCAACCAAGGACAATTTGGAGAAAATTTATATGAGAGTGCTAGTCAATCTTCTTGATACACATCATTTGTGTACATACAATAAACATGTGTTTAGGGAAACAGAAACTAGGGGGTCTCATGATGGAGATTTGTTATGAGGTCCTCATCTGCCTTTCATGGAAAAACTTCTTGTTTAAAAAAAAAATGACTTCTTAATTTCAAATCAAGAGTATGAGCTTCCTTTTCTTGCTCCCCCCCAAGTACCATTAATTTAATATGGAATAATTTTTAAGAAATAAGATTCAATTGATATGTTTAAAACATCTGGTATATAAATTTTCAAATGTCTTTCAAGATTCCTGGATTACATTTTATAACAGTTGTAATTGCTTCATTCTACCCCAAATAACAATTTTCTTTTCTTTTCTAAGTACACAACTTTAAAAACAATAAAAGTTGTGAGGTGTGTATGTGTACAATTCAAGATCAAGATAAAAATTGTAGGCATTAACTCTAAAAATATGTTTTCTGAGAATGTAGTTCTTTGTATCAATTTTGAACAGTTCATATAAATGACAATTTATGGCAGTGCCTATTGAATTGGTCTGATTGTGATGGTTTAAGGTTTGGAATCTAGGACCCTGAATTACAGGCTAACTTATATAGTAAGATCTCAGACCTAATTACTGGGTCTATCAACACTGGTCTGTTAAAGTCATTGTTTATACTAGTGTGTTAAGTTAGGTTAGGCTTACTAGGCAGCCATGAGTGTGGGTAAAGTGAGGCAAGAAGGTAGGTATAAAACTTAAGGAGGTTCTCTCTCTCTGGTCCGTGTAAGCAGCAAACGTCAATACTGCACTTACGTGACCCTTATATGACAGTAGTGCTGCCTTAAATTTGAGGATGTGGTGCTTTGCTTGCCTCATTTTAGTTCCAGGTCTGCAGAGAAATACAAATTAAAATGATGATGAGATATGACCTCATTATCAAAATGAAAGTGTGATGAAACCAGGATTAGCAGGCATTGAAGCTGGACAAACCAAGTGCTGGCCAGCATATGGATCTACGTCCCACTTACTCCTGGTGTGGGTAGTAATTGGCACACTCTCCTACAGTCAATTCTACACTGGCTAATTAAGTTTAGGAACTGCATAGTCCATGATCCAGCATTTTCTTCTTAGTTTTGTTTCTTAGGGATAGTCTTTACACATGTGTACAGGCTCACAAATACAATGCCAGAAAGAAAATAGGCAAATACATATTGCTATATTTATAGGAAGAAATTCTTGGCAGAAATTTAAATGAAAGAATCAGGGCTAACCAATGTGGACCAAGTCTCAGAAATAAAATGTTGAAATATCCAAGTGGCTGAAGGATACATATGGCATGCTACCATTAATACAAAGTCACTGTTATAAAAAGTTTGAAAATATGCCAATACGTATTGTTTGTGATGAAAACACATGTGCAAGTGTGAAAACAAGCATGGTAATAATGAGAAATATCGAGTAGTTGAGAGTGTTTGCACCTATGAAGGAAGGGAGACAAATGGGGAAGCTGGGCCTGGGGTTCCATTAGTACCTGTGGTGTTTTAGTAAAGAGAGTTGCTAAGGTTTTGATGAAGCAAGTGGTAGGTAAAAGGTGTTTATTATATGATTAACTATTTATTATTTACTTATTTATTTATTGTCAAAGTGATTTACAGAGGGGTTACAGATTCATGTGTAAGACAGTGAGTACATTTCTTATCCAACTTGTTACCTCCTCCTTAACTATTTTTTCTATGCTTGTAAAAGTTGAGATTAAACATAAAAGCCTTTGTTTTTTCTGGGTGCCAGAGGCTCAAGTCTATAATTCCAGTTACTCAGGGGGCTGAAACATGAGATCTGAGACTTGCAGATTGAAGCCAGCATGGGCAGAAAAATCTGCAGGACTCTTATCTCTAATTAATCAGCAAAATGCTGGACTGGAAGTGTGGTCAAGTGATAGAGCATCAGCCCTGGTCAAGAAAGCTGAGGATGGGGCTGGGGATATAGCCTAGTGGCAAGAGTGCCTGCCTCGGATACACGAGGCCCTAGGTTCGATTCCCCAGCACCACATATACAGAAAACGGCCAGAAGCAGTGCTGTGGCTCAAGTGGCAGAGTGCTAGCCTTGAGCGGGAAGAAGCCAGGGACAGTGCTCAGGCCCTGAGTCCAAGGCCCAGGACTGGCCAAAAAAAAAAAAAAAAGCTGAGGATGAGTGAGAGGATCTGAATTCAAGCCCAAGTATGGCAATAAATAAATGAAGTAAATAAATAAATAATTGTTTTTAAGTCTTTTGTTTTTGCTTTGGCTGGCCTGAAGTAGGGGCCTGTGGTGCTGTTCCTTTAAAAAAAAAAAAAATCTCCCTCAAAGCTTGTGCTCTCTCTACCACTTGAGCCACAGCCTCACTTCCATTTTTTTTTTGGTAGTTAATTTGATACAAGAGTCGCATGGACTTTCCTGCCCAGGCTGGCATTGAACTCCCATCCTCAGATCTCAGCTTCCTGAGTCACTAGAAATACAGGCGTGAGCCAATGGCCCTTGGCTTTAAGTCTTTTCTTTAAAGAAGGTGAGGCTTTACCTCATTCGTCTTAAGGCAAAAGTGAAAAATAGAATTGCCTCAGCCAGTGAAATGTTACAGCCAGTGTCACCATGTAGTGACTTCCTTGAGCTGAGTTCCAGTGTTTCCAGCATGCTTGCGAAATCTCTTAAGCTGCCAGCCCCTCTTGCTTGGGTCTATAATAATTTTCAGATTCATTGGTAAAGCCTAGGTTACAAAATCCTTAAGCCTGACCTGAATGATTAGGGTCAGCTTGTTTGGAGGTAGAGCTCAAGCAGTTTTACCTCCTCGCTCTCCATAAGGTAGTTTGGATCCCCTGTTAAGCAGAGTTGGCCTGGGCAACCACAAAGGGACTAGACCAGAATTTCTTGAGACAAGTGCAGAGGACTGGGTGAGGTGGGAGAACTCACGAAGGCATGCGTAGGGATCCGAGATGGCCTTGATGGGGTCCCTGTAGAAGAGGGGTCTGCAGCGATCACAGTGCTGACCCTCAGTGTGGTGCTGGCAGTCCTCACACACGCCTCCACTGAGGCCCCCACTGGCTAGGTACACGCCCATGTCAAAGTGACATCGGTCAGAGTGGCCATTACACCTGCACGCTGAAAAGGGAAGGGAAAGTGCTTGAGTGCTGAGAGACTGTCAGCTGTCTGCTGTGTCCCACACATTCATCCTCAGCCTCCAAGGCATCAGCCCCTGGCTCCTCTTCATCCATGCCCTGAGTGTACAAAGGCCAAAGCAGGTGCTCCCTGAAGTCTGTCTAGCATTGTGATTCTCTTCGTGTGCTGCTACAAAGAGTGTTCCCCCAATACTCTACATTTCTACATGTACTTTTTTTTTTTTTTTGCCAGTCCTGGGCGTTGGACTCAGGGCCTGAGCACTGTCCCTGGCTTCTTTTTGCTCAAGGCTAGCACTCTGCCACTTGAGCCACAGAGCCACTTCTGACCATTTTCTGTATATGTGGTGCTGGGGAATTGTTCATAAAAAATTTAGAGGCAGCTAAACTAACAAGTCACTGAAAACTAAAACACCTATTGACCTAAATATTTCATTAAACATCCTAGCCCAAGCCTGATGCTTGTAGCTCTTGCCTATACTCCTAGCTACTCAAGGGGCTGATATCTGAGAATCTCAGATCTTGGAAAAGTCCCTAAGGCTCTTCAATTAACCAGCAAAATGCTAGAAGTGGAACTGTGGTTCAAGTGGTAGAGCAATGGCCTCAAGCCAAAAAAGCTATGAGAGAATACTCTGGCCCTAAATTAAAGCTATAGTACTGGCACGCCCCCCCCCCCCCCCCCCCCCGCCAATAAACATAACAAATTTAATCCTAGACCTCATTTCTCCTATCATCCTCCTTGTGGATATAAAATCTTTTCTGCATATATAGTTACATAGAGACGTCTTGTTGCTTTCCCTCAGCAATTACATACAACTCTGCCCCATTACCTGACAATGTGCTGTATAGCATTCACACTAGTTCTCTTAATTTGGGAGTGTGTCAGTTTGAGAAGTTGGTGATCCTTGTAAGTGAGATCCTTGGAGCAACTAAGATATCACACAAGCACAGGGGGGAGCCATAGCTTCCTTTTCTCACTGCATGCACCCCATAGAAGTGAAATATGTGTTCTTCAATGTAAGTAAAGAGAGCACACCCTTCCATACAAAAACTTATTTTCACCCACATCTGCAAGCGCTGTCCTGAAGGCCCACAGCTGGCCTCCAAGGAGCATCCTGGAAGAAGTCCTTGCATCGCTCACAGTTAGGGCCATCTGTATTGTGCTGACAGACACAGTGCCCATGAACCTGCAATCATGCAATAAACAGGGTTAGAATAGGGCTTCGTGTGTGTGTGTGTGTGTGTGTGTGTGTGTGTGTGCATATGCGTGTGTGCGCGCATGCGCCAGTCCTGAAACATGAACCCAGGGCCTGTCACTCTTTCTTATTTTTTTCTGCTCTACCACTTGGGCCTCTCTTCTACTCAGCATTTTGTTAGTGAATTGGAAGTAAAAGCCTCCTGAATTTTGTCTTCCCAGCCTAGCTTTGAACCACAGCCATCGGATCTCAGCCTCTCGAATACCTAGGATTCTAGGTGTGAGCCCTTAGCACCTGGCTAAACAGAGCTTGTCTGTACATGGAAAATGAATTCCCAGGCCATGGTCACTCTGTGGCTCTTAGTCCCCTATGTGTTAATGACAATACCAACCTGACCATATTTGATTATGCGCTTCACTAGCTTATATGATTTGATAATTTCCAGAAGCCTAGTCAATATTTGCAGTAAAATTTGTGTGTGTGTGTGTGTGTGTGTGTGTGTGTGTGTGTGTGAGAGAGAGAGAGAGAGAGAGAGAGAGAGCGCTTTTCTGAATTCTTGTTTTAGGGTAGCACAAGAAACAAGATGTGAGGAGTGGATGTGTTTTCAGAAAAGGGAAAATAAGGAGTTAGAAAAGAGAAAGACATGTGATTCCCTCAGGATTTCACAAAATGCTCAGTATGGCTCCTGTTCAGAGAAATGTAAAGGTGAGCAGATGTATATGTAGACAGGTATCATGTTCTCCAGAATGCTGAGATGACTGAACCTAGTAAGTAAATCTATTTAGTAGACATACCCCCGGGACTCAGCACAAATACAAAGTTTTTGGGCTTGATTATGGCTCAGTGGTAGAACACACCCTAGAATGTCTGAAGCCCTGGGTTCAATTCTCTGAACTGTAGAAACAATGACAACAACAAAAGACACACTCCAAGAATGAGAGAGACCTACAGCCCTGACGGCTGTTTAGAGAAGAAGAGTATCACTAGAGTCAACCATTTTTATATCAGATGTTACTGAAACACTTTAGCTTTGAATATAGGGTTGCATACCCTACAAATTTTCAATATTTTTTTTGTGTGTGTGAAAGAATGAATGTGAAATCATGGTTCATTTCTATCAAGTCTGTGTGTCCTAAGAAATGAATAAACAAAAAGTAAGCATGGTATGTTACTTTAAAACCATACATGATAAATTCTGCTCCTGAGTTCAGTAATGCTCACAGTGACAGAATTCACAAGGACTGTGGCCAGAGGAGGGGGGGTGGTGGGAAGAGGGGGAAAGGTTCAGTGCTATCTGCCCATGCAAAATTGGGCACTCAAGTTTCTTGTTCTCTGTGAAGATTTCTAGTCTTCAGTCAGTTTCAGGATAGTGCAAGAAGGAAGGAGAGAAAGATTGCCATGCTGGCTAATAACTCACCACTGCTGTGGGGCTGAAAACGTCTCCCCGCACCTTCTGCAAAGGGCCACACTCACTGGCATGGCCATTGCAAAAGCAGCTTCCCTGAACGATCATCTCATACAATGCATAATAGTATTTATCAAGGGAATCATTTTGTTTCCTCC
Source organism: Perognathus longimembris pacificus (assembly GCF_023159225.1). Taxonomy (NCBI): domain Eukaryota; kingdom Metazoa; phylum Chordata; class Mammalia; order Rodentia; family Heteromyidae; genus Perognathus; species Perognathus longimembris. Next base: position 100,677,199 of record NC_063162.1, on the reverse strand, counting down.
CAAGTAAAGTATCCCCAAGGGTATGGAGTTTGGTAAAGTTTATCCTCAGGTTTGTTAATGTCACAAGATCTTGAACAAAAAAGGGGGAAACAAAATTAATCAATGTGTGTTTAAGTTCAAGTTTCCCTGCTTGACTGATGTCCCCTTAGCATACCACAGAAAGGAGATGACAAGGAATCCTCTTAACATAAAATTTAAAGAAAAGTTATGAAAAATATAACACTATTCATACCTTGGATGTGGGAGCTATAAGGGTTTTCTATTTCAAAACTGGGGTCCAAAACTTTTAAAACAACCTGCAAGACAAACAAATATAAGTGAACTTAATATAGTAGCCCAAACACAACTGTCTAATCGCTTAATGAAGAAATCTTGATTGTGCAAGAAGACTGAGCCATTGGCTCCCAGCTTATATGTCTGTTATTATTTGGGTGACTGTATGAATAAAGGACCAGGTAAAGAGGTGAATACATGGGATTGAGCAGTCACAGGTGGACCTTAGTGCATATGTGTCTATGTAGAAGTGGCATAGCACTCCTGAAGAGAACTCTCAACTGGATTAGGATGGAGTGCTGGGCAGTAAGCCTCCATGAATTTGGGCCTGGCTGGAAATTCTGAAGCTGTCTTATGCTTCCAATTTTGTTCTGCTGTGTCTGATAAGTTGGGTACTCTCCAACCCCACTGCTACCCTGAGCTTGTGGTAGTTGTCACTGGCTTTATGCAGAGGAACATTCCTAGAGTCCTACCTAAATTCTTAGAGATTCCAGAATTACAATAATGAGATGGTTAACTCAGGGATGTGACCAGCTGTGTGGCTGCTTTACAAGGGTTGGAAACAGCTTTCTTTCCTCACTTCCTCTAGGTGCCCAGCACTTCCTGCCCAATGTAGACTATACTCCTGTTCACTCTCAGCTGGCAACTCTTGTTTGGCTTGCTTCTGCTTAGATGTTTATTGCCTACTATTCAGGATTCATTTCAATTTAGGCACTTTCATTTTAAGAAAAAAAAGATTAAATTACGGTTCAATAATGTGACTTAAACTTTCTCCTAAGGATAAGTTAATCATATATATTTTAAAGTGTTTGATTTGTAAGGAAACAAATCCAAGGGAAGGAAGGTTACCTCGCCTCCAGTTGAGGGCTCAATATCGGAATATCTGGAGTCACAGACGAGGTCTCCTACTTTCTGGGCCTGGCCAGCTGTGATGCCAGGAAAAGAAATAGCACAGTCTTTTGCAAAATATTTGAGCACTTTCCAGGTATGTCCATAGTCTGTGGAACGCTCTACTAACATTGCAGCAGGCCGAAAAGTCTGAAAAGAATGTCCACGAGGCAGAGTTTACTAACCACTTGATTGAACATTTTTGCCTTCTATTTCCATTTTTTCAAGCTTTGTACTCTACAGCAGACACAATTAGACCATGTTCCCACAAATGGACAAATATTTATACCCTCAGAATAAAATTACATTTTGAAAAGATTTATGGCTATGTAATTACTAAGAAAAGCAGTATATAAATTTTTTAAAAGCCACTGTCATACTCACTGCTTTTCATATGAATCTGTAACCCCTCTGTATCACACTTTGACAATAAAGAAAAAATGTGAAAAAGCCATTGTCATTAATATTTTACAATAATTTTCTGTGGTTCTCTTTGCTGAGAATGCTTGTCCTTAGGCAAACTTTTATAGATCTTCTGAAACCCATGACGTTTATCCTGATTCCCTAGAGTGGATTTAGCTTCTTCAATTAAATAACCCCAGGATTTTAATTATATCTGTATTAGTGTGCACTTCCTTTTGTACTACAATTTCCTTTTTTTGTTTATACTTAAAATATACTTAAAAATAAATTATAAAACTTAATTACTCTCTATATAATGGAATTCACAACTAAATGGTGAGTTCTTTGGGGACAAAGACTGCTGACATTCTTAAATTTTTGATTAGCTCTTAAATTTTATATCTTTTTTTTAAAAAAGGAATAATTACCTAAACTAGCACCAAGCCTGAGATCAAGGTTAGAATTCTGATGATTATGAAAAACTGTAGCATGTGATTTGCGCTGACATCTAACTAATCTTAATAGAGATTCATAATTTCTCTTCTTCTTTTGACTACAATGTTTCCCTAAATAACTTCAAATTTCTCTTCTCTTCTCCTGAAAATTATCTCTCTAATTCTGTGGTCTCTATTACCCTAGTAAATAGACTTTCCCTTTTTTCTTTCTTCTAAGGTTTTTTCTCATTAACTATACAGTCATTAGTTAACAAGCAATGTTCATTTGAAAAATTATTGAAGAACAAAATCCAGGTGATAAAACTTGCATCTAGACTTATTTTGGCTTTTGCTTTCTACAAGGAAGCCAGGAAGTAAGTGGAGATCAGGGTTAGCACTGAACATTGAGGGAGCAGAGAAAAGGAGCATCAGGCCTGTCCAACTATACCTTGAAGGTCAGTATAAGGTGGCTGAACTGAAACAATGTCTCTAGGTCCAATCTGATGCTGACATGATCAAGACCTAGGGGGAAAAAAAATCAGTGATTTCAGAGATCCTGCTTATCATGTTAACTGCCTCCATGTTGCTTGTCTATAATAAAATCCCACAGTTGTCACATGGCTGGTGGCTGACACTGTTTCCCAGTCCTGTGGCCTGGTGTCCAGTTCTCTGCATGTCCAGGAGATCTAGGTGACAGCAGCATAGGTTTTACCCTGACTGTCCAAACTCACATTTTGGTGACAACACAACATGGCCACTATGTGGCAGTATTACAGATTCACAAGGGAGTTCTGGGCCATTTCCTATCGGTGAAAAGAGGTTGTATTTCTTGGAACTCAAATCTTGTCTGCACATAACAAGAGCCAGCAAGACAGAGCATGATAAAAGTCACCATACCCTTTATTCCCAACTCCCAGCTGCTAACAGTCAATTGAGCTGGATTTTTGTCACTTGGTATGAAATACATCTTGGAGTGAGGATCTGCGGCTCTCCTATGACTGAGGAGATGACAGTAATCCTGCCAGGACCTTGCACTGTGCTCCATCTCTAGAACAATGTGAGCATCTGGCCCCGCCCAGACACAAGGGAATTCCGCCCACTTATTTCTAGAGCAGTGTGGCTCGAGAAAAGTAGAACATGAGTTATACATGGAATTAAGAATTATCTAGGGGCTGGGATATGGCCTAATGGCAAGAGTGCCTGCCTCGTATACATGAGGCCCTGGGTTCGATTCCCCAGCACCACATATACAGAAAAAAAAACGGCCAGAAGTGGCGCTGTGGCTCAAGTGGCAGGGTGCTAGCCTTGAGCAAAAGGAAGCCAGGGACAGTGCTCAGGCCCTGAGTCCAAGCCCCAGGACTGGCAAAAAAAAAAAAAAAAAAAAAAAAGAATTATCTAACAAGTACATTTAATAAAGAAAAATGAAGTAATATAAAAATGATTATTTCAATATATAATAGAATTGTAAAAGTTAATAATGCTTTTTTTTAAATCCATTTTTGCCCCCAGATTTTAGACCTCTGGGATGCTTTTCCACTGACAGCATATCTCAGTTTGGGTTACAGAATCCATGTTTCAAATGCCTTATAGCCATGTGCAGCTAGGGGCCCTACTTGATATGTGGCTCTAGACAAAAGAGGTTGGGCCATTGTGAATCAGAGTTTGACTTAGGGGTCTAGGGCACATGGATGGAGGAAGTACTTGCTGCCCCATAGCCACATTTAAAGCATTGAGTCCAAGGTTCTGACCCTTCCTAGGAGAGCTACTTCCCCTTTCTAAAGTACGTGGTTGAGAACTCTCCTTCTGTGCGATTGTCCTCAGCAAAATGTTTGACGTTATATCTACAGCTATTAAACCAATCGATATCACTCATCAATGAAGACGGGAGGATGGCAAATCTCACCTCACACTCATTAAGGAGAGTCCAATGAGAAATAACTAGGATCCAAAATGAAATGGTGTTTAGTAGATGTCAGTCATGCAGTTGTCAAATGGATGATGTAAAAAGGCATTGTCACAATAGATTTATCCTACGTATCTTATGTAGTATGCTTATCCCCACACTTAGGTCTTAATGGTCTAGAGTTCTCTAAAAGAAATGTGTTTAGAAGTCCAAAGAGCCCAACATGCTACATAGAGAATATGAATAGAATAAGTGTGTGCCTCATTAGTAAGTGAGGAGGCCCATAATGGGGAGGCCCAGAGTGGATAAATACGTTTTGTAGACCAGTGTGTGGAAGAGCCTCTACTGGAAGGCCTAGTATGGATGAATGTGTTTTGGTATGGACAGGAAAGCTCCCTCATTGGGTCTACACTTAACCACGGGTCAATGTGGGGCTCTGGATCATGCACACAGAAGGGTATAAAATCAGGAAGGATATAGTCAATTATCCTTTAGTTCAGTCTTATTGTTTTGTTTCCCTTACTTTTCCCTGCCTTCCATATTCCTCCCTTCCTCCCTACTTTCTTCTCTCCATCCCTCCTTTCCTTCCTTTCTTCCTTTCATCTTTTTCTCTCTTTCTTTTCTTTCCTTCTTTTATGTGTCAGTACTGGGGCTTGAACACTGGGCTGGGTTCTGTCCCTTAGTATTTTTGCTCAAAGCTGATGCTCTATCACTTGAGACACAGTTTAAGGCTTTTTGATGGTTAAGAGTCTCATGGACCTTTCTCACCCAGGCTGGCTTTGAATCAAGATCCACAGATCTCAGTCTCCTGAGTAGCTAGGATTACAGGCTTGAGCAACTAGCACCCAGCTCTTCAGTTCAAATTTTATATTAAGATCTTTGGCTCACAGGGAGAAGTAAAGTGTTCTTTCTCTGTCTTCCTTGTGTGTTGAAAGGAGGAAGAACACTTGGTACTCCTTAGACTTCTGATTTTATTCAATTTATAGCAGTGGAGTTTTCTATTAGGATTAATTTTTCCAAAGAACTAAAAGATACAGAGGCATTTTCTTTTCCCACATGGAAAGAATGAAACACTTAGAGTTATTTGATTAAGATGCACTTTGATTTCTCAAAAGGAAAATATTCTTTCTTAAAATGGAAATGAATTCAGTTCTTATAAGATGTTCCACATTTTTGGTCGATAACATCTTGCTGTGATATTGTTAAGACCACACAAGGAGAAAGGAGTCTTATTAAAATATGAATAAAAGAATGGAAAACAATTTAATCATACCATTTTCAGACTGCCACCATGTCTTTTCTCTGTGTGATTCAAAACTCGAGATTACATTCTCAATGGTGTGGCTGTTGGGCTGGGTGTGAGGATTGTATGGAAGTCGAGAGTCACAGATGAAGCATTTTTGCTCCTCCTGGAAAATACCACCATGAAAATTAAAAATAAAAAATTTGTAACTACTTATTGTTGCTCTGAATTTAAAAACAAGCTGTCCTCACTATATCTGTCTTTCAATCAGGCTAAAAATAAAAAGCAGAGGAAAAAACAAGACATTACTTTTTCCCATCAACAGGTGCTTAAATACAAAAAGAAATTAAAATATGACCTGGAAACTTTAAAAATTTATACAAGGGGGGAACATAAGTTAAATTTATGTTGAACATTTTTTTTTCTCTAATGTAAGAGGCAGATAATCTGGATGTTATTTTAAACTGCATAGAAATACTGAAGGTGGCTTTGTGAGTTTGAATTAACTTATGTCCTAAAAAGGGAATATTTGGCAAATGAACAAAATTTTCATGTCACAGTGTGGACTTCCATTAAGCTCACAACAAAGAGGCCCGCCCTCCTGTCTTGCAGACTAGAAGGTCATATTGGTGATTGGACTAGCTTTGCTTAGGATGGCTTTTCAAAAGTCACGAGGCCAAAGTCTGGCCTTTAAGCTTGTTTCATTAGTGTGTCCATTGTGCCTGCACTGAAACACCGAATGGGCTGCAGAAAGCTTTCCAAAGGACTGTCAATGGCTGCACAGTGGGACTCAGAGGAGATTTTTGCAAAGCTTCTAGGAAGTAGTTGTTGTTCATTACAACCTTTGGTCCCAGAAATTGCCTACAGCAGCACAGGTCCTCATCCAGCAGGTACTCAGTAAACAGCATGTGGATGTCCATAATGTGTCTTCCAGGCCCCAGCACTGTCTAACCAGGGTCATGTTTTCATGTCTTCCACTAGTCGTTCTGCTCTAACCATACTTGCTTCCTGCTCCTTGCTCTTCCCCAAGCACACAAGAACCCTGTTGTTGTAGCACTTTAGTACAAGCTATTCCTCCTCCAAAGTGTTTGGATTTCTTGATCTTTCCCTTCTTTCTTGACTTTCCTAAAATGCAACTATCTCCCTATTCCACCTGCAATTTTTGTCAGTCTGAAATATTTGGGAGCTTTTAAAAAAACATTTTTTTTTTTTTGGCCAGTCCTGGGCCTTGGACTCAGGGCCTGAGCACTGTCCCTGGCTTCCTTTTGCTCAAGGCTAGCACTCTGCCACTTGAGCCACAGCGCCACTTCTGGCCGTTTTCTGTATATGTGGTGCTGGGGAATCGAACCCAGGGCCTCATGTATACGAGGCAAGCTCTCTTGCCATTAGGCCATATCCCCAGCCCCCTTAAAAAAACAATTTTTAAGCTGTCACTCCTTGGATAAAATTAGCCTTTATTTTTATATTTTGACTGGCTATTTTTTTGATGGTCTAACTTCTATTTAGAGGGATGCCAGTTTCTAATTATTGTCAGACTATAGTAGCTCATGACAACAGTGAGCAAATGTCAGAGGAAACAGTATAATCTGGGCAAATGGGAGTGTCAGAAAATGTTTAATGTTAGGGTTGAGAACTGCATCTTTGTCCAGTGGACTGGGCCTTGGGTAAGTCACTTGCAGGGCCATCCATGCTACCTAGCTGAGAGCGGAGCCAAATTTCCACCCTGGAATTTCCTTGTACTTGCAGAGCCTTTACTTTCTTACATAAGTATTTCCTAAACTCAGAACAGTCCTAAGCACCCAGGTATTGTCTCTATTTATAACCATCATCTTTTACTAGACACCAAGTAGAATACAATGCATTTCCCAGAGACCTAAACAACTTGCCTTAAATAAACAATACATGGAAAAGCCTGGGCCTCTAACATTAGGCTTATGTCCAACTTCCTTTCTGCACATCCTCTTATTGAAGGGGTAGATTCAATGACCTCAGAGTTTTCAGCAGGTATGACACACAGATGACCTTGGATGCTTGCTCTGTGACAGTACACAGTGAGAAAGTGTCCTGAGAAGCCATTGGCACGTTAATAAAACTTGTCTTTAAGGGGGTGAAAGGCACAAAAATGTCATTGCTTGGAATTTATGGTTTTGAAGCTATACAGCTTTCAAGTGCTATCATATGCATATGGTTGGTTGTACAATCCATCCAGAATTTTGTTTGTTTTTGCCGATACTGGGTCTTGATCTCAGGGCCTGAGCACTCACTGTCTCTTGGCTTGGCTTCTTTGCTCAAGATTGATACTAAATCACAGTCTACTTCTGGCTTTTTGGTAGTAAACTGTAGATAAGAATCTCATGAACTTTCCTGCCAGGGTTGGCTTTTAACTGCAAGGCTCCTATCTCATCCTCACCAATAGCTAGGATTATAGGTGTGATTCAATGGCACTTGGCTCCACCAAGATTTCTTTTTTTTTTTTTAAGTTTTTATTGTCAAAATGATGTACAGAGAGGTTACAGTTTCATACGTTAGGCATTGGATACATTTCTTGTACTGTTACCTCCTCCCTCATCCCCCCTCCCCCTTCCCCCTTTCCCTTCCTCCCCTTGAGCTGTTCAGTTGATTTACACTAAACAGTTTTGCAAGTATTGCTTTTGTAGTCGTTTGTCTTTTTACCCTGTGTCTCTCGATTTTGGTATTCCCTTTCAGTTTCCTAGTTCTAATACCAGTATACACAATTTCCAATGTACTCAGATAAGATACAGAGATAGTGCAGGTACAACCACAGGAAGGGGATACAAGAGAATCATCAATAATAGAAGCTACGGTTTCATATGGCATGTTGAAAGTAATTACAACAGTGAAATAACAGTCATTTCCATAACCTGGAGTTCATTTCACTTAGCATCATCTTATGTGTTCATAAGGGTATAGCTATTGGGCTCTTGTGATCCTCTGCTGTGACTAGCCTAAGCCCCAGGATTTCACTAACAGGGGAGGAGGGTCAAAGCAGATCCACCCCCTGCAAACTGAAATCCACCCAGATTTCTATACCTTGTCTACCTACCTAAGACTAAAATAGGCTCCCACTCAGCACAATGCCTCTTGGTTGTTTTTTTTTTTTTTTTGGTCAGTCGTGGGCCTTGGACTCAGGGCCTGAGCATTGTCCCTGGCTTCTTCCCGCTCAAGGCTAGCACTCTGCCACTTGAGCCACAGCGCCGCTTCTGGCCGTTTTCTGTATATGTGGTGCTGGGGAATCGAACCTAGGGCCTCGTGTATCCGAGGCAGGCACTCTTGCCACTAGGCTATATCCCCAGCCCCTGTTTTTTTTTTTTTTTTAATTTGTTTGTTTTCATCTTTACTGAGTAAGTTGATTCTGCTCAGCTATGTGGAACTAACACTGGCAGCCAAGTAGAAACGTGGATTTTATAGATTCAAAGCTTAAACCAAAAAAGTTTTTTTTCTGTCTAATTTTGTAGGTAACAGAAAACAAAAATAAGGGAGGTCTTTTATATTTTCTGGATAATCAAAGTTTCCTAGACTTTGAATTACATTGTGCCAGTCCAGGGAAAAGAATGGTCTCCCTCTGTTGTGCTGTGAGTAGCCCCAGGCCTGCAGGAAAAATTGATATAATTGATTAACTAATGTCCCAGCAAGTTCAAAGGGTGAACAGATGCCACAGGGGTACTCACTAGATGCTATGTTGAAAAGGAACTATACAACTTGTGGATGGGGTGGAAGGGTAAAAGTAGGAGAGAGCAAGGGAAGGATTGGCATTGTCCCAAAAGAAATGTACCCATTACCTGATTTATGTAACTGTAACCCCTCTGTACCTTACCTTTGTAATAACAATAAAGGCATTAAAAATAATGTCCCAGCAAGTGCACAAGGTATCAACATACCTCTAGGTAGCTGAGAATGCAGTACTTTTGGAATCCTTTCAGCCCACAGGTAGAAGATGCGGTGAGCTGTGCACTGCGTCCCACAAGGAGATTGCCTGGGCTTGGATAGCAGGCACCTCTGCCACATTCATCCTCTGCTTTCCAGCCACTGAGCCACCCTTGAACACAACAGAAACAGCATGTAAAGTAGCCCCAGAACTGCACAATGCCTCAAGAAGTAAGATTAAGCTGGTTGGGTTTATTTCCTTTTTTTTTTTTTTACTACTGGGATTTGACCTCAGGATATTGCACTTACTAGACAGGCACTTGAGCCACATTTCCATCATATTTGTGATCTGTGGATCTTTTTGTAGAGGCTGCTGGTGCACTCAGCACAATTCAACTTTGGAGATCACCCCAGGTGTAACCCCAGTCCCCACATGGAGCAGCTGGTAGCCAATGAATGATGGGTAGAGCATTCAAAGGGCTGGCTCCATAGACTTGGGCTGAGGTCAACTCCACGGTGCTATTCATGTTCAGCCCTTCATCTTGACATCTTGTGGGAGCCCAACTCTAGCATCGGACCACAACCAATGTCCAGCAACCTTCATCTTTTTCATTCCTGAGAGCACTATCAATAAATCACGTGCACACAAATCCCTGGTTCCAGCTCTGCTTTGAAGATCCTGATTGGAGACAATCTCCATTTTCTGGGAATTCTTGTGTGTCATTTAGGAAAAACAAGCAAGAAGAAGAATACATAGATTTAAGGAAGGAGAATCTTAACCCTATCTGCACATCTGCTTTTTAAACCCATATGGAGGAAACAGGAAGATTTAAGAAATCTTTGGAAATAGCTTCCTAAAATATGAAAACTGCATTGTTTGGTTCCAATGCTTGTGGGAGAAAAATCAAGCTCCTTAGGGTGAAAGTGAGAGACAGAGTAGCTATGTCAAACTCAGCCATTTTAATTCCTGCTCTTGAACAGATCTGACCTGAAGGGATCTGGATTCCAAGAAGGTAGGACCATTATAGGAGCTGCACTACCCAATGCCCACCTCACTTTCAATTTTATTACTTATGTGTAGCCTCTGAGAGAATATCTCTGCCTAAAAGCTATTTTTAGGGGCTGGGAGTATGGATTAGCGGTAGAGCACTTGCCTAGCATGCATGAAGCCCTGGGTTCGATTCCTCAGCTCCACATAAACAGAAAAAGCCCAAAGTGGCGCTGTGGCTCAAGTGGTAGAGTGCTAACCTTGAGCAAAGAAACCAGGGACAGTGCTCAGACCCTGAGTTCAAGCCCTAGGATTGGCAGAAAAAAAAGCTATTTTTAAAATTCTCCTTGCTTTAAATGTTATGTTCTAAAGAAATCAGTATTGTATCTGAGTTCAGTTCAATATATTTCAGAAATACCCATCTTAGATCCAAATCTGTATTTTGAATAAACCAAAACTCAAAAATCATTACACCCTGGAGACAAATATGATCAAATTATAAAGTATATGTATGAAAAATCACAGTGACCACCCCACAAGTAATATATACCAAAAGATATAGAATTATTACACCTGATACCATTCAGAAGTCAAAGTTAGAATCATTCATCATATAAGAAATTATATGAAGAAAAAATTATAAGTGCATTAAAATTTCAGTTCACTATTATTAAATAGGGTCAGTAATCATAGCAAATAATATAAAACATAATTAAGTCCTAAGTATCAGATAGCAAAGGGGTAAAAGAGAATGTAAGTGATTTAGAAGCTAGTTGCTATTGCTTGGAAATTTCCAGGTAAAGGGTAGCCATTTCTTTTTCTTAAAAAAATAATAGTAAGAAAACTACAAGCTCTATGTAGAAGATTTGGATAGGTTGAGAGTAATCAATGTAGTCAAACATGACTCTTTCTTGACACAGAGGAAGTAAATACCACCAATAAATCCTTTTGGCATCAATGACCTGAGCCACAATTCTATTTTTGTGTATTTACAAAAAAGTTTTTAACTCTAAAGCAATTGACACTAAATTAGAAAAATATTGCTTAACTAGACTCTAAAACAGAATCAAGTTTAGATTATGGAATGACTGAGAAAGCAGAGGTTGGTAAATGCTTAGATATAGGTGGGCATTATCTAATAACTATACTTACATGTTTATTTAATATTGGAAAAATATGTACCACACCTTTACATTTATTGATATATGATGAAAGATCCCAATATTGTTTGCTGCATGGCATTAAGTGTAATAATTGCTGAGTCTCAGTTTATTCAAATTACAGATCTGGGTTAAAGATAAAATGTACTGAAATGAATTTGAAATCAACAGGATCAAAAAGGATGCCCATGACCAAAAACAGTGGTGGTAGTGGAGGGGAGGAGCTAATGTACCCTATCTCCCTCTTTGGGATATTTCCAGTGGACAGCGGTATATTAAATTACTTAGAAATGTTTATATGAGCATCTGTCTATCAAATGTAAGAACCTCAATTCAAACTATAATGCCACAAATAAAGAAAATGAAAAATAGAATGTTTCTATAAAAAAAGAATCCACAAAAGCAAACCTTTTTAAAAAGTTACTTGAACTAACATTTCTGAAATTTATTTTATACAGTTCAGATTAATATTATACTCAACACAAGAAAAACATTTGGAAGTGCTAAATTTATTTAAGTGTCTTCTAGTGTAGAAATGCCTTAATTTTGGAAGTAGGGGATAACTGTCTTGGAAACTGGACTTCAGGAACTGATTTAAGATACAAATGAAATAGAATGAAATTCACTCTGGAGCATTTAATAAATTATCTATGGATTTATGAACACAAATCTTAACAAAAAATTGACAGCCATCAATTTAGCTATAGGAAAGAGACAAAGGAAACAGACCAGCATTTGAATAATTCTAAGACAACTGTTGCATCTCCCTCTGTGCGAATGGGGTGGGGAGGAGAGCCTGAACAAGTTTTTGCCTGTAGAGTTTGCCCTACTAGGTTATGTATTATATTTTTTTGTAAGCAATAACACTAATAGGTTGAAAAGTTTGAGTAAAATAAGGTAGAATTGTAAAGAAGATCAGACCTAAAGTTAGCATGTATATAAAGTTGAATGCATACACAATGAGTTTCCACAATATTTTGTGGATAGCTACTTATAGAAATAGTTGTGTCTCTTCTTTAAAAAATATACTTGAATAGGACAATATAGACCCATTTCTCATTCAATTAAAGGATTAGAACCCTTCTTGATTCTGGAGGCCAAAGTAGACTTTAGTGATTCTGTAAAAAAGCAAAATAGTCTCTGGATGGAAAAGTATAGGATCTAATATAGCTTGAAAAATTTTAAAAAGAAGAATAAAGGGAAGGAATTACTCTACTGACATTGAAGCTTGCTATATAGTTAAAGTAAGCATGACAGTGTGATACTGGCAGGCCAACAGGCTAGAATAGGAACCTAGAAATAGACTAACACAGACATATGCCAGTTGATTTTGAGGCACACAGGTAGTTTAGCACAGGAAAGACTAGCCTTTCTGGTTGGATGCTGGTGGCTCCCACCTGTAATCTTACTTCCCAAAAATCCAGAAGAGGAGTTATGGCTCAAGTAGTAGAGTTCCAGTCTTGAGCAAAAAAAAGTTCAAGGAGACTACTCAGGGCGTGAATTCAAGCCCCAGTACAAAAAGACAGCCTTTCAATAAATGCTGATGGAGTGATTAAATTTCTAGAGGCAAAACGCTGAATAGCAACCATGTACACATTAGCTCAAGATGGATCATGGACTTAAGTGTAAAACAATGAAACTCCTATAAAACATAGGAGAAGATACTTGGGATTTAGAAATTGGCAAAGGATTTTTTAGAATTGACAGCAAAACACGATGCTCCAAAGGGAAATCTGGAAAATTCAGCCTCATTAAAACTAACAATATTTGCTCTGAGAACAACTTTGGAATGAGATAAAAGGGAAGGTTCAACTGAGGATAGAAGACTACAAGACTGCCAAATCTCTCTGTCTAGAATGCCATTTGCTTACCTTGTTCCTGGATGTATCATACACAGCTGTTACCAAAGGTGGTCAAAGCAAACAAACATACAAACGTCAAGAAAAGATTTCAAATTTTTTTTTGAAATTTCTGCATACAGATCACATAGCTCTTCATTGGGAGAAGCTCTCCATCAGTCCCACATCATCAGCTGAAATCATCATGTGATCCCTATTCTTAATCTTGTAAAGATATATCTCCATGGAAACATACAGCTCCCCCATCCACACACGCAAAGTGAATGTTAATGTGCTTAGTTTAAGTGATAAGGTGAAAATTTGTGATTTGTTGAAAACAAGCATGTCTTTAGGGGAAGTTGGGGTTGCTAATGGGAAAAATAAATCAAGAATCAATAGTATAGCACTGAATTCTATATATCCTGAGCATTTTCAGGTTTTCCTCAGCAGGGGTCTCCTGGAAATGTAAGTCACAGATACCAAGGGTCTACTGAAAATTAATGATTATCAATACTCAAAGCACCAAACAACCAAACAAAAACAATCTGGGATTAAGGTATGGAGGTTTACATCTGTATTCCCATCTAATTAGGAGGTAAAGATTGGGAAGACCAAAGAGGTCAACCAGGGCAAAATTTCACAAAATCCCATCTCAAGTAATAAGTAGCTGGGAGTAAGCATTCACAACTGTCATCCCAGATACATGTGAAGTATAAATAGCAAATCACAGTCCAAGCTGGCCTAGAAGAAAAAACAAAATCCTACCTTAAAAAATATTATTACAAAAAGGGGCTGAAACATGGCTCAAGTGGTAGAGTGCTTGCCTAGCAACTGCAAGGCCTATACGCACACATAACCCCCTACAACACATATAACAACCCCCTCAAAATTTCATCACCTCAAGGATCCCTAGTGCTACACTATAACCTGCCCAAACCTGCCACCCTCCTGCCCATCTTCTTAACTTTTGACAACCACAAATCTGTTCCTATTTCCATACTTTGCTATCCAAAACTCCTACAAAGTGGCATTATGCACTATAGAAACTATTCTTTTTTTTTAATCAGTATAATTCCTTTGAACCACACACCTATCCTCAAACTTGTGTATTTTCTTTTTTCTTGCCAGTCCTGGGGCTTTAACTCAGGGCCTAAGCACTGTCCCTGAGCTATTTTTGCTCAAGGCTAGCACTCTACCACTTGAGCCACAGCACTTCTGGCTTTTTCTGTTTATGTGGTGCTGCGGAATTGAACCCAGGGCTTCATGCCTCCTAGGCAAGCACTCTACACCAGCCCAGGTCACAGGAGTCTAAAAATGTTATAAAATTGCTCAGAATTAAAAATGCACATACATGAGTACATGTAGCAATGGTGAAATCTGAGTAAGGCCAGACCAGTAAGTTAATCCAGTAAGCTAATAAAGAAAGGAAAAGAAGTGAAAAGAAGAAAATTATTTTTTCACATTCTTGCTTTACATTTAATAGATTTTTTTCACTTTGATCTCCAAAACTATAGGCTCTTGGAATTCATATTCTTTTTTACATGTACACCTTCACATAAACTATTTTATTAATGTGTGTTCATATAAACTGTTCTGATAATATAACTATTCTATTTGTACTCATTAGTCATGAAACTTAGCCAGCTAGATCATGAATTCTATAGCTTGTCTCCCCTCTCAAAAGTTACTAAATGACAATTAGAACAAGAAATTGCTTATTCTCAACTTCACTGTGAAGATTCTAAATCATAGGTACATTTCTTTTTCTGTTTCTCTGAGGTAGTTATATGGAGAAAAGTATCTGTTATACATTTTTTGTAGTACAAGAAAGTGTCTTCAATTGATTACTTTGGTTTTTCCTTTTATCCACCCAACAATCCAAACCACATCTCCTTTTATTTCCCAGAACTGGCAACGAGGACATATAACTTTAGAAGCTTGGACTTCAATAAGCAGAGACTTTTAAAAACAAGGTCAGATATAATAGTTCTGTTGATTCTTCACGTGGATTAAGTAAGATTTCCCTTCTAGGTATTTATTCATTTAGACAAGTTACATCTTGAATTACTTTATTGGAATTTGTTGCCTTAGAGATTTAACATGTTTTTATAACTTGACTTGGCCAAACTTGTTTTGGCCAGATGCATACTTTTCAGAAAAAGTATTCCAGAACTTGATTTATAAAAATTAAGACATAATTCCTGCAATAGTGTAAGTGCAAATATGAACTTTAACTTGACCCAAAGGGATTAGAAACACAAGTTTAAGTTTTATACCTGGACTGCACAGAAAATCTGATTATGTAAAGAAAATGTGCAGCAGATTTCCTGCAAAGTGAAGGATCATTAGTATTGATCACTCATATAATTGTTCTACTTAGTGTTTTAACATACTACACAATTTCTTAATCAAGTATATCTACACATATATTCGAATTCATTTTAGAATTTTATAATATGCACATACACTTACATTTAGTTACTAAGAGTGACAAAGAATACATGCTACTTAAAGTTCTCACTTTGTATACAATTCCCAAAACCTGGGGGCTAATGCACTTTATGGTTCTTTCTCTTCTGTCCCTCAGTCGGAATGCAAGGTAAAGTGTTCAAAGGGGCTCCATTACTTATACACTGCCTACAGTCAACCTACTAATCAGAAAATTCACAACTGATGATATGGGGGCAAACTACGAATTAGGAAATGCCCACACTGAAGATGTCTGGGGCACCTAATTTATGAGTTTGACCTGAAGCAGTCTTGGAGATTTGGTTTTGATTAGCAAAAGCTTGGTTTAGGAATCCAGGACCCATGGCAGCAAGGCCTTCTGCCAAAGCTAATTTAGTTTCAAAGCATTCTTCCCAGAGACAGAGGATACCTAAATGTTCAAGCACTTGCCCAACAGCCAGAGGTTGGTTTAGAACTTTCACAGAGTCTAAGGGAAAGAGAGAACATGGACTGATTGCTAGTGGTTCTTTCTGATTCTGGATACAAGTTTAGTTCATTGAAGGCAGACGTATATTAGAACAATTTATTTTTTACCGCATAAGGCCAGCAACAAGCCTCACGGTTAAGGGATGTGGAGAAGAAAAGGGTGGCTCAGGAGTCTGCTCCCACTGGCCTGTGGTTGGCCTCTTCCCTGAGGCAGGCAACATCCAGCAGAGAACAAACGAGTGATCCCCATCTGGCATTATTTTCTGCCTCTCTCACCAGTAAATGTAACTGGGAAATTACCTCAGGGTTTGGGAATTGCAACACTAAATGGCAAGATCCTGGAAGTTCAAAGAAATTCAGCATGAATCTTTGAAGTGAATATTCCAAGTACTCTGTAACCAAAAGCAAGGCTGTCATAGAAAAAAAGCAGGCCAAAGAGAGTAACCGTTGGAAACATGTTCTCTATGATTAATGCAAATTGTTCTCAGCTCATTAAAGACAGAAGAGTTTGGCCCTTTATCTTAGAATGCTGTTTACTTACAATTGTAGATAGATTTTTTTTTTTTGTCTATGGGATGTTCACAAGGCCGCATCACTGGGAGAAGCAATTTTTGAAGCAAGGTTATATTTAAAAAAAGAAAGGCAGGGGCTGGGAATATGGTCTAGTGGCAAAAGTGCTTGCCTCGTATACATGAAGCTCTGGGTTTGATTCTCAAGCACCACATATATAGAAAATGGCTAGAAGTGGCACTGCGGCTCAAGTGGCAGAGTGCTAGCCTTGAGCAAAAAGAAGCCAGGGACAGTGCTCAGGCCCTGAGTCCAAGGCCCAAGACTGGAAAAAAAAAATAAAGGCATTGGATTTATAAATTAAGAATCGGACACTACTCAGTATTCTTTAGTATCTTGCATTACCTGCTATGTGCTGGCTATAGCCTTCTAGCAAGGACTGAGGAAATAAGTATGAATGGAGATCAAACTATGAGTGGAACTCTTCAATTATTTGACATAATTGGACAATTGAATAGCCATGCAAACAAGTGGGCATGTTTAAAAACTATTTCTACTAAATATTGTAGGACATTGCCACACAAGAAAAACATGGATTTTAATACTCACCAAGATGCAAAAAAAATGTCAGTTGAAATTGCATTCTTTCTTCAGTAAATGAGTAAATTCTATTATTCTAGGTTAAAAAAAGACAAGGTCAGCCATTGACAGAATCAGTCATCGACAAGTACACATATTCTTTGACAACTGTCAAATTTGCCTAATGGTAGAAACACAAATATCCTCTACAATGCCCAGTTCCTTAAGAAACAAGGATGTATAAAATATTGCAAATGTTTGTTTGCTATTTCTGTTTGCCATTTTTGATAACACAGAATTCAATAGTTTCTAGGAAATGCTGTAAAATGCATAACAGTGTGCTGGTGGCTTGCCTGTAATCCTAGCTACTCAGTAGGGTAAGATCTAAGGATTGATGTTCAGAGCCAGTTCAGGCAGAATAGTCCCTGAGAGACTCTTATCTCCAATTTACTACTCTAAAACCCGAAGTGGAACTGTGGTTCAAAATGGTAGAGCACTAGCCTTAAGCAAAAGAGCCCAGGGACAGTGCCAAGGCCTTGAGTTCAAGCCTCACAACCAACCCCCCAAAAGCAATTATTTTTTATATTTTTAATTTTAGCCTATTTTTTCCATTCTTGGTTACAAATTTATTTTCTAAGAAACTGCACAATTAGCACATACTCATTATAGAAAAAAGGAAAATTCAGATAAACAGGCAAAAGGAAATACTACCTCCATTATTATCTTACTGTGTATTTTACAGTTTTCCTTGCATATAAATAATTTTACAAAATTATATCATGCGATGCAGTTCACTTGCTTCAATCAGTGTATCCCAGACTTTTTGTTCTAAGAGCTGTGTTTTAACCATTTACTGAGGAGCATTGAGACAGCTGGAGCCTTCTTCCTTTCCTCCACTCCTGACTCACTGTATTAGGGAGCCTTGATAAAGAGGGAATACACATACACCTCATTTGTGCAGGTCCTAGAGCTTGAACTCAGGGCACTGTCCCTTAGCTTTTTCACTCAAGAATGGTGTGCTACCACTTGAGACTCAGCTTTACTTTTAGCCTTTTGCTAGTTATTTGCAGATAAGACTCTCATGTACTTTCCAGCCCGTGGTTGACTTTGAACCATGATCCTCAGATCTCAGCCTCCTGAGTAGCTAAGATTACAGGTGTGAGCCACCAGTGCCCAGCTAAGTGAAACTTTCAATAATATGAAATTCCCAATTCTGATGCTGCCCTGGATTCAGAACTCCTACCTGTATACTGTTATATGCCCAGGAATGCACAACAATTGGTAAAATGGTTGTCCTTTTAGTAAGAATGTGTGAAATAAGCAACATTTGGAGAAAATAATCATAATTAAGATACTGAATTTAGTGAGATGTGGAACTGTGTCTAGCCTATAATTCAGGGCCTGAACAGATTCAGGCTCTGGGTTGCTGAAGGTAATTAAGGCCATGAACTGGAAACACCATGCCATTCCTTTTTCTCTCCGATGGGGGATCCATTCACAGGGCAGATTCCAAGCTGAAAGACCCTTGTGAACCACAGACCATGGGCCAAATTCTCCTCCTATGTAAATTAGGAGGGATGGAGATTGCTGAGTTCCAAGAAATTAGGAACGAGTTGGAAATTGCACTGCTGATTATAGGCAGTTACGAGGAAGTGGAAGAGTGGCTCTTGTACAGCATTTTCTGCAACAAAGCTACCTTCCCATCACAGTTTCTCATTCTTTGAGGAAAATGAGCTTCTGAGAATCCTTTGGTTTGTCTGAGAGTTATCATCTTCAACAAACAAATGAAGATCATGATGCAAAGATGTGAATGTGACCTCAAACTGAACTAGAATAGACACCAGTCTCTTATTAATAATTAGCTGAGGAACATTTCAGCTTCTCAAGAGGAAGTATATGACAGAATCATACAGTTTATTAGTAATTCCCCTGCCTACTGAGCACCTACACTAGGTTGCCAGGTGATGTCTTGAATGTACCTTCCAAATGTTCAGGAAGAGTCTCACTGACTTTCCTCCCCTGGCAGGCTTCAAATTGTAATCCTTAGATCTCAGCCTTCTGAGTATCTAGGATTACAGGTATAAGATATGAGTGGTTGGCTATCTATTTTTAATTATGGTAACAACACACATAATACAATTTTTTTACCATCTTAAGCAATTTTCTTTTGCTACTCTCAGAGTTTGAACTTAGGGCCTCATGTTAGTCTGACTTTCTTGCTCAGCTGGTGCTTTGCCGCTCCAGCCATACCTCCAAGTCCAGCTTTTAATCGTTATTTTAGGGATGGAGTCTTGTGGACTTTTTGGCTTGGGCTGACTTTGAACTGAGATCCTCTGGATCTCAGCCTCCTGAGTAGATAGGATTAGAGGTGTGAGCCACCAGTGCCTGACTCCGTTTTAACCATTTTTTTTTAAAGTATATAGTTAATTGTATTTATATGTTGTATAACTGGAACACTTTTCATCTTATAAAACTGAAACTGTTTATACACTGAACAAGTCTTCATGTCTGTCTCTCCTGTTGCCCTTGGCAACTACTGTCCTATTTTCTATATAGATTTGGCCTCTCTAAATATCTCAGTGTTGTACTATTCATCCTCCAGTGACTGGCTGATTTCACGTAGCATAATTCATACTTTTTTGTGTGTCTTGGGACCTGGGTGCTGTCCCTGAGCTTTACTACTGGAAGCTAGCACTTTACCACTTGAGCCACAGCTCTACTTCTGGCTTTAATAAGACTCTCCCAGACAGACTTTGCTGCCTGGGAGGGTTTAAAACAGTTATTCTCAGGCTACTCAGCCTGCTGAGTACCTAGAATTATAGGCATAAGCCACCAGCACCCTGAAATACATATTTTCATACATCAAAAGTGATAGTTATCACAGATACATTATGTTTAACTTTCCTTTGTTTGTTTATATAACATATTTTGTACATTATATCAAGAATCATTAAATAGTTCAATATTGTTTTTTCTTCCCTAAAGTGCATAAAGAGGATACAGGAGACAGCGCTACATACTCACTTTTCTTTCAATTACAATAGACACATGTGCTTCTTAAAATAAAATCTTTATACATATCTAGGACATTAATAAAATATTTTGAAAAGATAAATAGTTCAGAAGAATTCAGACCTTTTCTTAAAGGGTCAAAAACGATATCTCCATAAACCCATCTTTTTTTTTGAGACTGTCTCTGAGTGGTGGACTCTTGGAGGGACATGGAATCCCCTCCCTCAGAATGCATGACAGCACTGGGTCATTTGAAGCTTCTCTCAGGGGGCTGGAAGGCTCCTGTCAGGGAGCCCTTCACCATGCATCATTGTCTTACACTGCAATAACCTTGCAAATGAACATCATCTGATTATTGTTCTGTAAATATGATCATTATAAACAATTTTCTAATATGTTATACTCCTTTTTTAAACTTAATATTGATTCTCTCTACCACTGAAAGTTGTGAACTTGCTGGTACCTTTTTTTAATCCCTAAAATGCCAAAATGTCAGTGAGACAGAGGGTGAGACTTACCGGGATTGCAGAGTCTGGGAGGCACAGGCAGCAAACAGAGCATGTAAAGACACACCTAAGGTGAGAGTCCTTTTAAGTAGAAAATATTCTCCCTAAGGCACCTCTGAGTAGAAAAAAAAGAGGAATTCCAAAATCTGCCAACAAAGGTGATTTGTGAAGTTGGTTTAGGTTGTGACTTACACACATCCTGTGTACTAACAGAGACAGACATGAATTTTTGCAGCAAATGTTTTTCCAATGCAGAGGTATTTTGTTTTTAGGGTGTTTTTTTTTGCCTTGTGTTTTCATATGTGCATAAATTATATTTTAATCAACTTTTTATTGCTATTGCTCTATCTTTCCCTGACCCACCCCAACCCTATTGTTTTTTAAAAATAATTTGCAGTGAACTTATTTGTTTGTGGTCATTAGAAAATGTCTTGATACTTAAGCTAAATTAGAGATTCAAGTGAAATACTTTTGTTTGTGTTTACAACATTCTCTCCAGTGCTAACTGGACACTCGTTGTCTTAGATTCTACAACTATACCATTGGTGAAATTATTATATGCCTAAGTTCTTTGGACAAAACAACATGATTTGAAGTTCCATTCTTCTGCTATGACCCAGGAGTGCAGCTAAGGCAGAATGTGAAACTGTACCCCCCATCAGGATGCTAAAGTATCTGTATCCATGCCAAGCCTGTACAGTTTCAGTGGATCGTGCTATTGGTTGCTTTAAAAGATGTATTTGAGATTCCTAGATCTTCAGGCAACAGAGTATCTTATAGAAAAACAATTGATACCTCAGATATGAATTCAGCCAAATGAGGTATTCATTCAACACGTTGTTGAATAATAAACTCAGCATACATCTCCAAGCACTAATTTCATGTGTCTCTAAGTGTCTTTTCAGAGCTGCTTTCTAGTGATTCTTGTCTGATATGTACATGTTTTTGGCAGTCCTGTGGCTTGAACTCAGGGCCTTGGTACTGTCCCTGAGCCTATTTGTGCTTAAGGCTAGTGCCCTACCACTACCACTTGAGCCACAGAGCCACTTCTAGCTTTTTCTGAATAGTTTTTGGAGATAAGAGTCTCATGGATTTTCCTGCCCTGGATGGCTTTGAACCACCATCTTCAGATCTCAGCCTCCTAAGTAGCTAGGATTACAGGCATGAGCCACTCATGCCCGGCCACATGTTTTTATTTGCTGCATTTTAAATTGATGCCACTGTTGTTATAATTGTTTCCTACAGGTCAGGCTAATCTGCTCACTTCCGATGTGCTAGGAAGCCTGCTCCTGAAAAGAAGCAACCGTGCCTTTTCCAGTTTAAGACTAAGTGAAGAGGATGCCGTGTGAATATTAATCATCTAACTTATTCCAGCCAAATAGCCCCCAAAGTCCCAGGTTGTAGGAGACCCCAGAGCAGTACCTAGTTTGGGGGCAGAAACTGGAGTAGGGAGTTTGATATTGAGAAACTTTTCACTTGGCTCATTTGATGGGTTAGCAAGCTGTTTCTTTAGTCTAACGCTATTATTTTTCCTTTAGGCTTTTACATTATTGTGCAAAACACAAAAATGAGGCACTAAATCTTTATGTATCTTATTTCAAATATTGGAATTTCATAAAAAGCATTTCCATTCCTTTTGAAGTATGTACATTTAGTCTATGGCCATACCACCCTGAACGTGCTCGATCTCATCAGAAGTATGTACATTTAAAAGTCCTACTGCATCTGTGTGTTTTTGTTTTGTTTTGTTTTGTTTTTAAATCTCACCTTGAGGGCTTCACCTTTACACGTGTGTCTCCAGTTTTATAATGAAATTCAAAGTGTCAACCTGGCTTGTTTCAGAAATTGCCTTTAAATAATCATGAATAAGTCACCATAGACTCTTTCCAGGTAAAAACGCTGTCTTGAGTTATTTACTTCCAGCTCAAAATGGATTAATCTTTATCTCTTAGGTTTAGGATTAGGATTAGGGATGGAGCATGGGATAGGCACTATTTTCCAGAAAAGCAATTTTTCCATTGAACAACAACAAAATGCAGGTGGGAGAGTGAGTCAGAAGTATTCCCTCAGTGTAGCTCACCTTAAGCAATCTTGGCCTCTTTCAATTTCCAAAAAGTAAAAAAAGCTTTATCAAATTTCCTGGAAAATCATATATGCTCATTTAATCACATTAGACATATGAAGAAGAAACTCAAAATCATATGAAAACCTACAGTCTTTCAGTGACTATCTTTCCAGATCTCTCCTTTCTCTCTCTTGTTCTCTCAAGACAGGAAATAGAGGACAGGCTAAGGAAGATAGGCAGAAGCAAATAACCACAATTGGCTGAATGGAATTCTAGCTCTTTTTCTTAGTCATAGGAACCCTCAAAGAGGCAACTTCCATTAGGTAGATAACATATCACACTTCTTTGGTTGTAAATCTACAGTTTACTGCCTTCCATGAAACAAAAGTAAAATGTAGGAAAAGTAAATGTTTCTTTCTTAGGATAAGGTACTTCCTGCAAAGGCAGCCTAAGATGCAATACCACAGTGCTTTCTTCTACCAGAACAGGGAGACAATCCTATTTCTTCCCCATTTCTTCCCTGCAGCACTGGGCTGGGAAGTTGCAGCTAAAGATTTGCTCAGACTTGGAAATTTCATGATAGCCAAGGAGTCCTCATTGGACACAATGAGCCTTGCAAGTCCTGACAGATGTGTGAAGGGTTGCTCACTCTCAGGAGACCATAAAGCAGCAAGTCAGGCTTTAATGGGATTTTGTGAGCATGCACGATGCTAACTCTAGTGCTTAATGGAGCTGACAGAGCCCAGAAAGGACAGCTAGATGTGGGCCTGCTTATAAAAATCCATCGGCAGTGAGGAAAAGAAAACCCCTCTTTGACATGACTGATAAACAGCCTTCTGCTACTTCAAGAGTGACCCCAGGCAGAGTCCCTTAACAGATATCTGCAATGAGTTTACTGAGTTTCTCCAATAACAAACTGTTCCACTTCCTCCTCTAATAGGTCCAGATAGCCTGCAAGGGCTTAGTCGGAGACTATCTGATTGTTCTCCTCAGAATCTGCCTTGGAGTAGTACAGAATTTTCTTCTGATTTTCCATTTGAGCTATATAGCTCCTCTGGCTCTGGAGCTGACAAGTTGCAGGACTGTGGCAGGCAATGCCTTTTTAGTGTGGTAGCTCAGTGGCAGGTGATGCCTACTAGTGTTTTCGCTCCAGCTGGCTGTAGTCGTGTCCAGTTCTCCATCAAGGTGTGTCTGCACATCTGTTCTCCAAGTCCTTAGTGGCACCTGTCTAGGGATTTTTATACTCTGGGTTGCATTCTGATTGGTTTCCTCTTCACAAATGAAGTGTAGGACAACTGACCAATCACAGAAGACCTGCTGAGTCATTGTGAGTTTGCAGATTTGAAAATATAGTTCTCAATTAGGACTGTTTACGAATTCCCTTCCTCTTCTCCCATCCCTCCCCATAAATAAGACTATGAGGATCTCTGAAGGATGGAGGAGGGAGAGTCTATTCTTTACAACTTTTATTTTGATAATTATGCTCTACAACTGGGAATTCTGAAACAATAGCATTTTCTGTAGTCTAGTCTCAGCTTGCCTCGCCAGCAATGCCTTGAACCTTAACTAATCTACCAAAGTTGTTAACATTTTAACTAAGTAGTACCCTAGCTATAGAGACTGAGGTAAATGGAACTGAGGGGATATTTAAGAGAACTAGATCTGGGCACTACTCAGGCAGGCTGAAATTGGAGTATCACAATTCAAAATGAGCCCAGGAAGGAAAGTCTGTGAGACTCTTACCTCTAATTACCCACCCACACTCACACCCATACCCACACCCACAGAGCCAGAAGTGGGGCTGTGGCTCAAGTGGTAAAACAGTAGCCTTAAGGAAAAGTCTGGGACAGTGCTTAGGCCCTGAGTTCAGGTACACACACACACACACACACACACACACACACACACACACACACACACACGCTGAACAGTATTGCATTTCATTATATAGATGTACTCTTTAATTACACGGTTATACCACGTTTTGCTTATCCAATCATCTGTTCATTGATGTTGGTGTTCTTTTTAGGCTACTGCAATTAGTGCTTCTCTGGACAGTCATGTACAAGTCTTTGAGTAAGTATAAGTTTTCATCTTGGGTATATCTCTTGGAGTAGTGTTTTCTGGGCTTTGGTACAGTTATATTCAATATTTAAAGAAATTGTTAAAATATTTCCCAAAGCATCTGTACTATTTTATAGTCTTGTCAACATTTTATGAGGGATGTATTTTCTCTAGATTTTTGTTGTTGTTGTTGGTTTGGGGGCTTGAACTCTGGGCCTGGGTGCTGTCCCTGAGCTCTTCAGCTCAAGGCTAGTGCTCTACCACTTGAACCACAGCACCACTTCCAGTTTTCTGATGGTTAATTGGAGATAAGAGTCTCACTGACTTTCGTCCGGGCTTTGAACTGTGCTTGTCAGATCTCAGCCTCCTGACTAGCTAGGATTACCGGCATCAGCACCAGGCTTCTAGATATTTTTTTTTTTAAATGAGACAAATACAAGAGAATTTGTCATCCACCAAAGTTGTTGAAGAAACATTAAAAATTCTAAGCACACACAATTAAAAATTCAATACACACAGTAATGCTGGAACAAGTTGCTTCTTTATATTGACATCCTCATAACCACACGGTAGAATCATCTGGGTACCTTTGGAAAATCACGATGTGCAAGGCACATCTGAGGCAGTAACAGCAGAGATTCTGTGAGACTGGGAGGGCAGGAATTAGGCATTTAGAACTCCCCAGGTGATTCCAATGTGCTAAACATTTCTTTTTGGTGAGTCATCCTCTAAACTAATGAGCTCTACAGCTACCGTCCCAGAAAGACTTGTCTTTAGGATGAAGTGAGTGGGATTGGAGAAGTTTTATAATTTTTGCAGACACAAAAACAGTAGCTTCTATGATTACATTTTTTCTGGTATTATTTCAACTTTTTTTGACCAAGAAAAGGAGACAATAACTGAAAAGGGGTGCATGGGATGGGAATTGAAGGTTTCAGCGTTTATTTGCGAGTGACTTGAACTGTTTAATGTCAAGAGACAGCCTAGGGAAGCAGGGATAGCTGATGAATGAGAGTCCACAAAGCAGAAGGAGATGCACCCACCTGTGTAGAAAGACTGGTCCTCCCCAGGAGGGAAAGGATGGCTCCTCTGCTTTCATAGGAGGTAGAGGCTGAGAATGGTAAAGCAGCAAAAGATGAGAGGGAAGATCTGGTGTTTCTGCTTTTTTCTTCTTCCCTCCTCTTTCTTCTCTACTCCCTTTATCTTTTCAGTAGATAAATGAAATGAGACCACTTTTTTGGAAGTGTTTGTAATAAATGGGAAGAGGGATAGAGTTTAATGCATAAGGAGAGTGAAAAAGATTCATCGTAGTCATTGCTAAGTATGAGAGGTTCAGTTCCCCTTCAGAAAAACAGCTCTATTTTGTGTGTGTGTGTGTGTGTGTGTGTGTGTGTGTGTGTGCGCGCGCGCGCGTGTGTTGATACTGGGGCTTGAACTCAGGCCCTAGTCCCTGAGATTTTATTGTTCATAGTTAGTGCTCTACCACTTGAGCCACGGCTCTACTTCCAGTTCTATGGAAGCTAGTTGAAGATAAGAGTCTCATGGGCTTTCTTGCCTAGGCTGGCTGCAGACTTTGACCCTCAAGATCTCAACCTCCTGAGTAGTTAGGATTACAGTTGTGAGCTACTGGTGCCCAGCAGCTCACTTTTTTTTTTAAACCCAAAGTTATATGTAACTTACCTGCAAGCCTGGCTCTTTTTCTTTGTTCCCAGCTAAGTAAACCTCGTGTGTGGTTGGGCAAATCAGAAATCTAAGAACAACCCTTGGACCCTCCATGTCCCTTGACTCCCTCAATCTTAATTGCTCTTTTCTCCTTTACTTGCTCAGGTTCTTCAGAAGTCACTCACTTCTCTAAAGCTCCAGTGCTGTCTTACAGATCCAGCTCTTACCTAAAGAATATACCTTACATATGTAATTGTAACCCCTTTGAACATCACCTTGACCCCATCCCATAATTCCTCCTTCCCTCAACACAAAGCTTACCCTAACATGCTTGCTTTTCACTCTTCCAATACTTCCTGTTGTTCACTTTGCCTTGAATGAATACCCAAACAGTCACGTGTCCTTCAGGCCCAATTTGGTCTGGCCCCTGCACCTGCTTCAGACTTGCTGGTGGTGCTGCCACCTGGTCTCTTCCTTGTCCTTCGCCTCACAATTCACACTTCCTCAGGCAGTCTTCCTCACCACCTCTCCTGGGCAGGGCACCGCTGTCACTTCTCAGGGGATGGCTTCCATTCCCTTTCTTGCTCTCCCTGCAGTGTGGAATTCTGCAGTCATCTCATGGGTACTTTCTCCTGTCTCTCCCCACACTGGTGTCTAGGCTCCCGAGAGCAGGAAATCACACATGGTGTCAATGTCCCTCCTCCACTTTGCAAAATACCTGGCTCCAGAAGGTTCTCAGAATCCTTGTTTTGTTTTATTACAAGGACCCATAGGATTCACAAGCAGCTAGGTATGTCTCAGAAACCTTCAGCTCCCTGTGATCTCTAGCTAAGGAAGCAGGACTGGGAAGGTGAGAGATGAGGGTTCATGCATACAGTCACACTACTAGTTAATGGCAGAGCTGGAATGGGAATTCTCCTCTCTTCAGTTCAATGGTCTAAGTAAAAAGAGCCTGTCTGTGTTTTGACTGAAGTTTTTGTTTTCTAAGTTTTTAGGGGTATATAATCTTTAAGCATCAAACTATTGTTGGCAGACAAAACAGCTTATCAGGAGAAATAGAGAGAAATGATTTTAAGGACCTGCCCTCCAATCATCCCTAGTGGGACTCAGCAGCTCCTTTCTTCACCACATAGCTAAAGCCATGGAGCTACAGAAAGCACAATCTCTTCCCAGGAAGGAGGGAATTAAACAAGCTCACTTGCCTCATGCTAACTCCCTGAAAGCTGTGAACTCATCAGAGAAAGTTGCAAATCCCATTTCCCCTGTTGTAGCTGGTGATGATTTTCCCTGAGATCACAGTCTGAGTATCAAAGCAACCTGCACAGTTTCTGCTTTTCCTGACAGTCTTATTTCTTTTGTGCTGCTGGAGGGAGCCCTCTGCTGGTCATTTACAGAAATATCTCATGTTGGAGAGAGCTTTCACTTGAGATGAAGAGATTGTTTTAGTTCTTTGACTCCAAAAACCATTTCTAAAACCAGCCCTAAAACCCATCTGAACAAGATGATTTATACCAGCGGGGGAGCTATGCTTTCTCTGGTCAGATAGCTTATGTTTTCCTGGTCCTTAATGTGGATGGAGGCTCTGATCTGGGACTCTGGGCCATAGCAAGGATGTGGCAGAGATGGCTGTTCCAAAATGAGTGGCAGGGATCCCCTAAGAACAGAAAGACCAAGAATGATACGGCATCTTCTAGTTCACTTAACATAACCCATTCTTCAAATAACTGCACGGGGAGGGGAGCACTGAGGCAGTAGGTCTCAGATGCCAGATTCAGGGGACTGTTGAATAAGGAGAAGAAAATAGAACATGGGACATGCCTGTCTTCAGCTGTTTGTGCAGAGCTTCCACTTTGAGGTAGTGAGAGGAATGAGGGTGGAGAAAGGGAACGGATAACATACTTGTGATACTTATAAATGTCCAAACTGGCATGTTAAGTCAGGCATGTTAAAAAAAATAAAAGAGATGCCTATGTCTGAGGAGGGCAGAGGTCAGGTAGTGGTCCTACTTGGGATAATCAGCTTGGAGAGAGGAGACAGTGTCTTTTTTCCCCCAAAAGACTAGAAGTATCTCTTCCTGCTGTTTCATAAAAAATGTTTCTGATTTGCCTCATTTTTTTTACTCTTAGGTTTAGTTTTGTGATTAATTTTCTCTATGTATGAAAACCAAAACCTGTACCACTTTAAAACATTTAGGAAATACATTTGAAAAAGTTAAAAATTACAAAGAGATCAAGACTGTTTAATAATCAGTTTTTTTTGGTGATGATTTCTAGTCACATTTGCCTAAACAGTTACATACACCATTGCTAGGACACTCACACACCACTAGGAACAGAATAAATTACAAAAAAGAGAAACTTTTAAAACCACATGTAATTTTAATACAAAATCTGTTGTATTATGACAGGATTGATTCTTTCAAGCCCAGATCAATTTATCATCTCATTATGGAAGAGTAAAAACTATACTTTCATTGTTCTATCAAAGCACTGATACATTCAAAGTGACAGTGACTTTCATCGTTGTGCTGCTCTCTGAGGCCCAGCAAGTCTATTCTGTAGTTTTGTTTTTCCAGCAGACAGGCTGGTCTGGGAAGAGTGAATAGGGAAACATGAAAGGCTTTTGGGCCACCCTGACCCCAAGCTTCACACTGTTTCATCTGCATTTGTCAAAGATGCCAGGTGACTAAGTCTATCGTGCTCTATCGGCAAAACTCTGAAGATTTCAAATATAAGCCTGCTGAAATAATGTGGAGAAAAGTTCACTACTTCAATTTCACAACAACAAACAAAAAAGGGGAAAAATCACAAAAGACATTTAGATGTTTTCCACTCCCACACACTGCATTAATTAGTTTACTTTTTATACAGTACAACATAAACATTGTTTGCATGTTTATTTGTAGGTCACACCTCTAAGCATATAGCATCTACACTTTAAGTCTATTTACAAATTCAATAAATTCAACAAAATATCTACATATAAAAAGCTTTACTTAAAATTAAACTTGATGCAAGTTATGAGAAACCAATTTATTGGCAAATGAAACTGAGCATTCCTTCAATCATAAGTTGTTGTAGGTTTTCATATTTGGAGAGATTTCATATTTGATAGATTTTGTTGATGAACATGATAGGTTATACATTTATTTTAAAATAGCAGATGCAATCCCTTGATTGCTGGACTTTTAAGCACTTGTCAGATTTCTCAGATTCTGAAATGTGTTCACTACAATTTACACTCCCATTGCTTAATGCTGTAAAATTTTTTGATTATTATTATTTTTTTTGCTGTAAAGTCTTACAGAATAATGTATTACTGCTGGCATGCTATCACGTGCAATAATTTGTGTTTTGTCTTTTTTTTTTTTACCACGTGGAAGTCTTTCTTATTGAATATGACTTGTTTGAATAGAAACTGTAAAAGATCACAAAAGCATGATATACTCTAGTTAATAAGGAAGCTTTTTAAAAAATACATATGGGGAAATGCCCTTTTTAAATGAACTTGTCTTATTATTTTTATTTTCACATTGCAGTTTTCATTATCTCTGCCTTTCAAAAGTCACTTGTGGGCAATGACAGAAACGTGGGATGGAGCTGGCTGCCCCAGTTGGTACAGAATGCAGTGTTATGGAATGCTTATTGTCTGAAGGCACTACATGTGTCTTGCTCTGTGTTTTCTAGAATACCTTTTGAGATTTAATTGGAGTGATTTAATTCAGTTCTTTCAGTATGGCACAATTGCTGAAATGCATCGCAATACACTTGTTTGCCTCAAAACAACCAGACACAGAGATAATGTAAAAAGCAGAAGAACACTGTGCTGCTGTAATACCTGGAATATTAGAAGCTTAAGAAGTGACAGGAGTGAAGAGCAGGTAAGAGAGTTTCAGTAAGCATCAGTAAGCATCAGCAACTGTCATAGTGATCTCATTTAGCAAGAATATACTGTACACACTGTTCCTAACAGTCTCCCCCAAAAGACTAACAACAGCTAGACATAGAGTCACCAAATTCACAACAATGTCCACAAAGACATTGAAGTTCTAGGGAATACTACTGTAACACTCTTGACAATGAAAACGGAATTCATATTTAGGGGTTCAGCGGAGGACAGTATAAACAAAGTATCAAACCATGTTTAATAAGATACACAGGTAGGTCCTTTAAGTATGTAGCATTTTTCATGCATCCTGTATCCTGAAGAAGAAATAACATGATCTGTTGATGATGTTGCATCATTTTATCAGTTCTGAGGAAATTGGAAAGAAACCAAACCCTGTTGAATGAAGAATTAATGCACTTTGCACCCCAGTTCACATTGACATATCATTAGAATGATGTTCTTACTCTAACCGTTCTCATATTATTTACATATAGCAGAAATGGACTTCCTACCCATATGTTTATACTATGAGAAGGCTAACAAACAAGTGCTCAGATAAACGTTCTAGAGAAATGGAGCATTGGCGAAGAGTTTCCAAATTAAACAAAGGAATTCATGGCGTTGACAGGAGAAGGTGCCTCCGAGCTCTCATTTCCCTCGGCTGGTTCTTTCTCTTTCTTACCACTGTATTGTCCAATAAAGGAGCCATCTTCATTGAACTGGCCATTCACCCCCTCTCCATAGTCAACCAGGCTGTCATCACTGTCTTCTTTTTTCACAGTCCTATCTGAAGGTGTTCGGCTTCCTTTTTTCAAAGGCTTATGGTCTTCTGCATCACTGGAAGACAGAGGAAATATTTTTGTCCAGACTGGCAGTTAGGTGAAATAGTTTGCTTTTAAAAGATCATGCATGCAAATTATGAACAAGAGAAAGCATTTGGAGTCCTGAGCTTCTTTAGCCAAATCTAAATGTCAGGTTGTCTCCAAGGACTAGGATGGAGCTGAATGAAAACCAAGTGCAGAGATGGCTGAATCATGAAATCTTCAAGTAGAGTAGAGAACTCCCTGTTGCGCATGTTAATTTCAATGAGAGATTCTGCCTGATTTGAAAGCAATCCAGAAACAATCATAAGCATTTTTTTAAAAAGGAAGACTTGAGGTAAGTTGAAAATTATCACTAGTTTGTTTTTCAAATGCAGAGAAAAGCTTATGGCAAGTTGAGAAGTTAGTAGGTTAAACTGTGTAACATTTCTGATTCCTTTGCTATGAATGGAGCATGATTTGGTTAACTGTGAAATATGGATTTTTTTTTTGCTGAGTCAGAAAGAAAAGCAAAATCCTGCATCTCAAATAAATTTGTTGTTGAGTACAGAGTAGATTTGTAAACTTTAACCTTACCTTTCAAAAGACCTACAAATCCAATTAAAAGGATGCAGAAGAAACAAATGAGAGTAGCCTAAGAAGAAAAGCAAAATCCTTATACTGATAGTACACAGTAATTTTCCTTATAGAAATTTTGGTCAGTGGGTAAATTTATTAATTTAGAAAGAGGCACAATTTAATTCAAAAGTACTACATTTGTACTAAGAGACATGCCAGTATGTTCTGAAAGACCCACATGTAAAAGAAACACATCTTAACCTTTTTCTCCCATCCCATGTGTGTTATGCAGCTTGCCAGTGGTTAATAGAAATTTGAGGACTGTCTTTAATAAAATTGTACAGGATTCTATCATTATCATAATCATTATTATCATTTTGCTTATTTTTCTGTTGATCTGCTAAGCACAATTTCTGGAACAGAAGAGTACGCACATGGACTTATTCCTTAATAGGTAACATTTGGCAAAGATAGAAAAAAAAGTCAATGACACAATCCAACATTTTGTTTTCTTTCAAAGAATGAAAAAAGCAAGACAAATTAGAAAGTAGGCATATTACTAATTAAAAAATCCTCAGGCTACTTTAGCTGCAGTATTTTATAAAGCAACTTGAGCTGAGACTTTATTGCTCATTCTGTTTCAGAAAGTGAAGATTTTCAGATGTACAAATATTCTTGCACATTTGCCAGTAATTGCTGATAAAGATTTCTTTTTTTTTTCTCTGAAAAAGGTATCTCAAGTCTAGAAAATACTGCTACCAATATGACACTGGCAGGTGCTACTGAAAATTACCTGGTTAGGCAATACATGAATACATGTGGCAAACTGAATGATCTATATTCTTCTATTCTCAGTGTGGATAAACCAGTGGCTTGACATTATAGAACCTTGGGATGGTCTGTCTTTGGGGACATTTTGGAGGATACAGCACCCAGCATCCAATCTGTTATAAAAATAGCTTGCATAACACTTATGGGATTTAATGATAAACTTCCAGGCTCAGCTACAATATCTCTTGTGAAATATTGAACATGACTTGGTAAGAAAGTTAATGCTACTGAAGAGTTCAACAATGAGAAGATTTTTTCACCTAGGTTCCAACTGTTAGTCTTATTCTACTTTCAGAACTAGTATCTCCAAAGGACATTTTTGTCTATGGCATTTCTTCTGTCTAGCCATCTGTCCACTCCTGGCTTAATCTAGGAAATGTTCACTGAGTGTCAAAGCCGGTGTTATTCTAGGCACTGGGCACATAGCAGCCAGCCAAACAGACTTGAGTCTTTGACATCACTGAATTTTCTTCTAGTAGGAGAAAATACAACCAACAATCAACATGATAAAGAAAATTAGTTCTACCATAAGGTAATCAGTATTACAGAGAGTAGATAGCTGAGGAAGAGACAGTGAATTAGAGAGGGCACCAAAGGTTGGCAAATAAGATGCCCAGGGAAGCATTCATTAAACAATGGCATTTGATCATAGGCCAGATGAATTCTGGAAGGAGAGCCATTCTTGCAGAAGTAACAAGCAGTTTAAATGCCCTGAGGGGAAGCAAGACTGGTTTGTTCTGGGAAGAGCCAAGAGCTTGGTGTGGCTGAAACTGAATGAGCAAGGGAGAAAGAGAATGGTAGGAATATGGTAGAAGGAACCAGGGCTAGATCACTGTAAGGACTCTAACTCAGAGTGAGATGGGAAGCCCTGGAGGACTGTCAAGGGATGTCAAGGGATGTCAAGGGATGAGTGACATGATCCAGCCCCATTTCTTTCCTTTTCTCTTTTAACCAGTACTGAGGATTTGAACTCAGAGGTTTTGCATTTACTAAGCTTGGCTGTTCATGGCTGGTACTCTACTGCTTGTGCCATGCCTCCAGTCCAGTTAAAGATAGCTAGAGTCTTATGGACTTTTCTCCCATGTTTACCTTTGAATAATGGTCTTCCAGGTCTCCACTTTCTGTGAATCTCGAATTATAAGTGTAAGACACTGGTGCTTGACTTTGACTTACTTCTTGAAATCATTGTTCTGTCATATATATTGACAATATCTATCCTAGATGATATAGGCTGGTAAGCCAGGGCAAACTTGAGTCATACCCATTTATTATGTATACTCCATGGCTCCTTTTGTGCTGCATCAGCAGAATCACAGAGTTGCAGCAGAGGCCCTGTGGCCTACCATCTCTGGAATATTTACTAGAGCCCCTTTACAGGGAGTGTTTGCCAACCCCTGCTCTAGGAAGCTATGTAGAGATGGTTGCAAAAATCCAGGAGTGAGATAGCTGTGATTGGCCCACACTGGAGGTAGTACAAAATGCTCAGACTATAGACATCTTTTGAAGACAGAGCAAAGAGAATGTTCTCATGGATTAGGTATAAAAGAGAAAAATCTGGGGTTGTAGCTCAAGTGACAAAACACTTGTCTAGTAGGTACAGAGAAAAAGACAGCATCAAAGTCTGAGCAACGAGAAGCTTGGAATTAACTTTACTTACTGTGAAATATAACTTGTCTGGGAAGATTGTTGGCTCAGTTTCTAACTTGTTAATGTTTGGACATGTCAGAAGAAGCACTCATTTAGTAACTTTATGAGGCTAGTATGACGCTGTTGTATGTCTAAACCCAACAAGAACACCGAGAAAACCATACTATAGGCTAATGTCATCTATGTACACAGATGAGGAAACCTCAAATCTTTAGCAAATTGAATTTAGCAATCTATAAAAGGATAATATATCATATCCCAGTTTGATTTATTCCATAAATGCAAGTTCGTTTTAGCATTAAAGCTAGGTAAAAGACTGAAATACAGACACTATGTTAATTTTCCCCATATTGCTCATTAGAATCAATTAATTTGCAACATAAAAAAAACTTTAATTTTTTTTTCTGGGACTGGAGTTTGAACTGAGTGCTTTCTACTTGATCAACTTGCTTGCTTGACCACTCTACCATTTGAGCCACACCTCCAGCTCAGCTTTTTGCTGGTTAATTGAAGACAGAGTTTCACAGACTTTTCTTCTGGGGCTGGCTTCCAACTGTGTGATCTTTCAGATTTTTACCTCCTAAGTAACTAAAATTACACGTTTGAGTCACTAGCACCTAGCCAAGCTTAGGAGATTTTTATATGACACTGGGTAAGATGATCCTAAGGTATATTATATACAAATGAAAAGGGCAAAGATGATTTAAAAATAAACTCTTAAAGAACAATAACAAGGTTAGAGGACTTAACCTAGCAGATATCAAGAAAAATGCTATGTTATTGAGACTGCTATCTTGGTGCAAAGACAGACAAATTGGCTAGAAGAATAGCAGTCAAGTCTCTGACACCAGGGGAAGATTTCTGTGTTCATTTTATTCCCACATTATATTTTTATGCTATCACACTAGAATAATTTTTAAAATCAAATTTTCTAGTTGTTGGTACATAGAAATATAATTACTCTGAGGGACAAGGTAACAAACAGTACAAGAAATGTATCCAATGCCTAACGTATGAAATTGTAACCTCTCTGTACATCAGTTTGATAATAAAAATTTGAAAAAAAAGCAATATAATTACTCTTATGCTACTTTTGTGCTAAACATTGTGACATTCTTATTAATTCTAATGCATTTGCTCTCAGAGTCATTTGGATTTTAATATGAGCTATCATATCAGTTAGGAATAATAACCATCCAACAAGGGCTTCTTGGAAGTAGTCATTCATTCCAGCTTTGCGGCTGTGGTGTATCATCAGACTAGAGCTCGGTAAAAGGCAGAAAGTAGGAATTCTATCCAGAGTCTTTCCAGGAGAAGGTATTCAAAGGCAGCAGGATCTTTGGTAGGACTGATGTGTTTTTTGTGCCAGTTATGGGGTTTGAACTGTGGGCATGGGCACAGGGCTGTCTTTGAGCTTTTAGGCTCAAGACTAGCACCACTTGAGCCACAGCTCCACTGCCAGCTTTTTGTGATGAACTAGAGATTAAATGGCTTCAGATTAAATCTTAAAAAAGTGTTACGTTGTAATACTGTCATTAAATAATAAGACTCTAGATAAATGAGATGTGACATGAAACATAAATACAGTGGCTGGAACATTGCTTGTGTAGAACAAATATGTGTCACTGCCCAACGGCTCCTCTTCTTTCCACAGCAGACCTCTAGTTCCAGGGCTTTCATTTTCCCCTAAGAAATACCTAGTATGGGAAGTGGCGCTGTGGCTCAAGTGGTAGATCACTAGCCTTGAACTGAAGAGCTTAGGGACAGTGCCCAGGCCCAGAGTTCAAAGCTCCACGACTCACCAAAAAAAAAAAAATACTTTGTGCAATATATGGAGATAGAACTTTCTAGATGTGACATGTGCTCACAGGTCTGAGGCACTGTATTAGCACTTGTCTTTTTCTAACTCAGAGATGAAGGGAAATTTTGAAAAAGTAGTTTCCCAAATAAGAGGAATTAAAAAGTTTCACATGATTTAAAAGTCACACACACACATTTTGTTATGTAGCCTTCAAAGTTTTTCAAAACAAAAATCTATCCACATTTTTAATAAAACCTTTTAAGGACAGGAAATATCAGATATTAATTTTTTAGCTCAGGTCAAAGATTAACTGAAGTTTAAAATAAATTATATTCTTGGTAGTTATATTCATAATTACAGACTATAGTATAAATGGAAAAATGTTCACATCACCATATAAAATATGATTATTAACATTCTCAATATAAGGCCAAAATTCTGTTGCTTTTAATGTCCCCAAGGCTTGGTTAATAGTAGGCACTTAATAAATATTGGTTGGATGAATTCTTGGTAAAATAACAACAGAAGAAATAGTGGTCATTCCAGAATTTCTTCAGAATTCTAACATTAAAAATTCTCATTCCTTAATTTTGTAACTGTCGATAAACCATTGGAATCTTTTTTATATTAAGAATAAATTTTAGGGAATTAATTTTTGGACAGTGCTTAGTTCAGAGTTGTGCATACCCACTACGTAATGCCAACTACGTAAAATTTAGCAACAGGAATTATATCAGAAATAATTGTCTGATTTTCCTGTAGCTACCATCTTACCATGGCCAGACTATCTTGCAGTTACACTGGCAATTCATAACCCAAAGCTCTTTCTGCCCCAATCTAAAAGCTTCTCATTTATTCTGTTTACAAACCAGTTCATATTTGTGAGCAGAAAAAAACCCTGAAGTATGTAACAAGTAAAATATAGCTTTGCAACAGTCAAGCTTTATGAGCATAGCTTAGCAAGCCTGCAACAGGGCCAGATTCACATGGCAAGAATCTCTACTATGCAGTGAGTTAAGAGTTCAAGTACCACAGGCAAATGACTTCTGATCTAGTTTCATTCTGGGTTAAAAAAAAAGAACGGATCTAAAGAACAGGAAAATACTTACACAGTTGGTGCATTTCTGTGATTTTTCTATATGCTAGTAAGGATGCAGATCCTACTGTCTGTGTAATTAAAGAAACAAAGAAAGCTGCAGGCTTCCATAAGGGGGTAACTGCATGGGGTGAGTGTTGGAATGAGTGCACAGGGTTATAGCATATGAAAAAAAAATTAAATTTAGCCACCATTGAAGTTCTATCTCTCTTTGCACTATGAAATATTCTCTGCATCAAAGCCAACCACTTAGAAATGGTTTCAATCTCAGGCTGGAGAATGAACAAATTGTGAATGGAGTTAATTTATTTACACTTAGGCAATAGTTCTTAGTTTTGTGTGTGTCACTGCAGTTAGCATTACAGTTCATTTTCAGAGGCTGGAGAATAAGAGCCAAAAAGTAACATAAATACAAAACTTCCAGAAGGTGCAAAGCAGAGAGAGGACCCCAGTGACTAAGGAAAAAGAATGACACTTGCATATATTATTTTAAAACAAATTATATAATAAACATTTTCATTATTCAATGTTTTCATTATTTATGACATCTCAGATAATAAAGGTTCTCTGATTATTTTATGCAGAAGTGAACCAAAGGAAAAAAAATTCTGAGATAAAATCTGAGAAAGTCACAGGACAACACCACACCTATAACAAAGGTTTCTGAGATTTGGAGACGTGATTTTTGCATGTGGCATTGTCCTTATGAACTTTATGCTTCACTAAGAAAAAATAATCACACTGCTGAGTTGTGTTTTGAGTTGAAGATTCTCGTCAGAAATGTGTTTCCTTTGGCTCCTTCAAGATCAATGTCATTACATGTGTGACAAGTATTTTTGTCTTTGCACTCAGTAGCAAATGAAGTCTTTCTAATCTGAGAAATTTAGGGCAAAAGTCAATGACGCCACTGAAAATGCTTCAGAAACAGCAGGCATGAATTAACACTGAGACAAAGAAAGATGATCAAACAGATGTAAATCAAATAGTGATTGTGAGGTCAGTAACCAAATACTTGCTATGTACGGCTCTGGAAGCAAAATCACATGAAAAATTAGTAGATAGCTTAGAAAGATACACAAATATTAGAGCTAGAAAAGAAACTTCCAAATATATTCTAATACTTGGGAACAATTGTCATTATAGTTGAAAAATGCTGAGACTTAGGCAACTTAAATATCACAAAATAATCACAGGTAACGGCTGAGTTGAAAGAAGAGTTAATAGCCTCTTGATTGCAAACTAGTTCACAAAACTCAATCTCAGCTTTCACCAAGTTTTAATGGTATAGTTAGCAATTACTCAGGGAAAGTCCTATCTTGGCTTCATATAAATAAAATAGCAGGTTGTTATCTGAGACCCACAATGTGAGCAATACATTGCATGTTCATTTAAGCATGACAATGCAGAATAGAAATCCATCACCATGTGGGGATTGTATGAAGTGCAATAGCTTTTTTTTCAATTCATGCAAATATATACTTTTCCAGGCTATATTAAAGATGTGGCTGCATAACAATAAACAAGGGGCTGGTGTGCATACCTTGTATCTAATTATAGCCTCAAGAACTCTTAAAACGAGTTCTTTAGTAATTACCCACTCACCTGCTGACAGGAGAAATGTGAAGATTGAGTTAAATCAGCAAAGATTGCTAGTCCTCCAGGTAAGATACATCTGCAGTGGGCAATGGCCATCTGTAGGTTGTTCTAATGTGCTGTAAAAACCTTTTGGATATGGTAGGTGGGTTCCTGCCTAAGGTTTCCAAACACTTTCAGCCAGAGTCAAAATATGACATCAAGACAACCCTCACCAGCCATTGTTCTGTATCACAAGATACAAAACTTGTGAGAACTTTCAGAAACCATAGTTAATCTGGGTTGGAGCCAGTGGAATAGGAAAGCTTGGGGACAAAACTGGTGCATCTGCCTGGAAACTGGTGTGTAACCAATTTTGTTGAAAATAAATGGTTTTCCTTCAACCAGTTCTTCATTTCTCAGCCTCCCTAGTATTTTATATATCATGATATTTACATGAAAATACCAAACATAAACTCCAGAGACAGGTAATATTTAACACAAATATCTTGTTGACAAATGTCACCTGGAAATCACATTCGTGAAGCATTTCACCTCAGTTTTTTCTTCTGATAAAACAAAAGCCTTAATATGGACTCAGTGCATGTTTAAATGATTATCTTGTATACTCAAGCATAATCAAGACACTTATTTTTTTTTTTAAGACAGGAAGCCAGGTGCTGGTGGCTCACACCTGTAATCCTAGCTACTCAGGAAGCTGAGATCTGAGGATCATGGTTCAAAACCAGCTAGGACAGGAAAGTCCTTGAGACTTTTATCTCCAATTAACCACCAGAAAACCGGAAGTGTCACTGTGGCTCAAGTGGTAGAGTGCTAGCCTTGTGCTAAAACACTCAGGGACAGGGCCCAGGCCCAGAGGTCAAGCCCCATGACCAAAAAATAAAAAAAAATACAGGATGTAAAGGGCATTTTATAAATGGAAGACTCCTGTTGGAATATCAGAATCTCAATCTTTAAAATACATGACTATTTTACATCTGTTTTAAACACATGTAAAGTAATAATTTCTGTCTCGCTAAAAAAAATAGTAAAATAGTTTTTAAAAAGATACTTTAATCACAGAAAAAGCTGGAAGTGGCACTGTGGCTCAAGTGGTCAAGTGCTAGCCTTAAGCCAAGGAAGCCCAGGAACAGTGCCCAGAGTTCAAGCCCCCAGGACCAGCAAAAAAAAAAAATTAGTACATAATTTGTATTAAAATTACTTTCTAATGAGGAAATCAAGCTAAGAGCATTGGCACACTGTCTAAAGGGCTTTGGTATTTCTTAATAAATAACAGCTTCTAAACCAGCTTAGTCATCATTTTGTGACTAACAGGCAGGGGTATAAGTATAGGTATTGTTTGAGGAAAGCTAACTGAGAATTGACATTGATTTTATAAAAGCACATTTCCCTTACAAGACAGGGTGTGTAGAGTCTTTGCTAGAATGATCAGCACAGCATAAGCCTTAATGGAAGTTACTCTTTACTCCAAACCTCTGACCACCAGGTAGATTTATTTTTAATGGAAAGTGAGGATGTGCTAATCAGGAGTGACATGCAAACCTTTAGACTTGGAAGTGCTTCTAAACTTACATGCAAGGAACTATAACTATCAGGCAGATCAGGCTGGTGGCTAAGTCCCTTCCTCAGGATAGTGTTTGAGGACCATGTTTGTGTGGGGCAGATACTCACCTATATTCACCAAAAGTCCCATCATCTTCCTTCATCGGCTGGATTTCAGGGTCCGCATGGGCGTCTTCCTTTTCTTTAACTAAAAATTAGTTTTGACATTATTACCCAATAATCCTGTTCTTTTTTTTAATTCAATTTTTTTCAGAGCACATTTCTGAGATATACAGCAAGGATGTTTATCCTCTGGGTGAGTACATGTTCTGCAACCATGTAAGTGACCTTGAATAAGCTTTAGGACTTTAGTAATTTTTTTTTTTTTTTTTTTTTGCCAGTCCTGGGCCTTGGACTCAGAGCGTGAGCACCATCCCTGGCTTCTTCCCGCTCAAGGCTAGCACTCTGCCGCCTGAGCCACAGCGCCCCTTCTGGCTGTTTTCCATATATGTGGTGCTGGGGAATCGAACCTAGAGCTTCATGTGTAGGAGGCAAGTACTCTTGCCACTAGGCCATATTCCCAGCCCGACTTTAGTCATTTTTGAGGCATCCTAGTAGAATAAGCATTTGTTAGCACATAAAGTTGACTCTGTAGGGAAATGATTTCTAAGTTTTTAATAGTTCTTCCCATAAAAATCTATTTGTTATATTTATGGGAATAAGTTGTATTTGTATTTTGATTTTTAGCAGTTTTGTCTTCCAATAGAAGGGGAGATGGTCAGGCAAAGAAAATATAAATTCACTGGGCCTACTAAGTTGAATAAATAATCTTATGGGAAAACAATGCCACATATCACAATATGAAATATTATAATATGGGCTCCGGCATTACTTTCTCAGGAAAACCTCATGTTCTTCCCCCTCCTCTCCCACCAAATCTGTTTGTGCTACTTCATTATTCATAACTTTTGTGGAGAATAAGGAGGCAGAGCCACTAATGTCTTCAGATGGCAGACTAATTTGCTCTTCTGAATGTCTTATGATCCTTAACAATGTTAAGCTTATCATGATAGAAAACCAGATTTAAAAAAAAACCCATTTGATGAACAGAAATACGAATTTATGTCTCTTAGAAGATACACTCTTGTAGTCTATGGGATTTTTTTTTAGTTTAATAGATAATTATGCAGCACTAAAAAGCAATTTTAACCTTTCTTACCTGGGTATTTACCACCCTTATTTCTTCTGATGAAGCAAACGATCAACAAAATTAAGATGAGGAGAGCGACAGCACACATTAGACCTATGAACCAGCCCTGAGTAGCAATATCCACCTGACGACTTGCCATTGCTGGAAAACAAATCAACGGTATTTATGGGTTAGGACAGATGAGAGCTGTGTTGGTCTCTGGTAAAAAAAAAAATGCTTTAATGTACACTTTACACATGGCCCCAAATTGCAAATGGTCAGTTATCAATCGATCAGAATGATATAAAGACTTAGCTTAGAAAATCTTTCTTATTAAAAAAATTCCTCTAGAGAGGAATACTAATAACATTAAATGCTTTCAAATCCCATTAAATACTGCATTCAGTTATTTTAACTGCATATTCTTAATAGGAGCAAATTCACAAACCAGTTAAAACTCTGCTGTTTATAGGACAATGGTAAGAATATAAAACAACTTTAAATAAGCAGAATGTATACATCTAATGAAGTATTTTTCCTTCAAAAGAAACCGCATTTGGAGGCTACAATGTCATTGCAACAATGCTGCCATGTTTTGGGTTTTTTTTCTCAATGTTTAAAAAATCCTCCAGCTCTCACTAGAAATCTGTCCACATGAGAAAACCAGCCTTCTTATTTCATAAATATCTCAACTCTAAATAGAAATTTCCAAAATATTAAATCTATTGCCAAAGGATTTATATTTGTTACTGATAAGAATCTATTCAGAAGGTTTCAGTGGAATCATTACAGAACAAATGACCAGTTTGAAGAGAATACACTCGTTTGTTTGTATACATTTTCTTCACACCTTTCTCTATTATGAGTTGATAAATGTAAATCCCCCTTATTTAATAACTTGAAGTATGAAACACTCTTAAGAAAACTTCTAGTAATATTCAAAAGTGTCAATCAGTGGGACAAAGTGCAGCATCAATGGCTATTCAGACGTGCCTGTGCAGATTTGTTGAAATAAACTTGCATGAATTCTACATTGAATGCCTTTTAAAAATATTTTGACTATACTCAATATTAAAGGTTTTATTTTGACTTTACAAGCATGACTGTGTCCTGCTTCAATTTGACCGAGTTGTTTCTGAAAATGTTTCTGGTGGTTGTATTAGATGTGTATGTATGGTATGTGGATGCAGAGATAACCATAGTTACACATATCCCAGGTTTTCTCTATGGTCCAAACCCAGCATCACATCCCCACCTTTCTATACCCAAAGTAAGGGAGAAAGATGAAATGCTCCTAATCAAGTAAAAAGAAAAGGATACAAAATGTCTGGAAATATGTTTAAGAAATAAAATGAGAAGTGGAAATAGATTATCTGGACTAGAAATCAAAAGCCAATAGCTTTTCTCCAATAGTCTTTTGTGCCTCATCACAGAGGTTTGGAGCTGTTATATAACCAGATAAAAGAGGAACACAAACATAATAAACTCTCTCATATCATAATCATGGTAATGGTGATGACGATGACAGTAATAATAATAGCTAACAATTTTGAACCCTTACTATATATGCCAGGTACTGTGCTAAGGGAGTGATCTTATTTAATCTTTATAGTAGGCCTTTAAGGTAGGCATTAGGAATAAACCCAAGCCAAAAGAGAGTAAAGAACTTTCCCAAGAGTTGGAGATAGATCATGTCTGTTTGGCTTTACCAAGCCTGCTCTTGGCTATTATACTGTACTAATATTCAGCCACCACTTTACACACATCTGGACACAAAATAAAATGTGTTAGGGACTTTCATACTG
This sequence comes from Perognathus longimembris pacificus, assembly GCF_023159225.1. Taxonomy (NCBI): domain Eukaryota; kingdom Metazoa; phylum Chordata; class Mammalia; order Rodentia; family Heteromyidae; genus Perognathus; species Perognathus longimembris. The sequence continues at coordinate 100,634,085 of NC_063162.1, read as the reverse complement.
AGACAGGTTAAAAAAAGAGTTTGAAAAATTCCATCACTATGGGTTTTTCCCCCCAATATATCTTTATCAATTCTCACATGGTCTTTTTCCTCAATGGAGCCCCAAACCAGTGGCATAAGTCATCTTGATTAAAAGTGAGAAATCCTTGTTTCTCATTCATTGATTTACAGCCTGTCCTAGTCTCAGCACTAGCAATTTTTTGTCTAATTAAATGCAACTGATGGAGCAAATGTTCAACTGATGGAACAAGATGTTCAAGGCCTGGTATAGGTATTGTCTTACAAAAATGGTGGCTGCCAAAACTGAACTGGCTACTATACAACTACAAAACCTGGCTATGTTTCCTTGACAGTTGATATACAAACATACAATTTGGCCTTTGAATTTTAGCTTCTATGTCAAAGAAAATGCATTTCATATTTGCTTATCTCATTATTTAGGATTAATCAGGCACAATAAATAAAGAGTGCAAATGTGTTTGAGTATGCATACCTCACCAATTGTACTATAACTTGACACAATACAGAAGTTCCGTAAGTAAAAATAACTGTCATCAACTTCTGGTCGATACACTAAGGGGCCTCAGCCCAGAATGACTACAAGAGGCATCAAAATCCCCTCAGACATCCTAGCTCATCTTACCTGCAGCATTCAGACTTAGGTCATAACTAAGACACATACAGACACAATCATACAGATGAAAGAACCCTCTGGGTCTTTTTTTTTTTTTTAGAATCTGAACGTCACTAAGTACCTATCAGTAGGAAATTGCTGTAGAATGAAAGAAGATTTCCACATTATTTCCTTTTTTTACAACAGTTATATATATGTATATATACACACATATATGAGATCTATATGTGTGCAAATATATATAACTTGAATATTCCATAGGCAGTAAGTTAAACAAACACATACAATGAATATGCACATATAAAATATGGGGAATGAAGTTTCCTTGTTACATAGAAGTTAGTTTAACAAAAGTCTCTGCTCTCACTGTGCTTGTTGTCTGTGGACAACCTGCACTCTGGCTGGGAGGGTTAAACATGGAAGAGATACTGTGAGAGGAATGGTGGCTTATTCTATTGTCCTTAGAAAGAATCTACTATGTATAAACATGTCCCGTTCCTTTAGAATAGTTAAGAATATTTAGAAAGGGTTAAAAAACATTCTCCAAAATTTGGTAGTTGTTGATAAAAATTAAAAAGATCTGTAAGAACAAAAAAATCTGCCATAACATCCTTTGTGAGCTGAGGTAGCAAGGTAAGAAGGGAAGGAGATGGGGTGAGGTGGTGCTCGAGAAATCATGCCAAGAACATGGGAAGAAGTTTAGCTTTAAACACAGCCTCTAGTCGTTGCTTGGTTTGTTTTTCAGGATGTGCTATAGAAGACAATGAAGAAATAAACCTGAAAAGGCCAGACTGTGAAAGAAGATGATGGACTTAAGATGATTCATGAAGTGAGTAAACATGAAAAGTCTAGGTTTCTTAAGTTAGAACTCAGAGAAACAGTTCATGAAGGCAGGGAGTTAGAAGTAGCCAACTGGTATGCTGACACTGCAGAACCTAGCATTGGGGGAGAAAGGAGCAAGAATCATATGTCATAGCTTCACCCTGGGTCCATACTGTAGCCCTTAGGCTAGAGCATTGTAAACTGGGATGGAATAATGCTAAGCAGAGTGTAACAGTGCTGACCCTATTTGTTCTGAGCAGCACTGAGTTCATGAAGGTTGTTGGAATCTCATCAATATTTATTCCTTTTGTTAATGTCATCTATCAACAGAAAGTGACAATAACTGGCTGTGGCCTTGTCCTGTCTCTTTCTCACTAGCACAGAGGAATGACTTACCCCTCAGTCATTCACCTTGGAATGACTTACCCCTCAGTCATTCACCTTGAACCACCTAGCAGTTGCTGCTGAAATAGTAGGCCAAAGAAGAAAAAAAAATTGATTTTCCAAAGGGATTTATTTTTTCTTGAAAAAAAGAGGAAAACTATCACTTGAATTTGAGAGTGAATCGAACTCATCTGCAAATCAGGAATACTCAAAAGTCTTTAGGGGTCCAGAATGGCTGAACAAGTGTACCAACTAAAGGCATCATTTCTGAGTAAACCTGCTTCCTTTGGGGTGTGGCCTCTGTGACCTGTACAGTGGGTGTAGGATAGGGCCTCTGTTCAGGTGTTGGAATGTCAGGCTCTTCCATGTTCCAACTGTGGCCTGGGCAGGTTCTCCACCTCTCAGACTGACATGGGGTGTCAGTAAGCAATAACAGTGCCCACCTGGGGAGTGCCGGCTCACTGGTGCTAGCACTCTTGCCATTGCTTCCATTCTAGCTGTCTGAATACTTGGGCTTTTAGTACTCAGAAATTAAGTTACAAATAGCAATAAGAAAAGGCCTTAAAAACTAATGGTGACTCAATTAGATAGTCTCCCGTTATTATTCCCTTTTAGGTTTAATATATTTAATGCATTTTCCTAGAATGCTGTATATAAATGAATATGAAAATATAAGGAATATGATGAAAGGGAAATTATTTTCTTAAAGTGTGATGATAGCAAATGGATATTTGAAACTCAACATTTGACATCAGATACTACCTTTGTGTTTTTCTCTCTCTTTAAAAAATTTAGTTATGTATTTTTTAAATTTTAAGAAATGACTTTAAGAATCATAAACTTTGTTAATGAAAAGCACTACCAAACATCCATTTCATCTATGGGTCACATAGGACACACAATGTCTTCTCAGGAATGCATAGAGTGGCTGAAGATACATGTTTGAGCCACAAAATAAACACATGGCACACAACCCTTGTGTAAATTTAAGCAAGCAGAGATTAGTTGTCCTATTGTGAGCAAATACAAATCATCTTGAACTTTTACATTTCTCTTTATCAAAGAAATTTTACTTTTATATTTGTGTATTTTGGTAACATTCACATAACATACATAGACAGTAAAATCTGTTGCAATGAAGTGTAACATATAAATTGTACAATTTCTTGTTCCATATAAATGTCGAGCAGTCATCTAACAAAATTTCAGGGTTCTGCTGGATTATCCATTTGGATATAAAGAATTGTGACTCTAATAAATTATTTCAACTTTAGGCCATTTCAAAAATTTTGTGTGAACTCTAAGGGAAAATTTGTAATGTAAACTATAGAAAACTGGATTCTCTAAATAAATTTAGAAAGTTAAAATCACATTTAATTCTTTTTAGTTTTTTGGTAACAGTTTTTAGCAAGAAGACAGTTGGAAGATGATTTACCCAATTCAGTAACTCATTTGGTAAAAAGACCCAAAGATAATTAAAAACCAAAACTCTAACCCAACAGGGCCCTGTAGGGATATACATGGTCCTATCCATAATACAGCTCCACTCATCCCATCTCCAACTAGAGCCCCATGGCTCTCTGCGTGTGAGCCAAAGCCGGTGTAGTGTGTGCCTCACCTGGGCCTGTCTCAAAAACATCCTCTGAACTCACAAAATCAGAGTCCCCCTCAGCACCAACTCGAACTTTGTATGCTGTTCCTGGCATTAGACCCTTTAACCCAAAGAAGCTCCGAGAACCATTTACAATTTCTTTTCTCCAATCTTCTTTGCCTATGGAAATTTGGCAAAAACAACAGATTTGAACATTTTCAGGGACCAGAAGTCACTTAAGAGCCTCAAGAATGGAAAACACATTAAAAGTCAAAAACAAAATGTAGGGTTATTAGATTTACCATTTTAGATTATTGTAAATCTAATCATATTAAATAAATAAATTAAAATGAAGGGCTATATGAAAATATTCCTAAAATACTGGACATCTAGATTTTATATCAATCACATACATTCCCACTGTATTACTTTAAAAAAAAATACAATGGACGGTTTCTTATCTGCACTTTGCCTCAGTAAACTATTGAGTTTCTCTAAAGATATTTATAAAACAAGAACAGTTACATATTAGGCAATTTAAGTAACTGTTCTTTTAGATTCACAAGTAAATCTTTTGGTATGCTGCAGTGCATTTAAATTTATTTCAATTTATATATTGAAAAATTCTACATATTGCTCTATTGAGGGGAATGGTTATTTCTAAAAGTATTTATTTTCATGATAAAGGCCTAAGTAGAAAACTGGACTATGTTCAGCATTTTGTCAAACATCTGCTCAAGCATTTGTTACCCATGAGTTTATTATTCACTCAGAGAATACTGCACTAAGGAAGGGCACTGGATTTTCATAAATGCTTGGAATTAAAGCTTCCTATTTCCTAGTAGATGTGGCCAAAATCTACTTGGCAATACATCAAATATCAAAACAAAGCAGAAACTCCCATAGTCATAATTTTATACATTTTTTGGAAAATTCTATGACTTGGTTTGGGTAAAAAGAATACTTTTTAGTCAGATTTGTTTCTGCTACTAAATAACCCTTTTCTTCTTTCTTGCTTACAGATTTTTCACTATTATTCTCATTTATGTGTTATGGGCATACAACCATTTAAAGTATGATGATATGAAAAGTGACAAATGTAATGGAGCTTATGGCTCTGGTTATTGGTAATGTGTAAAAAGAGACACCTGGTTGTATATCAAATATGTAGGCTGATGCTTTACTATTTTTTCAGGTAACTCTAATTTAAGTTGTTTTAAAGGTCAATCCACAGTAAATCCTTAAAATGTTCTTAATCCATTGAAATGCATCCCCCAAATTAGAAGCAGGGTAATGAAATGGTTTCTTACTGCCTGCTACACCATATTCAACATAAAATTTCACACGTTCTGGTCCCTCATATTCCCAACTGATATTGGCATACGTCTCAGCAGCCGTGGCAGTTAGATTGCTGATCCTGGGATTTACTGCTTGAACTAAATATGCAACAGAAAAACAAACAGACAACAACAAACACACAGTCATAATTTAGTGCCATACACACAAATAGAAAATAAGCTTTAAAACTTCAAAATTGTGCAGAGCATTCACTGTTCAAACTCAGGGTTCACTCACTTCACTTTGTTATTGTAAAGGTTTTGTATTTAAATGACAGGGTTTGGAAATCATCAGAAACAATGGTATACATATAGTATTAAAAGATAAGTGGCAATACATTGGGCAAGGGAAACTCTTGTCCCTTAGACACAGTTCAAGCAATCATCACCGTCTTCATCTGCTCATGGATGGCAGGGATAGTTGAAGAATCCCAAGGACAGAAGTCACAACACGATATTAGAGACTGCCTGGAAAAATCTAAGACTTTGCGACTAAATTTTAATTTTGTCATCTCAGTACAGGTCTCTGAATAATTTGCTATGGAGTGGGAAAGAATGCTTCTTTAGAATGATAGTTTATCACCTGCTTTGAATCACAGACCTTGAGAAATTTGAGAAACTCCTGAAGTAGAGAATGTTGGGTATTAGGCATGCTGGAAACGGTGCAAAAGAAATCACAAACGTAGTCTGTCAGAAGTTAAGAAAGAAAAAAAAGTGAAAGGAACAGGAACTACTTTACTTGATCCATCCCAGAGAACAAGACCATCTTCCCTATTATGTGTATGCCACAGAGAATTTTCTGGAAAAGAGTAGTGCAACTTACATAGCATCTTAAAAATCTAAGATCTATGTAACTTGAGGTTAGGGATGGGAGGGAGAAAATGAGGGAGGATGAAGAAAGTGTAACATTGGCTAGGAAGCATTGTACTCATAGTCTGACTTAGAAAAATGTAACCCTTTTGTACAATTACATAATAATGATAATAATATAATGATAAGATGAAAGATAAGAAAAGAGAATAAGAGAAAAAAATCCAAGATGTGAAGAATACATGACACTATATGCTTGTTACTGTGTAAAAAGACAACACCTAAAACCTTAAAATATTGTTAGAATATCCTGAGGCTGATAATTCAATTAACTCTAATAGTTTAAACATGACAACTTTATAGATACATTAACATATGTGGCTTAAAAATAAGATCAATTTATTAGTCCAGAGAAAATGCATAACAATAGTAGGTCAGAAAGCATAAATGGGTTTATTCACACTCTAGAGTTAAATTCTAAAATTTGTTAAATATATTTGAAGCTAACCGTCTCGCTGAAACAATGAGGTAGAATTTCTTAGGATGAAAAAGAGATGTATCCTAGGGAGTAGGTAACAAGTTGAACAAGAAATGTACTCACTGCCTTACGTATGAAACTGTAACCCCTCACTTTGAGAGTAAAGGGGGAAAAAAAGCAACAGACTAAAATGAACCAATAAAGAAAAACCAGACTAAACTAAGAACAACAAAAAAAAGAGATGTATTCTAAAGAAGTCAAGTCATGCTCTTCATGTCTGAAGTAGAATTCAACATCATATCCACATTCTGTGATTCTGGGAAATAGAGCAAAATTGATTACTGAATCATGAGAAACGACTTTAGTTTCAAGGGTTTTCTTAAAGAAATAATAAAAACCCAAAGTGAACTTCAACAGTCATTTCATGGATTTGTGCAGATCAGGGGTAAAGAACTTGTCATCAAAGGAAATTTCTTCAAAAATTTTCTGGAATTATAGAACTGAGGAATTTGGTCTTGAAAAAACTATGGAAGTTGTGTGAAGTGAACCACAGTGGAACTTCTAACACAGGAGCAGCCCGCTCGTGTGTGTGTGTGTGTGACAGATTTCTATAGATTTCCTCCTAGAGTTTCTTCCCTAAACTGTTTTTATGTTTGTGGGTTTTTTTGTTCTAGTTTTATTAAAATGAAATTCATATTTTAGGGGCTGGGAATGTGGCTTAGGTGGTAGAGTGCTTGCCTAGCATGCATGAAGCCCTTGGTTCAATTCCTCAGCACCACAGAAACAGAAAAAGCCAGAAGTGGCGCTGTGGCTCAAGAGGTAGCGTGCTAGTGCTCAGGCCTTGAGTCCAAACCCCAGGACTGGCAAAAAAAAAAAAACAAAAAGAAATTAATATTTTAAAGAGATATCAGTTCATTGCAGCATTATTCACAATAGCCAAGATATGGAAACTAAGTATCTATTGACAGACAATGGACAAAGATGAATGGCATATACAAAATGGGCTATTATTCAGAAAACGAAGAAAATTCTGCCATATTCAACAATGTGCATAAACCTGGAGGATGTTGTATGTGAAATTATAGACATAGAAAACTATCTCACTATGTGCAATCTATAAATGTCAAACTTAGAAAAAAGGAGAGTAGAAAGGTGACTATTAGAGGCTATGATGGGAGGATGGGAAGATGTTGGTGACAGTATTTAAGAGCAATGTTGTAATAAGGAAAATCTGCTGTAAACTTGTATTTAGCTTTACTTATTAATCTGTTTGCTTATATAGTATTGGTGATTGAACTCAGCACCTACCATTGAGCTATATACCCAGTTCTTTTGCTTTCAGTTCATTTTTTCTGGAAGATGTCATGTTAAAGTTGCCCTGATTGGTCTCGAATTGATATCACCCTAACTGTGTTTCCTGAACAGCTGGAACCACAGCTTGCCTTTGAGATAAGGGCTCACAAATTTTATTTATTTATTTGTTTATATATGGTCTGGGCTGGCTTCAAATCATAATCCTCCCATTTCTGTTTCCCAAGTACCTAGGATTATAGACATGTACCTCCATATCTAGCCTTGCATTTAAGTGTATTCTTCACTCAATAGGCTTCAAGGCTCAGTTTAGTGTTATGTTCTTTGTGAAGCCTTTTCTGGGCTTGTTTGGTGAAATAAACGATCCACTTCTCTTTTGTTCAAATCACATTTGCTCACACTACTAATTTAGTATGTTTTACCCGCTATGTTTTAAGCATGTTAAAGGCAAAGGCAAACTCTGTTTTACTTTCTTGACCTACGATGTCAAGAAAAATCACACTTAAAGCCCACACTTTGCAGTTGGTGGATCTGAGTCTATAACTCTAAGCAACTTGGGAAGCTGAGATCTGAGGATGAGGTTTGAAGCCAGCCTGGGAAGAAATGTCTGTGAGACTCTTATATCCAATTTACCACCAAAAAGTTAGAAGTGGAAGTGTGGCTCAAGTGGTAGAGCTCCAGCATTGAGCAAAAAAGCTAAGGGAGAGCGTGACGCCTAGAGTTCAAACCTTATCACCAATACAAATGCGCGCGCGCGCGCGCACACACACACACACACACACACACACACACACACACACACACACCACACCAGAATTTATATCATCTTCTAACATGACTAGCCAATGGAAAGCTGTGCCTTGCAGTTCTGAAGCACAGTTTCTTTGCATCATTAGGTTTGGTCACAAGGATGTGTCTTCTCCAAAGGAAAACAAACCAAGTTTTTATTGGAGTTTTTCAATATAGCAGTACATTATTGTGCAACAACCAATACTCTAGTGCTCAAAAACATAACAAGAAACATACATATAAAATAAAGTAAGTTTACATCTTTCTCTAATACTGTGGAAAAATTAAGCTCTTAAGATTTTGTCTTTTCATCTAAAACCATAAACATAATTATAATTACGGAAAAGAGGTACAGTTATCCCTCAACTACTCCAAAGTCTATCTGATATACATTTTATAATTTATCAAGCAAATGCCTAAGAAAATAGTAGTGCCAAACCTAAGTTCACAAGAGTTGAACAAGTTAGGCCAAACTCCTGATTATTCTTGGCCAATTTTCTTCATTCCTATTTGTACTCATTTGGCTTGTTGTAGCTCAGGAAATAGCTGTGGGCACTTCGCTCTACTGTTCTCTACAAGCTGACTGGTTGAGCAAGTTAGGGGTCACAAATTCAGGGATCTTTGGTATTGACAAAGGTGCAAGACATTACCACTTACCAAGCACCATTCTCCCAGCAAGTCTTTCTGACACAGACAGTTGTCAGAAGTACAGGAGAATTTACACTATCCATGGAGGATTGCTGGCTGTGACTCAGAAGAGGAAGACTGGAACAGCCAGGGTAACACAGTTGAGGGGAATATGAAGGCCTAGTGGAAGACTTATCTTTAGGCAATCCCAGTGGAGAGATCTAGCTGTGCACCAGATGTAGTACATTGTCTAAGGGAAACTCCACTTGGACAGTGTTGTACAGTGTGGCAGAGTGTACACTGTGTTTATGTGTCTATGTACAGCAGAATCACCATGGGAAGCTCAGTGAAGCAAATGTCTCCTGGGATGTTTTCATCATGGCACTAATACTTCAGAACTCTTGACATGTGCCATGGCCACATAGAGGCTATCTGGGACAAATCCACAGTTTTGGTCCTGTCTGATCCAGCCAAAATTATATTCTGGAAAGCTAACATTAAGATTTGCAGTGGGGATAAGTTTTCAGGAAATGAGGAGAATTCAATATGTGGCCTTTTACTTGATTAGAAATTGATTTTAAAGCCATGGTCTGCCAAGATCTCCCTTTTGGCTGTTCCAGGCCTATTTTATTTTCTCTGCTACCCATGCTGCACTTCCCCACATTTCACATTGCAAATTTCACACATATATAAAGTCATGCAGATGAGTTATTTTACCTTTGCCTGCACCTACATCAGGTGGAAGAATACCAGCTTTAATGAAGGAAACAGAAATAGAACACTATATAGTTAGAATGTAACACACCCATGAGCATGTATAGTGATACAAAATAGCACTTATTAAAATACTAACGCATGCAAAAAGAATGAAGTTTACCATGTCAGATACAGGGGACAAAAATATATATCCCCAAACTTACTCAGTATTCAGACCCACACATTGCTTAAAGTGTATTACTTGTACTTGCCTACTTTTTAACCTATCTTAGGATTTCAAACCAACCTATGGTTAGAAATGTCAGTTCCTTACACCATGGATGACAATCAAATGAGTGAGTAATCCTTAAGCAATTTCAAAATTTAGAGACATGCAAAAGCAGAAAATCTTTTACACTACTTTTGAACACTTTCACTGACTCTTTAAAAATTCAGAATGACTTAGAAGTATAAAAGGAAGAGCTAATTCCTTTTCTAATACTATAATGGCAGTATTTTCTTTTCTCTATAGCAGATGTGATATCAATATATAAGCATGTTGCTCAAGCACAAAATAAATGCATTGTTTACTATCTTTGATTTTTTTTTTTTTTTTTTTTTTTGGCCAGTCCTGGGCCTTGGACTCAGGGCCTGAGAACTGTCCCTGGCTTCTTCCCGCTCAAGGCTAGCACTCTGCCACTTGAGCCACAGCGCCGCTTCTGGCCGTTTTCTGTATATGTGGTGCTGGGGAATCGAACCTAGGGCCTCGTGTATATGAGGCAGGCACTCTTGCCACTAGGCTATATCCCCAGCCCCTATCTTTGATTTTTTAAAAGAGAGCTTAAATCAATGTACAGACTGCCCAATTATTTCCAGTGGCTAGGGACCAAAACTAGAAATATCTATCTATCTATCTATCTATCTATCTATCTATCTATCTATCTCTTCGTGTCTATGTGTGCTATACTTACATATTATATGTCTGAGTATATGTGTGTATGTGTGCATAAGGTTGTACACAGGAGAAAACAGAAAATATCACCATATACTTTTCATTTAAATATAGAAAATACTGTAATTTTCCACTCTAACTTCAGTATTTTTAGTTCAAAAGTTTCATGTGGACTTGAAAAACAAACACCAGATAGTTATTCCTGAATAAGTAATTTTTTTATACATCAGAATGAGAAATTACAAGTATCGGTTTTATTTCAGTAACAAGGATATTCCATGACAGAAAGGAAAGAAGTGACTATATAAAAGATAAAGACTTTCATTCCATGATGCTTATAACCCTATGAATTGCATACATACCCATCTTACCTGCATCCATAGTTGTGACTGCTTCCTCTGTAAGATGACTGCCTGGTCCTGCTGATGTATGTGCATAGAAGTAAAACTTGTATCGAGTGCTGAAATTTAAGTTTTTTAAAATCCAGCTTGTCTTGTTGGCAGGAATTTTTAAATCTAACAGAGGGCCTAATTCATGAGTGCTATTAACTGTCAAAGGAAATAACAAACAAGCACACTCCCATTAGCTGCTATAGGTCTAATTGCTTCAATTGAAATTGACAAGCTTGTTATAATGACTTAAATAAATTTTTCACTTTGACTAACATGATTAAATAATAGCCTTTTAAATCATAAATAATATTAAACAATACCATCTGATAATGTAACGTTATAATAGTACATAATACAATATAATATGAAGGGGAAATAAATTCTCCATTTTTAATCCTGTGTTTTGTAAATGGAACAATTTACAATTAATAACTCCAAGCCCTTCTTCTACCAGTCCGTGTCAAAGGAACATCTTACCATTTTCTATTTATAGATAATACCCACTTAACCTAATGACAGGACCCCTAGTCCTCCACCTTAAAACATCTCTATTGGAAGTGGCATTGTGGCTCAAGTGGTAGGGAGCTAGCCTTGAGCTGAAGAGCTCAGGGACAGCATCTAGGCCCTGAGTTCAAGCCCCACGACTGACAAAAAAAAAATCAGTCCTCAAAACGTCTCTATCATTCTACAGAGTAATTAATTCTCAATAGCATATACATAATTTTTCTTGAAAAAACTAAAATCTGAGGTTACTTCTGGAATAATACTGAAGACTACTCTCTCTTCCTCCAAGTATAAATAGCAGCTTTGTATTTTAAAGTAACATCTATTTTTTAAACTATAATTTCCTCTCCCTTTCTCCTAATAACTTACTTGGTTGGTATTTTAGGGTGTACTCAGTCAAAATGCCATTTGGGTGACTTGGTGGATCCCATTCCAAAGTGAGAGAGTCCAGGGAAGGATTAACAATCTTCAAAGATGATGGAGCACTAGGGACTTGAGTGATAACATATAATCACAAAAGAGGTCTATTTTAAACATTCTAGAATTATTGAGATGGCATATTTTGCCATATTTACACAATATATCAAGGTTTGGGTTTTCAATGACATGTTGATTCAGCTGAAAATATGTTACTGTAATACAAACCTGCGATATAAACTTATTTATCTTCGTCCCCTTTTTCTCTTCACCATTTCAATTTAAGTTCATTAAAACTATCCTCTCAAAATATACAGTGATTTCTTTTATGGGGACCCAAATCAAATACTTTAAAGGATACTTTACTGGACTTTTAGGAAAAGCAAACTAGTTGCTATGTGAAACCACTCAAACAGATCTCGAGAGGAAGCAGCTGTGTTCTGGGCCATTGAGGACTGCTTTTCCCAACAAACCAGGTGTCTCCCAGCAGTCAGAACATCCTGCCTGCTGGGCTTTGGGCCTGGGCCAGGCTGCCCAGGTGCAGAGCTATGTTTATCCTTAGAGCTGACAGCTGCTCAGGATCTGGTCATAAAAGACAAAAGCCCAAATGTTGGCACATCCCTGGCCCTAGAGATAGCTTGAGGGTGTTAGGTTCTCCATGGCACAGGCTGGCAAACCACCAGTGGAGAAATGCCTGGTCGTTTATTCACTTCCTCTTGAAGAGGATGGCTGGGCCAGCTCTCCATCACTGATGAATGTCTGTTCTATCATATTCCCTAGAAACCCCATTGTTCCTCATTTGCTGTAGCCAGAAAGGAAGGAACAACATAGACTTCTCCCTCTGCCTCATTTCCACCATATTCCAGAACACTGAATTCTGCTAAGCTCACCACCCAAATCCATCCCCTCTTTGTCCCATCGTCTGGCTTTACCTTTCCTTGGCTCAGGCTTACAACACTGCCCATGAGAGGTATAAGCTTCTAGCTTCCTCTAACTAGTAAGTGCATCAGACATTTGGGTGATCATGGGCCCCATTAAGAAACTGATGACCATGCTGGGTGCTGGTGGCTCACACCTGTAATCATAGCTATTCAGGAGGCTTATATCTGAGGATCAGGGTTCAAAGCCAACCTGGGAAGGTAAGAACCTAAGACTCATCTCTAATTAACCATCAAAAAAGCCAGAGGTGCAGCTGTGGTATTATCCTTGAGGCAAAAAGCTCTGGGACAGCATCAAGGCCCCAAGTTCAAGCCCTAGGACCAGCACACACACACACACACACACACACACACACACACACACACACACACACACACGAATGACCTCTGAAAACCCTCCCTAGAAAAATAAACATAATTTGCATTCCATTTTGGGAAGGAGGATCAGGGAGCTCTTTAAATGTCTTCACTATCACTGAAGGTCTGTACATATATCAAGAGCATCTGGCCCACAGGTTAATATCCTTAGCATCCAATATCCAAAAGCTGACTTTCCTCTTTCTCTCACCACTTCACACCACACAACTTTCATTTTCCTTTAGAAGCTGTGCTGTTTATTACCTTCTTATACCATTTTGTTCTTTTTTTAATCCTTTAAGCCTCTGATCAAGTCTTCTATACCACCTCCCCCTGAGTTGTCCAAAGGACCATTGTGAGACCTCATTGGTGGAAGTCTTGTTGGTGAAAGAGGAAGGGGTTCTGGCCCACCAAGGGGAAAATGAGATTGAAGACAGCAAGAACCTGTACTGGGATGGGAACTGGGAATCTAAGGCTGCTGGACAGTTGGCAACATCATGAGCCCTCGACCAGGAATCAGGACAGTGCAATCTGTGAACTGAACTTTTATGGAAAAGATCTGTAGAATCTATGTGATTTACTTGCCTGTCAACATGGCTAGCTTGGTTCAAAATTCAAATTTGGTAAAGCCTACTTTGGTACCATCTCAAACCTCTATCCTTATACTTTTGTTGTTGTTTTGTGGTGCTGGAGATGAAACCCAGGGCCTGTGCATGCCTAGACTCCACCACTGATCTGTTTTTGTTTTGTTTTGCTTTTTGCCAGTCTTGGGGCTTGGACTCAGGGCCTGAGCACTTTTCCTGGCTTCTTTTTGCTCAAGGATAGCACTCTGCCACTTGAGCCACAGCGCAACTTCTGGTCGTTTTCTATATATGTGGTGCTGGGGAATCGAACCCAGGGCTTCATGTATAGGAGGCAAGCACTCTTGCCACTAGGCCATATTCCCAGCCTCCACCACTGATCTGTACCTCCTGTCCTTACTGCATTTGCCTGTCTCTCTCTCTCCTCTAGGTTCTCATGTCATTGTCCATACTCCTTCTCCCTCTCCACTCCATCCAGGTATATTTGATTCATTTCTACTCTCCTTCACTGGCCCATACTTGCAAAGATCCGCCCCTCCCCCCATTTTCCTTACAACCTATTTGGCCAATTTAAAATCTTTCTTTTTCTTTTTTGGTACCTGTAACCACCTAGTTCAGCTTCCTGAGTGGGCAAACATTTCTGTGACTTAGGACCATTTCTATAGTTAAACCACCCATTTCTAACATTTCTCAGATGTGTCTACTGAGCCTAGAGAAGGTACAGAATGTGTCTCAGGTTGGAAAGGTAGCGATCTAAATAAGCATCAGATTTGCAAGGCTTGAGATAATGTAGGTGTAGGGAATTTTCTGGGATAGCATTTTGAATTTTGAAGCTTTCCATGTGCCCTCAAGACAGCTACGAGTGATGTTTTGCTCCATTTGTGTGTTCTGTGCTTATGTAGGGGAACAATCACATTTGGCTTCCATAGTGTTCTTTTCTTGGAAAGCCCTCTCAGGCCATGCCAAAAGCTCCTGAATTTCAGAGGCATGCTCATTCTGTACCTCCTTCTGGAGTGTGGAAGACCCTGTCGGGGCTGGCTGGGCCCTCCCCTTTCCCGTTGACCACTCGGACGTTGAGCGCATAATGGCTGAAGGGCTCCAGCCCAGGCAGCATGCCATGAGTCTTGCTGCCCTGGAAGGTAAGGATCTTTTTTTCAATGTGACGCTTGTCCCTTCTGGATGAACTCTGGATTTTCCAGTAGTAGATCTGAAATGGCAAGATGAGACGAAAGTCAAGGATGCACAAGGCAGCAAATGAGATTACTCGTGCTCACAAAACTATCGTTTTTTTTTTTTCAGAACATTCTCCTATTCACAGTTATAGACCAGGCACAGTGCCTGGGCATGTATGGAGTAGCTTTACTCTGCCTCCTCTTTCTAGTCAGTGTAAGAACACAGCCTGTGGTAAGCACCAGGAGGCCTCCTGTTACAATTTATAACAAAACTAGTAGCCAGATGTCAGTGGCTCACACCTGTAATCCCAGCTAATCAGAAGGCTGAACATGAGGATCATAGTTCAAAGCCAGCACAGGCAGGAAATCTTATGATCCCCTTTTCTCCAATTAAGCACCCAAACACCAAAAGTGGAGCTGTGAGTTGTAGAGCACTAGCCTGGAACAAAAAAGTTCAGGGATAGAGCATAGGCCCTAAGTTCATGCCCCAGGACCAGCACTGACACACAAAAATATTATATTAAATTGCACAGGTTTTGGAGAGATAAACTGTTGGCTGATTTTGGTAACAACGTGTTGTTCATTAGCTTATTTTAATGGCCTCTTAGGAAAGTAAAGGTATTTCTCAAGAGAAGTCAATATGTATACACACCGGCCAATGTTAGGGCAAACAAAAAACATGCTGCATTATAAAAATTGTCCTCTAGGTGGTGGCAGTGCTTGGTCAAAGCAGTGTGTGTGTGTGTGTGTGTGTGTGTGTGTGTGTGTGTGTGTTAGCTGCCTACCAGTCAAAATTCTCTATGAATCAGTCTTTCTGTGCTCTTCAAGAACAAAGATAATTAGTTTTATAAGAATACTCAGGTAAGAATACAGGTCTTAGATAATCTGAATTATTTGAAAACACCCAACTTATTACTAGTATAATTCTGCATGTTCAATAGATATAAACTATACGACTACAAAACTAGGTGCATTTTGTTATATCCTAGTTTTTTTTTTTAAATTAGGTTTTCCCATATTATTATTTGATTGGTAGCATGTTCAGTCATCTGTTGAAAAAAACTGAAAAATGGCTTCTCCCCCATTTTGGATGATTGAAAATTCACATTAACTTAATCTTCCTGTTTTTTTTTTTTTTTTGTTGTTGTTGTTGTTGTTTTTAGCTTTGGTGTTCCTACCTGGAAAAATAAAAGCATTCTTGAGTTCACAATTTATGAGCAAATGAATAACTGATCTTATACTGTGTGTGTGACATGGTCTCTGCCAGTGCCTTGTTATGAAGGGAAGAATACTAATGCCCCCCTGCACTTACCCGATAGCCTTGTAGGTGTCCTCGGATACTTTTCAGAGGTACTGGGTCCCAGTGAACCTCAGCCAAGGTATTGTTAACCACATTTACCTGCACATTCCCAGGAGCCACCATTGGGACTAGGGAAAGAGCAGGAAGAGAGTAGATGAACTCATGTTCTTTTGAATTTCATGCAAAATGTTACTATTTCTGATGATTTTGATATGCAGCATGTCTTGGCCTAGTTTTCAGAATCCTACATGGATTGTTAACATTAGTTTTTTGTTGCTGTTATTTGGTCATTAGACATAATGAGAACAATTCATTTTGTAGTAATCTCTTTCACATTATGAAAGCATTCCGACCTCTAATTCTGATTCACTGGGGACTAGGCAAGCACTCCAACACTGGGGCATAACACTGTCTCTGAACCTCCATGTCTTACATAGAGGACTGTTTAAATTCAAGGAAGTGAAGCAAAATGATTGGTACTTCCATCCTTTGCCAAACATAATCACCTCTAGAAATAGCCTTGGTTTGTACTCACGGTGATTGACCTATTGGGATGGAAAAGTAGAAAGGAAACAGTGTGACACACTTACGGTCTTCTCCAGAATGGCCCATGACTTCAGCTGGTTCTGGAGCAAAGCCCACATTGTTCAGGGCCTGCACTTTGATCAGATAGGGGACAAAGGTTGGTGTGCCGGAGACAATATATTTCGACACGTTTGCCACAAGCACAGATGTCCATTCATCATCACCATCTTTCTGGCGCCAGCTCACTTTGTACTGAAGGCCTGGCCCATTTGATTCAAAACCATTCAAGGGCTACAAGAGAAGTCAAGCAGATAGATGAATAATCATTTACAGGAGCATCAAACCCAGCTCCCAGGCCTAAAGAAAAGTGAGTGTTGAGACACTGACATACAAGCTATTAGTCATTTTCTCCAGGGACCTCTTATTTATTTTTCCAGTTGTGATGAGATTTAAAGCCCAACATTTCGAATATTACAAATTACTACTGTAAAACAGTAAATACCACACAAACCTTTCAAAGTCTGACTCCACAGTGAAGCAGAGGTGAGTCTTAAACCATTTCAGTTATCTAGATTATTTATATATCCCTATTTGTACATCATTATCCATTTTACTTGGAGACTGAAATTTATAAACTGTTTCCTTTTGATTAAAAATAATTTAACCTAACATTTTATCATGTATATACATATCATGTAAAGCACATGCATATAGGTGTACATATAAGTATGCAGGTATGGATCTATGTAATAGGTTTAAAATTGTACAAGATATGTTTTCCAAGTCTAGAATTTACAGATAAGTTCCACAACCATCAGCAGCAGCATCCCTAACACCACCATGATCACCATCATCATTATCATCATCACCACCATCATCATTATGACCACCACTACCACCACCACCACCACCACCATCATTTTCACATCATCATGACTAACATCATTGCTGTCATCCATTGACTACTGGAACCTGACCAGCTCACTTTATGTCTTCTAGCTTGTATATTTTGAGTATATACACACGTTAGGCATTATTCTATATGTTTTTAGATGCAATAATTCCTTTCAGTTTATGAAGCTGGTATTTCTATTAATCCAGATGCCCAGCAAATGTTCAACAGCTGGCTTAGAATCACACTGTGAGTAGAGAGCTGGGATTTGCACCCATTCACTTTCCCACTAGAGACCAAACTTTTAAACTACCACACAATACTGCTTCATACTGATATATATATATATTTTTTTTTCTCCTGGAAATGGATAAAATGGGAGTTTTATGTGCATATCAATTGTGTCAAGTTTTTCCTTTTATTTAACAAAAACCTGAGAAGTTGAAGGCTTTATAGCTCACCTTCCATGTAATCACCAAATTATCTGGCTCTGACCCAAGTCCTTCCACCGCTGTGGGATTTGTATCTGGTTCTGGAAGTAGACACACATGTGTAAAGTTTGGTCCTCTGCAGAGATTTGTTAAAATTTTCTAGTTTATTTCACACTTCACCTGCAGCTTTTGTGAAATACTGTTCTGATGCCTTACTGGGCAAGCTCTGGCCGATGTTGTTCACTGCCGTCACACGGAAAGAATAGTTCACATAAGGAGACAGCATCAGCTGGGCTGTGGTCTGTGTTCCAGGAACTTCAGCTTGGTGGTGCCACAGTCCCACCTCATGTATTGTATCTTCATATTCAATGATGAATTCTGATCACAACACACCACAAACCCAAGACAGCAAATAAAGTCATCTCAGGTGTATGCAGCTAGTTTACTATGAAGAACAATCCTATTATAATTGTTAGATTTCAGAGTTCTCTCTCATTACCCTCAGTCCTTCATCACACACAATAACATTTGGTATTTTTTGTCAAAAATGCAAAGTTTCATAGCTTAATTAGAACTGATCCATCTATCCTGAGGAGAAATTTAAATATATGAGAAGATGGTCATAAGGAAAAGCCAAAATAAATAAATTAAGATGGTATTTTTCACTAAACTGATTGATAGTGATCAAAGGTATAAACGCTTTTTGTTAATTGAGAATGAAGCATTCTCTAGCTTTATAGGAAATACAAACTGGTACAACTTCTATATAGAACACTAGAAAAAAATCAAACACTATAATACACAGACTTTGAGAAACTGTACTTCTAGCAATTCATTTTGAGGAAATATGCTCATATAAATGGTTCAAAGATGTAGGAAAAAGAACTAATATTGCTGCATAGTTTGAAAATGGAGAAGCCTAATTGCAAAGAAGCTAAATGTCTATCAATAGGACACTGATTATACCAAGTATGGTGCATCCACAAAGTGGACTACTCTGCATCTGTTGTAAATAAATGGGGCTGAAATGGAATGATTTCTAGATGCATTGTTAAGTGAAACCAAGCAGGGTATAGAATAATCTATACTGGATGCTTCTTTTGTATAGAGGAGATGCTATAGCATTTGCACTTGAATGTATAGCTATTTCCTCTCAGAGGATACACAACCATAACACTGATATGGCAAGAGGAGCTAGCAATCAGGAGTGGGGTAGGAGGAATCAAAGTCCCAGGTCATACCTTCTGTATTTACTAAAAGTTTGTGGTCTGTATATGTTGGACCTATGTACAAATAGCTATTTAGATATTCAGTATCTACTATGTACCATATGTCTATGATGCAAACCATGGATTCAAAGTGAATTAGACATATTGTATAGTGCAGTGGTCTAAGTAATCCTGGAATTCTCCCTTCAGCCTCCATTTCTTTGCTGGCCATGTGTAGTCTCATCTGTGAATGACCTTAATATTGATACCTGCAGCCTAGACCTCTTCCCTGACCCACACACTTAGATAACTGACCGCTTTCTTAAGTATTCTGAATATCACCCAAACTGGTTCTGATCTTCTCCCCCACTGGTAGGAAAACTGAGGTAGAAACCTTGCTCTGTTTATTAAGCAATAAAATGTTTAAGATTACTGCTAAGGTAAACTTATTTAACTCTCCAGTACCTGTATGGCTTAGTCCCTCATCTGATTTTATTTCCTCAGCTTACATCATTAAAGTGACGAGCTGGTATTGGTGAAGAGCCACTTTGTAGCCAGGGCCAGTGCAAAGAAAGAGACCTAGGTTAGAAGTAATGGACTCAATACTCAGGTTTTTGTTTTCTGGTTTTGTTTTGTTTTTCTATCTCTGGGCTTGAAAATTGCTTTACTCCTAATGTGTGGACTACCTTTCAGAGCTTGCTCCACCTATTCTCTCCTCCCAGACGTAATGGCTAGGGTGAATGAATAACTTAAGATGTATCTTCTTGCTATGGTAGAACTATAAGGCTATTCTTAAAGACCTAAAGCCTGCCAGCAATTAATAGCTCCTGTACCAGAAGCTATAACCAAAACGAACTCCATCTCTGAAGGCAGATAGAAATTAATATTTTTGGTCCTGTCAGTAATGAAAGAGAATGCCAATAAATACCTTTGTTCAGCATTATGAAAAACACTGCTTAAAAATGGCCAAATAAGTTTATTGGTGGTAAAGTGACTAAGACCACATACTTGTGATAGGGCTATTGTTGTCATCGCCTGGGGTCCAGGACAGCTGAACACTTTTGTCGAGTTGATTCGTTAATTCTAAATCAATGGGAGGATTTGGGACATCTGTAGACCAAGCATATACATCATGATTAATGGTCTGCTTTTAAGAGGTTCTGCCTTTTTTGTGACATTATTCACAGAGGAGATATCTTAAAGACACAGCACACTTAATGATCAGTGAGCATGCATTAAAAAACAAAATAGAAAGGACAGAGGTTCAGAACATACATGCACACCCATGTCAACCCACCCGGGAGTTCTGCTTGTGCTTTTCAAATGAAAGAAAATCATGAGTAGCCAAGCCAGCAGAGTAGACATACATGGTTCACCATCATTCGCAGTGTATGTCATAAACAAATCAATCATGGAAATAACCAGAACTTAAATAGGAATGCATGTAAAGTGGAATAGCAAATGCTAGAACACAAATACAGGCAAATGAAGCATAGGATTTAAAGGACATTCAAATATTCTTTCAAAAACATGTTGATAAGATTTGTGGGGTTCTGAAAAAAAATAAATCTTTCTTCTTTCTTGTTTTCCTGTAGTAGTACTAGGGTTTGAACTCAGGGCCTACACTTGCTATATAGGTGTTCTACCACTAAGTCACATCCTTGGGCCTTTTTTCTTTTGTTAGTTTCTGAATAGGATCTCATGTTTATGCCTGGGTCAGTTTGGACAGTGATTCTTTTATTTATGCTTCCCCCGTAGCTGGGATGACAGAAATGCACTGTTACACTCTGGTTTTTGTTAGTTGAGATGGTGTCTGGAAAACATTTTGCCCTGGCTGGCCTTAAACTTGGATTTTCCTGATTTCCATCTCCTGGGTAATTGGTAGAATAGGTATGAAACACTGCACTTGATAACATTTGTGCTTTTAAAGGTGGGCAGCCTTTAGGTGGGTTTACTCTCAGACACCTGTTGGGACAAAGGTAACTGTTAAACAGTTGACTGCCACATCAAAGGGTGGTTCTGAGATTCAGAAAGCATGGGCCTTTCTTCTGATGTTGCCTTTGGAAATACTTCTCTGGCTCTTTTGAAACCAGAGGCCATATAAACA
Organism: Perognathus longimembris pacificus; assembly: GCF_023159225.1. Taxonomy (NCBI): domain Eukaryota; kingdom Metazoa; phylum Chordata; class Mammalia; order Rodentia; family Heteromyidae; genus Perognathus; species Perognathus longimembris. Next base: position 100,612,831 of record NC_063162.1, on the reverse strand, counting down.
TATGGGCTCATCTTTTTTCATTAATAACAAAGCAGCAAATGCCTGTAAATAGCCAATATTACACAGAATAATTAGTGATATGGTGTAAACTCTAGTTAAGATAATGTCACAAAATTAACCTTTGTACTTATGATCTGAGTACAGATGATTTCTCTAAACAAAGTAATTTCTGGAAATAATTTCTGATTTACTTTCCAGACTCTTAAAAGTGACATGACATGGATGTGCCCCTTCTTTTATTCCTTTTGTTAGTGATCTATCTTTAAAAAAATAAGAAAATCTATTTCCTCTCACAAGTCAAATGTTGTTTTAAACATCCTTTGTTTTTCTTTCTGGCCTGGCACATGTCTGTAATCCATTTTGGAGGCAAAATGTGAATCTTGAATTTGAGTCGAACTTGAGCTACATAGTGAGATGCTGTCTCAAAAGCAAACTCAAGAAGTAGTGATATGGGGCTGGGATGTAGCTCAGTGGCAAAGCACTTGCCTAGCAAGTACAACGTCCTGGGTTTGATTCCCAGTACAAAAAACCCCCCAAAAAAACCCACAGAGGGCTGGGAATATGGCCTAGTGGCAAGAGTGCTTGACTCGTATACATGAAACCCTGTGTTCGATTCCCCAGCACCACATATATAGAAAACGGCCAGAAGTGGCGCTGTGGCTCAAGTGGCAGAGTGCTAGCCTTGAGCAAAGAGAAGCCAGGGGAAGTGCTCAGGCCCTGAGTCCAAGGCCCAGGACTGGCCAAAAAAATAAAAAAATTAAAAATAAATAAATAAATAAATAAATAAATAAATAATAAAAGAAGTAGTGATGTGGCTCAAGTGATAGAGCAGCCTTGAGCTGAAAAAAACCTAGTGACAGTGAGAGTCCCTGAGTTCAAGTCCCAGTACCTGCACAAAATAAGAACAACCCTATTGTCTCTTTTCTATAGAAATTTCTTGAATAATATAATACTCAAACATCATTGTTTTGTTTTTTGGGGGGAATGATTCATAATTTTTATTAGCATACATTATTTGTGCAAAGGGGATTTCACTGTGACATTTCTGCACACATACACAGTGTGGTCTGACCAACTTCTTCCTGTCTATCACTTTTCCTTAATACCCTCCCTTTTCTTAAATCATAGGTTGAAGTAAAGCCTTGTGGAATGATATGAAATCATTTTTTGGTAAAATATAGGCTATAATAAGCCACTGTGCCACTTCACCAAGGAAATTATGTCAAGGACTGAATTTCATCAAATAGAATGAAATTTTGATAGTATGAGAACCATTTAGAATCAGCTGGAAATAAACTCAGTGAGAATTTCTATAGGCATAATGAAGCAATGCAGTAAATGAGGGACAGAATATGAAGGACAATAGCCCTTTTCCTTAAAGAAACACAATGAGGTGATAAAGAGAAAACAGTAACTATTTTTTGCAACTGTGAAACTGACAGAAAATAGAAAAAGAAGACTTGTATTAGTTTACCGTAAATGGGAGCTGGAGTTGGAGTAGGAGCTAGAAAGGACATTAATATAAAGGAGTTTAATCAATTAGTAATGAAAGATACAAGATTACACAAGAAGACAAAGACTGCACATAATTCTAAAGTAAGCCCCATGCTTGGGTAGTGGAAGTCTAAAAATACAAAAACTCTTAAATTTTAAAATAAAGTATACATCATCCCCATTTTTTTTTGCAATAAAAATGTCACTAATGTACAAATTTCCCATTTTATCCCAGTCTGAATGGAGCACATTGACACTGAAAAGATCACCTCAGACATCTTTTAAAATACAAAGAACAAAAATTGGGATTGACTCCTCCTTGTTATAGTTATAAAACTCTAATAAATAATGTAATGTTAACTATTCTTTTCCACTTCCTCCAGGAAAGCTGGCTGGCTACACTTGCTCAAGTTCTTACCAACAACGCTGAGCACAGCACTAGCAGAAACCTTGTCCAGTGTTGTGTTGGCTACACATGTGTAGGTTCCAGCATCTCCATCATCCACATCAGTGACTGCCAAGTGGTCTTTGTCAACAGTGAACCTGTAGATGCAATGCATTCAGAGCAGCTGAAAGGGACAGCCAGCCACAGCCTGCCACGGCTTCCTGAGTAGCTAGGATTGCAGGCAGCAGCCACCCATGCCTGCCTTCAATGTGGTTTTAGTCTTGCTGCATAAATATCATCAGGCTTAATCTCAACAAACAAGCTGGATATTGTATGTGCAGGAGGCATACATGGGAGGACTACAGTCAAGACTGGCCTGAGTACAAATATGAGCTCTTATCTGAAAAATAAGTAAAGCAAAAGGGGATGGGAGTATGGTTCAAGTGGTAGAGTGCAAAGTGCAAGGAAGGTACTCAGTTCAAACCTCAGTACAAAAAACAAAAACTAGTTGAAGCATTGAACTAGATGAGAAGTCTGGGTGTATCAGAGGGGAAGAGAGACCAGAAAGCTCTTTTGGGGTCATTGACAAACAATACCAAGACACCACTGGAGCACTCCGGTTTAGGTGAGTTGAAAGCAAAACAACAGCACAATTTCCTCCAGACTATAGTGCTCCTTGTAGCAGGGGTAGTGCTGGAGGTGATTGCAATGTCTAAAGTCACACATCTAGCTCAATACTTAGCATGTTTCCTAGGCCAAATCTAGGGCCTCCCGCCGCTGGAAAATGTCCTGACCGAAAGGTCATTCCATTCAAAGCTAAACCACTTTAACATGTTCAGGCTCTTTAAAATGTGGATTGTTTTTCTTTGTACTTCTCTTTCCATAGTCATCAAGTAAAGTGAAAGGAAAACTCATTACCCAAGTAAGAAACTAGAGTCCTTTTTGAAATGCTGGACAGGATTTAGGAGCACTCTGATAATTAAAGAGATTGTATTTCCATGTATTTGTAGAATGGGAATGAGCACATCTGGTGAGAGACCTCACTGCTCAAGGAAGGTACAAAACAATGGACTCTGTCCAAACCTGAAGGGTTTTTTTTCCCATCCCAAATTACACAAGAGACCAACACACAAAGATAGGCCAACATTCTCAGGGTCTTATTTCAATCACTCAATACCTTTTTTAGATCTGAATAATTCACAGTAGGGAAAAAATACACATCTCTTTATTCTGCAGATAGTAGATTGCAGAAACTAAAAACATCACCATTAAGTCACTACACAATAAACTTTTGGGGTGAAGAACAGCTCACAGAGAATGAAGAAAAAAGAACAGAAATTGTCTTCAAATACCTTTCATCATTGGGCAGCTCACCATTGTCCTTAAGCCACATGACAGTAGGAATTAAGGTGTGATCATGTTTCACTTTGCATTCAAAGGACACAGTGCTCCCCCTTTGCACAATTGCATATTCAGGTTGTTTAATGATCCTCGTGGGATCTGAAAGTCAAAGTTGTTATTCATTGGCAAATCTGGAGAATTTGTTCAGTCACAAAAGACTTGAAAACAATTTTCTATCTCTGCCTTACCTTTGATTTCTAAGTGAACTTCATTCTTGGCCATGCCCAATTTATTCCTTGCAACACACGTATACGTTCCTGTACTATCCTTCTGTGCCACAGGAATTTCTAGAGTTCCATTTTCATGCAAAACATAAATGTCTTCATGAAGAGCCCTTCCTTTAGCTCCTTTAAACCTGCAGAAATAATCACAATGAGAATAAAACACATTGTAAATTGAAGTTAGACATAATCTGCCATGTTCAAGGTCAACAAGACCACAGTCTGTGGTAAAGTAGCAAATACAAATATGTTTAGAATGTGCACAAGCACACTGAATACTTCCCATGACATATAATGACAAGGGAAAATTCAAGACAAGATATGAAAATGGAAAATTCAATAATATAGAGTGAAGAATTAGACTGATTAATGTGAATTTCTTTTAAAAATTAAAGATTTAATTATATTTTTATCTTAAAGTAGTTGTACAAAAGGAGTTATCATTCAACAAATTAGTTTATGAAAACAATGCATTTTGATCAATGTCACCCCTTTCATCATTGTCCCCCATTCATCCAAACCCTCCCCTTCCCTCATTTTTTTTTATTTTTTGTAGGATATACATTACATTTTATGACTGCATCCCCCCTTCCTCTCTTCATTTATCTATCCTTCTCTCCTTGACCCTTTCCTCCTTCTTTTAAATACCCATTTCCTGGTATTCATTTTGTTGGACTGTGCATTAAGCCTTTTTAAGGAATTGCATCATTTGAATTCTCCCCTGAAAATACCTTATTTCAGTTAATACATTTCTGTATACTTGCATACAACCCCAAAGTGTCTGCTTATACATTTATAAATTAATTCTAGCTCCCATATGTAAGAGGGAACATGCATCCTTTGTCTTTCTTGGGCCTTCTTCACTTGACATGATTTATATAGTGTGAATTTCTTTTTTTCTGAATAATAATTTACTGTCAAAGTGATGTACAGAGGGGTTACAGTTTCATATATAATATAGTGTGAATTTCTAAGAGAAGTGGTTTCATCATTCCGTTTCCAGAAGACAAATTTCACTATGAATTTTAACCAAAGGATATCTACATAATGTATTATTTTCTATCTTTACTTTTAATATATGTCAAAACATCTAGAGAAAGTAGATGTTTCAAATAAGGGCTGTTTGTCCACTATCTACACAGTTGTGTTGAGTAAACCACACACAAACAACCATCATCATATCTGAGAGTGTCTTCTAACATTTTGGCCCAGAATCTTTCAGTTCTTCCAAGTCCTTTTTTCCTATGTTGTATGTAACATATAGACATTATAATTGCACTTCTAAAAAGTTTTTTTCAGAAGACTATAAATTTTGGGCTGGGGATATGGTCTAGTTGCAAGAGTGCTTGCCTCGTATACATGAAGCCCTGGGTTCAATTCCCCAGCACCACATACACAGAAAATGGCCTGAAGTGGCACTGTGGCTCAAGTGGCAGAGTGCTAGATTTGAGCAAAAAGCCAGGGACAGTGCTCAGGCCCTGAGTCCAAGCCCCAGGACTGGTAAAAAAAAAATACACAGAAGACTATGAATTTTAACATGAATTATACAAAATGTGTTAGATTGATAACTCTGCCTTTATCATGTATAAACAAGGACAAAAAATGACATTATCTCAATGAATGCAGATAAAGCCTGACAACATTCATCATCCTTTTATAATAAAAGCTCTGAAGAAACTAGGAATAGAAGGAATGTACCTCAATATAATAAAGGTTATATACACTAAAATTTATGGAAATATTACACTAAATGGAGAAAATATAACCATTTCCTCTATTTTAAATCAGGAATAAGGCAAGGATTTCTACTCTTCCTATCCTTATTCAATATAGTGCTTGAACACCTAGACAGACCAATAAGGCAAGAAAAGGAGTAAAAGGGATTCAAATAGAAAAGAAAGAAATCAAACTATACCTCCTTGTAGACAATATGATTCCAGATTAAGAAGTCCCTGAAAATTCCACCCAAATCTTGTAGATATGATAAATATATTCAGGAATGTAGCCAGATATAAAATCAATATACAAAACCCAGTAGCTTTTCTATTCACAATGAACAGACTGGGAAAGAAATTTCAAAAACAATCCCATTCACAATACCTTATAAAATATACCATGGAATTAATTTAACTAAGGAAATGAAGGATCTCTATAATAAAAATTATAAATCAAGAACAAATTGAAGGAGATAATAGAAAGAAAGACTTCCTAAAGGTTAGCAGAATCAATAATGCAAAAATGGCTATACTGGGGCTGGGGATATGGCCTAGTGGCAAGAGTGCTTGACTTGTATACATGAAGCCCTGGGTTCAATTCCCCAGCACTACATATATAGAAAATGGACAGAAGTGGTGCTGTGGCTCAAGTGGCAGAGTGCTAGCCTAGAGCAAAAAGAAGCCAGGGACAGTGCTCAGGCCCTGAGTCCAAGCCCCTGGCAAAAAAAAAAAAAAAAAAAAAAAAAAAGCACTCTATACAGTCAGTGCATTCTCCAGTAAAATTCCAGTAAAATTATTCAGAGGCAGAAACATTAATCCTAAAATTCCCATGGAAGTTCAAAAGATCTTGAATAGACAAAGCAAAAGGAGCAAATTTGGAAGTATCAACAATAACTGACTTCCAACGTTACTACAGAGCCATAGCAACAAAACTAATGTGGTACTGGTACAAAAACAGACACATAGACAGCAATGGAACAGAACAGACGATGTAGAAATATGTCCACAAAGATATAGCCAGCTTATTTTTGACAAATGGGTAAAAAAATATTGGAGAAAAGACAATCTTGTCTCTTCAACAAATGGTGCTAGGAAAACAAGATATTCACATGTAAAAGACCTAAGACTAGATCCCTGTCTCTCACCCTATACTAATATCTACTCAATTTTCTATAGGAAAACAGTGCAACATAAAGGCATAGTCAATAACTTACTGAATAGAACTCAACAGCTCAGAACATAAGAGCAGTAAATGATAAAGGGTTTGCATCAAACGAAATTGTTTATTGCAGAACTATTCACAATAGCCAAGTTATGCAAGTAGTCTAGATGCCATAGAACTAATGAATAACAGTAAAGAAATAACAGTAAAGAATAACAGTAAAGAAAATGTGTGTATGTATGTACATATGTATATATAATGAAGTAGTCTTTTCAGACACAAAGAAGAATAAAATTATGACATCTGTAGGAAAATGGATAGATTTACAGATCATCATGTTAAATGAAATAAGCCAGGTTCAGAAGGGTACATGTTCGTTCTCTTTCTCTGTCTCTATCTCTCTTCATGTGTGTATGTGTATGCATGTATAAATGTGGAACTATTTGGGGGGAAATGAGGGAGAGGATAAGAGAATGGTAAAAAGTGAATAATAATTAAATAGATTGTGTCTATGTGTGAAGATGACAAGCAAACTCATCACAAGCTGTTGACTAATAAAGGGGTAGGAGGATGTGAAAAAAGGGAGTAATAGACGGGGTTAATCTGACTATAGTATAATAATGACATGTGTGAAATTCTTTTGTACCATTAATATTCACTAAAGAAATGAGTGACAGGAATGTATAAGAGGTCCTGTTGGGGAGCCGGGAGGGTAAATGGAGAGGATGAAGGAGGGTAAGTATGGTTAAAATGCTTTATATGCATGTATGAAAATAGGAGAATAGCCAGGAGTCAGTGGCTCAGAGCTGTAATCCTAGCTACTCAGGAGGCTGAGATCTGAGGATCATGGTTCAAAGCCAGCCTGGGCAGGAAAGTCCCCAAGACTCTTATCTCCAATTAACTACTAGAAAGCTGGAAGTGGTTCTGTGTCTCAAAGTAGTAGAGTGCTAGGCTTGACTTCACATCCCACTATGGACAAAACAAAACAAAACAAAACCAGAATAATAAAGCTTGTTGAAATTGTTTTAGGAAGGGATGAAGGTAGAAGGATGAGGGAGAGAGAAAGAGGGGATGAACTTGACCAGGAAATACTACATGCATGTATGGAAATGTTAAAACAAAACCTTGTTCTGTAACCAATGTATGCTGATAAAGTTATTTTAAAAAAATCGGTTAAATTGCGATTTTATGAGAAATCCATAATTTACTAAACACATTATAAGCTATTTTTATACTAAACAGGTGATAAACAGTTTCTCTTTTTGATACTCCCTCTCACAATTGTATACTTGTACTGCAAGGGTGGTTACAAATAGTGGTGTGTTTGTGACAACTATTGTCTGTAGGCTGCAATTTTAAAGAGATTTTGATTTAAAGGTTCAAGAAGAGCCTCCAAGGCCCCTAAAAATTGTATTACTGGAAGTAAGAATAGAAAATATTAAAAATAGAAAGAAAAACATGAATGTCATATGTAAAAGGAAACAAAATGAGATCAAAGTCAATTACTGTTTTAATGTTAATCTTGACACCTTTACAAGGAATCCTGTGTTTCTTTTCTCTGTGGTTAAGGTGGGAACCTAAGGAGATCTCCTTTCATCTTATACCTGTCTTCATTTTCATCACAGTGGCAGAAGCCCAGCCCAGTGCCTGGGACTCTGCAGACCATCAACAAATGACTGTTTCCATTGTCCCCAGTGGTCTCACTCACTCATTCTCAGATGTTGACTATCCTAGCTTTGTTTCTTCTGGCTCTTATAGAGCAAGCAAGCTAGCAGCAGTAGAAGACTTGTACCAAAGAGCGGTAAGTGAAGGGAGATTGTCTGAAATGGGGAGAAAGAGGACACAAGAGAACTTGACTGGACTCAAGTCAAACTACACAGTGGGAGAGGTACTTAAAGGGAAACACTGGTGGTAACAAATTGTTTCCTAGCTTATAGAATCTAACCCCTACCACACTTGATGTTATATTATCAAGGAAACATCTCACAAAATGGCCCCTGTAGTCATTATTCATAAAATCCCAGGTGATGTCCATGGCATTATACAATATAATCTTAAATTGAAAAACAATTGTTTACATAAGCTTTGTGAAGTACTTAGCACACTGCAGGTACTTTATAAATAAGTATTTGAATGAATGAATTCATCAATAGTATGATGAGTTCTACTCTACTATTTCTTCTGTTTTCTCTTTAATAAAAACTCAGCACAGAAATGGGGAAGCATTAAGCAAACATAAGTACTAAAACACAAGCAAGGCAATCACTTACCACTCAATAGTAGGCAGAGGAGACCCAAAGAAGGCACAGTCTAGCAAGGCAGGGCTATTTGCAATGACCTGGTACAGTGTATTTGCAGATGTAAGGATTCGTGGTGGCTCAGCTAAAATATTTTAGAAGGCATAGTAAATATTAGAACACATTTTAGCTTCACGGCATCTTCACTGCACTTTGTTTCCAGGTCACTAAAAAGTATGGTACAGTACAACCAACATGTTTCTTCCCCTTTGTTCCCTATCAGATATCATATCCCCAGTCACTCAGGGTAGGAAAAACACAAGTTTCTTCCCTCTACCTCATGCTCAACACGTTACTCATTCTTTAATTACTGCTTGACTTCTCTCCTTGTTTTCCATGAAATAGTGATTCCCGCGAAGACAATGTGACATTATCATTTTTATCCCTAACATAGGGTCTGAGTCAGCCAAAGGCAATGGCCATGTGCATTTTGAGGAATGATGTCCCATTATCATCCCAGTGGGTAGAGATGGATGGTAGGGAACTTGGAATCTGGCAGGAAAAAGTTGGGTGATGTGTGTGGTGACTGAAAAAGAGAGGAGACTATACAGCTTCTGCGGTCAAGAAAACCACAGAGTGAAGAGACAACCTATAGAAATGGAAGAAAATATTTACATGCAATACACCCTACAAGATATGAAAGGAACTCAATAATTCCATAATATTAAAAAACAATCTGATTTTTTAATGGGAAAAAGACCAAAGTACACATTTCTCAAAAGACATATTAAATGGTGAACAGGCATATGAAAAAATGCTTAATGTAATGAATATAAGATCAAAGAAAGCTAACTTTAATCACAATGACCTGTCTCTTGATATTTGACGGGCTATTATCAAAAAGTTAAAGGCAACAAATGTTATCTTTCAGCCATAAAAAAAGAAATAGACTCTGGAGGCTATATTGTTAAATGAAATAAGCCAGCTTTTATTGTTAGGCAGATTCTTTAAAAAGTGAATAGTGATAAAAAAAAACCAACAACATCAATTGAGAGTGATTTAAAAAAACACGGAAGTCAAAAACACTTCTATACCACCAGTATCTTAAATGCTTAATTTTTCATGTGATTAATGACCTTCATTTCAAGTAAAAAGAGAAAACACCAAGTATAATTTGTTTCCTGGGTTAATTTTGTTTGAAAAAGAGACATAGTAATTTTAAAGTGGTGAAATATAATTTCTGGTACCAAGTCTCACACAAATTTTAGTCAATATGTTTTTTATATCTTTGCCCACAAAAAAACACATAGTGTTCACAGAAGGCAACTGTTTCAGAATGTGCTTGTAAATGCTATAATTTTCAGAGCATATTTTTGCAGTTAGGGAAAGGAACATTTGTGACTTGGATAAAGGGAAGGCATCGTGATTCATGTTCTATTTTTTTAAAATCACAATCTTGAAATTGTTATTGAACTTCTCAGCTTCTAAGGATGAAAGAGTGGTAATATATTCAATTGCTAATAGCAGACAAATACCATTTTACTTTTGAGTGGTTTAATAGTCTATCTGTGAATGGAGAAATCTGAAGATCTGATTACTCCTGTAATAAATAGTTTGTCATTATAAAAAAACTGTTATGAAAGAATATTAAGGCTAGAATATTATATCTTTTGGGGCACAGCTTGTAACTTTTCCACCTTCAATATACCCCTTATAGCTACAAGAAATGTGCCCAATATACTTTTGCTGAATGAGAAAATACCAACAGACATTTATTTGCCATATCTTTAATAAAGGGAGAGCTTACCGAGCACATTTACAAATGCATTTGCCAGTAAATACCCATACTCATTGGAGGCATTGCACTGATAAACTGCACTTGATCTTTCTTGAACATTTGAAAAAATAATGGTGTCACCATCTATTTTTCTGCTGGGGTCATCAGGAGCAACTGTTTGGGTTTAAACATAAAAAAAGTATATGCTTATTTCTCAACATGTAAATGATACATAGTAAATGGCTAGATCTACATTATATGCCTAGGACAGAAATGCAGAATGAACAATATACAGTAGTAATAGGGATAGAATCCAGGCAGAAGTCAGCATAGTTAGTGTGTGTGTGTGTGTGTGTGTGTGTGTGTGTGTGTGTGTGTGTGTGTGTGTGTGTGTGTCACTGGCGCCTGGCTCCATTATATTTTTGTCTTAAGAATCTAGTTATTTACTTCCTGTGGTTGTACCTACACTTTCTCTGTATCTTATCTGAGTATATTGGAAACCGGGTATATTGGTATTAGAACTAGGAAATTGTAAGCGAATACCAAAATCGAGAGACACAGGGTAAAAAAAGACAAACAACTACAAAAGCAATACTTGCAAAACTGTTTGGTGTAAATGAACTGAACAAATCATGGGGGGGCGGGAAGGGAAAGGGGGAATGAGGGATGAGGTAACAAACAGTACAAGAAATGTATCCAGTGCCTAATGTAGGAAACTGTAAACTCTCTGTAATTCAGTTTGATAATAAAAATATGTATATATAAAAAGAATCTAGTTATTTATTAACATGTGTACATGCTCAATGTTCATTTAGTGCTATTATTTTGAGAGATGCAAACAAGGAAGCATGATTATAAGTGAAAAATGCACAAATTCAGAAAAAAAAACCAATGTCTTTTTGAAAAAGAATCTGGTTATTGATGAGACAAGTCAATTAATAAAAGAAGAATCCAGCAGATATTTAAAGATTACAGAAGCAATCCAGCTCATATAAACCTCTTTTTTTTCCCTTTATACTTGTTTGTTGGTAGTTTTGTTCTGTTTGTTTTCAACAGTCTTAGAGTTTGACCTTAGGGCCTCACATTTGTTAGGCAAGCTCTTTACCACTTGAGTTACTCTGTAAGTACTTTTTACTTCTTTGCTGGTCCAGCTTAAACTCAGGGCCTGGGCACTGTCTCTGAGCCTCTTTGTGCTCAAGGCTAGTGCTCTACTACTTGAGCCACAGCACCACTGCTGGCTTTTTCTGAGTAGTTTATTGGAGATAAGCGTCTCATGGACTTTTTTGCCTGGCTGGCTTCAAACTGAAATCCTTAGATCTCAGCCTCCTAAATGGCTAGGCATGAGCCACCAGCTCGTCTTTTTAGTTAGTGCCTGGCTAGTCTTTTTTTTTTTTTTTGCCAGTCCTGGGGCTTGGACTCAGGGCCTGAGTACTGTCTCTGGCTTCTTTTTGCTCATGGCTAGCACTCTGCCACTTGAGCCACAGTGCCACTTCTGGCCATTTTCCGTATACGTGGTGCTGGGGAATCGAACCCAGGGCTTCATGTATGTGAGGCAAGCACTCTTGCCACTAGGCCATATCCCCAGCCCTGTCTTTTTTTTTTTTTTTCAAATTTTTATTATCAAACTGATGTATAGAGAGGTTACAGTTTCATACATTAGGCATTGGATACATTACTTGTACTGTTTGTTATCTTGTCCTTTATACCCCCCCTCCCTCCTCCCACTTTCCCTTTCCCCCCATGAGGTGTTCAGTTCACTTACACCAAACAGTTTTGCATGAATTGTTTTTGTAGTTGTTTTTCTTTTTTTACCCTGTGTCTCTCAATTTTGGTATTTCCTTTCAATTTCCTAGTTCTAATACCAGTATATATGGTTTCCAATATGCTCAGATAAGATTACAGAGATAGTGTAGGTACAACCACAGGAAGGTGATACAAGAACATCATCAATAATAGAAGCTACAGATACACGTGGGACGTTGAAAGTAGTTACAACAGTGATATAACAATTGTTTCCATAACATGGAGTTCATTTCACTTAGCATCATCTTATGTGTTCATAAGGGTATAGCTATTGGGCTCTTGTGGTCCTCTGCTGTCACTTGCTAGTCTTTTTTATTTATGTGTGGACTAGCCTAGACTGATCCTTCTATTTGTGCTTCACTGCACTGTTAGGATGAACTGCAATTCCTGTATCTCTGCCTCCCAAGCAGCTAAGATTATAGGCTTGAGTCATCACACCTGGCTCAAACCTGTCCATTTTAAGAACCAGTTCTTGAAATAAACAGATGAATAAATAAATGCTTAAACAAGTACTGGACTGGTAATTAAGTGTGGAAACCTTTACTTGCTTTGGTAATTCCTGAGGCTAAAGTAGAAATCAATTGAGTAAAATTTCTGTTAAAGACATCTTTTTCAGCTAAATCCCTTAAGCATTTAAAAAATGTTAATCCCAGGATTGATCCTTACTAAGGAGGGATAAAATGGATAGGTAATAAAATATGTGAGGATTTAGCCTAGATGTGCCCACCCATTTGGAAGTACTATAACTGCTGTTACCGATGAATTCCTTTTTTTTTTCTGAATGTTAAATGCTAGGTGATTACCTTACATTGCTTTAAAAGTACACTCTCTGTTATGTGTAAAAACTTAATTACCTAATTTGAGTGTGGAATGGGAGGAAGAAAATAGGTGGGAAACACTGTATTCATAATGTGACTTACAGAATTGTAATCTCTTTGTACAATAATTTTTTTAAAGTACACTGCCTCAGCATGCTGACAAAAATAAAAATTAAATAGCAGCACCTCTTTCTGTGCAACTGCGCTTGGTAATCTGAACTACTTAAGATGACATGAGGTCCATTCCAAAAATCATCCTTTCCTTTGGTGATAGGAAAAGAATATACATCTAAAAATATTTACCACTGCATTGAGACTATTGTATCACTTTGTAAAAAACATATTTGGTTCATCTGTGGTTTATTAACTCACTGTAATAAAAGTAAATCAAAGAGTAATCATTCAATCATCCTTGTTTTATTGCAAGTACTTAATATATTATGCTCTTATACCTGGTAATAGCTTCCTACTGTTGCCATAACAATTTTCCACAAACTTAGTGGCTTAAAATAACATAAATTTACTACTATTCAGTTGTTTAGGTTCCGAGATCAGACGAGATCGGGCACGTTCAGGGTGGGTATGCCCATAGACTATTCAGTTGTTTAGGTTGGGAGTCTGATATATGTCTTACTTAGCTAAAATCAAGTACCACTAGGGCCACTTTGCTTTCTGTAGGAAAACTCAGAGGAGAATTTATTTCTACCATCTGCTTCCCACATTCTTGAGCCCATGTGTCTTCTTTCATCACCATAATCATCAATGTCACATCTTTCTGATCTTGCTTCCATATATCTTTCTGACCATGGCCAGGGAGTCAAATATACCACTTCTGAGGGCTTAAGTGATTAAACTGGGTCTGAACCAGATAACTCAGAATAATCTCCAAGTCTCAAAGCTCTTAACCTTAATCACTTATGCTAAGTCCCTTTGGTCACGTAAGGCAACTTGAGGCACTACTATCTGCCAATCACAAATTCTACTACATTTACTACCTGTACATCTTGTAGAAGTTTCAGGCAAGAATATTTCTAAGTCATATAAAAAATTAAAGTTTAGAACAACTTCTTAGCTTCTAATAACTATTAAAACTCCAACATAGGAGTTACTTCTCATGTACTGATTAAATGCCTTCATTTCTGAAGAGGAATGATAGCTGTTCTTATGAAAGTATTTCATCATTTCCTCATCAGGCTATAGTTTTCATAATAAGAGATAGTTGAATGAATAGAAATGTCACCCTATAGCCTACAGTTGTAGCAGGCAGCCCTGAGGATGTGGTATGTATTAGGGCAGTCCCACCTTCCATTTCTAGCAAGATCAAATGTGTTGCTCCAGAATGTGACTACATGTAATACTACTATGATGCCACGTATAAGTGAATATAATAGTAATCTTTAGGCTGTGTACTTTGGATTTGTTTTGCTGTTACAGAGTTGGTACTTGCCTTTGAACTCAGGGCCTCATGCTTGCTCAGTTTGCTTGCTCAAGGATGCTCTGTCACTTGAGCCACACTTCCAGTGTTGCTATGTGTTTTTACTACAATAATAACAAAACTTTCAATGACCATAGAAGAAGCAGCTCCAGAAAGATGGAAGGATAATTTAGTCAACTGGAGACTTATCCGTCACAAACACAAAACATTTCTGTAGCTCAAGGTTGCATTGTTTCTTAGATTTCAATTATATTAAGGAATAAAACGAGCTGTAATTTAGGCTCAAGAAATGAACTGTCAGATCCCTCTCCATGGAGGCGGGGTGACATTTTCCTTAAGTACTTACTAAAGAGATGCACACAAACCCAGGTACTGCCACAGTGACATATGATAGCTCTCTTGGTAGCTGGACTCAGAACAAAATCATTAGTGCAGAGCCACTAGAATAACTTACTAGCTTGCAAACTCAAATTATCAAAAGGAATATTAATTCTTGGAACAGCCAATTTCACTTGCTATTAATGAATACTGAAGGAAGAAACTGAAGAGTATAGCATCACCACATATAGCTTCAAGCCCCATCCAGAACTAGGATGATAACTTTCAGAAAATACGTTCTTTTAAGCTAATTTTCACTCAACATGGCTTAAACCAAGATAATGAGAATAAGAACAACGAGAACAATGCTATCTTGCAAGAATATAACACTATGCATCTTTAAATATTTTTACCTGTGGCTGGCTCACACCTGTAATCCTAGCTATTTTGGAGGCTATGATCTGAGCATGGAGCCAGCTTGGGTAGGAAAGTTTGTAAGATTCTTACCTCCAATTAACCAACAAAGAAGCTGGAAGTGGAGCTGTGGCTCAAGTGGTAAAGAACTAGCCTTGAGCCAGGCATTGGTGGCTCACACCTGTAATCTTAGCTACTCAGGAGGCTGAGATCTGAGGATCGTGCTTCAAAGCCAGCCCAGGCAGGAAAGTCCATGAGACTTTATCTTCAATTTACTGCCAGAAAACCAGAAGTGGCATTGTGGCTTAAGTGGTAGAGGACTAGCCTTGAGCTAAAGAGCTCAGGGACAGAGCCCAGGCCCAGAGACAAGCCCCACGACTGACAAAAAAAAAAAAAAAAAAGATCTAGCCTTGAGTGTAAGGGACATTGTTCAGGCCCTGAGTTCAAACCCCAGTTCCTGCACACATGCACACAAAAAAGGGGACAAAATGTTTTTATATTGATTTAATTTATGAAATACATTTAGTTAGATAGCATTATAGGCATTTTCGATATGAGAAACTACAGGCAAGAGCACTTAAAGATTTAAGTGAAATTAATGGTCAGGTTTCTGAATTGATCAACTGTATAAACATTTGGGCATAATGGAGAACTAATATTTGAGTGAAGAGTTGAATTCTCTGTTTACCTCTTCCTACTCCATACCCTAAGAGGGGATACAATTGATCCCCTTACCCTGAAGACAAAGGAAGATCTTTGATCCAGGATTAGCCTGGACTAGGCCCCTATCTACCTGTCTACCATATGTTACTGACAATATGAGGTTCTGGCAGTAGATATTCTGTCCTTCCTCACCAACTCTGTCTTTCCTTCCTCACATCCAAGAGACCTGAGGCCTTTTCAAATAAGAATAGTCTATATCCCATGTAGGAGCCTGATATCTAATACAGTTCATAGTGTAGGGTTGGGGTGAGAAGAACTCAAGATCTGCAACCAGTACTCTGTCCTGCTGCCTCATAGAACAGAGACTGGAATTTTGGTGTCTGCCCAAGGCCTTGATCTTGGGGACCACACCAGTATGGCACAGGCTTTCTCATGGAGAAGACAGAAGAAGGAACTTATCAATATGTCACTCTGAAGTCCTGAAAAGTGACTTCAGCTGGTCCTGTTCATAGCAGGTTGTTTTTCTTTCTGGTCCTGGATTCTAACTTCACATTCTCTCAGACATTGCCAATCACATTGTGATCATGGCATTCTCCTTCAGCCACTAGCTATTAAAGTGATGTTATTTCTGATGTCTATAGATGGTTTAAAAAATAGTAGTGTTTTGGAGTAAGTTTCATATTCAATGCAATCTTGATTTTCGGTCTCAAGGAAGACTTTACACAAGCTGAAGAATCTTGGAGAGGGAGGAGACACAGCTCTAAAAAACCACTGAGATTCCAGCAGGGAATCCTTCCAGTTTTGTAAAACACTGAAACATGTATTCACAAATCAGTATCACATTTTGCTGGCAGAATCCAAGTCTTGCTCCCCCATCACCTTAATCCTACTTCTCTTCTAATACCTGTGTATGTGGCATGCTAGAGCCCACTGAGGCAAAGGAAGCAGTCAGCATCCTTGGAAAATTGCATCCAAATGAGTGGTGGGAGGCTGTCTGTCAGTATGTGCCCTGATTGAGTCTCTGTTATTTGGCACAGAGGTTGAATCTCGGGTATCTGGCAGGGAGTTACATGGTTCTCTGGAACCACAGAATGTTTCCCCAGCCCTTTACCCCTGCAGTCTACCTGTGGTCTACTCATAGCTTCTGCATTCTCTTGGGTGAAAACTGTTGCCAGTAAGCCAGCTTGTGCTTCCAGCCAACTTCTGGGGTCTACATTGGGCCCCAGAAAAGGTAGTATGCTTCCTATATTCATCCAACACCACTGTACATTGGGCCAGAATTTTCTCTTGGTCCCACCTTTTCTCTCTGCATCTCTGCCATCCTTTCTCCATGGTCTAGCATTGCCAGATACATATTTAGGATGCATAACTTAACAAACTACAACTGAGAGACAATCACCAGTCCCTTTTTTGCAAGATGGTCTTCAAATCTCAAAGGCAACTGTGTTTATGGCTCTAATTTCAGGTAACTACTAAAGAGGGTGGAAAGGAGAAAGGCACAAGCTTCCTCAAACTCCTACTGCATTGTTTTCCTTGCCTCCCTTACTTTCTATTTTGGATTAGGGTAGCACTACAGTGCAGGAACCTGTTCCAGTTGAGTTTTGCTGTTTTAGGACTTACTATCCACTCAGAGGTCACTCAGCAGAAGGTATGCATGCACCAGCGACTGAGGGCAAGGGTGAAGACAGCTATGCTTGAGCAGTGTCATTGTGGTGAAAGCAGTGAGGAGACCCTGCCAGTCAATCACCTTTCATCATGGGATGTCTACACAGTCATCCATATACTTCCAGCTTGGTCACCTTCAGGAAAGCTTCAATGACATTGCCATAGACACATAGCACCTGCTCCCAACACTCTAGGACAGCCTGGCAGGATGGACTATTTGTGGTGCTGCCATTTCTGTAAATATTCCCAAGGCTCCACAAGACTGACTACTGTGAGGCACACCACAGATACTGTACCCTGGATTGCAGAGGCTTTTCCCATCATACCTACTAGGTCTCTTTTTATCTGTACCAAGACTACTTTTGGGGACAGAAGAAGATGTCCTGATTTGGCATCTGATTTGACAGATTTTGTCCCAGCTCTGTCTGCTCTTTACTTAATTGAATGATTTGAAGTTATAGTAATATGACCTACCTTATCTCCTTGGGACTTCTTCCATCTCCAAAAGTAGACCTTTGGCAGTTGATCTCCCCACCAATTTTGTTGTACAGGGGAGTGTCTGAGTGCATTATTTTCCTTGTGATACAATGCTCTTCCTTAGTTAGCTTTTTCTGCTCATCTCTTGGTGCTCTATCACTTGAGCCATGCCTCTGTGTCCAGATTTTTTCTAGTAAGTTGGGAATAAGAGTCTCCAGGATTTGACTGCCCAAGCTGACTTTGAACTGTAATCCTCAGATCTCAGTCTCCTAAGAGCTTGTGAATGCATTTTTAAAGCTCTTAGTACCTCTAGAATTCAAAGTTCCCTCACGGATGCTGCCATCTCAGTATCTGTACAGTCCCTCCAAAATTCCTAAGTTGAAACCCAGTTCCCAAGATAGTAAGAGAGGGGGCCTTTGGCAGATGATTAGTCTACAGTATGGCTCTACTCTCATGAATAGTGTCTGTGACCTTGTATCAAAGTCTCAGGGAGACTGCCTCCTGCACTGTGTGAGCACGCAGAAGGCAGAACCTCTGCCCAGCACCAGAAACCAATCCTGTGGACCCCTTCATCTTCATCTTCCCAGCATCCAGAACTGTGTGAGTCATATATTCCTGTTGTTTATAGAGATTACCCAGTCTGAGGTACTTCATTATTGCAGCAGGAACAGATTAAGAGAGCCACTTTGGAAGGCAGATAAACAAATCAGGAAGAAAGATCAACCTCATTATTTAATTTCCTGTCTTGTCTCAGTTTTCCCTGCTTAGGGTTGCATCCTGACTGCCGAGTTCTCTCCCACTTGTCTATTTTGCTGAGTCTAAATCTCAGAAGTACATTTAACCTTCCCTAAATCACAAAGAACCTCTGAGCTGCAAAAATCTATGTTGCAGAATTGCTGAGTGTGCTCCATCACGGTTATTCTGTATGCATCCTAAAAAACCCAAACCCATATATCACACCATAAAACAGCTTCTGGTTCTGGCTTTACTTTTACTTTTTCTCTCAGTTTAAAAAAAATACTGTACTCATAATCCCCTGAGAAAGGGAGCAGCTTCTTGAAACAGAATATCTGCATTGTTTTCCTGATCCTGATTATGGCTAAAGTTAGGAGAAGAAATAACCAAATCTTACTCGCTGCCCTCTTAGTTTTCTCCCAGAAACATATTTCTCTTCACAACAAACATGGCTACCTGATCCAAAGCGTCTGATAACTACTACACTTTGTGACACAAACTCCCAGTTAGGACTCCTGCAGATTATCACGGGATAGGGTATAATGGCTCAGTGTACACCTGCAGGTGTTATTATACTTTTTTATGAGAAAGAGATTCTTGCATACATTAAATCTGTGGGCCATTTTCTGCCCCATCCTAAGGGAAGAGTCCATTTCAGAAAAGTCAGTGCAATGGACCATTTGGTTGCATGGAAAGAGAACTGTTTGTTGATTCTGGCCTGGAGGGAGTCGGGAGCCAGGTTTTTCTCAGCCTAAACCTGAAGGTTGTTTTTGTTATGAGTAAAGGACATCTTTGCAGTTGATGATGACAGTGATTCAGAGGTGAGGCTGAAGCTTCACTTGAAGTACATACTTCAGTTTTCTCTCTGTGTGTCTACGAGAATTCTAAGAAGCGGGAACTGTTCAAAGACACACCCATTGGGAGGAGGTGGGAAGAGCATGGGAAAGGAAGATGACAGTTGGTGCTGCTCAACTGTCTGCTCATGGCCATGGCTTAGAAGTCAGGCATAGAAAGGTATAGTTCCATCATAATTTTTTTCTGCATGGGTATAGTTCTGGGCTTTAAACTCAGGGCTTCTCACTTGCTAAGATAAGTGCTCTACCACTTGAGTTATGCCTCCTCAGCTGTCACTTTAGTTATTTTTTCAGGTAGGGTCTTGAGTTTTTTCTTGAGACGTCCTTGAACAATTATCCTCAGGATAGATCTCTGCCTCTTCAATAGCTGGGAGCCATCATGCCTAGCTCCATTTCTGCTTTTTTTTTTTTTTTTTTGCCAGTCCTGGGGCTTGGACTCAGGACCTGAGCCAGGACCCTGGCTTCTTTCTGCTCAGGGCTAGCACTCTACCATTTGGGCTACAGCGCCACTTCTAGCCTTTTCTGTTTATGTGGTACTGAGGAATCAAACCTAGGGCTTCATGTATGCAAGACTAGCACTCTGCTGCTAAGCTCCATTCCCAGCCTTATTTCTTTTGAAAATTTTTCCATTTCTATAATCCCCTTCTAACATTTTCAAGACTCTATTTCTTCTCTCTTTTTACTTTGAGACCAGGCCTTACTAAACACTGACTCTTCCTATGTCAGCCTCTTGAGCACTAGGATTACAGGCCTGGCCATGATGCCCGGTTTTCTAACCCAGTTTTATAAAATTGGTCTTTTCTGTGACTTTGAGGATCAGTGGGACTATGGGCCCACTTGGGGGACCACTTAGGGCAGCATAGTGGCAGCTGAGAGACACTGGCTAATGAATAGCAGCTCTGAGTGGAGCACAGAATAGGGGTTACAATAGGCTAAAGGTGACGAGCATAGCCAGGAGCCTACATATGGCCTGAAGATCATGTCAGCAGTGCTGCAGGAGGGAAAGCTGGGAAAACATTATGTATCCTGTAGAGTTCAGAGCCAGGGGATATGTCAAATCACATGGCAACCCCAGATGACTGAAGAATTTGGGGGACGTCTGGCTTCCATAGGACTATCATCTCTTTAAAGCAGATGGCTACTATTTCTTTTACCTGTCATAGTAAGTGGCTCTATCCCTGCTCATTTGTTATGTCTCCTCTGATCATCTATTTTGAACAAAGAAGATATGCTCAGATTTTTGGTGATATTTATTTTTGATCCTATGGTGTTTATTTTTTTTTACCATGGTCCAGGTTAAAAATATATACAGGAAATATTGCTAAGTCTCAAGGAATACATGCACAATTATTTTAACAGCATAAACTATTCAAAGTCATAATGAATCTAAAGGCAATAATAAAACTCTAAAGGTAATTTTGTGCCTCTGTTTAACTTATAAATGGTTTCCTCCCTTAGCACAGCTATTTTATCACCAGGTATTCACTGCTGAGATGTAGCTATACTTTGAATATCTTGCAAATAGAGCCAGCTAAAGGAACTTACTTTCTACTGGGACTCCATTTGTTAACCAGCTAATTCTGGGTTTGGGGTTGCCGTTAGCTCTGCAAATCAGGGACCCATCCTCTCCTGGAGACAGCACAAGATTTTGAGGTGCCACAATCCAGTATGGAGCCGCTTTATTAAAGGAAGAATATAGAAGCAACATTGTGAATCAGATGAATATTGTAGCAAATGAACACATTCAACTATTTTAATAATCAATGTAGGCATTTCATAAAAGACTTGTTAGTTACATTTTGAGTGATTAGCCTTACAAACAATGCTTCAAAGAACACTTCAGATTTTCAAGAGCATGTTTAAAAACATAATTTAAATTATGAATTTAAAATCGAATATATGTATATATACACACACATACACTTAGGAAGTAATAATATGAGTTGGAAAAAAATTTTCATGTTTCCATCTATCCTTCACTCCAATTCCTATAATGTCAATACTTTCATAACTAAAGTTGTCAAAACAAGAAATTGACATTGATGCAGTACTATTAATCAAACTATAGGCTATTAGAACTGCCCCAGTTTTTCCACAAATGTTTTATTTTATCCTAGGATCCTGTATTGGATGCCACATTACACAGATCTATTAGGTATTCTTAATCAGGAATTCTTAATCTCCTCTAGTCACACAGCTTTTTGATCTTACCTTATCATTCATGACCTTCCACTTTTGCAGAATATCAGTCAGTTACTTGGTAGAATGTCTTTCAACTAGGGCTTGTCTAATGTTATGATTAGCTTGAGAAGGCTTAGGGTTTTCAAAAGAATATTTCAGTATAAGGGACCCTTCAGGTTACACAGTAATGGGGAGTGCATGAGTTCAACATGACTTATTGGTGATATTCATCTTCATCACTTGGTTAAGATGGTGTCTGCCAGGTGTCTCTATTACATCACTGCTCTCCTGTATTCCCTATTCTGCTCATTAGCAGTGACCCATTCAGTGCAGCCCCCACACAACAAAACAGGAAGTAAGTTCAATCTCTTTCAGGAAGCAGTTGTAAGGAATTAGTGGACATATATTAAAATTGTCCCAGTGATTAATTCCGGGTGGAAGAAACACCATGAAAGTGATGTAAATATCCTACTTCTCTTTACAGTTTACCCACAAAATTTAGCATTTTTCCCTTGAATCTTGTCTGCTGTATTTATTACTGTAGGATAGTAATTGTGATTTTTCAAACCTTCCTCAATCCTTCTATATTTATTAATTGGAACTCATTGTAAGGAAGACTAGAAAGAATAATACTTTACCCATGTTTAAATGTATTGTCAATACAAGTGAGAAAAGGACCAAGGTAACATTATTATCATTGAACAACATAATATCAGAGGCATATTAAACCAGGAGGAATGCATTTGAGTTGATGATATACCTTTAACTGTGACAGAAATGGTGTGATGAATGGCTCCCAGTGGATTTTTTGCTATGCACTGGTAGTTTCCAGAGTCTGCTTCTGAAACATGAGTGATCTGCAATGTTTTCTTAAAGTTCCGATAAAATGTTCTGTTGATGGGTAGTGTTCCGTCTTCTTTTATCCAGTAAATAATAGGTGTTGGTCTGATAGAACAAGTAAATAATTATGTTACACACACGCACACACACACACACATACATATTACAAATTTCATGCAAATTTATAACAAATACTTTGTGTAAAGATCATAAAAAGCATTCAGATATTTTACTTGGTATCACATTATGTAAGTAATGTTTGAAACGTATGCTTGAGATGGTAGATTGAGCTGGTAGATTTCCCATTTTCAGAACTATACTAACTTATGGTTCACCATATACTTGGACTTTAATGGTTCAGTATTGATACCATGAGTTGTTTTACTGATTTAATTTTTCTTTCAAAGTTCTTATCCATGAGAAACTCCAGAAGGTTTTTACTGTGTTACTCAAGAGAATTATCATTAAATTGATGATACTGAGTTATAAGTTTTCATTCACCTAAGTTAAAACTATCCAGTGAGAGAGGTCACATACATTTCTATGGACTTTTTATACATATTTACATCTTAAATGGGTGAATTTCATTATCTTATGGCAGGCTGTTGATGCAAATTATGTGATTAAAACATTAGCATTCTTTCCTAAATTTCATTATTAATGATTTTAAAATATTATTATAGAAATTGATAGAAATAGATCAAATTCCTATAGCATTTTCATTCGATGGTGTTTCTTATTAAGTTAAATAAAACAGATGATAGATGAGAGGCCAGAATAATGCTTGGAGTTAGATCTTTTTCAATTTCTCTTTGACCTTGGATCTTTGTTGTTGTTTTTTTTGCCAGTCCTTGGGCTTGAACTCAGGGCCTGAGCACTGTCCCTGGCTTCTTTCTGCTCAAGGCTAGCACTCTACCATTTGAGCCACAGCACCACTTCTGGCTTTTTCTATATATGTGGTGCTTAGGAATGAACCCAGGTCTTCATGTATGTGAGGCAAGCACTCTACCACTAGGCCATATTCCCAGCCCTGACTTCTTTGACTTCTTAGGTTCTTAGATTCCTTTGTTGCTTTAATGGGGACAAGAATGCTTGATATAATCTACTGGTTTTAGGAAGTTTTCATGAAGATAAAATAAAAATTCATGCAACATAAACAGTGAAATATATATGTATATATATACATATATGTATACATATATACATATATATATATATTTCACTGGGTTGTGTGTTTAGAAGAGAATGATGAAGAAAGAGTGTCCCAGGCCCTATGGACAGCACAACACTTGTCTTTAGAAATACAAGAATGATTAACGAATGTGTCTAGCATTGGCTTTGGTTTGTCAGGATGAATAAAAATAACTGATATTTGATAAAAAAAAAGTTTATAAAATTAAATATGTGAATATGGAAAGAAATAATAAGCAATGTTCCTTATGGCTAGATTAATTTGTATCTCATATAATCTGAGGTAAAAGGAGAGTGAAGGAATAAAAATGCTATTATAGTTTACATCTCAAAAATCATGATTGCTTTGGAAATCTACTGTTCTACTGAGCAGTTAAGAATTAGGAATATTTTGATCCTATCAGTCTAAACCTTTGTAGATTGTAAATGATAGACTCCCATCTTCATTTCTCTATATTCCAATGAATTAAAAAAATTCTTTCAAGAGTTTTATGAGATTTCTAAATAATGGCTGTATTTTATATAACATGTTGAACATTCTTAGATAAAAAGCTGAAATCCAAAGTGTTACAAAATCTGAAACTTCTTAAGGGTCATATGAATGCTCAACTGGTAAAATCTTTGTTAACATTTCCAAATCCAAAAATCTGAAATACAAAAGTTCTTCTGATCCCAAGCACTTTGGGTAAGGGATACTCAACTTGCATGTACTTGTGGAAAGATTGAGTTACTGAGCTGTGTGGATAAGGCTTCTGTTCCCCACAGGTGAGGCTAGAGATCATGAACAGCCTCCTAACAAAATGATGAAAATTAAAGGTTAATTTTTAATTCTTGTAAGGGAGAGAGAGAGAGAGAGAGAGAGAGAGAGAGAGAGAGAGAGAGAGAGAGAGAGAGAGAGTATGTGTACATGTTTGCTGGTTTTCAGTCTGAGGAACATGTATAGTGTGATTTCCTGAAATGTCCAGCAGAGGCCTCCATGTGCCTCCTGAAGAAAAGTTATTCTGGATTCAGGAAAGAAAAGGAAACCATTGAGTGACCAGGTCAGGGACAGTAGGCAGAAGGCCACATGTTTCTGGGATCCCATTTAAGGTGGCTATCAGATGTGCTTATGCCAATGTACTTGCTTTGTATCAAGCATTACATGAAACCATGTAGAAACTTACCTGTAATGTGGACCTAACCTAACAGTTGCTACTGTGTCTGGGTAAAACCCTGCAATGCTGTCATAGGAACATCAGCTGTGAGATGTGTAGAATCAGGGTCTGGCACACTGAATTACTAACAGTAATAAAAAAGCACTAGTTCAGAGGCAGACTATATGATGCCTTGTATTATATAGTTAGAATAACCCAAGGCGAAACTGCATGAAAATCACAGCTAACAACCTAACTCTCCCAACCAACAAATATCAAGAGACATGAACCTAGAGCTAAGCTGCCTATCAGATGCACAAGCATGTTCAATGAAGTTTCCATTGCATACTGACCTGGCAGACCACTAGACAAATGGGTCAATAGTAAATAGATTTCACTTTAAGCCACTAAAATTTGAGGTCATTTGGTATAATTCCCTCTTGCCAAAATATAGCAGCATAAAGAGATTATACTTACTCTAATATGAAAATTTTTATATTAACAAAGTATGTTAGGAATAATAGGAGAATCAGTCAACTTTGACAACAATGACTAAAGTTTTCTTGATGGAATTAGTAATATAAGACAATGGCTCTTCCTGTGATGTTAATGCCTCTTTCTTACTCTCCTATAGCTTGATAAGAAAGGCGCATCAGGACAGAAAGTATTAACTCACAGGCCTTCTGCAATGCACTCCAGCGAAAGCACATTTCCTCTTAATTCCTCTTTGTGACTCGCATTGCCTTCTGGGGTTAAAAATGTTGGTGGCCTCTCTCTACTTGATCTAGCTGTAAACAAGAAAATCAGTATGCATAAAAATTATGAATATGTGTTTTGAGGAACACTTAGCTGTCATGAAAGATGTCTAAAATTCAAATCCCACTTCAAAACTATTTAACAGTAATTATGAAAGGTATTAAGCTACATGATCATGTTCTCTGCTGTCACTCTTTCAGTGAACTAGGAAAAGAAACAATTTTGGAAGCTCTTGTAGTAGGACTATGAGAGCTCCCAAAGGACTATTTTTCTTCTGTATCTTTTTTCAATTCAGGTTAGTTTTTTAACATGAATTTTTCTGTGGAGTGATAAAATTTCAAAATGTCAATATAAAAAGGGAAATCATGTAATCAAAGTACACATCCCTTAGGATGAATGTTCAGGTCAAAGTAAACATTAACTATCTTTGAATGATATTAGACTTTTTAGAAAGATATTGAGAATTATTTTGATTAGACTGGTGATGATATTATGGCCTATCCACCAATTAATATATTCCCAAAGTATAAAACTTATGGAAACTAAAACAAAAGTTGAAAGATACTGATGGGGGTCCCTGGAATATTGTTTGCCATAAATTAGGAATAGTAGTAGAGTGAGATTGAAATCAGTTGGTCTTCTCATTGGTTAAAAACTAAAGAGTGTCTAAGAGATCTTAAGAATATTTATTTGTACAGGCAACCTTAATTTTTATGGACCTTTCCAAATTGTGGCATTAATTATTTACTGAAGGCCTATTAGGAAATCTTTTCAGTTAATATCAATATCTTAAAGTTCTATGTACCTCACACTTTTCCAACTTAAGTAAACAATGTGTCTAACGCTCACAAACCCTACATTTGGTAATAATAGAACTGTTCTCATCCCTTAAAAAATTTAATAGGCATTACTTGAGATAAATTACTTTTCTTAAGAATTCAGAGATAGTGGGGGAACCTCACTCCTCCAAAATCATTTTGGGAATGGTTGTGGAGGGCCATACACAATTAAACAATAAAATAAAATCAAGGCAGGGAGTTGTGCCTTGTTATTGATGATTCTGTAATGTTAATCTCTCAAGGTTGAAAAATCAATGCAGTAGAAATTCTGCCTTAAGTGTAACTAAAGGATTTCATATATAAAACCTATTATTTTCACTGATAGAGTCAATATTTGAGAGCCATATTTTCCTTAAGGAAATCAAATACTTTTCGCTTTAAAATGATGAAATTAAATACTCTATTTCAAAAAGTTTAATGTCACTGAAGATAGTGACTTGGTTTCAAATAAAGCTAAGAAAAATACTGGCTGATTTTAGTGAACAATGTCTCATGAAAATGGATGGGAAATGAGATGATTTACTATGAAACCCACTTAATGCTAGTTGCTGAAGTATATGAGTCAGTATCCGAGCAGATTAATCCACTCAGTCAATTCTTGTTTAGTTCAAGAGAGTTATGAACAGGACAAAAGAATGAAAAAATACAACTCTGAACATATATATGAGAGATTTTTTTTTCTAAATTAAGTGAAATGGTTCTTTACATGAAAACAAGTCTCACGAGATCATGGAAAATGTGTTAGTGACATGCTTGAAAGTTTATAAGCTAAATTTTGTAAGGAAACACACATTTATACTAGTAGTGTTAGACATGTAACTTGAAATTTCATAAAGAAATAAGGTTAAATAGCCATGGAGGTGGAGTTAGTGAACTAAAAGTGAACTAAAGTTTACGATGAAGGAGATAGTATCAGTTACAATCACCATAACTCACCACTATAAAACTCAGTGTCACTCAAATTAGCAGCTAGAGTGTCATTCAATTCATCCACTGAAATAAACAGAATATTATGAAGAGGGCATAAAAGTGGGGAGAAGGGTCAGAAACTATTGGGCAACAAAAATAAATGTATATAGCTGTGATAAGTGCCTTAGCTGCCAGGTAGAAACAGTGCTTTCCATTGTACCTGGCTAACCCATTAATTCTCTCAGCCACCCCCAACAGTAATATGTTCACCTATAACAAGCTACAGGACTGCCAATAAAAGGCATTGTGGGGCATAAAGCACAAACTATTGCTAAGAACAGCAAGTGATTCAGAAGGTTACCATGGAAACAGGAATGGCAAGTGTAGCAAAAAAGGTAAAAGAGAGTATTTAGGGTATTCTTGCTCTTTCTGACATTTATGGCAACCCTTTAGCGATCATTCAACAGTATTTTCCTGCTCCATGAATCTGTTTACCTCATACTTAAAAATTAAGATGAATACTTAATAATTTTGCATGTAAACATCACTGAAGGAGATACAGGAAGCTAAACTTACCTGAAATCACCTTCACAGATATGGGTTGCTTCTGTTGTATGGTCTGAGTGTGATTAAATCTGGCATAGCAGATATAGTCTTCCCGGGTGTCCTCCGGGAGGACATTGGAAAAATAAAGATCTCCATTCAGACCTTGAGAAACCCTCTCACTTTGTGGAAGTCTCTGAAATGCTGGAAGAAGACAGAGAGATACTAGATCACACCATCATAAAGTGGCTGCTCTCCAAATCAGCATGACAAACATTATTTGAATACATACATATGTACATATATATACATATATATATTTCTGTCAAACTCTTAAATAAAAGTAAACAGCTTTTTTTTAAGATCTGAGATCACCATTTAATGGAAGAACCAAACAACAAAAAGGCAATTAACTATAAGGTGTGATGTTTACTTCTGTAACCTGCCCCTGAAGAGCCCCCCCAGAAACTCCTCAGTTTCACTCACTTCCTCTACTTTTTCTTTCTTGAATTACTTCCCATCTTCAGACACAGTGCATCTACTTGTCATGTGGATGACTTATTGCTCATATCCCCATAGTAGAAGTTAAGCATCAGGAAGATAGACACCTTTTCCTATTTTGTGTTCTGTTGTAGCTCTGGACAAGAGGTTGGCCCTTCACAAGAGCTCCATCAAATATTCATGGAATAAGTAGCTTGATGACATCTGGCCTTAGGCATAAGGGGAAGATTTTCTTTGTGGATGAAGGATGCAGGGAGGTGGAACCCTGAGGAGCCTTGTGATCCATGTGTAACACTTGCTGGGCCAGAAGGTGTCTCACAGTTCTTGACTCTGTTCACAGAGCCTGAACTATGACAGTTCTTTAGCTCTGAAGTGAGAAGGAGGCAGAAAATGTCATACATCCTCATGGCCTTGGGTTAAGTGTTGTATCTTCTAGCTGAATTTCTTCAATCTGAGTCAATCAAGTGTATACTTGCTATGGCAGGTGTCTGGTCTAGTGTTGCACAAAATGAAAGTTATGGCTAACAGCCTACAGCTCTCTCAGGCAGGGATAAAAATGAGAGAAATACGAGTCAGAGCTAAAAGAACATTGACCGAACACATGAATCAAGTTTTTGGTCAAGGTGAGGAAATTGATTAGTACTTGCCAATTGCTAGTTTAAAACTATTAATCTTCTTGGAATGTTTTAGCCAATATCCAGAAAAAGAGTATACATTTAGAGCTGGGCATGGCTGTACAAGCCTGCAACCACAGCTACTGGAGGAGCTAGTTTTGGGGATTGTGAGCTCTCTCTTATCTCTGTCTTTGTATCACTTGAGGTAGTAAGGGGAATTCTGACCTTAGGGCTTCACACTTACTAGGCAGATACTCTACCTTTTAAGCCACAACCTTAGTCCTTTTTAATTTTAATTTTTGTTTAGTTATTTTTTTATACACTCATGTTTTTTGCATGGACCTAGCCATGGACCATAACCCTCCTACCTCTGCTTCCTGAATAGCTGAGATTACAGGTTTACACCACCATGCCTGGCTTGATTTCAAGTTTGAGGCCAGGCTGGGCTGCACAGTGAGACCACATTTTTTAAAAAGAAAGAATGTACATTTACTTAATAAAAACAAGCATATATTTCTTAGTTATTTTCTACAGACCAATGAACATTTATTATCATTTGTTTATCTTACTGTATATATTAAGTCTTGGTAGAATAAATGTAAAGCAATGAGACTTTACTAGGGTGTTGTCATCTTGTTCTTTGAATTTCTTAGTCTTTCACTTGGAAAACTGTATGCAGAGATAAATAATGTTATACTGTCTTCTTGCAAGAGTGTCATCTGAAACTAAATTCTCCTCACATTCCAGATGTAATTCCACTCAAAGGTCAGACACTTTGCCAGCAGACATATGTGAATGATACAGTCAGTGGTGCTATATGGGGGATCCATTAGGCATGTGCTCAAAAGATGCTGAAACTTCCCCTGTGTTGTCTCTTTACTAAGCAGAAAGAAAGTCACTGCTGAATAAGTGCCAGTTACCAAGTGCTGGACCATATTTTGGCAGTGATACAGGTCTCACAGGTATAAACCACTTACTGACACTGGATTTGCTACTTCTTCTTTTAAAGTCTATAAAAGGTGTAATATAATGAAAGGAGAAGTACATGTATGTGTTTCTTTGTTTATATTTTAGGTTTTTTCCCCCCCATTTTTGGTGATACTTTCCCTGAAGGATTTCCTAGAAGAAGAGTCAAAAATAAAAAAATCAGAGCCAGAGTTTCAGCCCCTGTGAACAGTTCCTATGACTGCAGGTCTCTGATCAGGTCTCTGAGACTAGTATATGTTTTCCATGAATATTTTGACTCCATTCCCACAATTCCATCTAGTCAATTCTTATCAAGGCTACAGCAATCCTCCTGTTGACATCTGGTAATCATTTGTTAGTCACTGGAGTGAGCTAACCTATTACAGCATCTGACAATGACCACATTTTTCTTTTTTCCAGAAAAGTCTCACTATGTAGTCAGACTGACCCCAAACTAACCATCCACCTGCCTTTGCCTCCTAAATTCTGAGATTACAGATGCAGTCAACCTATATTCTTGTAGTTTTCCCACCTTGTGTCTGGGACACTATTCTGTCTTTGTTCTTCACTTCTGACCTTGGTGACTGTATCTCTCATTTGTTTTGATGGGATCTCCCTAAGTTCTTGGCCTCTGGAGGGTTCTTGGTCTCAGTCCTGGAGGTTTGGTTATCTAGCATCTGTACCCACTCTCTAAATTCTCTTATTCTACTCAGTGCTCTAAGGAGTATATTCATACATTGCTGACTATAACCTTTAATTGTCTTTTTGACTCATGTACCTCTGGCGCCTGCTGGGCAACTTGATATAAACAACTTGCTGATCTCTCACATTCAAAATTTGTTTCTTAGATTCTAAGTCCAACCATGCATTACTTCTAAGGTAACATGTTAACCCATTAGTATAGGAAAATTTGGAGGAGAGGAAAAGCAGAGCAATAAATATTTCCCTAAAGGATAAGGACAGGGGTAGACAAATTTTTTTTTTTTTTTTTTGGCCAGTCCTGGGCCTTGGACTCAGGGCCTGAGCACTGTCCCTGGCTTCTTCCCGCTCAAGGCTAGCACTCTGCCACTTGAGCCACAGCGCCACTTCTGGCCGTTTTCTGTATATGTGGTGCTGGGGAATCGAACCTAGGGCCTCGTGTATCCGAGGCAGGCACTCTTGCCACTAGGCTATATCCCCAGCCCAGGGGTAGACAAATTTTAAATAGTCTAATGAAGGTTTCATTTCTCCTTGCCTCATTTTCCTCCTCTGGAAGTAGAAAAAAATAATTTCACTTTCCTAATAGGTTTGTCACAATTGATAGGACAAGGACTGGCATTGCCTTTTCACCTTTTGGCTAAGATAGGGGGCAGTAAAGGAATGCACACTTAGTAAAGTCCAATACATACTAATTATTGTTGGGAACAGAAAGAAATAAAATATTATATATTCGTAACAGCTTGATATCTCCGCCCCTACCCCAAGGGCTCTCAGCAAGTGGCAATTCCATTTTCTGTGGTTCAGTCTCCAAACTTTGGAGTTATCTCTGATTCCTCTTTTCATCTTCTACCCATACCCAATAAATGCTAGATCTACCTTTAAAATATATCTAGAATTTGACCTACTCTATGCTACCACCTGTGTCCAAGACACTTTCACTTCGGTTACAGTAGTGCCCCTAAATAGTCTTTCCATCTTTCCTTAGTCCTTGATTCTCTCATGAGCTGAAGTTACACTATTATTAATCCCAGAAAAATAATCACTCATTTGATGTGTCCCTACTTTATTGAGAGATAAAGTCAGTGTTTCCCTCAAGTCCCTAGGACCTCCCTAACCTTAACCATCAGCCTTCCTCTAGGCTCTGTTAATATGGCCATTAACAAAGCAACAACAACAACAACAAAACATGTCCGACTGTTGTTACGGCCTTGCAACCCTCTTTCCAGCCAGATATTTAATGATTGGGTTACTTTCTCACTCCTGTGTTTCCTTCATAACATTTACTATTAACAGATACAGATTTTCAAAATTCATTTGTCTGCTTCTACTCACTTCTGCTGTGTAGAATGTAAGCTCAGAGACAACAGGATACTTAAAGCAGTGTCTAGTTCATACAAAGTGTTCAACAAAATTGAATAAAGGAATGAAATGACATATTATTATTTCAACAAGTAGCTATTTTCCTGAGCATCTTGAAAACAATTTGTGAACAATTTATGAATCCCAAGAATAATTTTTATGACAGCAAATTATGATAATACTCTTGAAGAGAGAATGCTCTTATTTTAAAACTTACAATTATCCATCCAAAATATTATAGCTGGTGGTAATCCAATTGGGGGTCTGCAGGGAAGTACTAATGGTTGACCATTTTGAAGTATCATTGGTTCAAGTTTTTCTTTGGTCCACAAAGGTGATCCTATTAAATGCAAACAAAAATTAGAGTTCTTATAATTATTGTTGTTGTCGTCATTATTGCATGGTAGAATGAAAAGAAGATAGTACTATAAAGAAAATCAAACCAATTTTTAAAATAATGACTTGGAATTTATATACATTAAATACTGAGAAAAAGAATTTTAAATATAGTGTTAAAAGTTTTAAAGAAGCAAAAGATAGTAAAAGAAAAAAAGGCACTTCTTATTCCCTGCCAAAGAGAGGATGAATTCTGATCAGGGGTCCCAGGTAGAAGAGTTTATATAAATAACTACATCAAGAAGACATATAGATTTGATTTCCTCAAAGAATAAAAAAACACTTAAATTTAAAATTTTGTTAACCAAGCAACTGTTCATCTACCAAGCAACTGTTCATCTACACCTCTGAATAGCATACAGTATGCATGCATATATATGTATATTTATTTGTAAGACTGATATGAGAATATACATGATATATCAATAAAGGGATTATAAAATAGCATTTCACAATGAGATAGATTTATGCTTTCACATGTATGTTTGCCAAGAAAAAAATGTAAAAGTATTTGAGTAATAGTTATGTGATGGACATACAAATTGTGTGTGTGTGTGTGTGTGTGTGTGTGTGTGTGTCTGCACATGCATGTGTGTGCAGGTTCTGAGACTTGAACTCAGTGGCTGGGCACTATATCTGAGTTTCTTTTGCTCAAAGCAAGCTCTGTATCACTTGACCCACAAATCCAATAAGAGTCTCAGACTTTCTTGCCTGGGCTGGCTTTGAAACCTGATCCTCAGATCTCAGTCTCCTGAGTAACCAGAGTTATAGGCATCAATCCCTGGTGCCTAGCTTAAATGTCTTTTTAATTGCGATTATTTTTCTAAAATGAACACATATTTCACATGTAACTTTAAAAGGTCTCAAAATAAACATGACTGCTAATGGTCACTGTTCTTTAAACCTGCTCTTGAGTGTTTGAAATGATTTCCACACTGACCACTACAAAAAGAGCCACAATAATATTGTGGTAGTGAGATACTATTCCCAGTGAAACATTTTGTTGTTTCATGTGTTTCCAGTGAAACTGAAATGGTGAAGAAATCACACTTAGATCTCTATTGTCCATAGCATGCAAATTTATTTCCCAAAAGGAATTTTGCTTTCATATAAGATATATGAAAAAAATAATTCTTGGAAGACACACTTTTGGAACATTCTACTCTTCAGTGCAGGACTTGGATAAAAGACGCATTGAATTGGCAAAGCATTGGGCTAAGAAGCTTGCTAAGGGGAAACAGAAAGTAATATATATATATATATATATATATATATATTTTTTTTTAATCATGTAAGACCAAGCAAGAGTATTGGAAGAAATAGCACAGTTTCATGTAAATAGGATATGGATGACATTATGGATGTTGAGTCCTAGAGCTGTACTTTGACAGGCTCATGTTTGGAAGACAAGTCTTACTTACTGGATGGGCGGATGACAATGTTGTTGG
The DNA here is from genome assembly GCF_023159225.1 of Perognathus longimembris pacificus. Classification (NCBI taxonomy): domain Eukaryota; kingdom Metazoa; phylum Chordata; class Mammalia; order Rodentia; family Heteromyidae; genus Perognathus; species Perognathus longimembris. The sequence continues at coordinate 100,578,882 of NC_063162.1, read as the reverse complement.
AAATGGCGGCTCCTCGCTCATTCCTTGCTGTACACTGATAGACTCCTTCATATGTTTCTGCTTTCCCTTCGCTCATGATGTTGATTATGAGCGTTCCTGAGCCAGGTTTCATGGTAACCAGAGGGTCCTTATCTATGTCAAAATGAGTCCCATTACGTGTCCAGGAAAAGCTGCTCAATACATGAAGAATTAAGTTTGTCCATGGTCCAAAAAAATAGAATTACTTATAAAAAATTCCCTAACAGTTATGTGGATTTCTAGAAATAACTAGTAGATCTTAATATTAAGTAAGAGAGTAATAGGTCCACTTCTGTAAAATATTGCATTGAATCATGACTTAGAAAAAAGTACTGCTTATACATTTTGAGGTACACATCTTTTCTTAACATCAGCTCAAATCTAAGATAAATTACTTGCTAATTTTTTCCTAAGAAACTATAAGAAACAGGTCTCCCAGTCATACATCTTTGAGCTTTATTAACATTTTTTGTTACAAATTCCATTCTGCATAGGGTGAATAACCTGTCTATAAAAATGTGTTCTTGGCTGAAATGTAACATAAAAGGCCTTCACAGGTGTTACCTAGGTATTGAAAATTGATCAGACTGATTTTAAGTTACCAAAATAAAAGGTGGAAGTTGGGAGGAGGAAAAGAATTATAACTTCTGTGGTATCTTAACTGTTATATATTATAAGTGGTAATAAGTCATACTACTATACAAACTATACTTGTTTATTTTATTCTAGAGATGATTTTTATGAATACTTAGAAGGTATGCCAAATTGTTAACTGAGATTCCTCTTTCCCAGTTTTATTATCACAATAAAAATCCAATCCTGCAGGAAATGGATGGATCTAGAACAAATCATGTTAAGTGAGGTAAGCCAAACTCAGAGATACAAACAGCATATGTTTTCTCTCATATGCAGAAGCTAGATCTAAAAATACATCAGTACATAATAAATTATACAGATCTCTAGGCATTCATACATAGTGAGACCAAAGGAGGATACTCTTGAGAGGAACAGAAAGACACAATTCCTATGTGCATCTGATCACACAAAATAATATTCATGAAAATGAACTCCAGGAAATGGAAACAAGTTTTTTTATGCTGTTTTTCTTTTCTTTTTGTCCTGTATGTTCGTTTGTATGCTTTTGGGAATGTAGGGGAGGCACAGAAATGGAGGGACGAAAGGTGAACAAAAGCAGCAATGGACATTGTGTTGAAAATGAACTATACAACTTGTCAGTGGGGGTGGGGGGGAAAAACTTGGAAAGAGGAAAGGGGTGACATTGTTCAAAAGCACGTTCTCTTTACTTGACGTATGTAACTCTAACCCCTTTGTAATCACCTTTATAGTAACAATAAAAATGTAAAATAAAAGTGAAAAATAATAAAATAAAAATCCAGTGCGCCGCCCCCCCCCCCCACATTCAACCCAACATATCAGATAGTGCTGTGAAGGGGAAATCCTGCCTTACACAGTTGTAGGAGGTATTGAGTATGATGAGGAAGTAGTACACCAACAAAGGACATCACATCAGGGCTTTATGTGTTAGGAGGTTTTCAATAACAGGGAAGATACTGTTTTGAAACACATCTTTGATGGAGGTTTTGATATACATGGATATTTAGAAGCAATTAATTTTCTTTTTTGCAATTAATTTTCTTTAGATATGAGTTTTATTAAAGTCTACAATTGACAAGCTTGGAAATAAAATAAGAATTTTACTTCTTTTTTATTTAGAAATTACTAAGTTTAAATCCATTAATTAAAAATCATTACATCTGATTGTTACAGTTACATGATGGCAGTAATAGAAATCTTACATAAGACTGCAGTAGTTAGAGGCGATCTACTATGGGACTTTGGATATGTATCAAGCATGACTAGGCATCAGTTTCCCATTTGTAAAATGTACTGGTTGGATTGGATTTTGTAGGGTTTCTGCCAACATCCATAGGGAAAGTCTCCTGACAAGTTTAAGAATAATGTGGGAGAAAATGAGGGAGGGATGACACTGTTCAAATAGAAAGATACTCATTACCTGACTTATGTAACTGTAACCACTCTGTCATCACCTTTACAATAAAATTTAAATTAAAAAAATAAAAAAATTAACAAACAAATGCCCAAACCAAAAAAAAAAAAAAAAAAAGAAGTAATTTACGGCAATTCTAAAGGCAGGGTAGGACAGTACCCCTGGAAATCATGGAATTCAATTAATGCCTTTTATTTAAAACAGATAAGAACACTAAAGCTCAGCGAATAGAGATTTGCCCATGTCTTCAGGCTATTAGTTCAAGAACCAGGGCCAGAGAACCCTGTCCATGTTTCCCAACAACTTACAAGCATTTTAAAGACAAGTATAAATATAGAAATGCAAAGATGCGAGTTTTAAGAAGAACAAATTGGCTAATTAATTCAAGAGACAAAACATGAAGCTTATAACTGCTACTTTAGAAATATTAACCTAGGAAGCTACCTTCCATATCTTTGAAAAGCTGAAATAGGCCAAGGAGTTGGTTAGATAAACAAGAATAATCTAGTCAATCATGTTTAAAATATCTAACCCTGAAACTGTTCTGTATGCCTACTATATTCTTTTTTGTTTGTTTGTTTGTTTTTTTAAGAAAGAAAAGAGATTTTATTCAAACTATTTAAGTAGGGAAGAGAGACTGAGGTTAGCCCTACTAAAACAAAAGGCAAAATGCTTGAGTTGGTGAAGCCAGTGATGAAGTACAGGGAGCTTTGCACGCTGAGCTGGGTGGGACTTACATTTGTTCCTGAGTTCACATGTATTTTCCTTTGTGATGATGCCACTGACTTTGGTAGTTGATGCACATTCATCACAGGACTCTCCTTCACCTTAAAACTGGAACATGGTGACAGTTTCCTTCTTGATACATATAAAAGCATTGCTCCCAAGTGCTTGAGAATGACAGTCTTGGGTTGTAAGTCTTGCAAGAAGCTTTATATGATTTAGTGTGCTTATATTTTTTGCTGGTCTTAGGGTTTGAACTCAGGGCCTGGGCACCGTTCCTGAGCTTTTTGGCTCTAGCCCTCTACCACTTGAGTCACAACTCCAATTCTATTTGTTTGTTTGTGGTTAAGTGGAGATATGATACTGTTTGTTTGTTTTTTGTTTGCTAGTCCTGGAGCTTGAACTCAGGGCCCGAGCACTATCCCTGGCTTCTTTTTGCTCAAGGCTGGCACTCTACCACTTGAACCACAGTGCCACTTCTGGCTTTTTCTATATATATGTGGTGCTGAGGAATCAAACCTAGGGCTTCATGTATATGAGGCAAGCACTCTACCACTAGGCCATATTCCCAGCCTGCCTACTATATTCTACAAAACTTCCAGACTTATTGTTATAATCAGAGAGGTCCCAGAGCCTCTCCTCAATTCTCTAAGAAAGCAGAAAGCATTCTTACCTTGGAGGTGGCTTTCCTTTGGCTTCGCACTGGATGACGATATTCTCCCGAGGGTCAATGATATAGTCTTTTGGAGACTGTTGTGTGATGGTGGGAGGTTGTACCACTTAATTACAGAAGAAAGAACAAAAGAAATGAATCTTTTTATATTATAGTAGCAACCAATTCTCTCCCATTAAAATCACTTGCTTTCCATTAAGTGTGATCTAAATATTTCTAATACTGTCTATTGTGGCAGCAAGTACTTCAGTAAATTTTCAACCAGAATTCACCCAGTACCACAAAATCAATACATAACTTCCTATCTGTAACATTATACACACTCACAAAAATCTATTTTCCCACACTAAAAGTGTGGCAAATTATTACCAGTATAAGCCTAATACCCAAACAAATTTCTCTGATGTAACAATGAGAAATTCTGATTTCTTTGGTTCAAATGATATCTTTGAACCAAATGTAAATTCTGAGATAGATTTGAATCTTTCTTTGGAAGGAATAACTGAATTACAGTTCATTAGTGTGCTATGTAAGTTAATGTTGCGATATATATATTTGATAAGCTAGCATTACAAAAGATGGTTAATTCTTTGGATTTAAGCTTTAGAGCTAGGAGGTGGGTCAATTAAGAACAAAAATAAAGAAGCCTTATTTAGACAGTCAATAGACGTTTCTATTTCATTCTTTAAAGAATTGTTTGATGCTTATTATGAAATTGTAGGGGGAATTCTAATTATTACTTTTAATTTGGGGTGGTAATGGAGTTGAACTCAGGGCTTTGCATTTTCTAATTATGTCTCCCACCTCTCTTGCAAAAACTCCAGGGAGAGCTATTTACAGAGGGGTGCTTTCAACCAGTGGCCATTTTCTGCCACCTGCCCAGGGACAGTGGCTGTACCTGAAGACAATTTTGGTTGCTGCAACTAATAGGTAGAGGCAAGAGTTATTTCTAAATCCCTAACAATGTAGTGGAGAGTTCCCCACAATAAGACTGAGCAGTGCTAAGCTGTTAAACCATGCTCAGGCCACATGTGAATGGGGCAAGGCAGTGGACCTGCTCTGGCATGCTCTCTCCTGCATCAAGCAACTTTCCCCTAAGATCCTCTTTTGAACTCTTGCTTCCTTTTCTTGATGCTTTGACACCCTGATCATTTCAATCTTTCTTATTCTGGATCTCCCCTGTCCTTTCTGCCTATATTCCATGCTATCTTTGTGAAACATCTTTCACCCAACAATCAGGCACTTCCCAAAGCCCTGCTCTTGGTCTTTCTTTGTTGAGGTTAACTGTTTGCAGGGCTAATTCATCAGCCCTGCATTCAATGTCTCATGTATCTGTACACATGGATTTTTTTTCCTTCTTCCTTCTTCCTTCTAGTCTTCCTATAAATCTCTAGATATCCCATTGCAAGTTACCTTCTGATCTAAAGTAGAGATCAAAAGCTAAAGTTTTTATCATCACCATTTACTGTATATAAATTACATATAGATGATTTCCCTTCCTTTTAGCAATGTGCCAACCTGTCATCTTTCATCTAACCCAGGTCCTCTTCCCAGTTTCTGTCATCTACACAGAGCTCCCTTCATTTTAGAGTTGTCAGTTTCCAGTGCTGGTTAGCAGTTTGGTCTGGGGGTTCAGATCTTGTTTCCCTTTAGTAAAACTAAATAAGTTTCTGAAGTTTTGTAAGCCCTAGTTTTCTCAGAGGGAATCATGAGGTTTTAAAGTAGTACCTACAACTTAGGGCAACTGAGAAGAATTCATAAAATAATTGTGTCCAAACCTTAGTATATGCTATAGTAAAGCAGCTCACTGATATCTGCTATTTTAAAGTTGTTATCATAATTGTTCTTATTTGGGCCAGCTTCATCTCTGAGTAGTCAATTTTCAGGCTCTGGAAGTATAGAACTAGGGATAATATAAAAAAAAAACTTGATGTATACACACCCAAAATGGTAAACATAGGCAGTAGAGGAGGAGATTCTTGCACATGACTAAGTTCAAATTCTTTGCTTTTGTTGAGAAATGACAGAAGTATAAATTTAATGGTTCCAAATACAGAACTTCTCTTCATGTGCCTGCAGCTGATCTGATTGAGATGCTGTCCTAAGTGCCAGGGGTTTATCTGGAGATATCTTTTTTTTTTTTTTTTTTTTGGCCAGTCCTGGGGCTTGGACTCAGGGCCTGAGCACTGTCCCTGGCTTCTTTTTGCTCAAGGCTAGCACCCTGCCACTTGAGCCACAGCGCCACTTCTGGCCATTTTCTGTATATGTGGTGCTGGGGAATCGAACCCAGGGCCTCATGTATATGAGGCAGGCACTCTTGCCACTAGGCCATATCCCCAGCCCCTGGAGATATCTTTTTGAGCAGTGTTGAAGTCACATGACAATTAATAAATGCTTTGCAGTGTGATTCTCCTGATTAATCCAGCATCAAAGGAAAAACTTCAAATACCTGAAAACTCATTTTTTTAAACTAGGTGATAAATGCTGCACAGCTGTCAGAGACAGCAGGAATTTTTGCTTCGAGCAAGCCACTCAAAAAGGGATGTTGAGTGGGAGCTGCTTATCTTTTGCCCACTTCAAGACAACATTCCACTTGTCTTTGTTATAGCTACTGATAGTGCCTGGAAACACTTGTCTATACAAGTTAAAGTCTAAGGCAATAGATACATCTCCCAATGTTGGTAAAGTTTCTGCATACACCCACCTTCTAAAAGACACCAAGTGATGTATCTTTGTTCCAGCAAGCATTTGATAACACTTTAAACCAATTAACCATTGTTTAAATTTTATGCATTTTCTCATTAAAGTTACATCAGATGTAAACAAAACTTGGGGTTAGTAGAGCAGAATCTTGGTAAAAGTAAAATCCAAGTCTTCACAACTCATGCAAGTAATAAATTACATTTGCATCTTGGGATTTAAAGGCAACACTTAAAATAGACACTCATCAGAAAACGAAAAACTGGCACTTTAACTCATAGGATTAATTCAAAAACTCAAAGACACATTTTCACACTGCCTTAGAAAGACACTGCTTATAGAAAGACACTTACAGTCTTCGAGAAGTTTTTCTTTTTCACCATCAATAGCAGCAGGTGAGTGGGCAAACAAGATTAAAGAAAACCAGATGTTAGTAATGAGAACGTTAGAACCCTGTAGATACTAGGCATTTCTGCCTATTTGGTTTGACCTAAAATCCTACATAGCAAAAGTGAAGCTGTGAAGCGGCAAAAGAAAGACACTTTCATTCATGATTTTATTTGTTCCTGTAGCAGCTTCTCACATTAGCATACAGAAGAACAAAGACAATGTTGCAGGCACAGGGAATTGGAATGGTTAATTCTATTCCATGCACATTGTGCTGGACTAGTAATTATGTTCAATTTGAAAAAATAGCAGAAATATACAATTAATTTGAGTTGTCACATACTGTGTACTGTCTGATCTTATTATTCTAGACATCACTATGTACATGGTAATGATATCTAACAATGGGACATTGCTATAGTGACAACTCCCCATCTAAGTCATATTCTGAAATAAGTCAATACTAATTTTCTAGTTTTATATTTGTAATCCAAGTTGGTAAACTGAACTCTTATTTTTAGACAGTTAGCACATTTCTGCTTTGAAATTCTTCAACCACCCCAGATCTGAGTCCCACGCAAAAAGCAGAACAGGGGCAAGAAAGAAATCCCATTTGCATGTAATTCCAATCACTCTGCAGTGGTGCCTTGTCATTACTACTTGCAAAGGTTAATACAGGAGGGCCGGGTTTACTCCTGACTTTCTTTTCATCATGGTATGTCTCTTCTCCATTAGCAGCGATAATTGAGTTAGCCCTAGGTGCCTGTTTCCCTCTGATTGTTTGATTGAACAGTCAGATTAGGGAGGAATATATTTAACATGAAAGAGAACAAAAGCATTTCTTTCAAAAGTGTTTCCTTTCCTTTTCCAGGATATCTGTTAGGGTAAATGCTTATTACTTAGGCTTTCAAGCTCCAGTGGGTTAAAGCAAATGCATGCATACATATTATACACATATATTACTGGTATGCACTTGTATTAAATTGAAATTAAAGACATTTGATGAATATTTCTTATAATAAGGAACAAATAAGATTTTCTTCCACTTGCAACTCTAGGAAGCCAGCAAAAGGAATGAACAGAGTGTATAGTAAACCACATCTCTTCTTTCTTCTGTCTTCCCATTGGCAATTCTTTCTATGTCCAAGAAAGACATCTCAAAAATTAAATAGCCCCAGGAAAGTGGTATCTTCCTTGCACCTTGGAAAGCTTGCCAAACAGATGTTCTATTCAAGAAGCTAATGGATTTAAAGGGGTCATGCGGATTAGGGATAAAGGATAAATCAATTCTGAAGTACAGTAATTGTTCAGACTTGAAATTCTGCTTCCCACTGCAGAAAACATAACCAATCAGAACCTAGCATGATCTTTGTTTATCACAACCAGTCTGTCTAGTCCAGGGAGCATAGGCTATGTATTTTACCATTAGGAAAAGAGTGGCTAATAAGCAGCCATTGAGGGATGCTCTCTTTTAATGATTCTGCATACTACTTGTCTTATTCTCAAAAATCTGCATCTTGGTCTTCAATCATGAAGTTTAAGCCAAACAAACAAACAACCCCCCCCCCACCCTTAGTGTTCTCTAGGCTTGTAGATTAAGGTATTTTTTGAACTCAAATTTTCATATGCAAAATGAGAAATTGAAATAAGGATGCCTTGTATGAATGAAGAGAAATGAAGTATGAGTATTCTGTGGATACAGAAAGGGTAGGCTGGAGAAAACATCCTCTTAATTCCTTCAGAGAACTCAACAAACAAAGGGGAAAATGATGTGGTGAAGGAGGGAATAGGCAGCTCTTGTCAAGTAGTCAGTGTGGTTGGTTATCTTGTAGGACTACTTCTAAGAAGAGCTGACTGCTAGGAGGGCCCAGGGAAGTCACCCAAGATCCCCCTTCTCAGGTCATCCTTACCACGGTGTGCAAAAGATACCTAAAGGGAAGAAGGATAATGAAAGGGAGAGGGCATCTGAATATTCAGCCATTTCAATGATCATTTCTACAGCGTGAGTCTTTATAAATACCAGGTGCTGAAGGTAAAAGCCAAATTAATTTTAATTAGCTTTGCAGTATTACACAGACACCTTCATCCACACAGTCTAGGGTGATGACGAATGCCGAGGTTTTGACTCCTGGGTCTAAGAGCTTTAAAACGTCAATACTTACGATCAAGAGGTACTTCCAGTGCACTAATCATCTGGCACAGGAAGAGAATCAGGGGCACTTTGCCTGCCGATAAGCGCTTCTTTTTCGGCATTATTTTAAGCTGCATTAGCTTCACTCCTGCTGAGACCCAAAAGTTGAATTTCCTTTTCTTCTCTCACAAAAGACTTGCATGCAACACTGAAATAATTTTTCATTCAGGGATCTAAAAAAAGGATAGGAATAATAATTGTAATATATTAAAAATAAAAAGGAAATGAACAGTAGAAGTCCACAGAATAGGGAAGCAGCTCTGTATTATACATGAACTCTAAAAGGAAACTTAACTTTTAAATATTTAACTCTCAAAGACTGGAATAGTCATTTATTCATAAATCATCTAAAACCAATTCAGAACCATTTGCAGTGAGGGCAAGCCAAAGCTGTTCACTTCCCCATCCTTGTGATTTTTCCATTTAAAGTATTTGTATTGAAAGTTCTCAGAGGCTACCATATCTTTCTTAACAGATCAGGAAAATGTACCTTTTAAGCCAGTCTGAAAGTGATCACTTTTACTTTAGAGGGCAGGCTGAATTTCTTTTCCATTCTGGAGGTCATCTCTTGGAATAGGTTAGGATATCTTTGCAAGATTTCTTCAACTGCCAAATGCAGATTTACCACATGAACACTGAAGATCCAGGCCATCTTTCACTTATGTTACAGTCACCTACCCAGCTTGGCTCTGCATTTCCAGGCCTTCTTCACTGCTGTTTCCCTTCTTTTTTTTTTTTTTTTTTTTTTTGGCCAGTCCTGGGCCTTGGACTCAGGGCCTGAGCACTGTCCCTGGCTTCTTCCCGCTCAAGGCTAGCACTCTGCCACCTGAGCCACAGCGCCGCTTCTGGCAGTTTTCTGTATATGTGGTGCCGGGGAATCGAACCTAGGGCCTCGTGTATCTGAGGCAGGCACTCTTGCCACTAGGCTATATCCCCAGCCCGCTGTTTCCCTTCTTGACAGTGTTCATTAATTCCTTCTTTGGTTAAATATTGGTAGTAGCCCTACACTATCAACTAAAGCTCACTAGTTCCTTAAACAGGCATTAAAATAAACCCTCAGTGCTCTGGCCTTAATTTATCCTACCAACTTTACTCTCCTTCCATTTCCATATAATTAGGTTGTTGTTGGTTTTTTTCCTGTGGGATGATTTGTTTCTCCTATCTTTTTGTCATTGTTTATTATATTCTCCTTACCTGGAATGCCTTACCCACCAAATTTCCTTATCACATTCTACTTGTTTCTTATAAGTCAGGTAAAAGATCAGCTCTAAGAAACACTGGCGGATTACCCAGACTAGAAGTCATTTCACCATCATTTCTGAATTCTGAAAATCATTTGTTTTAAGCATCACAAATAGTATTTAAATATGTAAATTAATAGGCTGTGTGTGTGTGTGTGTGTGTGTGTGTGAGAGAGAGAGAGAGAGAGAGAGAGAGAGAGAGAGTGTGTGTTGTGCTCTCTCCTCCTGCTCCTCAACAAGGATTGTGGCTCAGCTCTGTATCCTTCTTCTGTTACCTATTACATGGAGAAGAACGATATCACAACAATCACCAACTAGAAAGACAGACTTAATTCTTCATGTTTTCTCATTTATGAAGATAGGCAGAGGTGACTAAACAGTTCTCTTGAGTACATGGGAGGTAGTATTTCCTATAATCTTAGTCACAGAATTATTCGTATAGTTGTGTAATTTTTTACATACATCTTTTCTATGAACTGGAAAATTTCAGGATTGCATCTCTCCTGTTTCCCACTGCTTCCTGACAGCTCATCAGAGTGCTCACAGCATAGAAAAAGAATGAACAAACATTGTAAGACAAAAAAAATGACAAAGAAGAAAGGAGAGGAGCTATAAGATTTAGAGGTTGGAATTATATTCAGATAATCTATCATCTACCCTAAGCTATAGTTTTATTTATGCCATTTACTTTGGAGATCCAAATCAATGAATGTAGTCAAATTAGTTGTGATATCATGCTAGTGTACAGAGTAAGGCTTAAATGTATATAAAAAGGAAAATAATGCTGATAATATTTTTTTGCAAATGAAAAACAGATTAAAATACACTATGATACTTCTTACATGACAAATACCAAGAAAAATGTAGCTAATAGAGAATCATGCTGAAACAAATATTATTTTGTGAATGAAACATCTATACTGAGTGATTTCGTATATGAGACAGGAAATTTCTATTTCTGTATCATGATGCATAAATGTTCATGTCCAGAAAACATCGAGGAAGCTCATATAATAAGCATTTCTGACTAAAATATAAACCAGACTGTGTGTGCGCACGTGCATGTGTGTGTGCACATGTGCATGCATGCATGCTCTCAAAGAACATTCTAAATTCATACAAAAGTTTCACAGAAAATATAAATAAATAACACAAAATGTAGATAAGCATATCTTATATACTACATATACCAAGAAAAACAGCAGTTAAACTGAGACACAAATGGCATATCTGCCTGGTTCCTATGCCATGTTAATTAGGCTGATTAGATTTGAGTGCCTCTCTCTCTGAAGAAGTTGAATACTTTCCAAAATCTATACTAATACATTGTAATGTCTGTGATCTCTTAAACAGCTACATAGAGTTTCTAAATTCTTTGTTTGCTATTTAGTTTGCTTAGTTGCTTGAACTATTCAGCTTTCAAAACACAGAAGACTATGAGGCAGGCGACTTCATGTTAAACAAGCACCAATCAACCTTTTTACCTTTTCAGAAATACACATATACATAAGACCATGGTGTGTTTAAAGAAAACAATGAGATTTTTAAGAAAAATTGAGCAAGCACTTACTTAAAGAGACATGAGAATATCTATCCTCACACTGCTGGAAGGCCAGGAACTATGACAACTGATGATGTACTCTCTCCTCAGAAGTTATATGTTAACTGCACCGTTAGCCACAAAATAGTCTCTAGAAGTTCTTTTAGGGGAGGACAAAGCAATGATCCAGCCCATCCTTTGAAACCTAGCCATAGAAAAACACCCACCCCTCCTACATCTGCCTTCATAGCAGAAAACCCAATGCTCAAGGACAGCATTAAGAACTCAGCACTCAATCAAACTTAAAATCAAATACAGCCACAGAAAATTGAGCTTTCTCTCAGTGAGAGTAATGTGCTCTGAATGCCTCACAAAGATAAACTACTACTTTGCTTTCTCAGTATTGATGTAAACACCCTGCCCTAGCAGGAGCCCCATCTGCCTCTACTTTTCCTTAGAAGAGAGTGGTCTCTCTTTAGTGATAATTGTAGACCAAATCTTAACTCTTTATGTAACTATATTAATACATACAAAACCCTCAATATAAAATAGAACATGATTTTTTTTTTTTTTTTTGGCCAGTCCTGGGCCTTGGACTCAGGGCCTGAGCACTGTCCCTGGCTTCTTCCCGCTCAAGGCTAGCACTCCGCCACTTGAGCCACAGCGCTGCTTCTGGCCATTTTCTGTATATGTGGTGCTGGGGAATCGAACCTAGGGCCTCGTGTATCCGAGGCAGGCACTCTTGCCACTAGGCTATATCCCCAGCCCCAGAACATGATTTTTAGTTAGGTCTAAGTAGTATGTTAGGTTGCAGTTTTCGAAAAACAAACTGTATGTAGCTATTTAAGAACTCACGGGGCTGGGGAGATGGCCTAGTGGCAGGAGTGATGTGAAGTCCTGGGTTCAATTCCCCAGCACCGCTTATACAGAAAACGGCCAGAAGTGGCGCTGTGGCTCAAGTAGCAGAGTGCTAACCTTGAGCAAAAGGAAGCCAGGGACAGTGCTCAGGCCCTGAGTCCAAGCCCCAGGACTGGCAAAAAAAAAAAAAAAAAAAGAACTCATAGACATTATAATGTATTTTCTCTTGAGAGAAAAATAAATTTTTATTTTCTTTCTAAGAACAAGAGTTCTTAAGTATGCAACAAGACAACTACTTTTCTTTGGCTTAGTATAAGCCTTTTGTCAAAGCTTTAGGGTTTTTTTTCTTTTGAAATATATAGTCAGTAGTACTTTATAATTTTATGTGAACTTAAGGCAGAAAAAGTAAGGGAATCTTACTCCAAGTGCCAGTGGTTCACACCTGTAATCCTAGCTACTTAGGAGGCTGATATCTGAGGAATGTGGTATAAAGCCAGTCGGGGCAGGAAAGTCTATGAGACCCTTATCTCCAATTAACCACCAAAAAAGCTGGAAGTGGAGCTGTAACTCAAGTAGTAGAGCACTAGCCTTAAACAGAAAAGCTCAGGGACAGTGCCCAGGCTCTGAGCTCAAGCCCCAGAGCTTGAGCATCCTCCTCCAACCCCCCACCTTACATGCACGCAAACATGCAAAAGAAAAAGCACGGGAATCTTTAATTTATTTCTTTCATAATGATGAAAAGTATTTTGAGGATTTTTTTTCCTTTCTGTTTCTAAGGATTTCTATGTAAATGGGAAAAACTTCTTTCCATGAACTTAAATGAAATGTGATATTAAAGAGCTTTACTGGGTTGGGAATACGGACTAGTGTGGCACGAGTGCTTGCCTCCTATACATGAAGCCTGGGGTTCGGTTCCCCAGCACCACATATATAGAAAATGGCCAGAAGTGGCGCTGTGGCTCAAGTGGCAGAGTGCTAGCCTTGAGCAAAAAGAAGCCAGGGACAGTGCTCAGGCCCTGAGGCCAAGGCCCAAGACTGGCAAAAAACAAAACAAAACAAAACAAAACAAAACAAACAAAGAGCTTTACTGTTTATTTATCTCTACTCTTGATTATTTTAAGTATCAGAGTGATCTATTATCTGAAGATGAGAATATAGTCTATACATCCAAATGTGTTTTCATCAGTGGTTGTATATCACTAAGTGAGTGTGGCATTTTCTAACTTTCCTTCCATAGTCTCATACTCAACTCTGTGACTGAACATGGGCCATGGCTGACATTCATGTTCTTACTCTGTTAGCAAACATACATTTTAAATTTTTAAATTCGTACTCACAGGTAATATAACAAGGCTTCATTGGTACTGGAATGAACTAGGAATGTATTTCAATACACGGGCACAGGCCATTTTGAACATAGTCACCCCTTTCACTACCAGGTTCTCATCCCCCCATTGCCCCACCTTTTCAAACATTATCTAGTGGGTTTTACTATGCTGCCATGATGTCACATCCTTCCATCCTCTTTCAGTATCTCCTTCTTCCCACACCTTTCACTCTGATCACTCCCCTTCTAGATAGTGACAATCTCCAGTTTACATGCATGATGCACAAGAATTACTTTACTATTGTCATCATCATTTTAGATCTATATGCCCTAAATGAGGGATCATATGCAACATTTGGCGTTTTAAAGCTTGGTTTGTCTCATCCTTACAGCAAATACTTAAAGTATAAAAAGTGACTACCCTTGAGTTGGCTGCCAAAAAATGAAAAAGAGCAAATAGGTTCTGACTATCTACAGAGGATCTGCACAGGGGTGCACATAGCAGAGCCTCATGGGCCTCTCACACTGGATTGCATGTAACAGTCCTCCCTCAAACTGAACCACACACTGACCTTGGACTTTCAAAATAACAGCAAGTTATGACACTAGAGACAAAGCACATTCAAAAGTTAATTTAAAATTGGATGATACATGCACCTTGTACAGCATTCACAAGGTCCAAATGACCCTCAATTACAAAGTAAACAACCGATAGCCCAGATTCTCCCTTGGGAGGGAGTTCCTATTACCAAGTTTTGGGAATTCTTCTTGAGATATATCACATATAAATATCAAAATATATTAAACAACATTTAAAGGACATTTTGGATTTAAAAACAGAAAAGCTTGCAGACAATGAAGTTAGACCATAAAAATGCTGAAATATTTGGATGAAATCTTGTTAATTTTAATACACATGAAATTATGTGGACACTGGCTTTTCTATACTTCTTTTACTTGACACAGCAATGTCAAGAAGGGTAGTAGCATAACCGGAGTCCATGACAGAACTGAGAGACAAAAGATAAAATATGGACAATGGAAAGTCTACATGTATAAAAATAATAACAACCTGAGCAACGATGATGCCAGTTCCACGCTTTGCAGCCAGGTATCTGATGACAGTTGTCAGGATCAGCATTAGGTTCCAAAGAGCTGATTAGAAAGGATGATGGCTGGAGTAGAAAAGAAAAGGACTAGTTCTTAGGGAAGGAAAAGTGATATCCTTCTTATCCTTACCTCTAATTCAATCACAATCAGCAAACTGGAGGGGAGGAGACTACTCCACTCTTAATGCCTAACCTTGCTCAATCTCTCATCCTCACCAAGGCTAAAACAATCAATGTGGATATCTGAACAAAGGCAGGCAGCTGTTTAGAGCCTGTGAGATGACTTGGCAAGTTGTGTGGGATTGAAGAGTGACCAAATAAGTGGCAACAAATGTCTTTCTCATGCAAGGGTGAATAGCAGACAGGAAGAAAAAGTGAATCAGTAGTTCAGAGAAAGAACAATGAAAGGCAAAAGTCAAACAGAGGCAAGACAGCTTGAGCAACTGTGACTAAGCAGGGGTGTTAAAAGCAGAATGGGCAGCCATGGCCACTGGCCTCATTCTGTAGAAGCACAGAGAGATTGCTGAATGGCCATTGATGAAACACTGGACAGGTAATAAGCACCTGTCACGGTTGGACAATTATGCTTTAAATCTCTTGCTATCCCAAACAATGTTCCAGTTCTCTATGAAGTTTGCCCAAACAGTGCTTGTGGTTGAGTTGTCTCTGTTACTCTTTCATCTGTGTATTCCATAGCAAACCTTCATTGGTGTGGAAGGTATAATGCTACATTGGGAGCCCCCAGAAAATGGTCTTCCCAGTATCTCTCCTCTTGTGTCAGGCCCTCTCATGGTGATTTTGGGTTTGTCCATATGACATGCATTGACTACTTAAGTTTTAGCAAGTATTATACATGCAGAACTGTGGTAACAGTTGCACTTTGGGGCTTATCCTCTGTAGCAGTTCCTCTGTAAAGTCTGAACTATAAATAAAGAGAGGCCAGTGGAAAGAGACCTGAGAGCTGAAACATCATTTTGGACATGATGAACTCCAGATGAACTCCTAGCCGAAAGTAGTTAAGTAAGTGACCTGTTAAACCACATAAAAGAGAACAACCATTCTGTCAATTCTCAGAGTAGTAAGAAGCCATA
Organism: Perognathus longimembris pacificus; assembly: GCF_023159225.1. Lineage (NCBI taxonomy): Eukaryota > Metazoa > Chordata > Mammalia > Rodentia > Heteromyidae > Perognathus > Perognathus longimembris. The sequence continues at coordinate 100,562,995 of NC_063162.1, read as the reverse complement.
AACTGTTCTTGTCTTAAGGAAGAGAATTTTGGGGTGGCTTATTATATAGCCATAGGTATCTGCAACACTGCATTAGCCAAAGGGCACACACTTAAGTTATATTCTCTCACAATACTTAAACTTTGAAATAAAGAGTAGAGCATCAACATTGACTCAAGCTTAGTATAAATTTCCTTATGTGATGGAGGATCATTGCCTAATTTATTTTCTTATATGTCAATTTATTCCGCAGAAAAGTAGAACTTAAGCTAGAGATTGGGGTGAGAGTGCAATGATGTTTGCCTGTCCTCCTACCCTTGTATCTCCATATATCATATAAATTACACTTGAATTTTGCGTGTGTGTTCTGGTACTGGGGCTTGAACTTAGGGCCTTGAACTTTTGCTCTGTTTTCATGCCTGGCACACTATCACTTAATCCACAACTCCATTTCTGGCTTTTTGCTTAACCAGCAGGAAGATCACAGTCTTTAGGATTTGTCTGTCCAGACTATCTTTGAATTTCAACCCTCAGATTTCAGCCCCCCAATAGCTAGGATTATGGGTGGCTACTCAGTGCCTGGCTCACACTAGAATCTTGAAGGTGCTTAGCTCCAGCTCTATTTTTCCCTCACTCTCCCACCAGACAATAATATGAAAGAAGAGGGAAGGCAAAGAAAGAAGACAAAGCACAGACATAGAGCTATTTCTTCATTACAAGGTCCACTTCCCAATTATTTACTTCAGATAATATAAGAGAATAATGGAAACTAAGGAACTGGTCTAATGGTGAACTCTGAAATTTAATTATGAATAATACTGTTGAGAGTAACACATTTGAAAACATTTGTAGATCTATTTAAACAAGTGGTATCTCTGTTTATCTTCCTATATAGTATAATGTCTAAAATATCACTGAAAAGAGATAAGGATATGAAGTGGTTTATTAAAATTTCAACCCAAATAGAAAGGTCATGTGGATAGGTTACTAGGACTCTAACTATACTATCCCTTATCTAGTTGTTGAGCAAACAACACGTGGACAAATGGTAGCTATTTAATAATAGATAATATCACTTTGAGGGCTGGGAATATGGCCTAGTGGAAAGAGTGCTTGCCTCGTATACATGAAGCCCGGGGTTCAATTCCCCAGCACCACATATACAGAAAACGGCCAGAAGTGGCACTATGGCTCAAGTGGCAGAGTGCTAGCCTTGAGCAAAAAGAAGCCAGGGACAGTGCTCAGGCCCTGAGTCCAAGCTCCAGGACTGCACCCCCCCGCCACAAATATATATCACTTTGAAATGCATGGCAGGCATTATGTCACATTTCCAAGGTAAATAGTATTATTTTTGCTGGGTAAAATGAACCATTTCGGACATGTTTAGAGTGCACCAGAGGACATAATAGATGGTAGCACAGCTGACAGAATTATACTACTGTAAGGATGTAATATAGAGGTTTTTTTACTTAACACAGTACAACTTATATCTCACTCATGCTAAAGTCCATGGTGTATAAAGATTTCTGCTCCAAGCAGACAGGCTCTCATTTTACGATACTGTCATCTCAACAAAGTCTTACGTTCTTTGAGGGACTCTAACTTTCCTCCAGCTAGCAGTACCAAACACATCTTTTCTCACAACCCATTGACCAGACAGACTCAGTGACTCCAATCACAAGAGAGACTGGAAACCATTAGGATGCACAAGGAATATGAGTATGTACTACTATTGTACCACCACAGAGAGCATGTTTAATCTCCAGTGAAACTAAAGTGCCTTTCTGGGGGAAAGGGTTTCACAAGGGACATCTTGTAGGATGGAAATCATATTGCTTTATCTCACTGATGAATCAGAGAGCAGAAAACTTGGGTGAACTATGGCTTCTGGTCTGTGTGGGTGCTAGTTGGCTGAAAACACCCCCTCTATCTTCCTCCCAGCTGCATTTCTGAATCATTCTTTTCTGTAATTGGCCTTTCCTCAAACATGGGTCTGGACAAGAGAGTTGGAGAGGCAAAAGATGCAGACCTACCAAACCCAAGGGACACCACTCTTGCCATATCACAGATTACTAAAAATCCTTACAGCAACATTTCAAAATAAATGTCCAAGCTATGCATAATCACAGCAGAAGCATGAAAATGAGGAGTAGAGACTGACAAGACATGAAAATTTATATTTTCCACTTGCTATCAGTGCTGGGGAAGGTATTATCATAAACTAAATAGCTGGAAATCCTTCATCCCAGCCAGAGGCTATTTCAAGTAAAGAACAAATCTCAGCTGCTTGCTGATATGCATTTGGTACTACAAAGGATTTACTAGTAAAACAGTAGAGCAGTGCATAAAATATTTAGCTCCTGGTACATGTAATTTTCTTTAAATGGATTCTGCTAGGAAAAAAGGTTTATCAAAAACAAACAAATCAGTAACTATTTGCTTCCCAGAAAATTTGGAAGATTTCCTCCAAAGAGCATCTTTCTTTTGAACATTTAGAATACAAATCAGTTTCCAGAAATGAAATATTAACTCTTCAGGAGGACATGTTCTCTGTACCACGTACATAAAAGTATATCTGTTGAAAACAACAGGTTCTATAATATACAGTTTAATCTAACAGCTTAACTAATAACTTACTTTGAAATACTGCTGTCTGTGATAAAAATGGTTTTTCAGGAGCCCCTTTTTCTCTGAAGAAGTCACACTCTCTGCTAATACCTATATGGACACCATACAACAGTATATCCTATTACACTAGTAAGGAAAATGGCAGTTCAAAGAACAGAAAAAATAGCAGGAAGAAAGCAATCTTGGTCCAATTATCCAATGCTCTGGAAGAATCAGGATTTTTTTTTAAAAAAAACAAACAAAAAAATCCACCTTTCTACATTGGTTGATAAAAGAAAGGTACTCATTACCTTACTTATGTAACTGTAACCAATAAATATTTTTTTAAAAAGAACACCAAATCTAGAATCACTTTGTATCTCTTCATTTGAGTGTCTTTGAAAATTTTCTTTTGTTGGAAGACTAAACATTTATTTTTCTAAAGAAAAATATTAGTACCCTTCTGGGAAGAGAATTGGAAGTGAGAAGGAAAAATGAGCTAAGAAGACAAACACAAAGCAGCAAAAGAAGAGATGTGGATGGAATACATGTACAATATGATTTTTGTGTGATTTCTTTATATACAAATTATAGTAATGAGCAAAAATGTGTAATGAATAATACTAGGGAAAATCGCTTCTTTGACATATTAACGGTATATAACAATCTGAAGAAAAAGCTTTACTTAGAAGACCTTTAAGAAAAGTGTATCCTTAGGATCTTGTTAAGGTCTCCCTGACACACCAAATTATGGGAACCAAATCTGCTGTGATACAAATGGAGCCAAATAAACCAGCCATCAATAGGGATAGCTATTTGAGATGGGGGGAAATAAAGAGACTGGAAATTGAGAAAAGAGACAGGTATTAAATTCTTCAAGACTGCTGCTTATTGCATCTGGACACAAGAAAGAAAGAGGACTTGGTATCAGTCATGTGTTCGTGTCTTAACAAAGAGAGGAATGATATAAGTAGGCCATGCAAGCCTGGGCATAGTTTCCCATCATAAAGGAATGAGCCTGGAGCTTTCAACTCAGATACAGCACTAGTGTGTATATCTGGACATTGCTTGCTGGATCTTTCTCAGCCAAGCCACTTGGGGAAATTAGAGAGGCATTATCTCTGGGAAAGACAACTCAAAAGTCTGGAGACATACCCAACAGTTTAAAAATAAGAAGGGTAGGTGAAGAACAAGATTCAGGTAGGAGGCAGCAGAACAGATCCAAGAGAGGCAATGTGAATTATATTTGAGACAAACAGACGGGGGAGGCAGAACCTGGCAACATTCCCAGAGTGAAGGGACTTTATGGGTGTTTTTCACAGGGTACTTGGTATGGAGCATGCTCAGGAATGGGAAGAAACCACAAAAGGTTCTATCCCTACCTATTAGCTGGCTCTGGTTATGGAGGTAAGCTCTGGGTATCTCTGGGAGCACCTTACTGGGTCAAGAGCATCATTTAAAATATGTCCAGTTAGTCTGACTGAAAAAGGCTTTCAAAATTTTGGTTTTATCTCATGTGGGAATCATAAATAAGAGCATCCCCAACCATTGCCAGAATATAAAACACATTGTTAGTCTCCAATTCCTCTCATAACCCTTAAACACTGTCCCGTGTGTGTGTGTGTGTGTGTGTGTGTGTGTGTGTGTGTGTGTGTGTGTGTGTGTGTGTGTGTGTGTGTGTTTGGAAGGTCTTTTAGAAATAGCTATAGCAGATCTGTAGCTTTATAGGAGCTCAGTGGTAACTTCATATTTTTGCCAGATTTGGCAGTAAGAACAAGTCACAAAGTGACTCTTCATATGTAACTAATTCCAGAGACCTAGTTTTTATGTACAGACATTGCAAATGGTACTTAAGCTACCAAGCAAACAAGCAGGAGAAGAAAAAAAATCATGTTTGAAAGATGAAGTTTTCATTTGAATCAAGAACAAAGGCCTGTGTGAAGACAAGCTTTAGATGGAGTGAAATTACTCTCCACACATTTCTCAATATTTTATTCAACAGAAGTAGCCAATAGTAGCAACCTCTACATTGTGCTGAATTTAACCTGAAGAACACCCCTCCAAAACTACGGAGAACAAGCCTGCTGCTGACCACAGCATAGCCAAGAGGATGGCAGGGCTGCATTTAAAGAGGAGAGCTCTCATTTTTACTTAGAAGCTTTAAGGCTAGTAGTAGAAACAGGTCTTCAAAAGCCTGGCCAAATGTTATATTAAAACATGTATTGAATCCTCATTTAAATGTCAGATTTGGGGATTCTGTGGTGAATTCAGCATAATTCATACCCCCGAAGTGTATATCTCTGGGCTTAGGAGTGGGAAGTGAGCTGTCTGAGAACCCAGACTGAATATAAAACAATGCAGTGAGTGCCCTGCTAACAGAGGCCCTGGGTCTTCGGGGAGTTTGGAGCAGGATGTGTCCAATTCTGCTTTAGAGGAAAGAGTCTGAGAGTCTTGGAAGAGAAACAAGAATAGTTCTGGCAGGGAACAGGGAAGCTGAGAGTAGCCAAGCTGTAGAGGCACCAACATTATGGTGTATTTCTGACAAGTATTCACATGAGGCCAAAGGATACATAGTGAAAAATGAAGCAGAAATGTCCAGTAGTGCCTGGTTTGAGGGAACTTTAATGTGCAAATGAGTTTTGATTCTATTGTGATATCACATGGGTTTCAAAATACAAATACAGTGAGTTATAGAATTTTTGTTTCAAAAGGAACAAGCAAATAGTGATTTTCTTTTTTATTAATTTATTTATTGTCAAAGTGATGTACAGAGGAGTTACAGTTTCATACTTAAGGCAGTGAGTACATTTCTTATCAAACTTACCTCCTCCCTCATTTTCCTCCCTCCTTCCTCCCACCTCACCCCCCCCACCCCCGGCCACTACCCCATGAGCTGTACAGTTGGATTATGGCATATAGTTTTGTAAGTATTGCTATTGCAATACTTTTTGATGCTTCCCTTCCCTTTCTTAGTTCCAATAAACATATATACAATACCCAGGTACCAAAATCAGTAAAATCCTGGGGAAGAAAGACAAAAGAAAGTAAATGGCCATTTTCTTATATGCAGGAGATTCTAGAAACTTCCATGAAAATCAATTCAATCATCTGGGAATCGATTCTGCACAGATCACTGGCTTCTCAGGATGAGGTGGTCAGAGAGAAGATGGATGGCAAACAGGCAGAATAGAACATTTTTTCATAAGGCTTCTCTGGCCAATTTATTATTTAAAATGACAACAATATATCTAGCATCCTGCCAACTATCACTCCCATAAACATGAGACTCCACCCCACCCCCCCCCCCACAAACCCAGAAACTGCTAATCCCTGTGTTGTGGCATCCAGATGATTCTAAGTCCTTGTTTTAAAGAATAAAACTCAATTGTGCTTCCATCCTTAATATAAAACCTAAGAGAATAAATGGCTCTGTGGCTTTGGTTAGGTAATTATTAAATATGACACAGAAAAAAATGATAAACTGAATGTCATCAAAACAATTAAAAACTTGGTCTTCAAAAGACACCAATAAGAAAATGCAAAGATGCCACAGTGTAGGAAGGAAAATATGTATAAATTACTTATCTCATAAGAATTTATGCTACAACATATAGAAAAACAACAGAACTCAAAACTAGAAAGATAAATATCTCAACCAAAAAGAAGGCAAAAGGTATGACTGACATTTCTTCACAGAAAATATACAAATGTATAATAAGCTTATGAAAAGACATTTGGTACCACTAGTCATTAAGGGTAAGCAAATTAAAGCTGAAATATGCTACCACTAATAACCTCTCAAATAGGCATTCAAGCATATGGTAATATCCAAGGTTAGTGAAAATATAGAAAAATTAATTCTTATATCTTGTTATGGAAAGGTACAACCATAACCACTTTGGAAAACAATTTGGAAAGTTCTCAAAACTTAAAGAACCATTTTTCCATACAACCAAGAAATTTTACTACTAGGTACAAACCCAAGAAAGAGTCATGAAAACATATTATCTGTACAATAACTTGCAATCAATGTATACAGGACTAATTACATTAACCAAACAATTGGAAAATCAGTCAATGGAGAGACAATAAACAAAATAGGCTATGACTGTATAATGGAATACTACTCATCCATAAGCAAGAATGAAGTACTGATACAGGCAACAGCACACACCATAGATTAAACTCTCAAAACTATGCTAAGTGAAAGAAGTTAATCAGAAAAGACCACCCATAAGTCTACTTATGTCATACAGTTCAGTGTCTGCCTAGGGCTAGGATGGAACCCAGACTCACTGCCAGCTGGCTGGGGCACATTACTTTCAGCACATGGCAGTAGTCTCTAGATTGGGGCGAGGCTTAACAGTTTGGAGTATATAAGATATAGCTCAATAAAACTATAAGAATAATAAAGTAACTTGAACAGTCTGCATATTCCAAATTAAGAGACTTTAGAGGATATAGCCCTGCTAGCTATGGCTCTGGTAGGTGTGCTTTAATAGATAACACTCACCCTAGTATTAGTGTGAGTTAAATAACCCTATTTCTAAATAAAGAAAACAAAACAGTACTGAAAGAAATGGCAGAAAGCACATTAGTGTGTGAGTGAGTCTGACTTTTCTGAAAGAGATTTTGAAGGAATGGTAGATAGAAGACTATTCAAATGAAAATAAATAATCCCAATGAAAAGAAGTACATTTAACATTTTTTTAATAAAAAGATTCCTATCACCATCTGTAAATCAGTTTCCTTCAAGGAACACAGAACCATTTTCAATTTTTCTCAAAATGATTTTTATGATAAATTAAGCTTCACTTCTATAGAAGGTGGTTTCAAATCAAAATTACTTTTAGCATTACATTCATTTTCGGCTTATGGGTGGCACATGAGATTAAACATTAAGTCAGGCAGAGCGGATCTATTCCATCCAAGAATCAAATGAATGCATTTATTCCTTTAATTTTTACACACAACCTCCTCCTCCCTGTCTCTACATTGCCTGGCACACTGAGATTATAAACACTTGCAAAAGTCAATGCTATTTCTTTCTGTTTCAATAAGAAAAAATGATTTTCCAGAAGTAGCAAATAGGAAAAAAGAAAAGCATCAGGCTTTGTTCTGGGCAATCCCTTGCTTACACAGATCAGGAGCCTGGACTTCTATCTGTTGAAAGAAGAAGCGGTTGTCTGTGGTTGAGATGGAAATTTTGTCCATTTCCTTCCCTAGTTAACATCTTAAGCTCCAGCACTGAAAAATGCTCAGGGCATTCCCTTTGGAAAGCTGGATAAAATGGCAATTGTTCCCTTTGACCCAACATCCTTGCTTGCAATGTCGTCTCTTCATTAATCCCACCATCCCTGTTCTTGCTCTCACATTTCCCCATTCTTTAGGAACTATTTTATCTTCCCTTCATTCTCTTTCCAGCCTACATTCCATGGACAATTCTTCACAACACTTTCTGTTCCCGAACCAGTCTTTTCAACTCCTTTTTCCTTTTGTTTTCACATCATTACATTCTATTTTTTTTGTTTTTGGGGTTTTTTTTGGCCAGTCCTAGGGCTTGAATTCAGGGCCTGGGTTCTGTCCTTGAGCCTCTCTCTGATCAAGGCTAGCACTCTGCCACTTAGGCTCAGCATCACTTCCAGTTTTTTCTGAGCATTTTGTTAGAGATAAGGGTCTCACAGATTTTCCTGCCCAGCCTGGCTTCAAGCCGATATCCTCAAACCTCAGCCTCTTGAATAGTTAGTGTTACCAGGCATGAGCCACTGGGGCCCGGCTTCATTACAATCTTGATTAGGAAAATCCCAATTACGGGCAGCCTTGCCTGTAATAAGCCCCAAATCTCCATGTGACACACACACAAGTGGAGTAGAGTGACAAAGAAATGAGGGTTGGGCTGTAGAATCAGACAGTATTTTCAGTCCTTGCTTTATCATTTAGACCTTGCTGCATTGCTTATGTTAAATAAATACTCAACGACTTAGACTCCTCCCCCAACTCACCTCCCTCCAGAGCTGTTGCGGATAAGTAAGGAACAGGTAGTGCACAGCAAGGTGCCACAAACTTAGTGGATCACTCAGTAAATGATGACTATTACAATCATGCAATGCATCATACTATATTTACATAGCCTCGGCCTTTCTAGTTTTTCTTTTTACCCCCTTTGTCACAGCCTAACAAGCATACTGATCTCCATGTTTTTCACTACTGTTCCCTTTACCTAGAACACTTTTCCTATTTTCTACTCTACCTTTGCTCTCAGGGTCAGGATTCCTATCTTGCTACTGGCTAGAGACCAAAGGTCATTGTTTTGTAACACACAGCTCAAAACAGTGGCCAATGTCACACAGGACTATTTACATTCAAATTAGGTAGTGGTTGTCATGTTATACAATGCAAATTTTTAATTTTTTATCATTTTTTAAAATCATTTTTATCATTGTGGGAAGTCTGGCAGATTTCCTGCAGGAAAATGACTTTACTAGCTCTCTGCCAAAGAACAAGTGAATCTTCATAGAAGTTCTCATAGCTTCAGGTTTTGGGTACTGATTCTTTTTTTTTTTTTCCTGTATAAATTGTGAGCTTTTTCAAGAATCACACATATCAGTTTGACCATGCTAAATAAATTGAAAAGCTCCCACCCATTTAACTTCTATCTGCTAGAGGTAAAGAGCCATGGTTATTTTCAGGAACTGTTCCTCCTGGCTTTGTTTTATTTTGCTTCCTACTCTTTTCAACCCATGCTTAATCCTTTTTTATCCAGTTCCTGGCTTCCTTAACTCCTGGCCTCTTACCTCTCCTCTGATGTGTGTCTTCCTGGCTTGGCTACAGTGTTCTGCCCTGTGGCTCTTTCCATGGCTCCCCTCCCAAGTCTTTTCTTTCTCTTCTTTTGTAGGATTATACTTGTTTCAAGCCCCTCTAGATCCCTAACCAGTTCAGGCAAACACAGATGTAGACTATGTGGCTATGCTTAATAAAGATTTGTTGAAGAATTACTAGACAGACTACTATTTTATTAGGACTGAAGTCTAAAGGAGGAGGCAGAAGAGCAGAAAAGCTGGGACATAAGGAGAGGCAACATAGAGAAGTGCATAGAACTGCAGAGTGTGGTTCAACCCACAGATACACCTGAATGGCAGCCTCATCTTGTACTATATAGGGATCCTGTCCTATGCCTCCTGTCCTAGGCCTCACCAATCTCCAAAGTCCGCTCTGCACTCAAATATGAACAATTCTGTAGTTCAAGAGAGTTAGTGCTTTGCCTCTGACCACTGGAGCACCTGCAGCCAGTGGACAAACACATTTCCTGTTTCACACCCTGGTAGAAAGTTATGAAAGCTTCACAGATCTCCAAACAGGTCCCTTTGGGATCAAACAGCCAAGGGAATAATGCAGTTTTGTGTTGGCTCTTTCCCTTGGTCTGTTGCATTACTGCTGTCCTGTATTTCTGCTGCCTGAGATCACATTTGAAAACAAAAAAGGTTGCACAAACATAGAAGTTTTTAGTTCAGCTCTGGGGACTCTTGCTTAAGACAAGTGGGAATTAGTCTTAGATTAGATCAACAAAATCTCATCTCTTGCATCTGTCCTCCAAACGCACATAACCTATGACTGGGCTCTGATGTATCATTGACCCCTTTCTCAAAGATTTTTCAACTTTAATGGTTTGTCTCTTCAAGACTAGAAGAAATGGGAAGGGAATACTCACTTTGCACTTAAGTCCACAGCCTTGTTTAGTGCTCATACTTATTATACCTTTGTATACATTGAGGAAACGGGTTCAAAAAAGCCAGATAAATCATCCAGAACCGATAAGAATCCAAGCCAGGGGTGGAGCCCAGTGTTGTGGGGTCAAAACTCTGGATTTGTAATTGCACTGTCTTCCCCAGTCCTTTCTTCTTGAGAATCTGGAGTTATTTTTCTTCTATTGAAAGACCCCCACAAGTTTGGGGAAGTCGATCAGTCAGAGAGACCCCTCCAAGGAACAGCGAGACACACGATGGATGCAAAAGCAAGAGGTTTATTATGGGACGGGTACCCGGGCGTCCAAGTCCTCGCAGGGAGATGGCGCCCCGAGGCTCGATTTGTGGGGGGGTTTTTAAGGGGTTTGCAGAAGCGGTTTACAGAAGCAAGAAGCATAGTTACAGGGTTCTAATTGGTCCTTTCCTTAAAGGGAATTTGCGGTTTTTCCAGTAATCATGGGTGGTTGTCTGCCTAGCCCTGAGAGTGGTTATCTACCCTGCCTAGCCTTGAGGGCGGTTACCTGCCCTGCCTAGCCTTGGGGGTGGTTATCTGCCCTGCCTAGCCTTGGGGGTGGTTATCTGCCCTGCATGAGGCCCTGAGTTTTGTCAAAATGTCAGCTTATTGCAAGATGGCTTTACATGTGCTTGCTGGGGGGCTTTCATTTCCCCCTTTTTCTTTGAACTGAATAAAATCTTTTATTCAACCGGGAGAGCTGTTGTTCGGGCGGCCTCAGGCTCATACTGCCTTAATTGGTGGTATTGTTGAGTAAGCACTAGGGCATGTGTAACAGACGTCCTATCCTTAACAAAAAGCAGCTAACTTATTAATACATGGTCCTATAATCAGGACAAGAATAATCACACACAAGGGTCTGGTCACAACTCAAAGTTTTTTACGGTGGGGCCTTGCTCTCATGACTCTAGTAGGAATAATAATAGTGGCCAGGGGATTTACAGTAGCTCATCCCCAAGCCACCAGACTACCCATAGGTAGGGTTTATGAGTGTCTAGGCTCTCTCCCTAGCTACGGAAGCACCTAACCATATATATCAGGCCTAGCAAGGTAAAGTTAGCCAAGTCCATCTTTTGGTACACAGCCTCTGTTGTGCCGCCAGGATAGAATGTTCTCTCTCACTGCGAATGAGTCCACAGGCTCCAGTCATCCAGGATTGCTTGTGGGTGGCGCTTTACTCAGTTGGTAGCGGGTGTGGCTCAGGAGGAGGTCCAGTCTCATAAAGGGCCCTTACCTTGGGCCAGATCTCTTGGTGGACCTGCTATAGGGCTCTGAGGGGGTAAAAGCTCATAACAAATGCAATTGCAAGCTAGGAATTATGGGAGGGGATCCCAAATATGATCCTAAGGCTACACATGAGCAAATCCAGGCTTTACATACAAAACCATTTTGGCAAGGGAATCAAGTGGTTAAAGATACATGAGATCTTTCTGGTTAACATTTAGATGACATCACCCAATTCCCTTAGCCCTGCAGATGCAGGTACAGACTAACATAGTTTTACACCGAAGTCCCAATTCTGACCCTATTTATATTATAGCCAATTTGATTACATACCAACTTTACTCATATGCTTTAATTCTAAGACATACTGATACCATATGTCACATACTCACTTTCTAGGGATTGTCTTTCTCACTTTTAACATGCCAAAACCTTTTAATCTAAAGGAAACTTTTTGTTTTCCCAATTTTCTCTCTAAAGTTAAATTTAACATATCCCCACTCACATCATCTTTTACTTCCTCATGCCATCAGCGACTTACTGGAACATTCTGTAACACTTGACTTTTTAAATCCCTTTCTTATTCTCCAAGGCTTACTATACTAACTTTCCTCTTTACAGTTTCTGGGGCTTCTTTGCTGCTAGAGTTTTAAACTGTCTACCTTTTCTCTTCCTCTGGTTTGTAGAATCTAGTTTATCTCAGCTACATCAAGGCAATTTACTGTGACTCTACCCACAGGCTGTTGGGGAAAACAAAGGTGGGGCAAGGGTCAGCCTGATGGGGACTGCTGCTTCTAAAAAGCCAGACCAGAGCCAACTATCATGAGTTACTATTTTAGAGTGGATTTTTCCTGATTCCAGTGCCTTTAAGTGCCTAAGGTTGGCCAGTGGCATCTGTAAGATCCACCCTCAGGAGGGCTCCATGAAGATGCCCCCAGACAGTTTAAATCTCTGTCCAGTTACCTTGGTATCTGGCACACCTGATGGCAGTTACCTCCCTTTCTTCTGAGGTCACACCCTAATTCATCTGGACGCATTTTAATACTCCCACTCCAGGCATTGCCTGGAAGTGACTCTCCAGCCTGTCATACATGCTTTGATTTTAGCAGCAGGCCAGTCTGCTTGAAAATTTCTTACAATATCCAATTTTCTTAATAGAGCTAGCTATCTCCAGTTAACTCAAGAATGTCCCCCAAAAATTTTAGTTTCAGCAGATCCAAAGCACTTTCCAGCAGAAATCAGCTGCTCATGATAAGAGTCCCATTTGTTTTACCAAGATAGGGCTACACAGGGTGAAAATGTAGATTCTTCCAGATGACTGTTAGACTCTCCTTGATCCTCACTCAAATGCAATGGGCAGGGGTCATGGTGGTATCAGGCAGCAGTGGCTTCCAGTGGTTCCAGTAGAATGTCACACCTTCTGGGTTACCTGCAACTTTCTCCATAGACTGGTTAGAGAAGCTTAACCTAAGTTAACCTGAGGCATAACTTTAGTCAAATTTCCTTGTATTTTCTTGATTCCTTTTTAAGCACACTAGATTTTGTAGGCTGGCACATCACTGAATGTCAAGACGGCTTTAGACAATCAATGGCCCTTGGGTCATTTCGCCAGGGCAATAAGTTTAAATCAGCTATTTAAAACCAACATAGAGGGCTTGGCCTGTAACCATTTCTCACAAGTGCAGTTTCTGTACACTGTTAACTCTGTTTTCCATGCCCCTAATTTATCCTGTCTCATCTTTCCGAAAACAATTCTGGTCCCTTGGCCCTAAAAAGGGGGCTGATGGGCGAAGATCATCCATCTTCTGTAACTTCTTCAGGCTGACTCAGGGGCGTTGGCCTTACCTAGCCAGGAACCTATAACCTTTAGTCTATTTTACCAAGGGGCTGCAGGGTCAGATGTCCAGTAGGAGCTTTACTCCAAACTGGAAATTATCTTTACCATTTAACTTTTAACAACTACACAGACTTCTTTTTGAGCTACCGCAGTGTAGCCTTCTAACATCTTAGTTTGCAAAAGCATTTTCCTGACTGGCTGGGGAACTGACCTCTGATGACCTAACAGTGCCTAAAGTACCTTTGCAGGCCATTAACAGATCTCAATAAGGACACGATCTCAGGTCTACAAGCTTTCTTTCCTGAAGAGATGTATCAGCTTAGCTTTACTACCCACTATCACAGGTGACTGGCAAGTTCCTGTAAAATTCTCACTGCCAGTCAGGGCTTTGAGTACAAAGTAGACAGATATGGGCAGTAAAAGGCATGCTTACGAACTATTCTTCTAGGACCTCCCGGCTCTGATTAACTTTTGAAAGGCCAAACAGCAGTGACTCTAGGATCTGACACCCTCTCTGCCATCCAAGCAGTGGCTTACTGCCTCTGGATGCACAATCACTCTGTCCCAGGAGTAACTTTTTCCATGCTGGTATGCTGGTATAAATGCACCTTTGTCATTTCTCTTGGTCCATCACTGGACTTGGACTCAGGGCCTGAGTGCTGTCCCTCAGCTCTCCAGCTTAAGTCTAGCACCCTACCATTTTGAGCCTCAAAGCAACTCATGACTATTTCCAGCACTTCTGCTGGTCAGCTGGACACGAAGACTCCCACAGGGACCTTTCTCTGCCCGGGCTGGCTTCGAACAGCAGATTTCAGATCAATGAGTCTTACAAGAGGCCACTTAACTCCAATTAAAAGCAACAAGGTGGTCCACACAGAAGTAGTTTTTAAGCATGCTCTTACCTGGAACTTATTAAGGGCCAATGTTAGATCTTGACAAACTTGTAGAACTCATTTGTCCTTCTCTGTGGGGCCTGCTGGAAACTGTTACAAAAAAAACCTACAAAGAAACTGGAATGGCAATTAAACATTTTGGTAGCTATAATTCTCCTTTTTTTTTTTTTCTTTTTTTCACTTTGCAATAATCATTTAGGACAATTTTACTTCCAGATTTCTTATCTAGAAATGCATTCTTGATTTGCAAGGTCTTTTACTAACCTCTGTTTAACACTAACACTTTAGCTCTTATCTGTGTTGGAAAAACTCTGAAGCTTAGAGGCATTCTGAAACCGGTACTGCCCTTTGCCTTTGGGCTGCCCGTTTTAAAAGAGCCTTTTTTTTTTTCTTTTTCTTTAGTCCCAGTTACCACATGGCATGAAGACCTTTGGACTCAAATGACAATTTTTTCCTTAATGCAAGAATTACAATTACAAAATTAGAAATACTTATCCATTCAGCTTTCCAATAAAGTAGTGAGATAGCCCATTTTTGCCATTTCCTCCTACATACAGAGAGTTAATGAGAGTTTACTTTTATACTTGCCTCATTATGTGTAACTTAAGATAGTTACGAGTCTTACTATTACATCACATAAAATTCAGTACCTGAATCATTAAACTGATATCCAAAACAATTGTAACAAGAGTTAAAACAGTCACCAAAATTACAAACACATGAAATCCAGTCTCAGCATCTTTGCTTTTTCAATACATCCGAATTACAAAATAGCACAGGAATCAAATTACATCAGATAAATATACTTTTTAACCATTAAAAAACTTTTTTAATTCTTAGTACCTCAAGGGGCAGTTTTTTTTTAAAATTCCAGCCAAACCATTCATTTTTACCACCAGGTTTCCAAAGTTCACCTGAAAACAAAAGAGTCAAAAGAGAGGCCTCCATGGCCTGTCCTGCCAAACAGCCTATTTTTATCCTTTCATCCTACTCCTCAGAGCTTGATGAACTGTCTTGGTGCCGGCCCCACTTCTCTTCCACCATGCAAGGACACCCCCTTTTGGCTGTCCCACCACGTGGATTCCCTCCAGGGCCTGTGCCACCACGTGGGCTGGCTAAGCTGTACTGTTGCCAGACCACCCCTCACTCCTGTGGATAGGCATACAGGCCCATTTTTTTTCTCCTTTCCTAGAAACCCAAGCAATTTTTTCTCTTTTTTTTAATTAATGAAACATTTTCTTTAACTACAGTTCCTCTTTAAAACAATGCAATAATCCTTTAAAGCATTTGGTAATGCTCAAACTTAATGTCCATTTGAATTTAAACTTAAACTCACTCAATTTTACATCATGCTAACAGTCTTGTAGATGTTCACACTCACACATGCACACACACACACACACACACACACATTTAAAAGATCTTAAAGCGCGCAAAATTAACATCGGCCGTACATTTTCCAGTGGCAGGAGGTATTTTTGCCAATCTTACTCCTGCAACACCCAAATTTTAAGACAAAGCTTTTAACAAATGATTTTAGCATTCTCCAGCCTCATTTTCCAGGGCTTGATAATTTTAGCACACCAAATAATTTTCTGCTGAAGAAGGCTGGGTGGGGGTCACCCAGAGTTCTTTTTGCGGACACTCACACTCTGATTGTGAGCTGTCGCCTGTACATCTTTCAAATGAGCTAAACATAAATCCAAGGGGGTAGAGGGAATCTGTCCCATTACGTCATTCACAGTCAGGAGATACAAAAAAACAGGGAAGAACAGTCCAGACCAGACAATATTTTTTCTACAACATAATCTTTTCTAGTATGTAATTGGATTTACTATTACTTTCTTTTCTAATTTACCACCAGACCTAGTCTCCTCGGTACTCACTCTCGTCCTAGGCCCTTCTGCTTTCAATTTCACTTTCTTTTTTACATCAAAGTCCAATTAACCACATCATTTAGACTTCTCAGAGCATTTTACATAAACCAGACAAACATACAAAAGTGGCGAGAGTAAAAGCAGTTTGACAAATCTGGAGAAGCAACGCTGCTAAGAAAAGGTAGGGAGGAAAATTCTGCTGGGGACATAAAGAGAAAGAGAAGGAGTCATCCCTGGAAGTCTTCTGTTTGCCACATTCTCAGCTTAGTCCCCATGCCTAGGAGGAATTCAACAAACACAGGACAAGGTAACAAAACAGGTTATGCAGGTTTGACACAAAAGAGATATGCAGAGTCCTAGGACAGACAAAACGAACAGCAGGGAGACGAGACCAAGACAGACTTTCGCGGCGCGGCTTCGGTACCGAAAACAAAACTTCAGATGGAGACCTAGTGAGAGCCCGGCTACTCTCGTCTCCCAGAAGAACCACGTACCCGTCGGACAGCTGAGATGCCCCAAACAGTCCTATTTGGGTAGGATTCACAGAATGCTGATGGGCCAAATACTTGGCCCCAGACAACAGATGGGCCACCTTGGCCCCAGACACCACTGGGACGTCTCCCAGGGCTTGCGGTCGGGAGTACGAGCTCGTCAGCTCCTCCACGGGTCCGCCAGATACAGAGCTAGTTAGCCAACTAGTGCAGACGCAGGCGCAGTACAGAAACCTCACAAAAACAACACAGAAGCAACACAGAGTAAAATGCGATTGCTGGCCAGCTTACCTCCCGTCGGTGGGTCGGTGGTCCCTGGGTGGGGGTCTCTATCCAGGACGAGCCCCCAGCTGAAAGACCCCCACAAGTTTGGGGAAGTCGATCAGTCAGAGAGACCCCTCCAAGGAACAGCGAGACACACGATGGATGCAAAAGCAAGAGGTTTATTATGGGACGGGTACCCGGGCGTCCAAGTCCTCGCAGGGAGATGGCGCCCCGAGGCTCGATTTGTGGGGGGGTTTTTAAGGGGTTTGCAGAAGCGGTTTACAGAAGCAAGAAGCATAGTTACAGGGTTCTAATTGGTCCTTTCCTTAAAGGGAATTTGCGGTTTTTCCAGTAATCATGGGTGGTTGTCTGCCTAGCCCTGAGAGTGGTTATCTACCCTGCCTAGCCTTGAGGGCGGTTACCTGCCCTGCCTAGCCTTGGGGGTGGTTATCTGCCCTGCCTAGCCTTGGGGGTGGTTATCTGCCCTGCATGAGGCCCTGAGTTTTGTCAAAATGTCAGCTTATTGCAAGATGGCTTTACATGTGCTTGCTGGGGGGCTTTCACTATCATCTGTCTCAGAGAACCCAAGATGTTAAATGTCTCCTTATAACTCTTTTTGGCCCTTGGTATAAAAAGCCTTCTGTGTTATTGGCTAGAAGTCTTTTTCTTTCCTCCTTTGGTAATCTGCTTTCACCATGAAGCCTCTTGGCTCAGGTTTCTATTTACCTTTGCCTCACTGGAAGTATAACTACACACTCCCTGTTGCACACTCCTTCATTTTATAAGGGAGGACACAAACCATCGCTTGAAGTGCTTCTCAGACGTCTTCAATGTCTCCTCAAGCTCAGATGCCAGCTTGATTGGGGGAAGGTGAGATCCTGGGAGGCCACTAAAGATGTCCTTATCATCTATGGTGTTTGATTAGAGTAACATCTTGTCTCTGTGGCCCATCAGAACCATACTGGCCCCCATGTAAGAACAAACCTTCAATTTCATATCAAGTTTCAGGAGGAATAGCCAAATCATTATTCTATTACACATTTGCTTCATTTAACCCTGTTCATTAGACATCTTTACAGAAAATACTTTTGCTACTTGCCTTGCTATGTTTTTCTTCTTCTTTTTTTGGGAGGGGGGAGGAATGGGGAATAGCACTAATGTCCTATCTCTGCAAATGTGAATACAGGAACAATACCAACTTCAGTGGTTAGAGAAAAATAAATAATTTTCCTGCAGATGACAGAGATAGTCTGGGCCACTTCACTAACAGGTGCAGAATGACACAAGAGCCTACTGCGGTGATTGCCCCAAGTCTGAGCTTCCTCATCAAGCCATACTGAAATGGGGCCTGGCCACTTCCTGCCAACACCATCTGGCAGGTGCTGGTGTTCTCCAGTCATAAATCCGGCTGTGTAATTGCTTCAAATCATGGGGTGCTTCTCTGAAGCTCTTACCCCTGCCATGAGAACAACTGTCACACAGAAACCACTTAGGAAACCAGAAGTCATTCATCTGACCCACTCCACATAACTGGGCTCAAGGCTTCTGGGATGGCTTAATCAGTAAAAGCTCATGTTCATGTAGGGTGGATGCCTCTAGTAAGAAACACGAGTCTGACACCTGAAAGTGACCCGGGCTAGGCCTAATAGCAGCCTAACAGTCTAAACAGTCCTGACCTTTATTTACCTTAGAACTGAACACCACATCATTGTTTTTATTGAGATTTTGTGACTCTCAGTCTGGTACCACACAGGTACCAGAAGCCATGTGCCACTCCCTTATTCATGTGAACATGGCCTTAACTCAACCATTTTCAGCAAAGTACAAAATTTTCTTTCCAGTATAGGAAGATGTTTCCTAAAGGTGTATCCAAACTAGGGAGGCAGGTATAAAGAAATACTGCATTACATCATTCACAAAAATGTGCATGTTGGAATTCTGGGATGGGGACGCCTGGGACTGATGGCTAAACTGAGATGTTATTACCTGGATGAAGTTCATGAACAACTTCTGTCTCCAAGAATAAACAGCCATTAGGCTGTTCATGTTCTCTAAGTACATTTAGATCATGTGTTTTGGGAGAATCTAAGCCCAAACAGACAAAATTCAACCCAGATCTAGCATCTTTTTGTTTCTTGCCAGTCCTAGGGCTTGAACTCAGAGCCTGAGCACTGTCCCTGGCTTCTTTTTGCTCAAGGCTGGCACTCTACCACTTGAGCCACAGCCCCACTTCCGGCTTTTTCTGTTTATGTGGTACTGAGGAATCAAACCCAGGGCTTCATGCATGCGAGGCAAGCACTCTATCCCTGTCATACCCCCAAGCGCCAAGATCCAGCATCTTCAGTCTTCCTAAATGTGCAAAATCTTTATGAAGAAACAAACTCCTCTACTCTTTGAGAAATATGAACTGTTCTCTGTGACACACACAACCATATATATTTAGATTGATTCTCTTGCCACTAAGCCAAATGTACTGTCTGTTTGTTGCACTTCAGGCCACATTATCTCTGAATGCATCATGGTCAACTTGGAATCAGATACAGAAAAAAATAAAAAGCCATCATCTTTATCTGATTTTTAAAGACTATTACTGTCAATACCTTTTAAGGGTCTATGATTTTTACCTTGCTTACAAGTTAAAAGGTTAACCTGCTAAAAATTTTATAGGTGCTAGCAGAGGACATAAAACTGGATCAGCCTTCATTATAGTAGTAGCCACAGATGGAGTACTGCATTTTCTTGCACTTGCTCCTAAGGCTCCAGTTCCTACAGAATGACATAAAGATGGCTGGGTGACACCCATAGAGATGGCATCTTGCATGAGAGGAACTCTAGTGTTAGGGAGCCAGGATCTTTCATAGTGGGTAGTAAGCATGCCTACACTTTGCCCTAGAGGGAAATACTTTGCTTCCCAGGGCTACTCATTATACAAATATCAAAGGGAGCCCCAATCCCCCCACCACCTGCCCCCAAAAAGTATGTGGAACAAGAGGGCAATCAGTATCTCCACTTGCAAAATGCACAAGATTAGAATCATGGATGATGTTACTCCCCCAAATCACTTGGTTTTACCCCTGCTCTTGATGGCAGAAAGGCACACTGCAGCTATGCAGATAGCAACATCCTTTCCACAGGCAATTCCCAGCTCTCATTCAAGGCTCTTCATTTGGGGGCCTGAATATAAATAGAATGTAAGTGTAAATAACAACTGTGGGTTACAGTTGTCTACATAAAAGTATTCTACTTTCAAAATTAAAAGTATTCCTTTTTCAAAAGAGTTTCACTACAAATGCTACAACTTTAATAAGTGTCATCATAAAACACACATTTTTAAAAAGAGTTTTTAACTTTTTATGCTTTATTTGCATTGAAGTGCTTCATTTAAATTTTAGTGAATTTAGACTATAAGAAATAGACAGTTACATTTACATATCATCTCAGATCAAAGGAGAATGCTAATTTCAGTCTAGTGTCCTTCTTTCTACTAATTGTTAATTCAAAGCTTGAGGGTAAAGCAGGAAAAAAAAAGAACCTATTTATTCATTCTGAGATAAAGCTTGTTTCTTCCATGGTCTAACACTATTTCCCCAGGGCAGTTATTATATTCATGCACAGAATCTGCTTTAGCAAAATATTACCTGATTATCCAGAAATCTATACAGATAATTAAATTCCTGCTAACTCACACAGCTGCCTGCCCACCCCACCCCCCAGTCTCATAGAATAAATTAGTTCACATTGTGGTTTTTAAAACTTGACATTTGGATTTAGGCATTTTTTCAAATTAACATCTTTAATAAGTGAAACTCATTCTTCATGTCTTCACTTTTCCAGTGATGAATTTCTCTTCTGCGCTTCTGTGTACTCTGTGTAAAATGCAGTACCCTTGCCACAAGAGATAAGGAGATAAGGATATTCTCATCAGAAAGGTGGTTTTGATTTGGGGGTATAACCAAGTGGTAAAGCACATGATTTGCATCCATGAAATCCTAGTTTCAGTCTTCAGCACATAGACATTTGAAAGGTGTTTTTGTATGAGCAGGAAAGAAGTATACTAGAGTTTGTAAATCACCTTGAACAGAATTTACAACCGCAGAATGAAGTGCTACAAGAAAGCTTTGAATTTCCCCTCAGACAGGAAAAAGGCTCGTTGATTTTAGAGGAGGGAACTCAGACAATGGACTGTCATGTAACTGTGTTCTGTCCTTTGAGATTTGCACAAAAAATAGTAGATGAAGCAAAAATATAAGATTGTGCTTGCCTCTGTAGCACATGCTCCAATGCTACCAATGTGCAGAGATAGCTGGCACAGACCCATGCAAGAAACTCACAAACTCTTGAAACAGTCCATGTTTGTCAAAATCTCTAAAAGATGCACTTGCCTGTAGGTGATGGTAGACCACAATTTTTCAATAGTTTCCATGCTATTTCACAGTAAAAATAAATGGGACTGGGATGTAATTAGCAAGTCTCTCACTTTTTATATCACTCTACAAATGCAAATTATTGAAACTACTATGGAAATCAGTACAGAGGTTCCTAAAAAGAGCTAAAAGTAGAAGTACCACATGATCTACCCTGTATGTAAGCTGAAGAAGTTTAAGTTGGAGTTCCATAAAGATACCTACACATCCATGATCAAAGTAGCTGTACTCACAATAGATAAATCATCCTAAATGGCCATTAATCAGATGAAGAAATGGATAAACAAAATGTGATGCACATACATATATACACACACATTGTCAGCCATAAAAAAGATTAAAATTGTGTTTTTTGCAAGAAAATAGATGGAACCAGAGATTATCTCATGTGAAATAAGAAGGTATGAAAAATACAAATATCACATATTTTCTCCCATTTGTGAATTATAGACCTAAAAAAAAAAGAAACAGAAAAAGATGACATGGGTGAGACTGTGGGGGAAATAGCAGGAGGAGGGCAAGTAATGGGAGGATGTAGAATGAGGTGAAGATGATAGAAATATTTCATACACTTGTATGAAACATCAAATACTAAAAACCATTAAATTGTTTTAAAGTAGGAGGCAAAAGGGGTAAGAAATAATACTAGAGGAGGTAAATTTGGCCAAAGTATATTAAATACAAGTATGAAAACATTACAATGAAACTCTTTTGTACAATTAATATATGATCATGAAAGAAAAAACTGACAACTTTGCTGTAAGTTAAAAATTTGTATAACTAAAGATAATTTAAATATATAAAAATAAAATAAGCAATCACAACAGCGACAGGATTGTCTGTCCTAAAGCATATGTGTAAATTCAGTTAAAAAAAAAGTGGTGGTGGTTGTGGGGATATGCTGGTGGGATCCACTAACTAGAGACATGGGTGTGCTTGGTATTGCCCTATTGCTTTACAAATGTTGACCAACGCAGAGATCAAGATAGTTAAATGGAGTATCTGAAAAAATTAATGCAGAGCATTCATTTGAACAAAACATTGACATTTTAAAGGAAGATGTCCAAACAGCACTCCTTCGTATCCCCTTTTCGATCTCTTCCACTTAGGTAGGTAGATTAGAACCTAATGAAGTGAGAGATGCTACCATAGCAAAACCTGAAGTTTGTATCCATTTATGTTTTAATTAAACAAGTTAGAAATGGATAGTTTATCATGAACAAAATCTCTTGAGATCCTCACGGTGGCTCTGGTACACCAGTGTCCTGAAGATGTTGGGTGAAAGTCACTTGAAGCATAGTTTTGTGAGCAAAATGTAACATTAATAAAAATCTTGCAGGCTGCTCACATCCACTAGCCAAATTTGTGAAGTGATTGATTCTATCCTCTCAAGTAAGAATTATGGCGAAAAGAGAAAAAGCTAAAAATGAGTTAAAATGTGTTAATTTTAGATGTATGTAATAGAAATCTCATTTCCTCCTCTACATCAGTGATTCCAAGCTTATCAGTCATATCTGGGTCTCAAATTACTCAAGAAGTCATTTATGCACTCCTGTGACTATTTTGAAGAGTGAATTTCCACCATCAGTTTGAAAAGAAACTTTTATAAAATCCAAATTGAATCAAGAGGACTACAGTATACCAGAATTTCTTCACTCATAATATAATCATGTAAGAACTAAGATCCACCTTATTTGCCATTAATTTAAATGAAACCAACAGTGACCACTGGTGAGGTGACCGCTATTTGCCAAACACACCACCTCTAAGTAGAAGTTAGGAGAAGATCACAATTACCCAAATTACCCATGGGAAAGTGCAAGTGCTGTTAGCAAACCTGCATAGTCTTTTTTTACCCACTAAAATACAAATATCCTTATACTAAATACAAATGTCTTTAAAATTTTATTCAAGAACTGCTAATGTATTTCATGATAGGATGCTATTCTAGACCCTGCTTTGGGGGTGCGGGATGTCCTCAGTGTGTGTGTGTGTGTGTGTGTGTGTGTGTGTGTGTGTGTGTGTGTACTAAGATCTAAATTCAAAAAGCATACTGAATTCTACAGACATGAAGAAATGCACATCTGCTTAAGGACAGTGGTGCCTGGACATGTGGGGTTGATTTGGATGGATAGGCTTCCCAGTACAGGTGTACTGTGAGTGAAATGGGTGAATAGACACTGATCACTTGAGCACAATAGCAACAGGATTTTCTCTGAGATCATTCACATTTTCAAAATAATTTTTGGTGTTGTTTCCTATCTTGATGAAAAATGTTGAAAAGCTTGCACATTTGCAAATCAAATAGTTTCCTAGTCTGCTTTGTGGCCTTTAAACAACATATGCATAAAATGTTAAAATGTATGTGTATAAACATGAATAGATACAATAACTTTTGTGTCTGATAATTTAGAGGTGGGGAGACTTCCACAGGGAGACATAAACAATGTTTATGTTTCCTAAGGGATGTGAGTGCTATTTGTAATGTAACAGCAGGACAACTGTGGGCAAAGGGGGGTCTTAAAACAGAATAAATAGTCTGAGATTGCTTCAGCATGGGACACTGGCATCTTTCATTTTAGCTGCACACTTAATTCAGCAGCAATAATGCCAATTGCTAAGACAAAAGTCTTATGTCTCTCCAAGTAACTTTTGTATCTAAACAACTTAACAGTGAATATAGTAAAAGATGATCTGATTGCAAACCCTCAAATGAAAACTTCTGGGATAAGAACTGGCCTCCTCCCAATATCAGCAGATTCACTCTAATCTTTAGTAGGTCAAAATAAAATTAATTTTCCCATTAGGATAACAAGCCTCAAGATTCCATATTCTAGCTTTTCCCACCAGACAGAAGGACAGTGAGTGGTACAGCAATAGGAAAAGGCTTGGGTCCTTTGACAGGAATATATAGTATCTGAAATTCTCTCCTCTCCTCTCTTTCTTCTCCTCTCCTCCTGTCTCCTCCCATCCCCCTCATTTCCTGGCCTCCTTCTCTTTCTCTCTGTTTGCATGGGATAATTAGTGGGACACTCAAATGCTACCACACTAAACATAACCAGCCAACTGTCTGCCTGTCCTATTCAGTGTACTATAACTACCTTTACAAAGAACCATAGAGAATTACCATATGATCTGTAAATCTCATTTGGAGGTAGTGAGATGGAATCAGTATGTCAAAGAGATATCTGTACTCCAGAGTTTATCTCAGCACTATTCACAATAGCTGAGAAGAGTAAATGACCAAGTGTCCAACAACTGACTAATGCAAATGTTGCACATATACATAATGGAATAATATGGTACCAAACAAAAGAATGAAATTCTGTTGTTTTCAACAGTACAGTTGGAACTGAAAATCATTATGCTAAGTGAAGTAAGCCATCCGTGGATTCACGTGGAAGTTGAGAGCAGTATGGTAGTTACTAGGAGTTGGAAAGAGCAGGGGGAAGGGGGAAGAGGAAAAGTTCATGAGTAGGTATAGGAGTTACAGTTAGGTAAGGGCAAGAAGTCTGGTGTGCTATTTTATGATAGGGTAACTATAGAAAATAATGTAATAATGTGTTGGGCACTAAAAAAGCTAGAAGAATTTTTAATGCTTTATCAAAAAGAAATGATAGGTGTTTGGATAGCTAGTTTACTTAATATAATATAATGTAGTATATAATATATAATATAATGTAAAATATATACTGTAAACACTATGTTCTATGTTCAGGTATCAAAACTTCATACACCATCCTATGTGTTAGTTAAAAGATAAAATTTAATTTATGAAAAAGAGAACTACTGAAACCATAGAATAGAGTGGAAACAAGCTTCTCCCTGTACTATAATCAAAGCACTCAACCCTAATTATATTTCAACTACATTTTTTTCAAATTTTTATTATCAAATTGATGTACAGAGAGGTTACAGTTTCATACGTTAGGCATTGAATACATTACTTGTACTGTTTGTTACCTCGTCAACTACATTTTTTTTTGTGGAATTGTTTCAAAAGCTGTGGTGAAGTTGATGTTGTCCTTTCTTATTTAGTCTCTCTGGTGCTACTGGAAATAGTCTGATCTTAGTCCATTTTAATAAGATTGAGGAGAATAGCAATGTCATTGTACTATGCATAATAAACTAAAGGCTCTAGTGCAGCTAGCAGCTGCTATACAGAAGACACAACTGCCATTGCTATATGATTTCTTAAATATTTAATAAGGTGGGTTTAAGTCTGGGTCTACATGCTCACTAACACTAGGTTTAAAAGAAGATAACAAAATAATGAATTATCTCTGCATGGAAGGCACACAGGAAGGCAATGGACCTATTATGCTAAATGCTGTTAAAATGAATTAAATATCCTAAAATATTTAACGATAGAAAAATCCCAACAGCCTTTAGATATGCATTTCCAGGTAAATAAATAAATAATGTCTTGCCTGTTCTTTGGTATAACACATTTAATCTGATAATTATTTCATGGAGCTTAAAGTGATGATACTTATTTTTATTTTACATGACATTTACAATTATGAAAGCATAGAGCTACCTTTTCTTCTTACACTGATGAAATCACCAAAATTGAATAATTGAAAAAGATTGTAACACAATTGCAGTGTGGAAAAAACAATGGGCACTGAGCATATTTGAATAAAAAGCACTGAGCTACTTACAAATAAAAAATAAAACAAATAATTGAGCAATGTCCCTGTGTCTTCATTTATATACTTGTGTGCATGTGTGTGTGCATGACAATAGACACATATTTTACACATATTTTTATTTTTATGTTACTGTTTCAGTATTTTAATCCTATATTTTGTGGACAATAATAACTACAACAGAAGAACAAATGCTGAGCACTCTCAAGCAGCTTTTAGTATAGTATGAAGCAGAAGACAGGAGGCTGCACCATAATTTCTGTACCTTAAGGAATGAAAGGGGAACAGTGCAGGGATGGTACCTTGTACTGTGAGAGTTCAGAGGAAGGTAAGTTACCTTGGGTGGAGTTATTGGAATTGAATGTTGGCAAGGATTCAAAGGGATGCTAGAAGATGCCAGCTGGCTGCCCAGGGGCTAATGGAAGGGGTATATTCTGCCCACCAGAAAACATGAGTTAAAGAATCTCAGTGGCAGTTGAGAAATGGGGAGAAAGGGTTTTCAGAGAACTCAGGAGACATCAGTATGGAATAGCTGCTGAGCTGGGAGCTTCCCTGCCTATGGCTTTTCAGTTTGTATGAGTAAACTAAACTGGGTATAACAATAACGGAACTGAGATGTTTCAGGAATTCAAGTGTTCATAAGACTAGATTTAACACAAAGGAGTGAACTGTGTGTCTGAGATTTCTTCTGAAATCTGAAAGAGACCCACAGAGCAAGAGTACTGGGACAGCTATGGGAAAATTAAAGCTGCTATGCCACTGCACTTTGAGTCCTGCACCTTCTTCTACATAATAACTATATAAATATGAAAATACCTAAAAGTACATGCAGGCTTCCATAATAGCTTAATGCTTTTATCTAGGTGCTTAAACATAACTGATTAACATAACTAAATGGCTTACTTGGTACAGAATAAAGAATGAAAGGTATCACTACATCACTTTTAACAGAGGTAGACAGGAAGTTGCCCCTGTAATTTCTCCTAAGAAGCACATGCTAGAAAACTGCAATGAGATGTAGCTTAAATGGATGGTTGTTGGAGTGCTATGCCTCCTCTTTAATTTCTCTTGAAAGAAACTTTTATGCTGTTTTTTCCTGGAGATGTGATGATAAGAACTGTATTATATTGAGATATCAGCATTTGCTAACCTGTTATAGAAATCTTTGCTTTGCTGAAACTTACCAAAAACAAACTTTTTATGGGGCCTTAGCTCTTTGAACAATGCTAATATACTTCAAAATTTCAGTGTAAAATCAAATGCAATTTCTGTCAATCTAAGTATGAAATCTTTATATATTCAAGGTTTTGTTGTTTGCTGGCAACTGGCCAAGGCAATGTATTTATAAAAGAAATATATTTTTCCCCCTAGCAGAGATTAAAAACTGCATCAGTCATCCTTAGGGGACTATTCTCTCCTGGATTAGGGATATGGGAGAGGAGAGAGAGAGAGAGACAGAGAGAGAGAAACAGAGAGAGACAGAGACAGAGACAGAGAGCGACAGAGAGACAGAGAGAGACAGAGACAGAGAGACACAGAGACAGATACAGAGACAGACAGAGAGACAGAAAGACAGAGAGACAGAGACAGAGAATATATATAGAATTTAAAAAAATCTTCTGCTCTATAACTATATATCAATTTCCATGTAAAAAAAGAAAATCCATTGGAGGTGGGATTCAAATAGTGAAATACTTGTGTAACAAGTATAAGGCCTTGAGTTCAATCCCCACTACTAATCAAACAAAACAAAACAAACAACAACCTTAATCAGCAAGGCACTGGTAGCTAAAACCTGTCATCCTAGCCACTCAGGAAGATGGCATCTAGAGGATTGAGGTTCCAAAACAGCCCAGGCAGAAAAAGTTTGCCAGATCCTGTGTCCAAATAACACAGGAGCAGCTAGACTAGCAAGGACAAGGTTTTTTTTTTTTTTTTTTTTTTTTTTTTTTGGCCAGTCCTGGGCCTTGGACTCAGGGCCTGAGCACTGTCCCTGGCTTCTTCCCGCTCAAGGCTAGCACTCTGCCACTTGAGCCACAGCGCCGCTTCTGGCCGTTTTCTGTATATGTGGTGCTGGGGAATCGAACCTAGGGCCTCGTGTATATGAGGCAGGCACTCTTGCCACTAGGCTATATCCCCAGCCCAAGGACAAGGTTTTGACTGAGTTCAAACCTCAATACTACAAAAAATAAATAAATAACCCAGGAAGTCATGTTTAGTCAAAGATGTGATGCTCAAGTACAAATCAGCCTGAAAAATAGTATTTCTTAGTCTCTACTTCATGACCCCAACTCCGAACTAGCAGCCTCATCAATTAACCCAAATGCTAGGGGGAAAGGGGAGTCTCATGAACAGTGTTCTGAAGCCTCTGTTAGCAGTTGAAGTGAGGACTACAGTTTGGATACTAGTGCTGAAAATTATTCTCTGTTCCCTACTATCTAAGTATACTGGTGCTATGCAGCCAAATTTAAAACTGCCTATGAAAACGAATAAGCACTGTAAGTTGGCCTTATTAGTCTATATTATGAAAATAACAAAATTTGGTGGTGAGAGCTTAGTTTTAAGATTACCTTTAGTTGTCAGTAAAAGACCTTGCAATTGAGCAGAAATAGTACAATGATATACATAATTGTAATATTCAGTACAAGGTGACAAGTGACACAAAGATGCAGAGAAAGAGTTCTGTGTTTTAAAACTCATTGAAAGTAAAAAAAAAAAGTTCAGTTGTATGTTATGTTCTTATGGGGATTTTTTTGAATAATTACTTATTTATTGTCAAAGTGCTGTACAAAAGGGTTACAGTTGTTAGCATTTCCCTAGTCTCAGGTCCTCAGCTCCTCCCACTAGCCCCCAGATCCATCCATACCTAATGAGCCAATCCTACTCACTACCTACCTACTTCCCCTTTACCCCCAGAGAGAGAAGCTGCCACCTGGATAAGGTGCAGACGCCATGTAGCTCCCTCTCACGTGGGAACTATGGCCCCACTAATAAACCTTATGAACCTTCTTCTCTTGTCTGTGATTATCTCTGCATGGTCCTCTGGGATGGCTGGGACGTATACTTTCATTGGGCCGAACCCGGGATAGGCTCCCCGGTGGATTTGCTCCCCCATTTCTGGGGGGTCCAAGCTGCCTCTGGGACCTATTCTGCTGTCCTAAGCCACCCAGACTACCACCGAGGTAACTTCTCCTGACCGAGCGCTCTACTTCCATCCACCACGACAATCTACAAATTTGCCCTCACACCCAGGGTAAGTGATCATCTAAACGAGGGCTCAGATCCGATTTTCCAATTTACCGTAGAGCCACAGGGCCATGGCTTCTGGGCCACACCAAAAATCTTGGTGCCAAGTTCACTCAATGACCGTAGCATAGGGCCACAGGGCCACACTCCACGCTGGGTCCGAGACACAGTGATTGGGGTGACGATTCCATCGCTGATTTTCTCTTACATTTCAGCTAACCAGAGTAATACCAAGGACGCTTGGTATTAACTCCTCAGCTCCACTAATCACTTACCATGGGAGGGGCACAATCATCCACCACAACAGATTTAAAACTCCAACCAGGGTGAGTGACCATTAGCTGGGAGCTTGGATTTTCTCTAGTTCAGCTCCACTGGTCACTCATCAAGTGGGGAACAGTCTAAAGCTGTTCAAGTTTGAGCCCAATCTTACAAATTTGGGATATTTTATAGGACTCACAAAACTTCTATGAGCGCCCGGGCAGATGGAGTTCTCTGTCTGTCTGTCTGTCTGTCTGTCTTTTTGCCTCTCTCTATGCCTGCCTGCCTGTGATGGGCTAGTACTAGCTTCCAAAGGTACCAATATTTGTTTAACATCTGCTTTGATTGAAGTTTGTTAAGCTTGGAGATTCGGTTAAGTTCTGCTGCTTGTTGGCTAAATCCTGTTTTCTCTAGCATTGACCACATGGTGGACAATAAAATTGGTTTTAGCAAGCGCCATCTTGGTTCCATCAACTCTTGGAGGTGGAGCCCACCCATCCCTCAGGTAATGGGCATGCCAAATTCCTCAAATTCCTCCAGGCAGGGCAGGGATGTGGAGACTTGAGCTCCCGGTAACCCTGCCCCCCTACCCTAAACTCTAACTGTGGCCTTGCAATTCAAATGTACCTTGTAATTCAAATGCTGTAAGGTGAATGTGTCTTGCTGTGAGCCTGCTAAGGCTCTGACCAGCCCTGCCGCCATTACGCCGTGCCACATGTCTGTGTTCTGTTCGTATTCTGTCTCCCATCTCCTGGACCTTCTCTGGTTTTAGCATCTCACTTCAGCTCCCCATTGGAGCTAAACTGGTTTCTCAAAATGTGGCTTCTTCATTTCCTCACCAGATAATCTGTGAAAATTTTTGTTTCCTAGGAAAAGGTTTTTGTTTTCTAACTGACCATGTGGTTCTAAAATATGGGCAAAATAATATAATTTTGCCACTGGAATTCCAGAAAACTTACATGTCCAATTAAAAAAAAAAAATCTAAGTGCTCCCCAAAGCTTGTGCACAACTGTCTGTATGTCTGTCTGTTTGTTGGTAAAACATGTAAAAACTGGCATCATGGTTTCAAAATTACTTGCATTTTGACTACTATTTTAACTTACTTTAAATATTGTGTAAACTCATCTTCGCAGCCTGTGGGTGGAGTCATGGTGAACAGCCTGGAAGCAATCCTGACTCCAATCACCAGACCCCAAGCCAAAAGAAAAAAAACCCAGGTTTTAAACCCAAACTGATCATATTTGGGTGCAAGCAAATGTGTCTAAGAAAAACTCCAAAGGTTCTAATATGCTGCACGTGGTATAAGTACAATGATGTAAAACCAGTGTGTTATTCTTTATGTCCATCTATGCTAAAAGTCAAGTATACATCTGATCCTGACAATTCTTTGGTATAGACTAAGATTTTGCTTCTCCATTTTATTCTCCTGTGCTCTCATAAACTCTTTAAGATCAAGGGACCAGAGTCATTTTGGAACGAGTGTGCAAATGTGGCTGCTAACCTCGATTTTCCTGACCCAGGATTGATATTTTGCTTTACAGGATGCAGGTCGACATGTGTGCTAGCTGTGTGGACTGTGGCGGTCTGTGGCTACAGGAAGCTGCCTCCACAGTCTGCTCCCAAACTGCCTGGTTAAACTATTAGTGATTACTTATTCTCTCTCTCTTACATGGAAAACTGCTCAGGGAATCTAGCAGTCATGTGAAGATTTTGACAGGCCCAGAGTGCTCTTGCCCTGGCTCTGCCCCGCCCCCACCCCACTCCCAGATTAGAGTTGGGCTTATAGCAGGCCTATCATGACAGAGTTGCAACTGAGACTTACTCCAAGGTTAAAAACATCAGCGTTGTGTTTGGTGGCCACAGGGTTGCATTGGGGTAGGACTGGTGTCTTCCCCCTCCATGTCTCAGAAACTGTTGTGGCTGCTGCAGAGAGCAGACTTGGTTGACCTTTGGTCTGTGTGGATTTTGTGACTAGGAAGATGGTTAAAGGCCCAAGCCAAGCCTTCTAAAATCTTTTAAAGTTGTCACTCTGATTAAACCAGTAGGGTACCAGCCTCAAAAAGCCATAGTACTCAGAGTAAGCAACCAGGAAATACTGAGAGATTTTAAATGTCTTTAACCAGTCTGTGTAGAATTTTTCAGGCAACCCAGCAGGAGGTGTGACAATCTATCCAGAGGATTCTGAGAGATGCCACTACAGCCTTGCCCAGATCCAACCCATCTCTCCTGCCTGCCTCAATCACACATGACTAATGAAGCCTGCTGATCCAGGATGGAAGACACAGCCACTGCTGAAGCTGAGGCCTTTACATTGTCTTAACCCTTTGCCCTCTTGATTATTAATTCATTTGTGCTCTCTTCTACCTGCCAGTAAGGTTAAATGATTTGATTTGATGGCACATGGATCTCATTCAGTCTGCTGTTCTCTAAGTGTTACAGCAGAACTCTGGTCAATTCTCAACAAGTTACAGGTAAGCTCTATTCCTATTGTTCTCCTTGTTGCTTTATTTGGAAATAAAAAGGGCTTTTATGGCTAGGACTCCTCGGATTGCAGTTCGAAGCCAGCCCGGGCAGAGAAAAAAAAATACTCCCTCTAAAACTCCATCTCCCAACTAACCAGTGAAGAGCAGACTGGAAGCTTGGCTCAAGAAAACCAGCAAAATGCTGAAAGCGGCACCGTGGCTCAAGTGGTAGAGTGCTAGCCTCAAGCAGAAGTGTTCAGGGACAGTGCCCAGGCCCTGAGTTCAAACCCCGTGAATGCCAATGGGGGCAAGCCATCTCAGCAACAAGCACCTAGACCCCTGGGACTCAGCCAGTCTAGGGAACAAGGATCATGGAGAGGAGTAAGAGGAGAATGATGTCACATCCTAAATGAAGTCAATTTAAACTTGCCCTTTCAAAATTAATGAGAGCCAGGAGATCAAGAGGAATAGTTGTTTACCCACCTAGAGGACTAGCTGTTTACCCACCTAGAGAAATAGTTGTTTACCCACCTAGAGGAATAGTTGTTTACCCACCTAATGTCCATACCTGTCCATTTTCCATCTGGACAGAAACTTGCATTCTTGCCCTTGTTACTTGCTATATGTATGTATATGTATATGTGTGTGTGTGTATATATATATATACATATATATATATATATATGTATATATATATATATATATATACATGCGCGCTTCTGACTGGTTACTCCCAACCAGTCCATTATCCCTAAACACTTCCTTCCTGCCCCCAGTCCAGTGATTCCTCCTTCCTTGTAATGGGCCACAATTGGGTTTATGTTCCAAATGGAACTTTTCTGGCTTACGCCAAGGGTGTGTTCTCCCATGTTGTTTATGTTAATTGGTCCTGTGAACTTGTCAGCCTTTTGCCTGACCTTTTCAAAAGTCTCTTTTAACAGGATAACATTCCTCACCGAGGTCGCCACCTGGGAACTTGCAGTTCAAGGCCATCCTCTTACTACACTGTTGTGCCCAGGGTAGATTTGGACCCTGAAGGCCCCAGCCCCAGGGACTCCTTGATGTGCCCAAGCTGCAGGAGGTAGCCAGAGGAGACCATGACACCCATTGGCCCTGATAACCATTCTCGTGGAAATGATGAGGACTTTTACCAACCAAACTGGACAGTACCAGGCCAAATGATGAATCAGGGACCCCTGACTACTTCGCCCCTTTTCAGCAGGAAGTAGCTCCAGAAGAAACAACCTCCGCCCATACTCCCGGCCTGGTACCCCTCCTCTGTTATTAATAAACAACAAATGGGGAAATGTTAGCATTTCCCTAGCCTCGGGTCCTCAGCTCCTCCCACTAGCCCCCAGATCCACCCATACCTAATAAGCCACTCCTACTGACTACCTAACTACTTCCCCTTTACCCCCAGAGAGAGAAGCTGCCACCTGGATAAGGTGCAGATGCCATGTAGCTCCCTCTCCCGTGGGAACTATGGCCCCACTAATAAACCTTATGAACCTTCTTCTCTTGTCTGTGATTATCTCTGCATGGTCCTCTGGGATGGCTGGGACCTATGCTTTCAACAGTTTCATAAGTAAGGCAGTGGGTGCACTTCTTGTACAATTTGTTACCTCCTCCCTCATTTTCCCCCTCCTCCTCCCCTTTCCCTCTCCCTCCATGAGTTATTTTTTAATAGTACAAGTGGATTTCAATCAAATTTCTTTTTTTTTAATTTTAAGTACTTGTACAAATGAGTTGCCATCTAACAAAGCAGTTTATGAATATGATATGCAATGTCATTGTGTGAAGTTAACATATATTGTCATGTATTTATGCTATTTGTTGTATTTTAAATTTCTTACATGGTGTAACTAGTTTCATGGGCAATACCTTTTTCCTCAGTTGCATTATTTTTCTGGGAAAATAATCTAAGAAATAAAATGTCAAATTAAAAAAAAAAGTTCTGTGTTTGTCTGGGAGAGGAGAGATGAATGGCAGCTTAAAAAGAGATACAGAGGATAGGTTAGGAAGAAGGGGTTGGGGCCACTTCCAAGAGGATCACAGGAATGGCATTTTCTATCCAGAGCTGACTGGAGCTTTCTTGTGGTGGTGGTGGAGCGGGGGTGGGGGGGTGGAGGGGTGTCCTGCTGATTGCTGTTGCCCTCTTCTTCTTGCCTCTTCAGCCTCTTCTTCCTCAAGTTCCACAATCTCCATCGCTTTCCATTTCACTCTTCATTTCCAGCCCTTCTTCCATTCATCCTACTTGTTTTTCAGTTTCAATGGTTTTGGTGCTGTTGTTGTTGTTTTCTCATATCTTAAGTCTCTAGTTTTAGAATTCTATTCCACCTTGTTTTCACTTCTCATATGTAAATGTCTGGGTCCTAAGCCACTCAACTACATATTGGGACTCCAAGCTGGAAACGCTGTGTCACCTACCCTCTCCTCTCCTTCCTGCCTCCTTGGGAAGACCTCACACTCAGCTAAGTCTTTCTTCTTGCCCTAACTTTCACCTCCAATACTTGCTATAGCTAATCCTGAAAACATTCTAAGGAGGCCTCCTACCTCTAACATGAAAACCAACTCTTGCTTCTCAGTCCCGGTCTCCAGAGGACTTCCAAGGAGCCCTGATCTCATGCTTTCCCTGTTCAGGATTCTAAAGTGCCCATGCTAATGCCTATTTTTTTTTCACTTAGCACACAAAGTTCTGTTATGATTTGACACTGCTCATCTCTGATATGATCACCTCCCCACCTCCCATTGCTTCCCGTGGATCTAGTCATCCCAACTCATCTGCTACGGAATGGCTTTTTTTCCCTCAAGTCTATATACCTTCCTATATTCTTCCTTCATTCCAGGTCACATTACTCTCCTTTTCATTCTTCAAGTCTTGGTGCCTTCCCCTGGAAGCCTGTTTCAAGATCCTGTGATCTTCCTCTGTGCCCAACCCATGGCTTGTACAAAACCACACAGTGAATTTACTTGTCTGTCCCCAGGATGCGATTTTCACTTGCTGACAGACATTATTACAAGCCTACTATACTTCACTACACTTGTTTACAAGTCTGGGAGCCTGTGGGTGGCTCACTGGGGAGGGAAGGACATACTTCTTGTTCTGCTTTATCTCTCACACACTTAGCATGGCGCCTGGCACGTAATTAACACTGCGTGGAATGAATGACTGACTAATCAGAGTTGTTCAGTAGAAGGGCTCATTCATGCACTCATTGAATGACTGAAGCAGCAATATGAACAATAGATGGGGTAAGCCACTGAGAGAGGAGGAGAATTAGATGCTACCTCAGAAAGTCAGAGATGCTGATGCAACCTGCCGACTGTATTCTTTAATTTACTTTAATTTAAATTCTCTGGCTTGTCTAGCTCTGCCATCTGAGCTTTCAGGCTACCCAATGCCTTTATTCTTTTGTCTTCTCTCCCAATCTCAGTCATTGGATACCAGACTGCATTCTGTCTTCCACATAGCTACAGGAAAACAATAAAACCTTGACTGTCCACCCTATTTATTTACCTGGTTCCATTCCATTAGGGCACTAATTTTCATGGGAATACTTGTTAGTATTTAGTTGAAGAGCAATATGCATCTATTCACAAATCCAATGCTGGCTCTATCAGGAGGTACTATCGAGGAATATGTGATGAGTTTCGATCTATTTCTTAGAAAAGCTTGACAATGGTTTCAAAATGGATATCTGAGCTGGTTAGCTCTTTGCCCAAAAAGAAAAAACAGAATTCCCAGCTTGCTCAGTGGAGACAATAGGCTTGCCAAAGATAACAAACTGACTAGGGATTAGGAGAAGTTTCCATACATTCAGAAATGTAGATCAATCTACTGAAAGGGATTGTTTCAATGAAACCCTACTCTACCAGTCTTCCCCAGACCAGTGTCTTGATTGCTACTTAGATAAAATGGTCTATAGCACTGGAAGCTAGTTAACAAAACTCTTTTGGATACAGTCATCATTCAGTAAGTTTTGCCAGTAGTTAATGGCATAAACAGAGCAGAGAGAGATAGGTTTTTGTTTGTGTATGTAGATAATCATTTCAGAATTCTCCTGAAAAACTCTCTTCAAAGGGTCAGCTCACCAAGTTCACTACTCGAATCCTGTTACTACTGCACGAATTCCCTTCCAGAGCTTGCCTCAAAACTGAGTGAAGATGTCACATTTTAAAAATAGGGCTCAGCAAACTTTTTCAGTAAAGGATCACATGGCTTTGTGGGTCATTACAGTCTCTTTTGAAACACCTTAATTCCATCATTATTGAAAACCACCATAGGAGGTATATACAAGTACATGGCTATGTTTCAGTAAAATTTTACTTGTAGAATCTGACACTTGAATTTCATGGCATACTCACATCATTAATTATATTCTTTTTTATGTTTTCAATGATTTAAAAACATAAAACTCAATTTTAGACCATACTGCACCCTCACACACGTGCATGCATGCACACACACACACACACACACACACACACACACACACACACACACTGCAGAGGTCCAGTAGGAGTGTTTTATGGTCTAATTTCAGATTAATGATGACCATCATTATCCACTAGGATAATTTCTATTTTAGAAATCAAAGTAGGGCTGGGGATATAGCCTAGTGGCAAGAGTGCCTGCCTCGGATACACGAGGCCCTAGGTTCGATTCCCCAGCACCACATATACAGAAAACGGCCAGAAGCGGCGCTGTGGCTCAAGTGGCAGAGTGCTGGCCTTG
The DNA here is from genome assembly GCF_023159225.1 of Perognathus longimembris pacificus. Lineage (NCBI taxonomy): Eukaryota > Metazoa > Chordata > Mammalia > Rodentia > Heteromyidae > Perognathus > Perognathus longimembris. The sequence continues at coordinate 100,526,287 of NC_063162.1, read as the reverse complement.
AGCGGGAAGAAGCCAGGGACAGTGCTCAGGCCCTGAGTCCAAGGCCCAGGACTGGCCAAAAAAAAAAAAAAAAAAAAGAAATCAAAGTAATTACACAGTGGCTAAAAAGTGATGCTAGAGATATGTGATGCCTTCTTTTGGCAAGACAATATTCATTAAGATACAAGGAAGAGGGCTGGGAATATGGCCTGGTGGCAAGAGTGCTTGCCTCGTATACATGAGGCCCTGGGTTCGATTCCTCAGCACCACATATACAGAAAATGGCCAGAAGTGGCGCTGTGGCTCAAGTGGCAGAGTGCTAGCCTTGAGCAAAAAGAAGCCAGGGACAGTGCTCAGGCCCTGAGTTCACGGCCTAGGACTGGCCAAAAAAAAACCCAAAACAAAACAAACAAAAAAAAGATACAAGGAAGAGGATAAGGAGGAAGAAGACAAAAATAAGAGGGATGATGAAAGGAAAGAAAAGATGCATTTTCTGTACTTGAATTCAATCCTCCAGGATCCTATGGAGAAAGCATCTCCCTCTCATTTTGCAGATGATTGGCTATTGAGGAGAACAGCCACCACTGAAGCCAGCTTTGCATTACTCTTTTGCTATTCCCATCTCAAGTATGAAAGTAGCTGTGGCATTTTCAGTATTTCAGACTTGTCTCACACAGTAAGGTTCTAGAACACTGAGTTCTTAAATCTTAGGAAATTCTAAATGCAAGCTATTTGTAAGCTACATAAAGGAATTTTACTCATTCAAGCACTTTACTAAGTGTATTCACTTACAAGGCATCTATTTCCAATGACTACTCAATGGAAAATGGAAATTATATATCAGTATAGTGTTTTGAGAATTGGAAGAAAACTAATGTGTGTCTTCATTTAGATCTTAGCGGAAATGTGTTTTAGCTTGATTTATATGAGTCCATACAGATGGACATATGTTTAGCAGCATATTTTATCGGAGATACGAGTCCTGTCTTGAATTGATAGGCAATTTCAAGTACACCAAGCCTGTTCTCACTATCACCTTTACTCTTACAATGCTTCCTTGAATAAATTAACATTTATTTGGAGCAGGAGGAATTCTCTATTAGTCTTTACAATAATTGTGGGAAAGAAAGTGTTTTTACTCCCTGAAAAGATGCTAAATAACTAATTAATCATATGGAATATCCATACTGAATCTGGTTATTATTTTTATCTCAGTGGTTGGTATTACCTGCTTTCAGTAGGAAAGATATGAATTATTTCTTCAGCTAAACATTATGATTTAGACTCTGAGTCTCAGTAGTTTCTCCCAATGGTGTTTTGACATTTCTACTGAGGTTGGAGGAGGTGAAGATCAGCACAAGAGCTGGATTTACCAGAGACTTCCTGAAAAAAAAAAGTTATCTAGAACTCAAGCATCACAGGACACAAACCTCTGTTGTAAAGAATGTTGACTCATAATTGGAGTTGTTGGAATAAGATGCCAAAGAAATGTAACTTTCCATTAATATTCTTTATATACTATTGATATAAACACAAAAATTATAAACAGATTCTTTGCTCTTTTGGTGTAGTTATTTAGGTACCTGGAATATACTTATCAGCTTTTATCCCTTCAGATTGACAGATAAAATGAATATATTTATAGACACCACAGCATGAAATACATGTGTATTGTAGGAAGGCTAAATTAAGCTAATTATCATATACCTTACTTCATCTTTGATTTTGTGGCAAAGCACTTAAAATCTTCTTAGCATTTTTCAAGTATGCAGATATAGGTAATAACTATAGACACTAAGTTTTGTAATAGATCTCTTGAGCTTTTTCTTTCTATCTAAATGAAAATTTTAACCTTTAGTCAACATCTATCTGTAAGCCTTCTAAGGGCAGAGTCACTGACTTGTCTCTATTCTTTTCTCACTGCAGTGACAGGCACACAACAGTCTCTCAAAAAATGGTTGTGGGATTAAAAGACAAGGCACAGAAATTAAGGCTTCATTGAGAGCCTTATCTAGAAATTCCTCACTAACAGAAACCTTGACCTTTAGTACATAAAACTGTTCCAGTTCTGTGGGCTGTTTGGGGTGGTCTCAAGTTCACCCACATCATCATTGCCCTGGAACTTGTTTCCAAGGCAGACTCTGTGGCTCAACCTGAACTAAAATCATGAAATCTGGGAGCCAAACTCTGTATTGCAAAACATCATTTGAGTTATTCTGATGCATACTAAAGTTTGAGAACCACAGCAATGAGACTAAGTCTAGTATTATGGAGACTGCTCCTTCCTAAAATGAAGCCCATGACAATAAAGAGACTGTTTCTCCACATTGTAGCCAGCCTGTAGTGTTACTAAATATACACTTGACAGATTAGATGCTAATCTTATATGTTAATCTTTTAGGATTTATTGTGTGGGAAAACTATAATGGCATGGGGTCTGCATCCTTTTTGCCCTTTGCCTTCTTTCTGTATAAACTATAGGCATGATCAAGCAGTCAAACTGAAAGAATGAGGATTCAATCTAAGGAGGGAAAAGCAGGAAGCACAAAGTGTCAGGCTGGGCATGTGATTCATGCCTGTAACCCCAGCTACTTAGGTATTGGAAATCAGAAGGATATAGCTTAAAATCAGCTTGGGCAAATTTTACAGAAACCTCATTTCAACCAACAAGCTGGTGTGGTCACTACAGGGGAGGCATACATAGAGGATCTCAGTCTGAGACTGGGTAAAAATGTGAGAACCTATCTGAAAAGTGACTAAAATAAAATGAAGCTGGGAAAGACATGGTTTAAGTGGTAGAGTGACTGCTAGAAAATATGAAGTATGGAGGCCAAACCTCAGTATCAAAGAGGAAGAGGAAGAAGGAGAAGGAGGCAGGAAATAGAGGGGGAAGGAGGGAGAAGGAGAAGAAATATCCAGATGATGTATTGAGTGCAGTGTTTCCCCATTGCTGATCATCAAAATTCTATGTCCTAAGGAAAAGTACTACTATATTGAAGTTATTCTTTTTCTGACAAAAAGTTTAAAAACATTTTCCTAAAACACTTAAGAAGGAATCATTTATATTCTTTAGAAGTTGAATCAGCAACTATGGGAGTAGGGCAGAGCAGGGTCAACACGACAGAACAAAGCCTACATTTCCTCTTTGTGATTACAACTGTCTAAACATTTCTGACAGATTTCATGTGGTAATGTTTTTCTGAATGTCATCTTACAGGACTCAAACAATAAAGGAATTAAACTCAAAACTTGAAAAAAAGCTAATCAAAGAAAATGAAGTGTAATCGGTTTTTTTGGAAGCTAAATTACATCAACATTTGAATATCCATTATTTCTTTAGTCATTTCAGCAGCGTGTACTATCATTATCTATTCTTTCGGGGTTTTGAAAAGACTTTAGAATCTGCTGATTGTCATCAACAAGCTACTGAAGCCACAAAGCCCTGAAACACTGCTGGACCATGGCAAATGTACAAAAAAGTAGTTACCGGCTGCAAATGAGCTTTCTGTTGCCAGATACACAGCATCACAAAGCTGGAGTTACAGTGTGCACATCTGGACACTTCCAGAGAGCAAGCTGTATGTGAGGATGAACAAAACCTCCTGGGATTAGTCACTTTTCCAATGATTCCACAGTGAAACCTGGCACATCCACAATCCAGCCGCGTTGCTGCTGGCAGATAGACAAGAGCAAAAGAAAGATCTGTGGTTTGGGGGAAGTCCTTCCTCCACATAGCCCTGATCCAATACCAAATAATTCTGTATGACAGAAAGGGTATTTTTGAATTAAACATGCTATGGAAATATTTTATTATCTCCTGCATTTACTTTGAGTAAATACTACTTAATTTGACTCCCTTCTGAGTAATTAAAAATGCATTATCTCAATGGGAAATAGACTTAATTTCATCATGCAATTTATTTTTGAATTAAAATAGCCAGATAGCAAGAAAAATGCTCAGAGGTTATAAACCTGATGATGCATAATTAGAAAACCAGATATTAATGCAATGATTGACAGAACAGCACAGGGAAAGGCAAGTCAATTTCAATAGTCAGTTTTTTCTTAAATGTCTTGACAGTTAAGCACCAGGACTAGCTAATGACTGTGTCACCAACTGTTTTTCACACATATTTGTTAGAGACAGATACCCTGTTGTACATAAGTGAAGAGGATGAGTGAGCAACTGAGTATGCCTGAAACTAATAGATCTCCATAAATTCCCTAAGATGGGGGTAGGGGGAGAAGAACTCTCTCTCTCTCTCTCTCTCTCTCTCTCTCTCTCTCTCTCTCACACACACACACACACACACACACACACACAGAGAGAAACAGACATAGAGACACAGAAGCAGATAAACAGAGAGAGAGACAGAGACAGAGACAGAGACAGAGACAGAGAAATTGAGAGGCACAACTTTATTATCCCAGAAGAGGAGCTATAACCTGAATAAAACATCTTTTAAAGTATCTGAATTCTAAATAGCCATAATTTTCTGAAAGAACCATGTAGTATTCCAAAGAGAAGACTTGATAGGAAATCAAGAAGTCTTTGTTCTGAACAAGAGGACTCAAATTAAAATGGCTAATGAAACTAAGTAGTCAAAGCTGAAGACAGGATGTACCCAGTGGAGAAACAGAGGTGCAGGCCCTGTTTAAGGTAATGATAGGCTGCTGCCCTTCAGTCCTAGCTGATTGTAGTCAGGGCATGCAGACCACCTGATGTTCTAAAACCCAGAAATTCAAATATGTTCATGAAGTAAACTTTTTAAAACATATATAGACTTTTTGTTATCTTTAAGTAGTTGTACAAAGGAGCTGCAATTTAACAAAGCAGTTTATGAATACAACGCATCTTGACCACCCCCTTCTCACCCATCTCTCCCCTACTTACCCCTTCCCTCTTTTTCTTAATTTTGTAGGATATACATTGGATTCTTGAGTGCATTCTCCCCCTTTCCTTCTCTAGCAACTAATTTGAAAGTGTTAAGTGGCTCCTGGACTTCAGGGTGAAAGGAACACATCAGATCCCCATGCTGTCTAGACTTTGGGTGTCTACTAAGTAGCCATGAGTCTCTCTGAGACTATTTCTATAAATGTTTGCATCAATGTTTAAAAAAAAAGTTAGCATCAGAAATTTTTAGTGAACTACACAGTAATAGGAAGTGTAAAATGTAAAAGGACTGTGCATGTATAACGTAGTTATCCTTTCTTCTTTTGCTCTTTATAATAATATGTAATGTCTGTGTAATTTAAAATCTGAACAGTTCATTGTACTTAGATGGGATAAAAGCCCTAAACTCCTGATCTGATTTTTTATACTCCTGATTTATGACAAATTTAACAATAAAGGAAATTTATCATGAACACAAATTTTTTTATTGACACTAGATGCCTTTTCTGGTCCTTTGATATAATAAATTTACTTGTAAAAGAATGTGTTTATAGATTTTAGTTCTTGGGCTGGGAATATGGCCTAGTGGCAAGAGTGCTTGCCTCATATACATGAAGTCCTAGGTTCGATTCCTCAGCATCACATATATAGAAAAGGCCAGAAGTAGCACTGTGGCTCAAGTGGTAGAGTGCTAGCCTTGAGCAAAAAGAAGCCAGGGACAGTGCTCAAGCCCTGAGTCCAAGCCCCAGCACTGGCAAAAAAAAAAAAAAAAAAAAAAAAAAGAAAAGTATGTAGATTTTAGTTCTTAGTGAATTCAGAGTATGAACAGCAAAATCCGGAAAGACAATCTTGGGGCTAGAGAAAGGGTTAACTTGCTTAACAAGTGTGATGCCTTAACCTCAAACCTCAGAATGGGATCTCTCTTAAAGACTGGGTAACCTGAGAGGGTGACTTATAGCAGTTTGGATTGTTCACATCATGTAGAGTTCGAGGACCGTACTTTAGACAAAGAAAAAAACAAGTTTCATGTTTTTAGAGATGATGCTTCTTAGTGATCAAGAACACACAGCAGTCAGCTTCAACTGGGTTCAAAACAGACACCTCACTTACTAACTCCAACCTCACACAAGCTACTTACGTCTACATACTTCAGTTTCCTCATCTATACAAATAGGATCACAGTTCCTAACTCAGCATTATTAGGGTTATTATGAAGGTTAAATGAGTTAGTGTAAAGTTCTTAGAACAGTGTCTTAGACTGAAAGCACCATCATCAACAACAAAAGGCTCAGCTGTTGTTACCACTATTATAAAGCAGCTGAAATGCTACAACACACACATAAACAGCTAAATTCCTACACTGGATAACTAACATTTTACTCTAAAATATCTAAAAGAAATTACACATCCTCTTTATCCATTGAAGACCCACATCAACAGTTTCCTATCAACAACTCTACTGATAACTTGTGCACCAGGACCAACTATGCAACAATTCCTAGAAATCTCACAGAGGTCAACCCGGGAAACATGGGTCAATGCTGTGGAACAGGAGCTGTGGAAAATCAAACAATGTAAATGACCGCCTCACCCTCAGTTTCCACCCCCTTGTGATTAATTAACAGCCTTCCTACATCCACCCACCAGCTGTATCGCTGCTCATATCCCTGACCCCAACCGAGGACTACAACAATATAATAAAAACTGTGCTTCTAATTGTGCAGCAGGCGATCCTGGCTTGGCTAAGAAAGGCTCTTTCACTCCCCGCCTTTCTGATTAACTAGATGGCTTTATAAATCCTCTTAATAAGTTCATTTGTGTAACCCAAGGCTAGTTGCCCTTCCTTCCTGCTAAGAGGGCTCAGCTGCTAATCTTTGGATGTGACCCATCAAAAGAAAATAGTTGAAAAAATGTTTAAAAATCTATTAAATTGACAAGTAATGCTAATCTTGTATCTCCTCTAATTTACCAATACTCTCCGGGGTCACAGATGAAATTTCAGTGCAGGCAGTAAATTTTAAGACTGGCAGAAATCCTTACTACAACAACAACAAGAAAAACAAATTATGATTATCTCATAAGCACTGAAATTGGTAATAGGTCATTGCTAGTAGTCCCATGGACAGTAACAAGTATTCACATAGATCTCAATCATTGCTAAATGATTTCTATACGAATTACCTCATTTAATCCAACAACTCTGGGAGCCAATACTACTGTTATTCTCATTTTACATCTGAGAAAGTTATTCTAGGTCACATGATTACTGAGTGTCATACATGGGCTTGATTTCAGATTTTAAACACAGTGCTTTTCTAATATAGCAGGAATGCTGATTTTCATCTTTTGGTCTTCCAATTCCTGACCAACCTCTCCATATTTTGTACTACCAAGACTACAAGTTGGCAATCCAGATTTACTGCATTCCTTCCTAGTCACTTTTTCATCTGCTTCTGCTCACTAGAGGTTGTGCTAGTCAATTTTCTGTGGCTTTGACAAAATGCTTGGGATAATTGACTTGGAGGAAAGATTTACTTCAGTTCACAGTTTCAGAGGTTTCAGTCTACGGTTGCTGAGATCCATTGTTTGGGTGACTGTGGTAAGGCTGAACATCATGGTGGGTGGGCATGCTGGCAAAAAACTGTTGCTTTCCTCACAGTCATAAGGAAGCAAACAAAGCAGTAGGAAACATCTAGGGTCCTAATATCTCATTCAAGAACGCACCCCAATATCCTAACTTTCTTCAACTATGCCCCCGTTCCAATCTTGCTAATGTATATCATTGTTGGAAATGTCTAACATGGGGCTTTCATTTTCTGCTGCTTCTTACTTTCTGCATGTAGATTTGCTATGTGGCAATCCTTTGTAAAGGGATAGAAAAGGTCCTTTCCTTAAAGAAATTATAATCCACGTAAGTGGTACATTTAAACCAAGTCAAATAAGACAAAATAGACACAGTGCAGGGTTAAGACAAATGGTACACAGAGTCTTCATGCAAAGTCAACATGTCCTTTATCATAAATGCTACCGCCTAGTGAGAAGAACTGGACACTTGTGTTTTTCTTTCACAGGCAAACATTTAAGTCTGTTCGCACCTGATCCAGAGCCTACCAGTACTTCAAGTATCCTGAGCCATTTCCCCCTTTTTGGACATGCTTGGTTCATACTTCCTGTACTACAGCCATCTCTGGTGCCAACTTGTCTGCCTTGTTCTTATTCGGTTTCCTGTTCATTAACTTCTGACTCATTATACCATTAACATCCCTAAAGTCCACATTTGCATCACTATACATAAAAAACTTTTTGTCTGGAGTGAAAAGGACCCAATTACGACAAATATAAGTTGAGAAAGAAGTGCTAATTCAACAGAAGTTACTAGTGGGAGAAAATGTGGTTAAACTACTGTTAAACTGTCAATGTTTATTGAGTACTCATTTAATTTACCAATTTACTTTTTTATGCTCCAAAATGGAAAAATCATATATCATTTGGGGTGAGTTTTATTCAATTTTTTAAACAATTCAATTTTTTACCACTATGTGGTAAGGGCTCAGTCTGTACTTCATACATGTTAACTCACACCTCTCCTAAGCCAAGTGTTTTTCTATTTTACAGAGAAGAATAGGGCCCATGGTAATTAAGATATTCTTGAATTATTTTCACCCTTGCGGGTATAAAAATATGCTACAAACTAGATGACTTACAAGTAACAGTAATGGAATTCACACTATTCTAGAAAGTCTAAGACTATGGTACTCACATATTTCTCCAGTGAGCATCTATTTGGTTTATAGGCTGTTCCATGCTCAGTAGAAGAGAGCAAGACAGCTCTCGGTGTCTCTTATAAGAGCACTAATCATATTCATGAGGACCCTGTCCTTATGACCTTGCCAAAGGTTCCCTCTCCTCATACCATCACATTAATAGCTAGATTTCAATATATGAATTTGGGGGCACATAAATATTCATAACATTGTGTCCATCATGTTCCTTAGTTTTTCCTGGTAAAGCAAGGCCTCATATCATCCAATTAGGTTGTCCGGCTCTTGAATTTTTGGAGTAAAGTATCATGAAACTGCCTTTCTCCATGGATGGAGAGTGATATTTGTGTAGCCACAGGACAGACAGCACCACAAGGCACAGCCTCTGTAGGGCACAGAGGAGGGGCAAAAGAGAGGGGCTCAGGAGCTCAGGGGCTCAGGATCTATATTTTATGTACTTGACTGTATTTGAAAAGGGCTCTACCACAGTGGCTAAAGGGGCACTTGGACTAATTCAGTTCCCAGAGGCCCTCTGTAAGAAGCAAAGCTTGTGCTCTGTTCCATAGGGTGGAAATCTGCCCTTAATTCAAGTGTGCTCATACACTTTGAGGTCTTGAGCATGATGGAGGAAACATGGCCACTACTCTGAGAACCACCAGAACACATGGTATTAGCACCCCTTTACCCCTGCACCTAGTGGACAAGGTGGGGCCTTTGTAACACTGAAGCTGGGAGCACTTTTCTGTGGTTCCTTCTAGTTGAGTGCCTTTTCTTACACAGGTGCTAGCCTTCCTGTAGCTGTTTAGTCTCCTGATTAATTCTGCCTAAAAATAACTGAAATATGGAGCCACTGTAGCATTTCACAGGGATGAGACTTCAAAGTTTGCATCACAATTGGTATAAGAACATGATATGGGAAAGCCCACAGGTGACCTGAGACCCACCCTGTGTTTATGTGATCAAGCCAGCAGTAGCTCAACAGATAAAGAATAAAATTCAGGAAATCAAGGTCTAGAGGGGTTTAGGCATAATCAAGTCAGGATGCAGAACTTTTTTATTTATTTTTTTGCGAGTCCTGGGGCTTAAGCTCAGGGCCTGAGTACTGTCCCTGGCTTCTTTTTGCTCAAGGCTAGCACTCTACTACTTGAGCCACAGTGCCACTTCCAGCTTTTTCTGTTTATGTGGTACTGAGGAATTGAACCCAAGGCTTCATGCATGCTAGGCAAGCTCTCTACCACTAAGCCACATTCCCAGCCCAGGATGCAGAACTTTTTTCTTCAAATTTTTATTATCAAACTGATGTACAGAGAGGTTACAGTTTCATACGTTAGGCATTGGATACATTTCTTGCACTGTTTGTTACCTTGTCCCTCATACCCCCTCCCTCCTTCCCCTTTCCCTCCCCCCCCCCCCCGGAGGTGTTCAGTTCACTTACACCAAACAGTTTTGCAAGTATTGCTTTTGTAGTTGTTTGTCTTTTTTTACCCTGTGTCTGTCAAATTTGGTATTCCCTTTCAATTTCCTACTTCCAATACCAGTATACATGGTTTCCAATATACTCAGATAAGATTACAGAGATAGTGTAGGTACAACCACAGGAAGGTGATACAAGATCATCAATAATAGAAGCTACAGATACACATGGGATGTTGAAAGTAGTTACAACTGTGATATAACAATTGTCTCCATAACATGGAGTTCATTTCACTTAGCATCATCTTATGTGTTCATAAGGGTATAGCTATTGGGCCTTGTGATGCTCTGATGCAGAACTTTTTTAAGGAAATGGTTTTGAGGCTGCCCCCAGCACCCTGAAATCCTAATGGATGCAGGCTTTTGGCAGATTTGTGAGAGTTGATAATACCTGTCTTCAATATTAGCTTCACAGACCCTGTAAGTAGAAGACTGTTAGGAACATGGTTGTAATTCTGTGGACTTTTGTGCCTTTAAGACTAGAAAATTAAAAAAAATATGGAAGAATAAACCCCTAAGAAACAATGATAATATATTTCCCAGAGTAATCTGTTTCCTCTACCTTTACAGAAACTCTTGAGATTTGGGCTGAATTTTTAATGTTATTTACATCTCAAATAATTTTTTTTTAATCCAAAAGAAAACACCGGCCAAAAGAGAAAAATTCAAATTTCTTTGTGGACAGAGTTTTTACTTAAAATGTAAGAGCCTCCTTGGTGTTGGAGCCAGAAGAGTCACAAGCCAAATGCTCAACCAGCCTTTGTAAACTCATGCTTAGCTTTCAGCCCAACAGAGCCTGTGCTTGTCACTGGGATACTTGCCTCCCCAGTTACTGGTTCAAGGATCAGTGACATACTTCAAAGATTTTTGGGAACAGTTTCTGTTCTTTTTTTGAAGCACATTTGTTCTCTGAAAAACAAATGCTAGATTTGTTCATTTGCTCCACAAAAATGAAAGAAACATTTCTTTTGATTTTTTTCCAACTCCACCTCCTCACTTCAACAATGGAAAGCCCTAAGACCTTTCTTCCTGTTCCAGAATTTGTGAGGAATCTGAGTTCTAAACTATGTCATTTCTAAACCTTATGAAGCCACAGTTTTTCCTAAAATGAAGACAGAATTTGTTTAGCTAACAGCATTATCTGACAAAAAGTTGAAACATTAAGGTTTCTTAAGTCATCATTCATTCATTGAACAAATTAAGCACCTATTATGGGCCAGGCAATATTCTTCATACTGGGATACATCAATGAATCTGACAGACAAAACTTCCAGCCTTCACAGACCTTACGTCCAGTTGCGAAACAGATATCATAATAAATAGTGACTTACATACAGCTATGTAGTACTCCAGAGAAAAAAACAAGGAAGGATACTGTGTGTGTGTGCGCGCGCACGTGTGTGTGTGTGTGTGTATAAAAGCTTGCACAAGCAAGCACATGGGTACTTGGCTTGTCTCAGGATCAGGAAACAGTTCACTAGGAAGTGATAGCTTAACAAGGACCTGAGAGGAGGTAGTGGGCAGGAAGTGAGTTCCAGACCATAGTACAAAGGTCCTGAGGTACAAGTGTTCATGGCTTGATCAGATGACACCAGACAGGCCAAGATACCTAGGAGCACAGTCTTGGAGAGGAGTAAGAGCTAAGGTAAGGGTAAGGGCTTAGTCTTTGTACATAGACAAAGTAAATAATAACTGGGATGAAATTCTCAATAATTAGGAGCTCATTAATGACATTATATACTAATTAACTTGCAAATACACAGCTTATTACTAATGACCATATTAAAAGGAAGTACATATTTACTATCATTATTACCTAAGGCATGCCTGAAATGAGTATAGTCTAAGAAAGAGGGGAAATTATAAATTGATAGTTTTGCTGTGTTGTGATGTTAAAACTCATGGAACAGGGCTCCCTGCTCAAAAAGAATAAAAGCCCCTCATGCTATTCTGCTAATTACATCAAACAATACGATTTCATTTCCTCCCTTCAGGTCTTTAAGGTCACTTATTTCCCAGATTCTTGCATTAAAACACAAGCACTATCTCAGGATGGGGTGGATAAGGAAAAGAAACAGGAACTTACATCTAGTATCCAGCTGACGTTCATATGCATGAACATATAACTACAATTAATAATTAATTTCTTTTGAGAAGTAGAGGATGACTAAGCCACCTTCAAAATTCTGAGTGAGTAAAACACAGCTTGGGTTCCTGGGAAAGAAGAAAGAGATGCATGAAGAGAAGGAAAAGTAAAAAAGCAAGCTTTGCCAGGTGCAGTGGTGTAATGCTGTGTAGTCTTGGGTATTTAGGAGATTGAGGCAGGAGGATCACTTCAGCCTATCTTAAAATAAAAACAAAACAAACAAGCTTTAATTGGGACTATTTATATGTCTGTGGTCAAAAGTCATAATCTATGAGAAAACCACTCTGATTAAATTCCAAGAATAATTCCTTTCAGGTAGAATTGCCACATAATGGATAAGAAGGATGACCATCATCAATGCATTATAGCAAATGAATTTTCCTAATCAGATGGTACTGTTTGGCCTAGAATTTATTTTCTTTTTCTACACAATGCACATAAACGCAAGCAGGATATTTGGAACCACAGGTGCAGTGGAATCATTCTGACAGCCTTTGGATTTATTATTCAGTGTGAACCGGCAGCAGGGTAATAGCTTTGACTTCCATATGAGACCTTATTTGTCATGTACACACGGCACATTGACCAGAAATCCTGGGGCCAAGTGTTTTTCTTACAAACTCATTAGGCACTCTGGTGGACACAGTCCTTGCCTAGCTAAGGTCTAGTTGGGAGTGTGCATGCACCCTAGGACTAGGATACCATATTTGTCTCTGCTTTACTATTCACAATCTCAGTTGTCTATGACAGTGTGTATAGCTTTGTATCTCGATTTCTTGAATTATAAAATGATAATAATATGCCCTAATGAAGACAGGATAAAAACCTATAAAGTACTTTGAACACATCTAGCACATGGTGACTGTCATTATCATGGCTATTTGGAATGGGTAGAACTGGAAATACCTAATTTCACTACAAACATATTACTGCCTACATACAAATTTACATATGAAACACAACAGTTTTATGGGTATAGACTTTAAAAAGAGGAAAAACCTTGTATTAGCAATACTACTTAAGGAATATTTTTATTATTCTCAATTTTTACAGTAACACTGTGTTAATTCTATCTTATTAAATACTGAAGAAGTCCCATCACCACTAGGAAGAAATTAAAGTGCATTATATGGAATTAAACTAATTTGTTTTTATGGAATATAATGTTAGAAAATCCAGATGCTATTTTTTTTACAATAAACATCTATTGTCTTAACACACACATACACACACACAATGGTCAGTACATCATATGTATGCCAACATAACAAGAGAAATATAGGACAAATGGAATTGTGGGTCAGTTGAGATCCTTAAAGAAAATACCTTAGTATTGTGCTAGAAACATTACTGAAAAGTGTAAGTCATATGGCTATATATGAGAATGTTAAATGCCAGCCCTGTAGGGTCATACAGGCCAGGAGTAAAATATTCAGTTACAGCGAAGTACACAAGGGCACATACATAGAATGACAAGAAAAATAATTTTAATAAGAAAATGAGTTTAAACATAATAAACTATCTTCTGCAATGAATTCTGTAATTAAAGGTGTTCAGAATAAGACACTGTGGCCAAACAAAAATTCATTGATCAGAAAACTAGTTAAGGGAAATGATAACTTTAATCTGTTACAGAGTCTAAAAACTATGGTCAATGTCAGCCAGATACAGATAATGCCAAGGAAAACATAGAGAAAAAAAATGAAGAATTTTCTTTCACATACTACATCCATAGAAATTAAAATAGCTATTCATTTTGGAGAAAATAGGTCTTATGACCTATACAGTTCACCCAGATAACTTCCAGGATGAGAGAAACCAAGACACATGTAAAATCATTAACACTTGAGGGACTTGAATGGATTGAGGTGGAAAAAGACATTGACAGTGACCTTATGGTATGGACCACAGGATTTCTTCCCTCCCATCCTATTTTCGGATGTGTCCCAGAATAGAATGGGATGGAGGACATGTGAGAGATGGGCAGGGTACTTTATTTTATTACTTATATACATAAGAAGGAGGAAAAATTAGATAATTTTGCTGTATTTGAAAAATGTCATTTCTATTTATATGGCTGAATAGAAGATAAGTGGACGGTGGAATAAATTTTGATTAAGAAACATCTAGAAGCTCAAAATGAAAAATTTATCAATATAATTTATTATTTGAGCATTTAAAATTTTTATTTGGTACATTAATTATGGAAGAGTTTTTTCATAAGTGTATATGAATTCCCTCGGGGGCTAATGCATCGTTTTTTTAGGACTGTATTTCTGAGACTTGTAATTCATCTTTGTACATGCCTTAGGGTTAAGCTGCCTTTTCATCTTAATACATCTGAAAGAATTATAGAGATGGAAATGTTTCATGGAAATGCTACCTAAATCTTTGGCATGTTTCTGATTACTTTTTCCATAGTGGCCATTGGACAAAAAAAAAAAAGAAAAAAAGAAAAAAAAGAAAAGAAAAGAATTACCACAACAAATAACAGAAACAATACGGTGCTTTCTTCGTATGTTTGACTCAGGTCTGTAATAAAATATTGTTCCTTTCTATTGCCTCACAAAATGCTTCCAGTTACCCTTGGGAATGTGAGATATTATTTCCCTTCATTTTTTTTGCCCTTGGCAACATTTTCTTTATTCAGATCACTCTGAGCAAAATCATTTCAGTCTGAATTATATACATTCTACGTCCTTCAGTTAATAAGAGTTTTTGACCTTTTGGTTTCTACAGCAAGTTCTCTTGGAAATGATTGATGGCATTAATTCTCTTTAAATGGGGTCCCCAGTAAACCATTCCCTCCTTTTAGGAACAAACCAAAATGACCAGTTATCACTACAAGCAAGCCAGTTTCCTGAGTTCCAGAAGACAGAGATATTCTGACTAATACCATATTCACAAAATAATGGGGCGAAAGATGAAGGTCAGTTTAAACAAAACAACAAATGATAAAAAAAAAAGCTAGTTTTTTTCCAGGGGCCATTTGCTTGACTGTTGGCATCTTATTACCTTCACAATCTCATTTCTAATTATGGAAAATCAGTACAAACATATTTATCAAAGTGATAGTTGCCGTGGGGCTGGGGATATGGCCTAGTGGCAAGAGTGCTTGCCTTGTATACATGAGGCCCTGGGTTCGATTCCCCAGTACCACATATACAGAAAATGGCCAGAGGTGGTGCTGTGGCTCAAGTGGCAGAGTGCTAGCCTTGAGCAAGAAGAAGCCAGGGACAGTGCTCAGGCCCTGAGTCCAAGCCCCAGGACTGGCCAAAACAAAAACAAAGTGATAGTTGCCAAACTGCTTTCTTTATGTTTTATGTTCTTTCATCAAATTTCTCTAAAGTATCAATGCCAAATTAATCTTCTCAAAACAATGCATAATTCACATCACTTTGACTCATGCATCTTAATTTTTCTGAACTATTTTCATTACTGAGTTCATAATTAAATATAATTCAAACTCACTGCCATATATTCACAATTAAGCATATTACATGTTCAAAATACTCACATCAGCAATCTCTCTTCTGCATTTTCTATTCTGGTCCACAACACCACCACTATCCCAGTCTCTAAAACCCAAATTCAGGCCTTGCTCTTTATTCCAAAATGGCAAGTAGGTGTGTACACTCAAATACACTGTGAGCTAACTCCAGCACTTTAACCCTTCTGCTAAGAGGATCTTGGACCAGTTGCTTTGTTTCTTATCTTCATACCACCATCAAGAGCTATGATATCTGCCTTTCTATCACCCTATACTTCTACATCTATATGTATACATATAATATTTTGGTGTTTTTGACACCTTATACTATGCTATGTGTATTGTGTTCTAAATATTTCATGTATAGCGCACTTATGACTTAAGGAGATCTGAAATCTAGTAGATCATTCATTCATGAATGTTTATTCATTCACAATATAGGAAATAAAGAGTTGCCTTCAGCCATGTTTTTCACCTACTTTATGATTCAACTTGGTCTACTTATTTTTCCTTTGTCATGTAAATACCATGCTCATCTACATCCCTGCTCAAGGGTTTGCCATTTCTCTCATTGTAATTTTTTACTCCTTTTATTTGGTATTCTTTTGTATTACTGGGGATTGACAACTCCTTTTATTACTTCTGCACTACTTTCAGAACTATTCTAGCTTTATCAGCTCAAGTGCAAACCAGACATAAACTATGGTCAGTTTCCCAGTTCCTTGGGGAACTGGGATTTCTTTGGAATCTCAATGTCATTTTAGCTTTGATCACATATTTGACCTTGAATAATGTTCCATGCTTTCTTTTCATGTGTATGCCTAGTGCATACTTGTGTATGTGGACAGTTGAGTTATATGTATGTAAGTACAAGATCCCGGAATGGCAACAATTATATTGGGATCTCCTTGCACTTTCCTTTACAATAAACAATAAATAATGCTTTTAATAAAGCTGGCCATGAGACAGATATTACATTTAAGTTCCATGTGTTAGTACTTTATTTGTATAGATGAAATCCAAATAAATCAGAAGAAACTTTAAATCAAAATTTATTGTAAATAAAATGCGGAGGGAAGAACTAGGGATGCAGTGAGCGGTGGCATGCTTGCCTATCAGGCAAGAGGCAGTAGTTTCCGTTCCCATAAAGAAAAACAAATGCATTGGGGGAAAAAGTGTCTTAGGGCAACTACAGGCAATGTTCTTGCCACATATTCAATGGCTATTTAACATGCTATTTGTGAAGAAGCCCATATGACTCTCAGCTGAGGAAAATCTATTTTTAAAAAGGAAGTCTAGCAGGGCACTGGTGGATCACACCTATAATCTAGCTACTCAGGAGGATGAAATCTGGGGATCTTGGTTCAAAGCCAGCCCTGGCAGAAGAGTCATTGAGACGAGACTCACATTTCCAATAAACTTCTCAAAAAAGCCTGGAAGTGGTGCTGTGGCTCAAGTGGTAGAGCACTAGCTTTGAGCAGAAGAAGCTTAGGGACAGTGCCCAGGCCCAGGACTTGCCAAAAAAAAAAAAAAAAAGAAAGTAAAAGAGAGGGAGAGAGGGAAGGAAAAAGGAAGGGAGGAAGAGGGAGAGAAAGAGAGAGAAAGAGAGAGGGAGAGAGGAAAGGAGGAAGGAGTCGATTAATTACCCTTTTAGTGTTCTAGTGTTTACACACCCAGAGTGTTGGATCAGTCAATCAAAGAAACTACATTGCAGTAATAAAAATAATTTTGACCGAACCAACAACTGTATTACAATGTAGCTATCTGAACATTAACTTTCTCAGTGAAGTTAAGGATTGATCTAGGATTCAAATGTTTATTTTCAGGAAAATGAAAATATCTAACAGTTTATCATGAAACTGCTCTGTGAAAACAATGTACCCACAGCAACACAGGAAAAAAAAACACGAGTGATAATTTGAGGGAGAGGATTTTTTTTCATGGAAGTAACTCCTGGTTTGGGAAGATAACAAGTATTCATTTCATTTCAAGAAATATTTAGAAAGCATGAACGAGGTGTTCAAGATAGTTCAAATGACTCCCCAGAGTATATATTTTTTCTCCTACTCTTCAATTGCAAGGAAACATTTTAAGTGACTTCAAAAACATGTAACAGTTGAATAATTCATTATTTTACATACCAAATCAACTTGATGATTATTCTTTTTTTTCTTTTTTTTATTATAAAAGTGATGTACAGAGAGGTTACAGTTTCATACGTTAGGCATTGGATACATTTCTTTTTTTTCTCAAATTTTTATTATCAAACTGATGTACAGAGAGGTTACAGTTTCATACGTTGGGCATTGGATACATTTCTTGTACTGTTTGTTACCTTGTCCCTCATACCCCCCTCCCTCCTCCTTCTTTCCCTCCCCCCCCCCCCCACGGAGGTGTTCAGTTCACTTACACCAAACAGTTTTGCAAGCATTGCTTTTGTGTTTGTTTGTCTTTTTTTATCCTGTGTCTCTCAAATTTGGTATTCCCTTTCAATTTCCTACTTCCAATACCAGTATACACGGTTTCCAATATACTCAGATAAGATTACAGAGATAGTGTAGGTACAACCACAGGAAGGTGATACAAGAACATCTTGATGATTATTCTTTACTAAAGCATATCTGTAGTTGTATTCACTAACAGAGGGAAACGTGACATATTTTACAGAACATTTGCAACTCAAATATATTTTCCAGATCATTTAAAGACGATAGTTTTTTCTATATTTGTCAAATTTATCCCCCCCCCCTTATATATGTATGTATATCTGTGTGTATCTATGTGTGTTTGTGCTGGTACTGGGGCTTGAAATCTGGGACTCCACTTCAGTCACAGCTCCATGCTGGCTTTTCAGCAGTTAATTAACAATAAGAATCATATGGACTTCCCTGCTTGGGAAGACTTCTGTGTTACTCAGATCTCATCTTCCTGAGTTGCTAGGATTACAACCATGAGCCACTGACATCTGATCTCATTTTGTTTTATCCCAAAGAATAAAAAGAATGAAAATACATGAACTACATCTCCTCTGTGATGTTGACTGCATAAATAACAATAGAAACTTAAAGAAACTGCTTTCCCTGTGCTTCTCCATATTGGGCTTTTCTGCCTCCTATCTTGCCCTTTCCTAACTCCTGTGGCCTTTCCTCCATCAGGCTAACAGATTCTGTCAGCAGGCTTTTATTCAGTACAGTATCCAAAGCTTTGCAGAAAAATGGATTAATCACATTCACTGTGTTCACTGCTTCTCTTTGTTTACTCCATCAATTCTTGTGGAATTCAAGCAAACCAAGAAAATGCATGTCTAATCACAAATGCGAACTCCCTCTTAGACAATTAGTTTGGTATTTTGGTGCACCCTCTGTAAATATAATTAAATGCACTCTGAAAACCAATGTTTCAAGTAAAATTAGTTTTATCAAATATCTTCCACACCAACAGTATCACAAAAATTGAAATACATATTTGTAACTGTTAGTTCCAGAGAGAAACTTATATTTGCAAAAGCCACAAAAATAATCCACCATGTTTCATTTTCTATTTCCACAGATATTCCTTGCCAGACAGACATAATTTAACACTTAAAAATAATAGTGAATTGAGCATTAAATATTAAGGAACAATTAAATATTAGCAATTAAATACTATTAATCAAGCCATGTATATCACAAACTTCTGAAGTAATGCTTTGAATGGTCTTGTCATTGATGTTTTTAAATGGAATTTAGAATTTACAGTGGAACTGGTGTGAAGTTTTAGACTTAAAAATACCAGAATGCCACCCTTAACCAATAATTTCATGCTGAGATTTAAATGAGATAAATCTACCTAATTGGTGAATTCAGTAATTCTTTATAAAATAGTGTTATGCAGAAATTCTCCATTATATAAACATTTTCCTCTTGTTCATGATGAGTTTGTTTACTTTGATTTCCTCAGTGTTAAATGTAGGCATTCTGAATAGTTCCAATGATTTCCTCTGCTAAAATGCTGTATGTGGGAGCCTCAAGCACAGTGAACAAAGCTATCAGCCCAGGATCACTGAGCCATTTCTCTTACTATAAAACATGGCTGTCTGATCATTTTAGTCTTCCTGCTAAGAAATAAATGGTTGAAACATTTAAAAAGTAGCAGTAGAATTCTTGTGTCTCAAGAAACGAGTAAAATCTAGCAACAGAGACACCAACTTTACCAAGTATCTAAAGGAATACACATTCTGAACATCTCTCCCTGTATCATCAAAGTGCAGATTTCATTCTATAAGGTATTTCCAACTTGGTGTCTCTACAAAAATATTGAAAAGAACAAAAGTGAAAATTTGGGGTAGGATCATCCACAAGCCAGGAAAATGCCAGCATGTATTTAAGTGTGCTAGGAAAACGTTCTACGAACTTCATAATTTATAGAACCCTTTCAAGAGAACACTTGCAATTTCTGTAAAAACAAGACAAGTAAAACAAAAACAAAATAAACATCCCTGAAAGATATTTGGACTTGTTTATAATGGAACTATTATAAAATATACAGAAGATCCCTGTGCATATGTGCCCACGTGAACGAAGCACAGCCGGTGAGGAAGCACATTGGACACACCTCAGCTGCACTAGCAGCTTAAGGAGGCATCCTAGGAACACATTAATCAACACATTCAGGAATGCATTAATCAACACGGCTGCCAAGACTGGCATGCCCCATTGTTTAACTGTAGCATGCTAAACAACACAGAGCAGTAATCTGAATGCGAATTCCCACCATACTGCAAAAAACAAAACCCTTTTCAACTCTGGCTTCATGCACCATATCCTATTCCACTCTTTCAAAAGAAATCATTCTCTCCTGTATTCCTAGTAGTTTATGGACTTGCCTGCCACAACAGTTAACTAGAAACAAAGAATCTTTATAGACAAGAAAAGTTTGACAAAAGCTGTAGAAATGCCTTCTGTAGATATGAAAACTTGAATCTGTCCAAGAGACTATTTTCCTCTGCCGTACAAAATGAATGTTGTCATGAAAAGCAAAAATAAAGCAAAACAAAACAAAGCAGGGGAAAAAACCCCAAGCATCTATTTGTGTATGCAGTCAGTTGTGACAGCAACATACTGCATTACCAGCAGGGGCCTGGGCCTGGCCTCCTGCTCTACACTGGGCTTCATTTTCCTCCTGGGTAGTTCCCTAGATAACCCTCCTGTCAGGATTTGACTCCCTCCAAATGCAGCCAGGGGTGAAACACCCAGATGCTGAAAGGAAGGGACATGTGTACGTAGGCACATATTCCTACCTTTGTGCAGAGTAACAGGAACTGGATCACAGGAACCTTTCCAGTGTTCCTGCTGTGCGTTTCACTCTCTCACTTCAGATTGCTTGGACTCAGAGGACATGGCACTGTAGGCAACAGTGCACCATTATTAAAGCTCAATAAATAATAATTGTGCTGATGACAATATGGAACCTAAATATCATTGTTCTGAAAAAATAATGGATGGAATTTATTATTCTCTTGGAATAACATTCCTTTTACAGAGCAAATACTTTCAATAGATTTTATTTTTGTGAAAGACAAGGACAACAGAGTGACTCCATTCTGGTTACTCTGTGAGACTCAAAATGAAGTCCACAGGCCACTGGTTTGCCTCATCTCTTCAGCAATAATTCCAGAATGCAGTTTAAAATGAAAACCAAAATCTGGAAGTGCAGCAGGGGAAACAAATATGATGCAGAGAGCTCTTTGCAAAGGTCATTGCATCGGCCTCTGTGCACAACTGTTAAATTGTTGCACATTTCCTATCCTGGACTGACACCAGCAATCTTCCTCTCCTAGCATTCAAGCATTCTTTTCTGAGACTTATAGACATATTTCCCACTAGTGGACTAAATTGGGAAGAGAAAAAGAAAAACACACAAAATTTGCAGCTTTCTTACTGGCAACTAGTACTGACTATTGCTGATAGCTCTCTCCTGTCCATCACCATCCCATTCTCATACCCGGCAATCTTCCAAGAGAATTTTTATTTCTTTCTTAAAATGACACTTTCTATGCCTTCAGACACACAATGAACCTAAGCAACTAGGAGTAGTGAGAGAAGGATAGGATGGGCTATTCAGAGAAAAATGGTGTGTCTCATAAGAATAACAAGGACAGGGTGCAAGGGTCAGGAAAGGCTTAATTGATAAAGGCATCTCAATCATGGATGCCATTACAGCACAGTGATAAGTATCAGGAAATGTATTAAATTCAGGCTTCTGCAGAAGCACTGTACGTGAGATTTAATATGCTTCTATCTAACAGGGTGTTGCTCAGACTCTATGTAGAAATAAAAGCTAGGGTAATGTCCAGGATGGAAGAATAAAATGTTCCTTACCACACTGTTTGTCTTTCAGCTTCCAGGAATATTGTCTTTTGTGGTGAGTACCTATTCCATGAAGAAGTTTGCTAGGATCACCACAGAGGGATTGTACAGATATGCTAATGTTTCAAGAGATGATGTCATTTAGTTGAAATATGGATGGAACTTGCCCTCATGATATGTTGGGTCAGAAAGGGTTAAAACATTCAAGAAAAGGTTACCCTGGTTTTTGAGGCTAAATAATATTGAGGCAAACTCAGCTTGTATAGAACAATTAAGTGGATCTATTTTACTGAGATATAGATCCTTGCTTTAATTTTTATAAATTCTAGGCTTCCCAGGATAACTGATTTATTCATGAGCTTTTCATTTCTAGTTTCATGGGATGAGTATTCTTCCTGTGGATGTTACGCATCTTCTGTCTTTGACAGGTATCTAATAACATGAGATAAAACTTCTCAGCTTTAAAATGATACTATAGGAAAAAAATTTGATAGATCTCTATACTATTAAAGAGTGTTACAGTTGTTTGCCTACTTAGGCTTTGAAATGAAATATTGGTTCATATTTACAAATAATTATGATTGTCTTTCTGTTATTGTCAATTTGATTATCTATTTAGAATATAATTGCCATTCTGCTAAGATGTACGAATAACTTAAAATGTCTATAAGTCTCAGAAAAGAACAACTAAACACAATCAGTAGACAATTTGAATAACCTATCAGATTTCGTAAACACATGGCTTGTCAAATAGTGACATGCTTTCAGGCGTAGGATGGTCATTCCTCTTCATCAGGCACCATTATGGTTTCAACTAGCACTAATGCAGTAGAGCAGAAACCAGTTACATGGAAGAATTTCAAGGGTCTTCCTGCCCTTCACTCTGTTGGATTCATTGAAATCCCGCCATTAAGAGCTTTGTATGTTTGCCCAAGGCTTTCAAACTAGATAGGCACAGATTTTCAGGAAGAGGTGCACACATCAGTGATAGTGACAAATGTGAATACAGTTGTTCTATGTGACACCACACATGTAGAGGTAGCACTTTCCCAGAAGGATGTGTGATGAATGAGGGTTTTTCCAACCATGGTCCACAGTTCTGGTTTCTCACAGCTTTCAGATACCACTCAGTATACCAGCGACCGTGGGAAAGACAACGGAAAACACATAAATAGCTACAACTCCCCCCCATCAACTTTCTTATTCTAATGTCAGAGGTTGTTGAATAGCCTAGGGACATGCTGAATACAAGTGTGCTTAGAATTTCAGAGCCTTAGCAAATCTTTGTGAGGCAAGGGAAAGAAATGGGGAAGATCTCAGCATTTGGTTTTAGACAGATGAAATAATTCATGAAGATATATTTTAGTAGTTCTGATTAAATGTAACAACTAAAAATTAGCATTGGTCACTTGACAAAAAACTAGCCAAAATGATCAATAAGAAATATAAATTAAGAATAGAGGAATGGAAAAAAAGAGAATAGAGGAATACAGACTTTTCATTTGTTTCTCTAGAAGACAGAGACTTTCAAATCAAATACTTTTTGTGCAATGAAAGCAAAAGAATATACTGCACCCGGTCAGGAGAAGTTATTGAAAACCAGCCCAGAATGTGCTAGAAAGTGGGAAACCAGCAGTGATTGTACCCCATTGTTGCTACCTTAGAACACATCTTCCTGGTTGACCATTTGCCTTGTTTTCTTGTATTCCCCCTTTTGCAGGAACCACCATTCACAGATGGGCATGCCCTTCTGGTCTTTCTACCTCACACAATAATTACTCCATATTATCTACAGAATGGCTTGCTATACTTACCATTTATACCACTCAACACCACTACTGCTACTTTCTAATCTCTAGCATTTGCAACTTGTTATAATCATATCCCACATCCTTGTCCAAATGGACAAGGATGTTTCACTTTGCACGTGTTGTTGTTGTTTTAAGGAAATATAGACCTTTACAAAGGGAGAGATATATCAGGATTTTATAAAATAAGTCATTTTGTGAATACGGAAGCTTTATAAAGCCATCCACACAACTTTAAAGCTTTTTTAGAATTGTTATCAGTAACTAATCAATTTTGCTAGTCTTCACTAACTGTCATTTCCAAGGGCTCATCAAGTTGAACAAACCATGTGCTATTTGATTCACTAAGCAATGTTCATTTCCAGACTACTGATGTGGGGATTTCTGGTGGCATTTTGAAACACTATTAGAGCTAGTCAGTCATGTGAAATCAGTTTCAATACAACACAATGGAAGAAAATACGGCTGAGGCATGAATCATTTCCTCTTAATTACAAAATGACATATCAATGGATCTACTCAAGAATTTTAAGAACAAGGGAGAACATGCTGGAAGGATTTCACTACCTCAAAATCTTGCATAGGATCTTCTTTTCTCAATTCAAATCCATGAGAGTTCATTTGTTTTAGGGAAAAAAAATGAGGTACTGAATTAAGTGTCTGAACAATCAAGCTCTTATTATTCCCTAAGAAAGATATTATTGGTTGAGACAGAGTTCTCTGAACTGTGTTCCAGATCTTCAAGTAAGATATTTTTCTTCAAGAAGTTCAGTACAATCACAGACAGTCTTTCAGAAGGCACGAAGGGTCCCACAGTGTCTGTTCTAGGGCTGATCATCTTAACATGACATGGGACTGGGGTGGATAGTGGGGTCAGGGTTGGGAAATGAGGGGAAAGTATTTCTACAGCAGAAAACAAATTTCAAAGGAATATTTGAACACTCAGGACCAACCTTTTGGTATTTATACTTCTCAGTGAGACAAGAAAAAAAACACATAAAGATAGTATGCTCTCAGGTTTTCAAAATATGAATTGTGCCCTATAATTTTTAATATTTAATTCTTTTGAGAATAGGATTTAAAAAAATTAGCAGTGCTTTTACTGTGTGTCTGTTTTCTGTGCTTTGTGACTCATGATTTAGTAGAACAAAAATCCTATTGCTCCACTATGAAAAGACATGAAGGGCTGGTTTTCCTCATAATGTATTTGATACATCCTCTTTGACAAGTAGAGTGAAAAGTATTTTTGTATCTACATTCCTCGTTCTTGTCTTTTATCATACTCTCTGAATTGAAAAGTATTATATATGACAATAACATTATATAGCCACATCATTTTATGGTATAGTTCTCTTCTTTAACTACTAATTTAAACATTTTAAGGAGGTAAATCCCTACCTTTGAAGAAGGCCTTCTTAGCTGAAGTTGTCCTTCCCTTTAATCTTTTAAACCCCAAGTCGTCTTAGCATTGCTCTGTGGATTGAAGAACGAATGGGGAAAATGTTAACAAGACATTGGTTGTCATCAATCACAGCAGATTGTCAATACATTAACTCCAACTGACTCCCTAATGGGAGTCACAATTACAGAGAGAGCCGGGCAAGGAAAGACACATTATGAATACATTTGCCAAAACATCTATCTGCTAGCTTCGATCAAAAGTGACAGCAGAGAGGTAACTAGGAGTCTGATGGACACCCCATTAATGGATTTCCACGGAAGAAAACTGTCTGATTCCTATGTTCAGTTTAGGCATACAGGGTTGTTTGGTAAGAATATATCTCTATAGGTAGGTAAAATGCTTCCTTGCTGTGGGCTTCTTGCCATTATTTAAGTTTTACTTTCAAACATAGGATTTTTCCCCTGACATTTAAAAATCCTCAAATTCTCAATGGAAGTCATGAAAATATGGTGGAAACAGTGAAGATCCAAGGAGAAGGTTCCATGAGTTGTGACAAAGGCACAGCTATGGATAGCTCTGGACCCTACAATGTCCACCCCTCCTCTCCTCTGCCTCATTGCTTCCTTTGCAAACATGCCAACTAATAATTAGAACCCCAAAAGATGCCATGGATGGGAGGAGAACAATCACAGCTGAGCACATTACATCATTAGATAGCCAAAGGTTTTCTAAGGGAGGATTTGTGTCTTTTTGGACTTGAGATTTTTGAAAACAGAAGTCACACTATCAACCCCTGAAACCATCTTTCAGAGAAGAGAAACAAGCATCAATTCAGGAACTTTGGGATGCACTCAAATGTCAGAACTACTATGAATTGCAAAATTATTCCAGGAATAAAGTTTTTAAAAAGCATGTATAAACTCAGTTGTTTGAATTTCAACACATCTTACAAAATATTTTCTGTCTCAAATTATAAAAATAACCCATTTATCTTATTTATGTACAACTACCCTTTGTAGCCTTTTATTGTACCGGATGCAATGGTATTTTTATCAGGAAAACACACTGGTGTTGTGAAAGTTAGTGATTCTTCCTTGGAATTGAAACAAATTTTATAGTAATAAAATTTTCTTTTCTTACCATTTGGCTTCTGGCTTTTTTGTTTTTTTTTTTAAAAAACCTTCTAGTGGTGTGAAGAAGAGAATCTATAAGAATCTGAAATTATGTTTATGATAGTAATTAAATTAAACAGATTCATTCAAATATTTATTCAAATACAATAGGAAAATACCAATAAGAAAAAAAATAGAAATAAGACATGAGTGCTACTTCCATGTATCTTGGTTACATGTGGATGGGAAAAACAACCAGGGTTATTACCAACCAACATGAAATACAGTGTTTATAGAGTATCCTGTGAGGACAGAGAAGAAAAAAAATGAGTTCTATGAAGGGAATCAAGGATGGTTTTCCACAGGAGTTATCTGTCGGACAGAATCTTAAAAGTGAGTGAGAAGGGCAGTTTTGGTAGAGAGAAGGGCAGATGAGAAGAAATGGACATGATAAAGTCAATAGCATGTCCACTGGCAGAGCAATGAAACTGTAGTCAGGGTAGGAATGGGCAGGATGACAAGGGGCGGGGGACACACAGGTCTTTTATAACCACAGTGCAAAGGACACTGAGCACTAGCTGAATTTAGGGGCCTGGACTTTAGCTCAAGAACATTGTATACCCATTGAAGGTTTTAGATAAAAGGATAGAATATGTATTAATAGTGTGGGTGACTAAGGGATGGTAAGAGTAAAAGGGAAGACTGTAGGAGGTAGCCAACACCCAAGAACCTCAGCCCCTAAGGGCTGACACCTGCCTCCTTTCCAAGCCACCCCAACAAGCACACATCTAACTCCCCTTTGATGTGCATCAAGGTATACTGATGGTAATTATTCAAGATTAATAATGTTGGTTGATCCACAGTATCTGATATTACTGAATACATTGCTCATTTTATTGGTGGATTATTTGGTGATTTTAATCTATCCCACTCTGCAAGTACACATTTTTAGGTAGAATTTTGGCTCTGTGCTTCTAGCCTTACCCAGGACCTCCTTCTAGTGGGTCTGATGGTAGGAAAAGCTGGATCCTTTTTCTTGATTATTGGATGGATGCTGCAGACCAGCAATCTCCTTTATGTACAGTGTTAATGTCTATAAATGCAGTATAGACCTAAAGGAATCAGACCTGCCTCATAGAGAGTACTTTGCTTCCTTTGCTTCCAAGCCATTCAAACTTGCATTACTCAGGAGAAAAGAATTTGTTACCTCTTCCGTCCCAATATGAAAGTTCTGCACTAGGATCTGATACCAAAGACTTAGTAGTAGCACATTTTTATCTTGTCTTTTTTTGTTAATGTCCCCACTGCAAGTATTTCGGGGGGGGGGGGGACAGTGGATCTCACAGGTAGAACATAAGTAAGGATTCTTGGGACCCCTAGCTAAAACAGCACAATCTTTCGTGTCTAGATCATCGTATCTGGTAAGGCAAATATCCAACTTAAGGTAGGGGTGAGGGGCAGCTTGTTCCTTCCATCTTGAACTACCTTTGATGCATAATTCTGTATATGGTAAAAATCAATAGAAAGTATTTCTATCCAAAGTAGGAAGTATTGTTGTTTCTTTTCCTACTTTACCCTGTAGTGCTTGAAAGAGGACAAGGTTAAACCAGGGAGGTAGCACCAAAATTTAAGAAGAGGATAGTGGCATATCCCTATAACCTAGTACTCAGGAAGCAGAGGCCAGAGGATCACGAGTACAAGGCCAACCTGTGCTCAGTAGTGGTGCCCTGTCTCAAAAGAAGACATCAGCAGAAGAAGCAAACAGACTGACCAGACAGAGACAAGCATGGAGAAAGCCAAGAAATAAGAAGGTCAGAAAGGGAGAAGGGTAAACTGAATTTAAAAAAGAAGTGTAGCGATTGGGCAAACTCTGTTGTTGTGAGTGGGAGCCCAAGCCCTGAACTGGAGCTGTCAATACAACCACCTCCTCCTAGGCTGTGATCCAAAACCTTCGTGGCTCCTATTGTACCATCCATCTAGACTAGCCTGCTGAATGTGCTTCCTATTAATAATGGTTTACAAAAAAGGGCAGGAAGGAAAATCCTTTTAGGTAGAATAGGAAAAAAAGATGCTTCAAACATAGATTTTTTTAAAAAGGGAAGGTGGTTCTTCTGATAACTGTTATATTTAGCATAACAGTTATCTTTACATAATTCAACTCAAGGTAATATTTTCTGCATAAAATATAAGTGTAATTTTGTGGGGTTTGATTCCATGCATTATGTGAGGACACTATTTTATCTTGCTTTTGCGTATTACTGATAGAGCATGGCCATACTCTAACCTCCAGTGGCAATTTAACCTCCAAGCAAGGACCACCAAAATATCACATATTAATTGTATTACCATGTCAGCAATTATGCCCAATATTTGTAGGAAATAAATTTTTGTTACATGCATTACTCTTGATTTGACAACTGTGTTGATAGGCTTTCCTCACTTTATGCATTCAGGTCAACAGAATAGGGCAATACATCATATAGCTAAGAACTACTTTTCCAATAACAATTTATTTTTTATTTAAAAATGCAATCAACTTATCCTATTAAATAAACCAGTACTAAGTCAAAAGGTCAAGAAGAAATTTGATGTTTTTAAAGTAGCCTTCAGAAAAGATGAATGGCTTCTAGATGAAAAATGTTAAGAAATCCAAAGGTCACAGCACAGAGAATAAGCCATACTACAAAAGCAATTCAAGTATATAACAAAAATTTCAGTAGTGCAGAAAATAAAATACACAAATGGACTTATCAACTTTCTCAAAGGGAATTGCTATTGATTTGCATAGTTTGCTGTAGGCCTTTTGTTTTTCTTTGTTTTAAAATGAGACTCCATAATATTCAATGCCACCAAAATATCAATTACTACTAACAATATAAAGCAAGAAGTCTTAGCAAGCAAGAATGCTCATAGTGGTATGTGTTTCACAGTTTTTCTTAATACTTATTTATTGTCAAAGTGATGTCCAGAAAGGTTAAAGTTTCACACATTAGGCCTTGGGTACATTTCTTGTACTGTTTGTTACCTCCTCCCTCATTTGTGTTTCACACTTTATGGCACAAATGTAAAGATACTAAAGATAGTTAGAGGTTTATTTCTATAAGTTTGCCTCCATAGTGATTTGGCTAAAGGTCATCTGACACTGAAATATTAAGCATTTCTATTTTCAACTGTGATAATTACTTCTTGTCCACAATCTTCAAGGCAAATATATCTGAGAAACAGATAATTTTGAAAATTTGATATGTAACATGATGTGTTAGGTACTCATTTAGCATTCAAAATCATCTTGTTCTTTTATCACTATAAAATGGTAGTAAACTTCCAAAATTATTATTTTAAATTTTGACCTTAATAAAGTGGCAAAATCATTGGATAACTTCCAAACTGGTCTTTTTTTAACTTCCTGTTCTCTTGACATAGTCATTGGATTATATTTGGGGTCCATTCATACTTATAAACTGCAGAGAAAAGGATAAGTAAACAATCATACTATAATTGGCATTTGTCTTTGGCTTTTCTGGAGTCTGCCTGTCATACAACAGCCTAATTCAGTTTGGCATGGCAAAAAGCCAAAATAATCTTGAAACTGGCTCTCCCCATTACAGCAGCCAATAAAACAGAATGCATTCCAAAAAACAGAGAGTATAGTCTAAAATTGAACAACTACTAGCTCATCCAAACAGCATCCTGAGGCACTCCTTCCTACCACAACCTGGCCAGTTGGGATCCTCAGGACAGTGGGCCCTGACTGTGGCCTAAGTTAAGTATCAAATTCATGTTTACTCTTGCAAGACAAGTAAACTTTCTGGGATTTGGCCTCAGTTCTATGATATACACATTTTAAAAGTCAAGGATGGGAACAAGAATAGGTCTGTCTGGAGAGGAATCTGTAGGCACTTTGCCTTTCAAAAAAGAAGCCCACTAATCCTTGATGAACTCAACAGGGTAAAGACTACCTGAAGAAGCTCTGACTGTTTTAAGTGACATTATGATTTGCTACTGCAAAGGCTAATGTAAACATCCAGTCAGCTTGCTGCCCTTCATGTTAATGAAACTGGTGGTGGTGCATAATATGTCGTGTGGGTCCAAAGAATTACTATAACTATGAATAGAAAGCAAATGTTCCAATGGCCATCTTCCTCCTCAAAGTCCCATCCTCCTTGATCATTCAAAAGAAGCTCCTGTCCAAGGTCTATACTTCCAACTCCTCTCGCATATAGTTAAGGCAGTGAGATGTAAGGAAGCTAGTATATACTACTTATTTGCCCAAGTGTTAAAGAAGCAAGTGTGTCTTTTCCACCTACTGCTACCCCTTTCTATCCAGAAGCCTAGATGCCAACATCAATGTCAGTATGACCTTCAAAGCCGTTGTCCTCAGGGGTCTCTGGATGGTGAAGCAGAGATCTTCACATTTGTGGTCTCCATTGCCACAACTTTCACTTGAACTGGATCAGAACTATGTAACTTTTCAATAATTTGGAGTGTTTTATAGAAGCCAGCTCTGCTTCCATGTAGTAAAGCCAGCAATATTGTGATAATCATAAAACCTTTAGTAAAACCTAGTTCTCCATAGTCCTTTGTCTGTACTTATAATCTAAGAAACATACTTCATTTAAAAATATTCCTAGGAGGGGATTCTGGAAGACGGCGGAGGAGCGGCTGTGCCCTGCAGAGCTCCCTCTGATATCGTAGTATTCTCACCTCATAGAAACTGTTTCTCCGAGAAAGACAGCCAAAGTAACTTCTAACAGTACAGGGATTCTCTACAGGAAGGAAAAATCGACTTTGCTGGTCTGAAAACACAGTTTTGAGCTCCAGGCGGCGTCCCGCCGCGGCGCCAACGCCGGCTCCGGCACAGTGCCGGGCACAGCCCCCAGCACTCCACGCAGCTAAAGCGAGAAATACTCCAGACGGCAGCCGAGCACGGAGGACCTGACATCGCAGAGACCGCGTGAGTACCCCGCAAAAAAAAAAAAAAAAAAAATTATTTTCGCTTGTGCCCACAGTCCAGCTTCTGGAAGGCATCCCTGTCCCCACCGCCAGAGCAAAGCGCCATCTTTGCCACTGGCATAGGGTCAGACCAGACTGAAACTGAAGCGGGCCTGGGGAAAGCGAGGTCAAAAAAGCCATCTTTGAAAAGGGCAGGAGGGGCGGAATCAGTGAGAACCAGCTCCGCCCAGAAGAACGCCCCCTGCCCTGGTGGGAGGCGAGTCCGGGGCCTAGCCAGAGAAGCCCCGCCCTGCCCGCCGGAACTTCTAAACTTAAAGCAAAAGCTGCGAGCAGCTACCAGGGGCACGGAAACAACAGAAGGAGGAACAAACAGTTCCGGGGACAGCTAAACGGTCCCGTCACAGAGGAAACTAATTCCCAGCCCAAAACGGAGCTGCATTCCATAGCTACCTATGCCAAGGAGGCCGCCTCCCTCAGGCAAGCAACTCTTAGTGGAGCAAAACAGGCTAGAGGCGCCATGCTCTGCTGAGTTCACAGTCTAGTCAAGACCAGGCATCAAAGGCAGCGGCCCAACAGCAGACAGAGGAGCCACAGTTCCTGTGACTGCCCACGTCCCCATCGACAGAGGACGCCCAAGGCCTGCCTGCAAGCTGTGCGAACCTCAGAGACCCACGATTGCACCAACAGGGGAGAAAGTCAGAACAGAACCACCCCTTGCCAACTGAAATCAAGTCAAATCAGCCAATCAGGAAAATAGACTGCAGTCCATTGCAGGGAAACGAGAGACTGGTTTCTTTTTCTTTTCAAACATTTTTTTTTTTTAACTTTTCTTTTAAATTTTCTTTTTAATTTTTTCACACCTGAAACATCATTGGCTGTTTTTTCTTTTGTTTTTGTTTTTTTTTTTTGGTTTGTTTGTTTGTTTTCCATTTTTACTGGTTTGTTGTATCAAGTTTTTTTGTGTGTTTGTTTATTTGCTAGGTTTGTTCCTTTTCGGTTATTTTCCTTTTTATTTACTTATACTTCCTTGTTAAATAATTTTTCTCTGTTTTGTGTATCTGTCTTCCAGTATTTTTACTTCATTTCTCTCATTGCGTCCTCTTCCTATAAAATTACTTTCCTATAAATAACACCTACACCCTTTTCTGATAACTCTCCAGCGTCTGTCATTTTATGAATGTTCTTTCTACTGATTCTACTCTTCTCCACATTTCCACGTCACTGAAACTAAACCAAAATCACCACCACCACCCCCCCAATACAGTTTACTCTATTCTCTTTACTACCTCCAACTTACCCTCCGGACTTACTGCCTGGACCTCCAGGTTCCATTGACTTCTGGTTATTGGATAGAGGATATCACAGCTTAATACGAGTGAATCAAAGGGGTTCACAGAGAAAGCCAGTCCTAAAAGAACTTAATATAAAAACAAGAATTGCGTATAAGGTTGTAACAGTAAATAAGTAACTACTGAATACAGGGCCCAGGATCAGATGTTATATTGAAATTGTATTCTTTAGAACACCAAATCTAACTTTAGAGACAGGTATACAAGTTATCTGTTTATAATTGTGAAATTGTAAGATTTACACAACAGTGCTTGGTAAGGGCTGCTTTGGGTCTTAAACAGTGCTCACAGGTGCTGGTAGGTTGGCATTCCCAATTCAAATGGGCAGAAGAAACACAAGAAAGATGGCAAATAATGAAGTCTTATCCCCCACCCAAAACAAGCAGGAAGCAGAGCAGTCAATCAAAAACATAGAAGAAAACCCCCAAAATGCTCTACAAAGTTTACTGATAAACATGATAAATGAAAAGTTTGAATCTCTTCAGTCAATTATGTTAGAGCGTGAGGAGGCAAAGCAAAAATTAATGGAGAATTTCATGGCATCCACAAATAGAAAGATAAGTGAGCTTCAAGAGTCAAGTGAAAAGATAGCTACCCAACTTAAAGATTTGAGAGACAACACTCAAAACCAAAGTAATGAAGTTAATGAAGTAAAGAAGTCCATACAGGACCTAAGAAATGACATGGAAAACATCAGGAAAGACCAGTCAGAAGGAAAAGAGATTCGAAATCAAGTAGTTAGCCTACAGTCCCGACTAACTGAAGCAGAGGATCGAATCTCAGGAGCTGAAGATTCCTTAGATTCTATGGAGAAAGATCAAAAATCAATACAAATCCAGTCCAAGCAACAAAACAGATCGCTACAGGAGATTCAAGACACAATCAGGAAGCCCAATTTAAGGATAATAGGTATTGAGGAAAACTTGGAGAAAGAGGTTAATGGGATAGGCAACCTATTTAACAGAATATTAGCTGAGAACTTCCCAAATATCCAGAAGGAAAGGCCTATACAGATACAAGAAGCATTTAGAACCCCAAATCGACCAGACCAGAATAGGACTTCCCATCGACACATTGTGATCAAAACAGCTTCTGCAGAGTGCAAGGAAAAAATACTCAAAGCTGTTAGGGCAAAGAAAACAATCACATATAAGGGAAAAGCAATCAGAATTACCCCAGACTTCTCAGCAGAGACCATGAAAGCAAGGAGAGCCTGGAATGAAGTATACCAAACTCTAAATAAAAATAACTACCAACCAAGAATTCTGTACCCCGCCAAACTCTCCTTCATAGCCGAAGGTCAAATAAAAGTCTTCCACAATAAGGAAAAACTGAAACAATATATCTCCACCAAACCAGCTTTACACAAAATCCTTAAAGATGTACTATACAGGGAAAATAATCAGGATCCCAACACAGACAGAGAAATGAACCCTAATTAGTAAACACTAGATCAAGAAATGGGAAGACACAGCTTCAAACAAGACAGTGATAATGAAAGGAACAAACGATCACCTCTCAATCCTAACTGTCAACATTAATGGACTTAATTCTCCAATCAAACGACATAGGCTCATAAGTTGGATCAAAAATCAAGATCCATCTTTCTGCTGCCTCCAAGAGACACATCTATCCAGCAAAAGTAAACATCTTCTAAAAGTGAAAGGCTGGAAACAAATCTATCAAGCAAATGGCCCCCATAAGCAGGCTGGAGTTGCAATCCTAGTATCAGACAAAATTGACTTCAAATTAAAAAAGGTAAGAAGAGACAAAGAAGGTTACTACATACTAGTAAAAGGATCTCTCCAACAGGAAGAAATAACCATCCTAAATATCTACACGCCAAATGCAGGAGCACCCAACTTCATCAAACAAACACTACTGGCTCTAAAAACATTCATAGACCCAAACACAATGATAGTGGGGGACTTTAACACTCCACTATCACCTCTGGACAGATCAACACGCCAAAAACTGAACAAAGAAACCACAGAACTAAACAATTGCATAGACCAACTAGACTTAATCGACATCTACAGAATATTCCACCCAGCAAGGACAGAATACACATTCTTTTCGGCAGCACACGGAACATTCTCCAAAATAGATCACATCTTAGGGCACAAAGAAAATCTGTACAAATTCAGAAGTATCAAAATCATTCCCTGCATTCTTTCAGACCACAATGGAATAAAATTAGAGCTCAACTCATTCAGCCACCACAGAAAACCCCACAATTCATGGAGACTAAAGAACACACTGCTGAACCATCAGTGGATCATTGAAGAAATTAAAACAGAAATTCAAATGTTTATGGACTTCAACCAAGTTGAGGGCACAAAGTACCAGCTCCTTTGGGACACAGCAAAGGCAGTACTTAGAGGAAAATTTATATCTCTGAGTACATACATCAACAAACTGGAGAAACAGCAACTCAGTAATTTAAGGAAGCACCTTAATTTTCTGGAGAGAGAACAGCAAGCCAAACCCCAAGTCAATAGACGGAAGCAAATAATTAAAATCAAATCAGAATTAAATCAATTAGAGACGAAAAAAACCATCGAAAGAATCAACAAAACAAAGAGTTGGTTCTTTGAAAAAATCAACAAGATAGACAGACCCCTGGCAAACCTGACCAAAGAACGAAGGCAGCACACTCAAATAAACAAGATAAGAGATGAAACAGGTAGCATCACCACAGAAATAACCGAAATTCAGAAAATAATAAGGGACTATTTTGCAAACCTTTATGCCAACAAATTCGAGAACTTGGAAGAAATGGATGATTTCCTAGAAAAAATTGATACCCCCAAACTCAACTATGAAGACTTAAACCTTCTAAACAGACCCATATCCAGTATTGAAATAGAAACAGCAATAAATGATCTCCCATCCAAGAAAAGCCCAGGTCCAGATGGATTCACAGCAGAATTCTACAAGGCCTTCAAAACAGAACTCACTCCAATATTTCTCAAACTCTTCAATGAAATTGAAAGAGAACGTTCACTGCCAGACTCATTTTATGAAGCCAGTATAACCCTCATCCCAAAACCAGGCAGGGACTCATCACGGAAAGAGGACTACAGACCAATCTCCCTGATGAACATAGATGCAAAAATTCTCAACAAAATTCTGGCCAATCGACTTCAACAAGTCATCAAAAAAATCATACACCACGATCAAACTGGATTCATCCCAGGGATGCAAAGCTGGTTTAATATACGCAAGTCAATTAATGTAATCCACCACATCAACCGGAGCAAGGTAAAGAACCACATGGTTTTATCGCTGGATGCGGAAAAAGCGTTCGATAAAATCCAGCACCCATTTATGCTAAAAGCCCTGGAAAAACTGGGATTCCAGGGAACATTCCTGAATATAATCAAGGCAGTTTATGACAAACCAACAGCAAGCATAACTCTAAATGGTGAAAAACTAAAGCCATTCCCTTTAAAATCAGGAACAAGGCAGGGATGTCCACTCTCTCCCCTGCTCTTCAACATAGTACTAGAATTCCTAGCCAGAGCAATTAGGCAAGAAGAGAATATAAAGGGGATCCAAATAGGAAAAGATGAAGTTAAACTTTCTCTCTTCGCAGATGACATGATCCTATACCTAAAGAATCCCATAGACTCTACCCCCAAGCTACTAGAGCTGATACAAAACTTTGGCAAAGTCGCAGGATATAAAATAAACCTTCAAAAATCAACGGCCTTTCTCTATGCTAACAACCCGAAGACCGAGGCTGAAATCAGGAAAGCAACTCCTTTTGCAATAGCCCCCAAAAACATAAAATACCTAGGAATAACCTTAACCAAAGAAGTGAAAGACCTCTTTGAAGAGAACTTTAAAAGCTTGAAAAATGAAATTAAGTCAGAACTAAGAAAATGGAAAAACCTCCCATGCTCCTGGATTGGGAGGATTAATATAATCAAAATGGCAATATTGCCAAAGGCTATCTACAAATTCAATGCAATACCCATTAATATCCCAACACCATTCTTTAATGAAATAGAGGAAGCAATCCAGAAATTCATATGGAACAATAAAAGACCTAGAATAGCAAAAACACTCCTAAGCAGAAAGAACAGTGCTGGAGGAATTACAATACCCAACTTCAAGCTGTATTATAAAGCTATAGTAATAAAAACAGCTTGGTATTGGCACCGGAACAGGCCTGAAGACCAATGGAACAGAATTGAAGACCCAGAATTAAACCCACAGAACTATGCCTACTTAATCTTTGATAAAGGAGCTAAAACAATAGTATGGAAGAAAGATAGCCTCTTTAACAAGTGGTGCTGGCAAAACTGGCTCAACACATGCAACAAACTAAAACTAGATCCTTATATATCACCCTGCACCAAAATCAATTCCAAATGGATTAAAGACCTTGAAATCAAAACAGGCACCCTGAAGACACTAAAGGAAGGAGTAGGAGAAACACTTGGGCTCCTTGGCACAGGACAGAACTTCCTTAACAAAGACCCTGAAAGGCTACAAATCAAAGAAAGGTTGGACAAATGGGATTGCATCAAACTCCAGAGCTTCTGCACGGCAAAGGACATAGCTCTCAAGATAAACAGAAAGCCCACAGACTGGGAGAAAATCTTTACCGGACATTCAACAGACAAAGGCCTCATCTCTAAAATATATGCAGAACTAAAAAAATTACCTTCTTCCAAAACAAAACTGCAAAGAACCAACAGCCCCCTCATCAAGTGGGCTAAAGACTTACAAAGAAACTTCTCTGATGAGGAAATGAGAATGGCCAATAGACATATGAAAAAATGCTCTACATCACTGGCCATAAAGGAAATGCAAATCAAAACAACATTGAGATTCCATCTCACCCCAGCAAGAATGTCATATATCAAGAAAACTAATAATAACAATTGTTGGAGGGGATGTGGCCAAAAGGGAACCCTACTTCATTGTTGGTGGGAATGTAAACTGGTTCAGCCACTCTGGCAAGCAGTATGGAGATTCCTCAGAAGGCTCAATATAGAACTCCCCTATGACCCAGCAGCCCCACTGTTGGGTATCTATCCAAAAGACCACAAACAAAATCACAGTAATGCCACCAGCACAACAATGTTCATCGCAGCACAATTTGTCATAGCGAGAAGCTGGAACCAACCCAGATGCCCCTCCATAGATGAATGGATCAGGAAAATGTGGTACATTTACACAATGGAATTTTATGCCTCTATCAGAAAGAATGACATTGTTCCATTTGTAAGGAAATGGAAGGACTTGGAAAAAGTTATACTAAGTGAAGTGAGCCAGACCCAAAGAAACATGGACTCTATGGCCTCCCTTATTGGGAATAATTAGTACAGGTTTAGGCAAGCCATAGCAGAGCATCACAAGGCCCAATAGCTATACCCTTAGGAACACATAAGATGATGCTAAGTGAAATGAACTCCATGATATGGAAACAAGTGATATATCACAGTTATAACTACTTTCAATGTCCTATGTGAATGTGTAGTTTCTATTATTGATGATGTTTTGTATCACCTTCCTATGTTTGTACCTACACTACCTCTGTAATCTTATCTGAGTATATTGGAAACCGTGTTTACTGGTATTGGAAGTAGGAAATTCAAAGGGAATACCAAATTCGAGAGACACGGGGTAAAAAAAAGAGAAATAACTACAAAAGCAATACTTGCAAAACTGTTTGGTGTAAGTGAACTGAACAACTGGGCGGGGGGGAGGGAAGGGGGGGAGGGAGGGGGACATGAGGGACAAGGCAACAAACAGTACAAGAAATGTATCCAACGCCCAACGTATGATACTGTAACCTCTCTGTACGTCAGTTTGAAAATAAAAATTTGAGAAAAAAAAAATAAAATAAAAAAAAAAAAAAAATATTCCTATATTCAGAGCAGCAAAAATGATTAAGGGGTTTTTTAATTTTTATGCATACGTTTATTCTTCAATCTATTCAATCTTCTATCTTTAATCTATTATCTTCAATGTGTCAGTTTGTAAGTATGAATTCGTTCTAACAAAAACAATGAATGCAGCCATGTTTACTTTGCCTAGGAAAGAAGCAGTTTAAAAGTGGACAACTAAATTATGAACGTGTCAAAGACTTTTTTTTAGTACTGGAGTTTGAATTCAAGGCCTCAGGGCTTCAATGTTCTTGCTTGGCTTTCTCGCTCATGACTGGTGCTCTACCACTTGAATCACATCTCCAGTTTCAGCTTCTTGCTGGTTGGTTGTAGCTAATAGTCTCCTAAATTTGTCTGTCCAGTGTGGCTTCAAACTCAGATTGCTAAGAAATGAGAACGACTGAAAATAGTGTTTTTGAGAAAAATCTGATTCCACCGACAGACATGCCTGGAAGTCCAGTCTTTTGATAGGCAGCCTCAGATGTTCTCATGCAAGTGAGCATGGCCCACACTAGTGGGTGTCTTTAGGATAACAATATTTTGACCAGGAATATGCTGCTTTGTGAAGTTAGCAAACTTCTTCCTGGAAAAAAGTAAAAATAGAAAAGTATCTCATATACACAGTGGAAAACAAATTCTAAAACTAACATGCTAAAGTCTGAGAAGATTAAGATGTGACCCCCTGATGCTAAGTGAAATGAACTCCATGTTATGGAAACGATTGTTATATCACAGTTGTAACTACTTTCAACGTCCCATGTGTATCTGTAGCTTCTATTATTGATGATGTTCTTGTATCACCTTCCTGTGAGTGTAATCTTATCTGAGTATATTGGAAGCCGTGTATACTGGTATTAGAACTAGGAAATTGAAAGGGAATACCAAAATTGAGAGACACAGGGTAAAAAAAGACAAACAACTACCAAAGCAATACTTGCAAAACTGTTTGGTGTAAGTGAACTGAACACCTCATGGGGGGAAAGGGGCAGGAAGGAGGGGGGTATGAGGGACAAGGTAACAAACAGTACAAGAAATGTATCCAATGCCTAACGTATGAAACTGTAACCTCTCTGTACATCAGTTTGATAATAAAAACTTGAAAAAAAAAAGATGTGACCCCCAAAACTTAAGCAGCTCACAGTGCTGGGAGTGACAGGAAGCATTTATCTGTGTGTATACAGAAGTGCTTGCATGCATACGTGTGTAGGTGTGTAGAGGAGATGTTGATGAGGACAAGGAAGTAACGAAGATGATCTCTGTGCATGACTCTGTAGCTCTTTTAGCATGTATCTCCAGGGAAATGGAAGCCATTTATATATATTAAGGAGGCTTCTCTATGCTCTAACAATTTAAAGCTACCAATTGAAAATGAAGGCATGAACTACAAATGAGTTCCTATGCAGTTATAAGAAATAGGTGAAGCACTTTGAAGATCTCAGATAAAACACGAAAGGAAATATTTAACATATCAAAGACTTAGCATTACAAGATAAGAAATGATAAGCAATCTTCAATTATTAATTCTATGGTGCTAAACAAAATATACACT
The DNA here is from genome assembly GCF_023159225.1 of Perognathus longimembris pacificus. Taxonomy (NCBI): domain Eukaryota; kingdom Metazoa; phylum Chordata; class Mammalia; order Rodentia; family Heteromyidae; genus Perognathus; species Perognathus longimembris. The sequence goes on along the minus strand of NC_063162.1, from coordinate 100,486,121 downwards.
CTTAAGATCTTTTATATAATATACTAAAGAAACTGAATTTGATTAAATGAGTCACCTGATAAATGAAGTAGTGGACATTTGTGAAACAAAAAAAATAGTGAAAGTATTTGATCAAAGAAATAGTGTTCAACTTCACAAAATATAGTTTCTTAGGTACCTTCTGTTGACACATAAGTAGACAGAGGAAATATAACTCTTGTACTAATTTGATTTATATTTTAAAACCTTGAACAAAGGGTCAATCACACTTATAGCATATCTTCCTTTAAATATGCCTAGCAGGCTGGGAATGTAGCTTAGTGGTAGAGTGCTTATGTAGCATGCATGAAGCCCTGGGTTTGATTCTTTAGTACCACATAAACAGAAAAAGCAGAAATTGGTACTGTGGCTCAAGGGGGAGAGCCCTGAGCAAAAGAAGCTCAGGAACAGTGCCCAGTCCCAGCCTGAGTTCAAGCCCCAGGATTGGCACACACACACATACACAAAACATGCTTATCAATTCTAATATATACTGTAAAATGGGAAGCAACTCAGATGGTATAAACACTACATACTAAGAGAAGATGTAGATGTTACAACCTAGACAAAAAGCTCTCTAAGACTCTTTTCTCCAATTACCCACATAAAAGCCTGAGTGGTGCTGTGTCTCAAGTGGTATAGCACCAACCTTTAGCAAAAGATAAGCTCAGGGACAGTGCCCAGGCCCTGACTTCAATCCCAGGAGTGGCAAATGTACATATGTGCACGCATGTACACACATATACACACATACACACACACATACAATGCAATGTAAATAGCAGAGAAATATTCCCAAAGATGCTTTAACCACATTTTAATATAAACTAACCCCCTCCCCCTCCTCTGTATTTTTAGGTCCTGGCAGCTGTAGCCTATATGAAAAAATGCCTTTGTCACCATTATTTTTGAGAGACTGAGCCTCATGAAGATCTTAATGTCAAGCCTCATTCTGACTTAATACATAATAATCTTATTGCTCTAACAATTTAACAATTTATACTTTAATTTGACCAAGTTTAATACATTTGAATTAAAAACTTTTTGGAACCCAGGGCCTCACATGTGCTAGGCAAGCACTCTATGACTCAGCACCCTCCCCAGCCCCTAGAGTAAACTTTGGAATGTCTAATTAAATTTTCTACTTTCATCAATATCGTAGCTCATATTCCAGCTGACACTATAGATAATAAGCCAGTTTATTGACAGAGATCAAAATAGAGTAAATCAGATTTAGGAACTACCACATTCCCCTTAAAAGGAAGAGACTTGGCCATGCATTTCTGGTTGCTACTTGCAGTAGTGAGAAAAGGTTTTAAAAAACTTTCTAGCATTTGAATAAAGATGACACACTTTATTTTCAAAACTAGCAAGTTGGTTTTGATCCAAAATTCTGTTTAGATGCTCTGGTTTTCTAGTCTCCTTTTGATTCAGACATAAACTTAGAAGTAGTCTCCTCATTCTAAAAACTGTTTCCTCACAACTTCCTGAGTGTTTGACATGCTCATTGAACTAAGTTTGAGGTCTTTTCATAAGATTACTCTGGAAGGAAAAAAGAATGAAAATCCACAGAAACAAAATACAGTGGGGTCCAAATTCTGATGTAGTTTCTCAGAGGCTTTTATCGTATTCCCCCTTAATATTGGCGGGTCCTGGTCCTCTGAATGAGGAGCTTTCTGTTTCCTGGTTGTCTGTGTGAGCCCTGATTTTCCATTTCAGTTATACTGGTTTCTAAAGCAAAAGAATTCTAACAGGATCTCAATTATGGCTTGGAGGCCAGGCAGGAGCAGGGTCCCCCTATCCCACAGAAATCTGCTTTTGGGTTTCTCCACTGTAGTATCTTGGCAGAATTGCCTAGTCCTGGTCACTATTAAAATAGCCTTGGGGATATCAGATCATACTCACTAAGTCATTTTCCAAATTTAAGATTATGAAACTGTGGTCTAAGAGAAGATGGGAATTCTTGTAGTTCCAGGTTGTGAACTACAATTAAGCCCCATTATGAAACTACCCACTTAAAAGGAGGTTTTCTTCAATGCAATGTGGTCTTTAGTAACAAACCATTATTTATAAATAAAGTAATCAAATGATGAATTTATTAGCTGCTAGGTGACATTAGGGAAATTGCTTTCTCTGTGTGTACAATATAGGGTTAATAATCCTGACCTATCTATTAAGGTCTCTGGGGCCAATTCATGTAGGAATTGTCTAAGTGCTGTATAAATGTTGCTGGTGTTATGAGGGCTTGGTTTTATTGTCATTGGAAGGCCACCATCATAATAAAGAATTCAGAGGTTTAGTCAGAGGTGACTTAACAAAGCAAGGCCTATGCTAATACAAATGCCCTCTGACCTTAGAACACTGGGCCTGGAAAACTATACAGATTGGAATGTGAATGAAGTTTACATTTTCAGAGGTGGGGAGCTTTTTGCTCATGTATTTTCTATTCAGTTCCTTCACTTTGAAAATCATTACTTTGGAAACAAAACCACCCATTTTCACTTACACCTACATTTTCAGCTTTATATTCATCCAGCATCATCTTCATTTAAGCCTGACACTGGAGGCCCCCCAGGCCCTTCCTCAGGATCAGTTGTCCAGAAACATGCCTGACAGCTGACATGAACAAAGTTTATTCATTAAGGTTTAACTGTGAAATCCCCAAAATTTACTCTTCAAAGGTTCTTGTTTCCACTGGAATATCTGCAAGTCACTCCCTCTGACCACAAGTACTATTGCATATCAGACACTGTCCTAGGTGCTGGAGATAGCAGTGAATAAAACAGGCAGAAACTCCTGTTGTCACAGAGCTTGCATTCTGTAGGGAAAAGACAAATAGCAAGCAACTAAATAAGTAAATGCTAGGAAGAAGTAAAGCATGGTAAGAGGAAGAGAGTGCTAAGCCGAGGAGGAGCTGCAATTTTAAATAAGCTCCCAGGGAAATGCCACCCAGAAAGGTAGATTTGAATGCAATGGCCACTGGAGTGCTTTCCAAGAAAGCAAATGCAAAAGTCTTGAGGAAAATGTTCATTTGTTTGTCTGAGAACAGTAAGTATGTCCAGAATGGACAAGGAGAATAGTAGGAGATGAAGCCAGAGATGCACCAGGGTAGGATGGAAGAGGGCTGGTACCTCTCAGCAAAGCCTGGTGTTTACTTTCAATGAAACAGGAGGAGGGTTTCCTTTTGAAGGGTGATATTTAAAAGCTGCTTTGAGAATAGGGTGAAGGGAAGCCAGGTTGAGACAGGAAGACCCATAAAAGCCATTAAAATATTCCAGTTCTTGATCCCCTGTGTGTCGGCATAAGGGTAGAGATTCACAGTAGTCAATTTTCAAACCTTCACCTTCATCTATCTAAGACTGCTTTTTTTGAATGATTTCAGTGTGTAAGGAAATATGTTTTCTTTAAAACCTTTCTCTACCAGTACCTCCCAGTCAGTAACAACATTTCCCCTCAAGGGAAACACTTTAGACAAGGTCAAAACAGCAACAAAATTATTCCCCAAAGTCATAAATGACTTAAGAGGAACACATTGGAAGTCTACTAAAGCCCTCGCCTCTCTTTAAAATAGGCTTTATATTTCTGTATAGATGAAGCCTGGTACATATCTCTCTCTACAGTGGGGAGTGTGGTGAGGGGCCCTAAACAGAATGAAGACATCTGGGATAAAGCCAGCATCCCCCATTTGAATTTGAACCATGTCCTAACAGCAGTGTGCATTTTTTATTTCCTTTCTGTGGTACTAAACCCAGGGTCTTGCACATGCTAGGCAAGCATAAAATGCTTTTGGAACAAATTATTAACCTGTTTTCATGTTCCCTTTATATTGACATTAACCAGAGAAATCCTCTTTAGACCCTGTGTGTAAAATTAATACGTTTTCTTGGCAGTTATTGGAGTCTGAATTCAGAGGCTCACACTTGCTGGCTTGCACTAGACCACTGAGCCATCTCCTCTCCATAACCTCCTCCTCCTAGACCCTCCCCCCACCATACTAATGACATGGTAGCAAGTATTTCAATTGGGTTCAAAGCTTAAAAAGCATTTCAATTTTCATCTGACTTTCGGCTTAAGTCAGGTTAATATCCATAATGAGATTTTTTTTTTTTTTGAGGAAGATAGGTAGAAACCATGAAAGCCAAATAGGGAAATCAGTGGGTTGGCAAAATAGGAGAACTAAACTATAAGAACACAGTTATGTGAAGAGTACCAAAATTCAGAATGACAAGGAGATAAGCATGGCAAGAGAATGTAACTCAATAACAGATATAAATTATTCTCAGAATAGTTCAAGTAAACATAAGACCTAGAACATAGATATTATTAATGATAGATTTGATTGCTTATTTTTCTGTCAATGAAATGTAAATATCAAGTTCAAGGAAAATGTCCTAGATTCTGGATGGTAACTAACAGTGGCTTCTAGCCATACAGCATACAGCAAACTTCTGGGGAAAACAGAAAAATGAAACAGGGACAAAAAAGAACAGCACGAAAGAGCCACAGACTTGTTTAGGAAGAGAAAGAGAAAGAATGAACTCCATGCCTATGTGGTTGTAATTCACATTTCTTTCACCAACACTCAGATTTTGGTATCTTTTCTCCTTTCCCTCCAACTCTCTTGATTTTCTACTTTCCAGTCAGTCTTATTTTTATTTTTAATCTACCTAACACCAGCTGTTGCCAGAGTGTTCCTATTAAAAGGCTTAGTCCAAACAGTCTGATCATTAAAGCAAACACCAAGCACATGGAGCCAACACAGAGTTTGGGGAAAGGGCACTGGTCTGAATGCTTGGGTGGGAATTCAGCTCTGTGTGCTGCTAGCTGGATAGGTTGGCATGCTGCTTGGGCTCTCTGAATCTTATATATCTCATCTTTAAAACATGGCTAACTAGGCAGTGCAAACCGTAAAACACTGTATACAAACATAAGCTATTTTATGGTGGCCTTTGTGCTATCTCATAATTGTTAATAAAAAATCTGATTACACGAAAATTATCCTACAAAAATAGTTTTTTAAAAATAGACTTGTTCCATCTCCAGCCTCAATAAATGAGCACTTTCAGGGATTTTTCTTAAGATACAAAATCATTTTATGGTAGTAGCTAGTTATATTTGATTAAGCATAGTTGTTTTCTGCCCTTTCTCCTTCCCTTCCCCTTCCCCTTTCTCTTTCCTTTTCCTTCCTTTCAACTATTGAACAAGCTGATCTTTGAAACAAACTCCACTAACCAGATCTGCACATTAATAGAACCAAATCAATGAGCTGAAAAAGTAAAACTTCCTTCAGAAAAGTCTTTATAGGTGGAATGCAATCCTAATTTTTGTCTTCAGTTTTGAACAACTCATTACAATATTACCTGAGAAGAGGGGCAAAAATCAGTGGTAAACAAAGCTTTTCAAATACCTCTTTTCCACTGCAGATAAACAAAAGCAGAGCTTACCTCACCCACGAAATAGTTCTCCTAACTGCTTTCTACTCCTCTAGTAGCAAAAGGAAAAACTTAGACAAAATACCCATCCTAGCACATTTCTGCAGATAAAAGCCCTGTCAATTGAACCCTATAGTGGTGGGTCCACGAACAGTAAAATGTTAAAGTCATGCTGCAATCACAGCCAATCCAGAGCATTTTAGGCCTCCTACAGTGATTAGCTTGGCTTTGTAGCAACACAATGGGATTAAACATTTCCTTCTATCCATTTAAAAGTTAGAAAAAATGTGTAATTGCTTAAACTCATTTGGAAAAACATAGAATAGGTCCTGTTCAGTAATACCATTTCAAGTAACTGCCATATTTCACTTCTTTTGAGGGAGAAATGTAAGGATGACACATAGTTTCTTTAAAAAAAAAAAAACCGCTTAGTATTAACTCCAACATTTGAGATGTCCATGGAATTGCTTAAATGCTATTTCCTTACAGGGACAATAACTGCTGAGACAGGCATGTTTATTTCTACATCAGTACCTTCCTTATACACATATACAATGAGCCACCATATGATTTATTTTTACTTAGCTTTTTCAAGATAGTGTAGAGACACTATTTGCTTCCATTAATTTGATGTAAGATCTCAATAAAAATACTAGAACTATTATTTTTGAATTTCCTTCTACTTTTGAGGCTCTCTAGCTACCACTGTCATCTATATGTACCTATCCAAACTGTAAAGAATTTTTAAATACTGGTTATTGTTATTATTGGGTATCCGATACCATTAGTACATAAGAACCCCAAAATAATAAAGGGTGAGCTAGTGAACCAGTGTTTTCATTAGAAAGCTAAAAGAACTAGGATTATATTTCATGTTAAGGAGACCTATAGAAAGCGATAGAAACTATTCTAAAATGTACTAATTGTATGTGGAGGCACCACATTATTGGAGTCCTTAAAACATCTGTTTTTGCTAGAACTTCTAATGTTATTTTTCAAGCTTTAGAGTTCACCAGAAAAACTGAGAGAGAAGCAATTTTATAAGTCACCTCCCACCCAGGATTCCAGCTTAGAATGTCCATTTAATATATTTTCAATTACTGTTACTCAGTCCCTGAGAACAAAACAAAAAATAAGTCTCACATTTACTATAGTCTTGGTTGAAATTATTTTCCTATTTCTTAAGACTTGCTTACAATTGTTCCTTTTTAATACAAAAATGTCATCAACATGTCCTATAATCTCCTTGAAAGCAGAGAGATCAATACCACAACCACTGCACCTGAAAAATCTATGGAGAGATATAAGTGAGTTTTGATTGGGACTGCCCCTAAATTTCTGTTTCTCCACTTCCTAAGTCCTTGTTAGCTTTGAATTATGCCAGTGAAAACTCAGGAATGCAAAGCAATATTCTGATTGACTTTTTTTTAACTCTTTTAAAGCATAAAATAAATAGAGGGAGAAAGGCTTAAGAGTTATTTCCTCCTGATTGTTTATCCCTTAGTCTTTGCATGTGTTGCCAGTGGTACCAACCAATAGAAAAGTTACTGATAGTACACACACTGCTGATAACAGAAAACAGGCCAGGGAGTGTGATTTGTAGTTCTGACCCATTTGGAGATTTTCCAGTCAGTCCTTTGAAGTGAATGAAAAAATTTTAAATAAACATTTCCTCTGGAAAGTAGAATTGCCCATATTGTCCTATGAGGTTATTAACATAACCTTTTCTTTTCCTAGTTAGCCAATCCCACAGGTATATACTTTTTAAAGGCTCACAACACATCAATTTGAAAAAAAAAGTTGTATTCTTTAAAAATACAAGGACTACTTTAAATGGTGCTTTAAGATGTGACTGCGCTTCTGAACAGCAAGAGCTGAATGGAGGAGGGCTGAGTCTGATTATGCAGCTTGACTGACCGAGCCTAATCAGAATTATTTCAGCACACTGCTTCACTACAGCCATGAACCCATTAAATGCTAAATGCTTCTGCAGGCCCATTTCTGGCTCTGGCTCCCACTGTGCCCGATCCTTTGCAACAGAGGTTACTCAGTAGGTTACTCAAAACATTTTTCTGTAAATAAAGGTGCTGGTTTTAACAGGCTCCTCAAAAATCCACCACCAAAGCTGTCATTTTGTGGCAAGAATGGGTAGTGTACCCCTAAAAGGGTCATGAGGACTGCCAGACAGAATGAATTCTCTATCTTGCAGTATATTTTTATTACAAAAAGTTATAATAACTACTATTCCTTCCAAAAGAGTAGTTCTATATTTAAAACTGTAATTCATAGTATCTAATTCTAACTTCATCAGGTTATTAATTCTTGGCATACTGCTTAACATATTCTCAAGCAAGCTGTTTTGAGGAACAGGAAGGCACCCTGTGCATTGAGATGTATATTCTAAGCCAGGTGCGCTGATGGCTCACCCATGTAATCCTAGCTACTCAGAAGGCTGAGATCTGAGGCTCTTGGTTCAAAGCCAGCCTGGGCAGAAAATTCCCCATGAGATTCCAATTAATCACCCTAACACAAAAAGTGGAGCTGTGGCTCAAAATTGGTAGAGCACTAGCCTTGAACAAAAAGAGCTCAGGAACAGTACCCAGGCCCTGAGTTCAAGCCCCACAACTGACCAAAAAGAAAAGAAAAGATGTACATTCTAGTTTTTATGTCCCATATGCAATGTCTCCAAAAGTCCAGTTTCTGATGTGTGATAATTTTCTACATTATATGATTTGGCACCCATTTTAACTGAAACACATAATATTAGGTGTTTTTTAATAGATGGGCTTTTTCATTGATAGCTAAGATTGTGTATCTACATATTTATTAAAATAAATGGAATTTTGAAATGGTAACCCCTGTGTACAACACCTTAATAATAACAATCAAGTCACATTTAAAACAATAAAATAAGTACAATTAGAAAAATGTCATTTTACTGTACTTTCTATTCAAATTTCATAATTCTAAATATTGTAATGTCTAGGTAGGATAGTCACTGTCAGTGCCTGACTCCTCATCAGGAAAATGAGAATAACTTTCTTCAGAAAGTTTTTACAAGAATTAAATCACTCCAAACAATGCCTGGCAGTTAGTAGGTGCTATGTTAGTGTTTGCTTTCAATAAACCAAAATAAATAAGACATCTGCTCTGAGTAAAATGATGAGTGGATTAGTCTTCCTGGAATTTTTTTTCCAGAGTGGAAACTTCTACTCTAAGTACCTTTCATAACCTTTACTTTTGTTATTATTAACAAGACTACTTCTATTTGCCAAAATGATATTCCTTGTCATATTTTGTAGATTCTCTTAGTACAGAAAACATCTTAGCTGTTTGACTGAGATAGTTTTTGCTAAGCCAAAGTTGCTCATAAATTAGTTGAGGAAAGTTAATTAGCCAAGTGTTTCTTTCTTTACCCTCAAAAGGTATTTTATACTTGGAAGCTTACCAACACCAAAAGGTGTCTTTCAAAGCCACAGGTCTGCATAGGAGACAAGTTAAGAACAATGACATTTGGTGAAAGTGCCACTGGAGTACTTTGTTGGTGAAGATCAGAACAGGGACCTGGGATCCACACAGATCATTGCTGACACCGCCACCTGGCAACCTATTGGCTTCCATAACGTACTGTTAAGCAAAAAGGCCAAGACTCTAGAAAGTTGTTGTGAAGCTAAGTTAAGGAAAGAAACCTCTTCTTCCCCTAAAAGTTTGATGTTTTAAAAGTAAATTAGTATGTTTTAAAATGCTTGAGATAATGCAGAAACCAAGTTTCTTTCTTTTTAAATTTAATTTTATTGTTAAGATGATTAAGAGGGGTCACAGTTGTAAGGGAGTGAGTACATTTCTTTCATACTTGTTACCCTCTCCCTCATTTTTAGAACCAGGTTTCTTTCTGAATTTGTTCTGAATTGTTAGTGATCTGTGCCCTCAGGTTCATTAGAATCATTTCCCTCTAGTTAAAGTCTTCGCTAACATTATTTTCTATACTTAATTACTCATATTTAAAAGGTTGGCAAATATCATCCAACTCATTTACATAATGGAGGCAGGCAAACCCATGGCAAGACCTTAAGCTTTTTCTACCAGCCAAGTTCCCCTCCTCGGCTGTCTAATCCAATTTGATGATTTTTTGTGGTAGAGCGTCTGTTGTTTGGTATGTATGCTGTCACTGGCACCCAGAAAAATGGATGCAGTGTTTTAAAAACTATAATAACAAAAGCCATAACTCTTTCAGGCTGATGCAAACTAATAAGGTTAGCCCATTTAAGATCAGGTTAATTTAGAATTAACAGCTTTAACTGTTTACCTTTCAAACTATGCTGTATTTTTTAATCCTAGATATAGATTGTAAGAATATTAATAAAGTACCATGAACTTCTCCTGGCTTGTTCTCCCCAACCTCAACATTGTATGGTTCTTTTTCTTTGGAGGTTCACTAGAAACTAAGAAGGAAATGTCCTAAAAGATTTTATATGAAGAAATCCAGTTAATTCTAGTTAGACCCACTAAGCTTAAGCTCTTTCACAATCTTGATTTAATTTCAAATTTTTCTAGATACATTGTAAAATTCAAGTGAAAAGTTGGATGTAGAATCATAACTATCATATTTCTTAACTTCAATTAAACAGTTACAAATAAGTAATAAGAGTTATAGGTTCGTTTTTAAGTTGAGATAATCTTAGCTAAAATAATTATATAAAACCTAGAATTCTTACTTTTATGAGAGTTCTTCCAACACATTATTAATAAAAATTTTAAAATGTCATATGAGGGCTGGGGATATGGCCTAGTGGCAAGAGTGCCTGCCTCATATACATGAGGCCCTGGGTTCGATTCCCCAGCACCACATATACAGAAAATGGCCAGAAGGGGCGCTGTGGCTCAAGTGGCAGAGTGCTAGCCTTGAGCAAGAAGAAGCCAGGGACAGTGCTCAGGCCCCTGAGTCCAAGCCCCAGGACTGGCCAAAAAAAAAAAAAAAGTCATATGAGAAAGTAGATTATCATTGCTGATGTTACTGTAACTATTGTTTGCTGCTATGAAAAGTCATGGAACATATTTTCCTAAAGTGGCTGAATTTCCAGTACATTAACACTGGCTCATATGATTAAATACTAGTTACTTAAGTATTGCTACTATTGCAGGAAATAAATGAGTATAATGTGAGTTGTACCATTGTAAGGCTGTTGGGTAGAGGTAGAATTTCATTTTATTGTAGAAAAAGCTATAGAAGTTATTTATCTTACATGCCTCTTTGTTTTGTTTTTGTTTTTGTTTTTGAGATGCTGTATAGCCCAGTCTGCCTCAGCCTTCAGGATGTTAAGATTATAGCTGTGTACTATCTATCATACCTGGCTGTGTGCCTCATTTTGTAGTTGAAAAGGTCAGTGTAAACATGGGCACTCAGAAGCTCATATAGGCAATAAAGTCTTAAACTCATTTTTAAACCAAAGTGCATTTTAGAAGTTAAGGCACTGCAATTTCTGGCTTTAATTATAGAAGTAAAGAAGAAAACAAAGGAATAACCAAAATGGAAGGCTTGCTTCTGAGAAAATGACTAGATACACCCATGGGACTTTTAATGAAACAAATTAGCAAGACTTGATAAACAAGAGATGATGGATATGGGCCCCTGATAGATTTAATAATTCATAAAGAAAAGAAAATGGAAAACTGAAAGAAATTGACCAGTTTACCATTTAAGTTATAGAGCTTGAGTATTCCTTATCTGAAATACTTGGAGCTTCTGGATTTTTTTTTCAGATTTTGGGATATTTGCACATATATAAAGACTGTGATTCAGGGCTGGGAATATGGCCTAGTGGCAAGAGTGCTTGCCTCCTATACATGAAGCTCTCAGTTCGATTCCCTAGCACCACATATATGGAAAACGGCCAGAAGGGGCACTGTGGCTCAGGTGGCAGAGTGCTAGCCTTGAGTGGTAAGAAGACAGGGATGGTGCTCAGGCCCTGACTGACAAAAGGTCAAGGCCCAGGACTGGCAAAAAAAAAAAAAAAAGACTGTGATTCAACCTGTCACATGAGGTCAGGTGTGGAATTTTCCATTGTGATGTCATGATGGTGCTCAAAAATTTTAGGTTTTGAAACATTTTGAATTCTTAACTTTTAGATTAGGGATGTTCAACTTGTGTATTAACATAGAAGAGGAGAAGAGTAAGGGCATAAAGTCTGGATTCAAGCTTAATCAATGAGCACTTGTGATGCTGGTAACTTGCTTGACTGCTCTGAGTCTCCTTCCACCATGAGTCAGTGACACATTTTGTTTTTGATGGTCACGGGGCTTGAACTCAAGGCCTGGGCGCTATCCCTGAGCTCTTTTGCTCAAGGCTAGCACTCTACCACCTTGAGCCACAGCACCACTTACAGTTTTCTGGTAGTTAACTGGAGGTAACAGTCTCAGGCACTTTCCTGCCTGGGCTGGCTTTGAGTCATGATCCTCAGATCTCAGCCTCCCAAGTGGCTAGTATTACAGGTGTGAGCCACCAGCATCCAGCTGCAGTGACACTTTTAACTAGGTAGTTTATAAAGACTAAATCTAGCACAAAATCTTATAGAATGAGTTTTATCACAAATTTAGAGAAGCCTGCCTAAGTATCATAGCTAGTCAAAAATGACGCACACATTATTGAAAAGAGTGAATTATGTATTTAAATTTTTATAAGAGCAATTGGTCTCTTGAGATTGTTTCAATTATTCCCCAGATCTTGAATGTGAATCCTCTGGGTCCTTTCTATCTACTAAATGTGTTCCTCCCACACCTATATGTTGGAGTCCTAATCTTCACTGTGATGGTGCTTGCAAGTGAGACCTCTGAGAAATAACAGTTCATGAGAATGGAGTCTTCATGATGGAATTAACGCCTTTATAAGAAGAGAAGAGAAGAGAAGAGAAGAGAAGAGAAGAGAAGAGAAGAGAAGAGAAGAGAAGAGAAGAGAAGAGAAGAGAAGAGAAGAGAAGAGAGAGAGAGAGGGAGAGAGAGAGAGAGCTGTTCTCTCTGCATGTGTGAGGGCCCAGCATGAAGGCAGCCATCTACAAAGAGTGGCCTCACCAGGAACTTCATTGGCTGTGAGCACCTTCACTTTAGACTTCACAGCCTCCAGAAATGTAAAATATAGATATTGTTTCTTAAGCATCCTATGGTATTTTCTATAGTAACCCAGGAGAAGCTAAGCTATACCAGGGAAGCTGTACCAGCTTCAGCATTAGAATAAAATATGTATGGGGGAAGCCCGGGATTTAAGATAAAAGCAATCTGAACCAAGCACTGTGAGCTATAGGAGTCAATAATGGATGGTAAACACAGATGATACAATTTTCATTTAGAAAAGTTTCTTTGACAGCAGTGTGGAGAACAGGATAGATTTGAGAAGTTGCTAGGGGGACCAGCCCTGCCAACTCAGGTGAGAAATTATGCAGCCTTCAAAGTATGGCAATGAGAGTGGAGAAAAGACAATGGCTGTGGGATCTACTTAAGAAGCTCTGTCAACACAATTTAGGAAGAGTGGAAAGAATTTAGAGGCATCAGACTCAATCCCTTCATTTCACGGATGAGGAAACTGAAAGCTAGACAGGTTAATTTACTTACTGAATAACCTATACTGAACAAGACTAATGGTAAAATTATGTGAATCTACTGACCTCTGACATGGTGTGCTTTTTAATACCTTAAAATGCTTTAATATAAAGGAAGCATACTGCCCAGTCTAAATTTTCCTCAGTATTGAACACACCCAATTTGACCACATATTTTGTCATCATATATGAATCCATATTTCTACTAACTACACAATTAGCTGGTTAATTTCAATAGGTTGATTTTAAAATAGTAATACAAATACTTATTTTGAGATTAAAACATTCTTTTCTCCCGCCTCCTGCTCAGTTGCAAATAAAGCACAAAAAGTACTGGATTCATCACCTAGCGATGTTTTCCTGAACAGTATACTACATGAAATTTGGGATTTGTGGCAGCTAAGCTCTTGAAGTGACAGAAGAATTTGAATCCATGTTGAAATGTGTTGTGCATGTGTGTATATTTGTTGCATTTAAAATTTTGGATAATGGGAATAATGCAAAGGAAGTCTAAAATAGAAACTTCAGTCCTGTTAGGTAGCAGAGAGACATGAAGTAGTGATATAGGAGGAAGAGATCATGAGGCCTTTGAGGGGGGAAAATCCACTGTACTGTAGTTAAAACTTTCCACTTCACAAGTGACCTCAGCAGTGTAGACTGAACTCAGGGATAGGGATTTCTCAAAGGCAATCCCCGTAAGTACTTAAACCTCCAAAGGCTAATGCTGTCTTTCTTACCTAATAGCCCTCTTTCAGCCCAGTGAGTTTATTTGTAACTGATACATAAGCTATTTTTGCTGAAAATCAAAATACTCCTTACTAGGATCCATGAAGTAACTAAAAACAAAAGAAAAGCTTGTAATCTCTGCATGCATTTCATATTTGTCTTAGCTATAAGTCATTCTGCAAATGCTCCCTTCCAGACTTCTCCAGAACCAGGTAAACTCAGTACTGAGACAGTGTCAAACCAAGAGAAACTTGTAACTATTATTATTATTATTTTTTTTTTTGCTGGTCCTTGGGCTTGAACTCCGGGCCTAGGTGATGTCCCTGAGCTTCTTTTTGCTCAGGACTCTTCTTTTAGCTAGGATTACAGGCATGAGCCACTGTTGCCCAGCTAACTATGACTATGCATAACTTTTTCCCCTTGCCCCTAATTCATCCTTTTGTAAAGCTGAGTGCCAGTGGCTCAAGTCTATAATCCTAGCTACTCTGGAGACTGAGATCTATCTATTATGATTTGAAGCCAGCTTGGGCAAATGGAGTCAAGATACTCCATCTCCAAAAGAATTGACACACAACTTAGCTGGAGACATAACTCAAATGAGGGTGCCAGCAGAGCCAACAACCCTAGCAAACTTGAGGTTCTGAATTCAAACCCTAGCAGTCCAAAAACAAAACAAAAAGAAAAATGAAAATAACACATCTGTATGCTCGGGATGACTAAAAATGAACTGAAGTGCCATGTCATCTTCTAGTAGCACGCTCAGGCCACAAGCCAGTAATCCTAGCTCCTCAGAAGGCTGAGATCCAGAGCATTATGGTTTGAGGTCAGCCAAGGCAGAAAATTTTGCTAGACTGAAGTCCCCAAATAACCAGAAAATGTAGGGAGGGCCAGGAGAGTAGCTCAAGTGGTAGATTACCAGCCTAGAAAGCAGGAGACCCTGAGTTCAAACTCAGTAACCTAAAAACAAAAGCAAATTTTTTTAAAGGATCCAGAATATACTTGATGAGGGATTCCTGAAGCTAGAAGCTTTGGTTATGATGCTACAGCTTAGCAGGAAATGTTGAGCTGCTTCCAAAAAAAATATAAGGGATGTCTCCAGGTGCATATACAATGAGCTCTCCTTGGTACTGAGATCTCTTAATTTGGTTAACCCGGTTCAGTTTCCTTTGCTTGTGAATTGAATCCCTTCACCTTAGCCCAGCCATGCCTTATTTGCTCTACCTAAACCCCAACCTTCATACCCCTCTATCTCAAGTATCACTGTCAGCATGTTCTAGCAGGGTATTCTTACACATACAAATGTGTAACACTGCTATCAGTGTTAGCTCACTGAAGCTGGGAACAGCACTCTATATTCAGCTTTGCATTCCATGAACAGAAGTTTCTCTATTCCACAAACACTTAGGGAGTGAGCCCTCAAAAAGTGAGGAAACAATCTGGGCTGCTTTGTGAATTTCTATATCTCCAAACATAAGCAACAATTTGAGGAAAAGATTTGAGGCATAATTTACTTTTGTAGGCAGAGGGGTCTGTGTGTGTGTGTGTGTGTGTGTGTGTGTGTGTGTGTGTGTGTGTGTTGAAAAATTATAAGGAGAATGACCCAGAGGGACAAAAGCCTGGTATATTCAGAATAACAAACTCTGTTATGCTTGAGATTGGGATTCTAAGAAAAGAGGGAAAATAAGCTTATCTGGTAACTAAGGAGAACAATTGTTATGCTGAGACTGGGACCGAGAACTTCAGAAGTAATCCATTTGGGGGCTAGTAGGATTCTTTAAAAATCAGGGATCAGTATTCGGTAGGCTAATAGAACCAAAGGCCAAAAAAACATGTAAAAAGTATGGGGTAATGAATAAAAGAGAAAACTTCCTTAGGATTTATTTGGTACAATTTGTAGAAATTTAGATCTGGGAGGAAAAAATCTTCAGGGAAGCAAGGGGCTGTCAAGATAGAAGGAAAGTGTTGGCAAAACAAGGTTTTGGAAAGTTTGTTATCTGATAAACTGTTTCTCCTCTTCCTCTCTTCTTTCTGATCTCCCCCTCTCTCTCTCCTTACTTCCCCGTCTACTTGCCTTCCATCTTTCCTTCCACAGTTTAACATCCTTAACATTAGAATCACCTTCTCATAATGGTTTGCCGTGGTTTAGTTTGTAGAATCTTTATTTTCATGATACCACATACAACAGGATACTTGCTTACTTATTTATTGAAATCCCCCATAGAATATATGCTGTACTCAGAAGCTGATGATTTGTTCTTCATTCTTCATTGTTTGCATGGTATACATGGTATACATGGTATAACAGTCCCTAGCAGAGAGTAGATGCTTTCTGAAAACACTTCATCATGCATCCAGTTTGGAGGTGGTATTACCTACCTTCCAGAGCCACAATAGGAAATGGGGTCCTTACATATTGGACTAGCTTTATTACTGGACTGTGGGTCAATGAACAAGCAACACTGATGGCTACGAAGCAATTGCACTATTGGCTTGTTTCCAGTCTTTCCCTTCTGAACATGGAGTTTGGATTGACTCCAGGCTTGGAGTACTGAAGATTTCATATTTATTTTATTTCTTGATAACTTAGCAAGAGTGAACCTACATAAGGACATACTGGACTTACTGCAAATAGGACAGTAATCAACAAAGGATTCAATGGATGTAATAATAATTATGACTTGAGATTTTAGAGCAGGTCACATGGATTCTTTTTGTTGTTGTTTCTTTTCTTTTAATAAGCTAGTGAAGGATATGTCTAGAACAAAATTAAATCTAAGTTTAACAGAAAATCGTGGTTTTGCATTTCCAGGAGAAACAGATCAGGTCAATTATGTGAATTGCACAGACCCATTAGTCATCCACAGAGAACGTACCAGCAGACCAGAGTGAGCGAGACAGCTGTGTCCTCATCCTGAGAGTGCCCCAGGGCCCCAGGGAACCTTCTCAATGCAGAGATGAAAAGACCACTCACTGCCCAGCGATGGAGTCCTTAGTGCTCAACTAGTACTAAAAACAAAGCCTCTATCATATGGAATAGTATTATTTAGAAAAACTCTTTCTTCATTAAAAATTGACCTGAAACTATTTGTTCCTACACACACCATCAAAAGCTTACAAATGTAGCTTACCAAAAAGTCAAAGTTATGAATTTCACTAAGTTGGAATGCAAGATATTACATCCTATTGTTGAATCCCTAGGGTCCAGCCATCCATTAAAATAATAAGAGCTGTAATGTTTTCCCTGAAATATTAAGAGTATCTTAATTACTTAATCTCTAGTGAATGGCATGCATATAAATTTTATAAATAATTCAATCAAAGAGTTACTGAACAGTATTCTGTGTTAAAGTCATAGGGAATTTTCCTTCAAAGTTGACACATGGTTCGTCTACATCTGAAGAATTACTAATGAAAGTAAATAGGGAATATCAAGTCTGCCTGGGATATACATTTTATATTTACACTACTATGGAGGGAATCACTTTTTCAGATGCTAGGAGCTGTTACACAGGGGCAAAGTTAAACATTAAGTACAAACACTTCACATAACTCCTTTTCTTTCTTTTTTCTCCTTGAAATAGGGTATTGCTACATGTATATAGCCCACACTGTCTTCAAACTTACAATCTTTTTGCCTCAGCCTCTGACTGTTGCTATTACTGGCATGTATCTGTAATATTTACATTTTCAGTGTGTAATGTTGGATTGGTCATTTCCTATATTTAGGTTTCAGTTTCCTCCCTTGATAAAGAGGTCCATGTTCTCCCCAGTCTTACATAAATCAGAGAATCTTAAAAGTAAAGCACAGGGCTTCAGAGCCCAGATTGTTGAGATGAGCTTCTTCAAGTCTAGCTCCCAATTTCATGATGCATTGTTGAATGAAATACCTAACACTGCATAAAACATAAATATAAATGAGGTTTCCTTCCATGGAATGAATGTATACATGGTTGAACATTTATGTTTATCACATCAAAAGATTAGGAAGGAAAAACTAATCCTCATTTTATTAAACACAGAAAATATTCACAGAAAATAAAATATATTACTGCTCAAGATAAAACTGTTAGAAAGAGAAGAAAATGTCCTTAATTTAATAAGAGAAATTTATAAATGCCTATAGTAAACACCATACTTTATAGTAATATTATAGAAGTACTGTATTTGAAATCAAGAACAGGCTGGGTATTGCAGCACACACTTATAATATCAGCACTTGAGACAATGAAGTAGGAGAATCTCCTAGAGTACACAGTGAGGGCCTTCCACATTGGACGGACTGGGATCTAAATAGAGTCTTAAATAAATAAATTAAATAAAGGGGCTAGGCATGTGCTTCCTTGCATGCATGAAGCACTGGGTTCAATTCCTCAGCACCACATAAACAGAAAAAGCCAGAAGTGGGTGCTGTGGCTCAAGTGGCAGAGTGCTAGCCTTGAGCAAAAAGAAGCCAGGGACAGTGCTCAGGCCCTGAGTCCAAGCCCTAGGGACAGTGATCAGGTCCTGAGAGACAGAGAGACAGAGACAGAGACAGAGAGACTGAGAGACTGAGAGACAGAGACAGAGAGACAGAGACAGACAGAGAGAGAGAGAAAGGAAGGAAGGAAGGATGGAAGAACAAGACAACAAGGTCCCTTACTACCATGTCTACTTAATAGAACACAAAAGATTCTTGTCAGAGAACTTGGTGAAAGGAAAAGAACTAGAAGTAGAGAGAATGAAATTAAGAGTCAAACATAGCAATATTTACAGATAGCATGAGTAGCTACAAAGAAAAATCAAGAGCATTTATAGACATAACGGTATGATGAATAGATATTTCAGTAATTTTGGTGGATATAAAATGAACATTTAGACTGGGCACAGAGGCTCATGTCTGTAATCCTAGCTACTGGAGAGAAAAAGATAGGGAAGATCACAGTTTGATCCATCAAAAAGTTACTCAAGCTCACATCTCAATCAATAAGCTGGCATGGTAGCACAGACTTTCCATCTCAGCTACAAGAGAGGCCTTAGGTTAGGATGATTGTGGTCTAAAATAGGCCCCCCCCCCCCCACACACACACAAAAAATAAATCTTAACTGATAAAACTAACTAAAGCATAAAAGGGCTGGGAGGGAGGGGTGGCTCAAGTGGCACAATTAGGACCTTGAGTCAAACCCTAACATCATCAAAGGAAAAAAATGTGCATCTTCTAAATGTGTGACTGTGATGCAAAGATAAAGGAAAGGTTTGTAAAAAGAAGTAATAAAAAGTGATAAAAATTCTTATGTCATTTATAAATAACATGCTAGACACCCAATTGTGAGGAGAAAAAATATTATATTACCCCCTTCTCAAAGGCTGCAAATGCAAAATATCGAATGGCTATCATTTTTGACCTTTCATTAGGTAAGGCCAATATTTCAGCCAAATGGAATCCCTTCTCTCTTCACTAGGACTCAGAAATCTTGATTTATTTTAAGCACATGTGGAGGTGGAGGAAGGGATCTTCTACTTCTCTCCTCTGCTTTCAGTTAAGGGCACCTCCTTTTTAATTCATTCCCCCTAAGCATTCTGACCAAAGCAGTTGTTGGATATTTTGAAGGTTGTACCCAAATTTTCCGGATAGCTATCTCTGCCCTTCCTCCTGCTAAGGTGGCTCATTTGAGGGGCATGGGAGGAAGAAACTGAATCACTGCTGTAGTCCATGGAAGTCTCCTGACCACCTTGAAAGGTGTAGTGGGAACCCAGTCATCCACATGAATTACCTTGTCCTAAAATCTATACAACCTCAGAAGTAATCTTATAAGCAAAAATTTAATGAGTCAGTGCTGAAAATTACACACATTCCCCCCAAATATGTGTGACTTCTAAGGGATTAAGAGCTTCCTACCATCCCCCCGGCCCCCCGATTCCTTTTTAAGTTTTTCCTTAAGAAAAGGGAAGTGGGTAGACATAGTTGACTTGTGGAGTCAAAGAAGGATCACTGAGAGATGGGAAGCCATTCCTGACTAAGGGAAAGTGAGAACAAAAGCACAGAAATGGGAGTACATGGTGCTGTGTGAAGAAGAGAGTATTTCATTTGCTAGAGTATCAGATGTAAAAAGCAGACAGGAGAAACTTGTAAAGGTATGCAGGAATCAGATGGCCAAGGTTTGTGGATAACATGTTAAGGAGGTTGAGCTAAAGGCAATATTTAGCCAAAGTTTTTGTTTTTCACTTAAAGAATCCAAGTATAATTCTATACAGGAAAATATGCAAATCTTCAATGTTCATGTTGATGAACTGTGACAAATGTCGGCACCCATATAACTCCAATGAAATTCTATAATGTGTCCATCATCCTAGAAAATTTATTCCAGTGAGAACCAGCATTATGAATTTTAGCCCCATAAATTAGTTTTCTCTGTTCTTAGACCTTACAAAAATGCAAATCATACAAATTGTACTTTCTTTGGTCTGGCTTCTTTTACTAGGCATATTTTTGAGTTTTATCCAAGGTTCTAAAATTTTTTAAGTACTAAAAATAATAGGACCATGTTGTACTTTCAAGGTCTTTCATGTATGGACATCTCTGGATTATGAAAGTGATTTCAGCATCACTTTTCAGTAAAGTGAGATCTTTAGAAATATTCAAGGCTGGGAATATGGCCTAATGGTAGAGTGCTTGCCTTGCAAACATGAAGCCCTGAGTTCGATTCCTCAGCACCACATATATAGAAAAGGCCAGAAGTGGCGCTGTGGCTCAAGTGGCAGAGTGCTAGCCTTGAGCAAAAAGAAGCCAGGGACTGAGACCCTGAGTTCAAGTCCCAGGACTGGCAAAAAAAAAAAAAAATTCAAGGGAATGTGGGCAATGGTGGCTCATGCCTGTAATCCTAGCTATTCAGGAGCTGAAATCGGAGGATCACAGTTCAAAGCCAGACTGGGAAGGAAAGTCTGTGAGACTCTTATCTCCAATTAACCATCAGAAACTGGAAGTGGAGCTGTGGCTCCAAGTGGTAGAACACTAGTCTTGAGCAAAAAAAAAGGTCAGAGACAGTGCCCAGTCCCTGAGTTCAAGCCCCGTGGCTGACAAAGAAGGAAGGAAGGAAGAAAGGAAGGAAGGAAGGAAGGAAGGAAGGAAGGAAGGAAGGAAGGAAGGAAGGAAGGAAGGAAGGAAGGAAGGAAGGTTGATTCAAGGGTTTAGATACTGATGGTACACAACTATAGAGTTCTACAAACTACAAAGAAGAAGTAAGAAAGGAAAAACCATAAAGATCACTGTAAACATTCCCTCCTCACTTAAAATTTCTGCAGAGGTCCGTGCTTACTCAGTTAATTCTGGCAATGTGATTACAACCAGCTAATTGGTCCTGAGAAAGGTTTAGGTAAATACAAATGCAAAAGAGAAAAAGGAACAGGAGAATGGAGAAGTGAAATAGAATAAAAGAAAAAAGTAAGATGGAAGGAAAGAAAAAAGTCTAAGATCAAAGTATTTCTAAGACTAAATTAACATGAAATGCAAATGTTTCAGAAGAACCAAAACAAGCCTGAGAGAGCAGAACAAAATTGAAGACCTCTTAAGTTCTAATTTCAAAACCAACTCAAAGGTAACCAAGACTGTGAAATTGGCATGAAGGAAGATACACACACCAATGAAACAACATTAAGAGTCTATAAATAATCCTTTACATTTTTGTTTTTACTTTTCTTTCAATACTGAAGACTGAGCAGAAGTCTTGTACATTCTAGGCAGGCACTCTCCCATCACTTGATACTTTCATAAAAACCATGAATGAAGGTTAAATTCATGTGTCAACATGAATGGGCCATAGGATGCCTATATACTTGTTTGAACAGTTTGGGGGGTTTTGAATGAGAGTAACCATTTAAATCAGTAAACTGACGAGAGATAGTTGTTCTCTCTAGTATAGATCCCACTGATCAATTGAAAATATGAACGGAACAAAAATGCTGATCTTCCCCCCACCAAGTAAAAGAGAACTCATCGTGACAGACTTTGAATTGAGACACAGAATTTCTTTTTTTCTTGTCTTAGGACTTAAACTAAAACACTGGCTCTTTCTCAGCCTCAATACTATTGACCTCCAGAATAAAACTGTTCTACCAGCTCTCCTGATTCAGACTAAAAGTAAATCATCAGTTCTCCTAAGTCTCTAGCTCACTTCAGGCTTTGGGAACAGCCAGCCTTCATAATTGTGTAAGGCAATTCCTTACAATAAAGTTCTTAATACACTGTATCTCCTATTTGTCATGTTTTTCTGGAGGACCTGGAAAAATACAACATATAAATGAGAAATTGTACTTTCAGGTATTGTCCAATTGAAGTGAAAATGTGTGTCAACATTAAAACTTACACACAAAAAAAATGTTGACAGATACACTGCTCATAATTACCAAAAGATACATAAATGTCTTAATCTGCTAGGGATGCTAAAACATAAATACCTTCCATAAATGGTGGTTTTTAAATACAGATATTTTTCTCACAGTTCCAGAGCCTAAGATGTTCCATCAAAGATCTGTTGGTGTTGGCAGAAGCGGTGTCTTATGAGGACCAGCTTTCTCATTCACAGACAGCTAGCTGGCTTTTCACTGCAACCTCACCTAATAGAAGAGGAATCTTTAGGATTTCTTCGATAAGAGTACTATCTTTATGACCTGATCACTTTAAGCCTTACCTCCTCATATGTATCACCATGGGATTTAGGGTTTGAGTATAGAAATTTGGAGAAGTAGAAACATTCACAGAATGGCAATAGGTAAATGAGTACACAAACTGTGATATGTCCAGAATGGAATATAATTCAATGATTTTTTAAAGGAGCTATTAATGTTATGAAAAAGATGTAACTTAGTTTAAGTACATGCTGATAAGTCAAAGAAGCTAAATTGAAGAAAGCTAAATAAATTCCAGTTATGTGACATTTTGAAAAGATTAAAACTGTAGAAACAATAAAAGGATCAGTGTCAAGAACTTGGGAGTAACCCCTCCCCACCCCAAATCAATAACCCAGTCAATAAATAGGCAAATGATCAAAAATAAACACTTCTCAAAAGAAGAAATTCAAATGGCTAGATCTCCCTCCCACTGATGACTAAGTAAACAGCATGTGGTAAGTCCATGTAATGGCATAGTATTTGACCATGGCATAGTATTTGACCATGGCATAGTATTTGTCCACATCATACTGACACGTTACAACATGGCTGAACTTTAAAAATGTAAGTGAAAGAAGCCAATCACAAAATGCCATTTCAACATAAAAAATGCTTTTCATCCACATGAAATACCCAAGCTATGCAAATCCATGAAATCCTAAAGTACATTACTATTTGTCAGGATCGAAGCAGGGGCATACAGGAAGTAACTGCTAATGGGTACATGGTTCCTTTGATTTTTTTGAATATAAAGTTAGATAAGGGCTATGTCTGTACAAGGGAATTGTGTGCTTTCACAGGTGAAATATGTCTTATGTAAAAGCAGCAAAGATGTACCTAGATACTCACAGTGCTAGGCAGTACAGTCTATGAAGAGACTCATATATGCAAACCTGGTAGCTGCCTGATAAATTTGCATTTGAAATATATTATTTTATTTACTCTTCATATTCAAGCCATGCCAAGCCAAAAGGGAGGTGTCAATACCCACATTTTAAAGATTAGGAAGCTGAGGGAATTGAATTAAAATAGGCTCTGCCAAAGTCCACTCTAAACAATTGCATTTCAGTGTATCTCAACCTCGCATATCTTCAGCTTCTCATCAGAGTGCCCACAGGACAGTATCTAGCTTTTACACCACAGGACAGTATCTAGCTTTTATTTTTAACTTAATCAAAATTAAATGATAAACAATAATTACAGATATTTATGGGATGTAATGTGATGTTTTCAAACATTCATGCATTGTGAAATGATCAACGGGCTAATGAACACATGGGTGCCTTACATACCTATCGTTTCTCTGTGGTGAGAGCATCTAAAATCTGAGATAATATAAAGAAATGCTTCTAGCACATGAATTATTAACTCACTTTTCCTCTTTGTATTCAGGCAGATACTTATTCAGGATTGAAATCATACAGCTAAATCACACAGACAGTACAGTCTTCTTGATTACAGATGCAAAATGCTGTCTCTGTGAATACCAAATACAAAGGCTATCAATAACGGGGCACTACAAAATTTATAATTGCCTTAATTGAAAATTCCTTATTTCCTCAATTCAAAGATGACTCATTTTCTGTTGTAAAATCGTGTTTTCATACAGAAAAACTGGGAGAGAACAGGGAAAAGGTGACATTGTTTAAAAAAAAAAGTACCCCTTACCTGACTTACATAACTGTAACCCCTTTGTACATCACCTTTATTATAAACAATGAAAAAATGAAAGTAAACATGCTCTCTTTGGTTATTTGTGGAAATATTTTTGTATCTCAAATTGTACTTTTTATATTTGGGTCTCTGCTTAGATAACACTAGGTTCTGAATTCATCCCCCTAACTTCATTAGTTGAAACTTGCAATGTGATAGTATTAAAAAACAGTTTAATAATGTAGGCAGAGCCCTTATGATGGGACTCAGGCCCTTATAAAGGGGTTTGAAACTGTGTGAAAACAGATATAAGGTCAGATTGGTTAACATTTGTGGACAAAGGCAAATAGATGTGGAATAAGAAGAGTAAAGAAATTCCAGAAACAATGATGGTCCATGAATAAGCTAAAGTTTAAGAGACTGCAAAGCTTGCTAATAATTGATGCATATAATGAAGACTTGTCATAGCTGAGAAAATCCAGGGCAAGTAAAATGTTTGGTTTAAACAAAGTTGTGAGGTATAAACTAAGGGAAAGGTAAAGAAGAATAGAGGGCTGGGGATATAGCCTAGTGGCAAGAGTGCCTGCCTCGGATACACGAGGCCCTAGGTTCGATTCCCCAGCACCACATATACAGAAAATGGCCAGAAGCGGCGCTGTGGCTCAAGTGGCAGAGTGCTAGCCTTGAGCGGGAAGAAGCCAGGGACAGTGCTCAGGCCCTGAGTCCAAGGCCCAGGACTGGCCAAAAAAAAAAAAAAAAGAAGAATAGGTATGGCATCTTATGCAGTTGAAGGCCATGTATTTTACCTGAGGGTGTCATGTAATCTAATCAGCAGCCCTACAAAATAGAAAAGAGAAAATTGAGACTATCTGATTTATTTGAATGAACTGTACCATATTCCACAATGATCTTTATATTTAGTGGTTTAGATGGTAGGCTAGGATATATTTAAGTAAATCTGGGGAAAATGATAAAAATGTTACCATCCTAGGTTAAACTGCATTATCCAAGCTGAATGCTGGTGGATCATACCTGTGATCCTAACTACTCAGGAGGCTAAGATCTAAGGGTCCCAGTTGGAAGCTAGCTTCATCAGACAAACCCAGAAGACTCTTATCTCTGATTTACTATCAAAAAGCTGAAAGTAGAGCTGTTACTCAAGTGGGAGAGTACTCTCCTTGAGCAAAAAGCTCAAGGACAGTGGTCAGGCTCAAGCATGAGTGCACTGTGCACGCACACACACACACACGTTATCCTCATGTTATTTTCATACCAAATGTATCTGAGGATAAGTGAGAAGTAACTTATCTCATTTTAAAGAGAGATATGCACTGATGTCAAGTGATAAAATAACACTTACCAGACAATTAGTTGGTTTGATTTGAATGGAAATGTAGAAGTGTCCTTCTTCAACTAATTATGAGCATGGGTATCACTGACTGCAACTTTGGAAGTGTCCATGAACAAAGGTACCTGCTTGACAAACACTCTGACTCCTATATTAAAAAACATGTCGTGATACATGTTCTGCTAAAACTCTAGGGGTCTCGGGGAGGGGTGCACATGCGCTGTTATGAGGTTTTAATTCACTATCTTCTCAGTAATAAGATTATCCAGCAATACCACCGTGGAACTCTACAGAAGTTTTAAACACATATGTCATAAACAGAGTTAAGCTGGATTGGGGGAATTTGTTAGAATTTTTCATATTTAGCATTTTTGAAAAAGTCTTATCTTTAATTTGTTATATTTTTTTCATTTATCCTAAAGGAAATTCTTACTCTCATTTTTTAAATTTAATTTTATTGCTTATTCTTCTTTATTCAACAGAAGATCATGACAAAGATTGATTATGTATTTATAAAAAGAGCCCATTCATATGTTCATATACTCCTATCATCAACATGGTTGGAAAAAAGAAAAATATAGTTAAAAACAAATATTCTCATTGCTGCAAGTTACCTCATAAACCACACAAACACTATTTATGAAAGTAAGCAATCATATTTAAAAAAAAGACCCACACACTAACAAATTGCTTAGCTCATTTTGTGCAGACTGAGAGGACTAGTTGAGGTCATTTCTGCCTCCATGTCACTGTTCATGCTTGGATCATCACTGTGCACAGTTTTAAGTGTCCCTTGCTGGAAATGCCTGGTACCAGAAATTTCAGGCTTCTTTTAGGCTTTAAAAAACTGTATATACTTAATGAGATACCTCAGGGATAAGATCCAATTCAAAACACACAATTCCTTTGTGTTTCATATACATATAACCTACAGGTGCTTTTATGTGATATATTTTAAAATGTTGTTCAAGAAAATAAAGTCTCATATTGTGGAATATTCTACATATGGCCTTATGTTAGGGCTCAAAAGTGTTGGAGTTTAAAGCATTTCCAAATTTAGATATTTTAAATTTTATTATTAATCTTTAGTTTCAACTCAACATGTCAGTTTATAGCTACAATGCATCTTGATCAGATTTCAGGTATTTTCATTAGGGATGTCCAACCTGTAGAAAGCTTGACTAAAGCACACTCACTATTTAAAGCTGACTCTTGCAGAGAGAGGAGGCTAACAGGCTGTTATTTTTATCTTGATCCTCACAAGGTTTTTGATGTTCTGCCTAGATCCCACGGAGGTATATTTAGCACCAGTGCTTCCTGCAACAGCCTAGGCTGTGTAGAGTCACACTCCCTTGCTACTGCTGAACACATAATTTGGGCCCTGAAACATAGTTTCTGAAAGATTAATGTCTACTTGTGGAAGAGTGGCTATACCATTTTAAAATGTGATTTGACTTCCCAAAGGAGTTTATTAAACCTTGTCAAAAGCCATCTGACATCCTAAGGAAATACACACACACACACACACACACACACACACACACACACACACACACACCACAATTCTGAAATAAAAAGTATTCTCCATTGAGCAACATAATAGATTTTGAGGGAATTGAGGAACGGTATGTACGTTAAATGTCCCTCTGCGAGTCACACTTGTGTCTATGTTTGGTCTGTGACTACAGCAGCCCAGTAAATGTGAGCAGACATATATTTAACTCAGATGTTGCTATGGAACCCTTTCCTAGGTGAAAATTGCATCTCTCCATCTGTTTGCATGACTTTGTATTCACTGTGGTGCCAGGGGCCAGCTGATCTAACAAACATGCACAGCACAGATTTTTCAAACCAGAAAAGAAAGTGCCAAGTAGAGCAAATAGCAGGAGAAACCATAAATTCTGGAGGATTTATTCTCCAAAGGCACACTAAGGGTGATAAAACTGGAGGAACTTCATTCGGCGAGACACTCTCACATGGGCAAATTACCATATAATCATCTCTATAGTAAGTGAGCACGTGCTGTTTAGAAAATGCTATTCATGCAAATTCTGAATTGTTTTATGATCAACTAAAAAGGCAAATGGGATTTTAAATACCAAAAATATACCAAACCATACTAAAAGTATGAAATGTATGCCATATAATGTCCTCTTTGTGAAATCAAACTAAAGACTCTTTAATAAAAATCAAAGGTTACAATAGGGACAACAAATACAAAGTTTGTTTTTTATGTTTAACTTGTCCTACATTGTAAACATTACTCATATTAGCAAGTTTTAGAACTTTCAAAAGGTATAAGCTTCTTGTAATTATTTTTTAATAAATTGAGTAATTTTATATTCACAGGATTTTAGGTACTAATTTATAAGCTTAACTAACTGAATATATATTTCAGAATATATTCTTCTTAGGAATATATACTAGAAAATTTATAAGCTTATCAAAATACTATATAAATGAACTATTTTCATGAATAGTACTATTTTCTTGAAACAATTTTGAAGTAGTTTATGAAGTAAAGTCTACTGAGACATCTTTAAACGTATTTCCTATGGGCTGGGAATATGGCCTAGTGGCAAGAGTGTTTGTCTTGTATACATGAAGCCCTGGGTTCTATTCCTCAGCACCACGTATATAGAAAAGGCCAGAAGTGGCGCTGTGGCTCAAGTGGCAGAGTACTAGCCTTAGCCTTGAGCAAAAAGAAGCCAGGAACAGTGCTCATGCCCTGGGTTCAAGCCCCAGGACTGGCAAAAAAAAAAGAAAGTATTTCATATAATAAATTAACAGTATTTAAAAATTGAATTAATTAAGTTCTGTTCCTAAATAAAAATTCGCAGATGCTAGCAACTCATTACTTTGTCACTCTTCAAATACGTTCTGTTCCCAAATACTTCTTTGGTATTTGTTCTTTCCATGTGTGTAGTGTTTGGTGTTTTTTTTTCTATGAATGGCAGGCAATTTTATTTATGGACAAATTTTTCCTCCCCTACTAAGGAGAGAAAGAACAGAATCATTCCTTATAAATATTGGTTAAAAATTGGCTGTCTCTATTTGAATTCTCCAACATCATTTAACTTGTTTTCTTACAATTATCTTCTTGCTGATTAGCTTTAGCATATGGATTTAGGCTAAATTTTCCTTATGATTCACATATTCAGGAAAAATTTTAAAGAGTGTACAAACTTAACCATTTACACACTTTGGAGAAAATGCTATCAGATAAACAGAACAATCAACCTATCTGATAATTTTAGATCAATAGAAACAAACTGTTTTCTTTTAATTATTTCTTAACAAATTATTAAAAGACTATCTAGCTACCTGAAAACATTTACAAATAGAATCATCCAGTCTGCTGAGACTGTCGACCTATGTTTTTAGGCTAGGCAAGGAACTTGATCCTATCACCATTCTTTTTCTAATATAAAACTATCTCATAGTGCCCCAAAGACATGATGGAATTAATACAAATAATTACTAGGAAGGAATTAGGTATAATTCTATAACCTTGTCATGATTCAACCTTGAGCCAATGTTTTCTGAAATTCCAAGTTAAAGCTGTTCTAAACAAACTGGATGTGGATATATCATTGTATACTCAGAGAATTTGTAGTCCTGAGAATGGAATTCAGGGCCTAACACAGCTAGGCAAATATTCTACCCTGGAGCCTCTCTGTCTCCTTCTCCCTCTCCCTGTCTCCCTCTCCCTCTATGTCTCTCTCTCTCTCCCCCCCTCCCCTCTCTCCCTTTCTCTCTTCTCCCTCCTATAAATCCTCTTCCTCCTCTCTCCCCTCCCCTCTCTCCTTTCCTCTCTCTCTCCCTCCCCTCCCTCCCTTTCTCTCTTCTCCCTCCTATAAATCCTCTTCCTCCTCTCCCCTTCCCACCCCCCTCTCTCTAAACTCAAGATCATGCCTTTGCTAGGAACTCTACCACTTGAGCCCTGTCTTTAGCTCTATTTTTTGCTAGTTAATTTGGACAAGGATTCTAGCACATTTGAAATTCTCAACTGGCCTCAAACCACGATTCTTCAGACCTTAATCTCCTAAAAATTTAGGGGCCTGAGACATCTGACTTAGTTTGCATCTCACTTTCTATATAGTGTCTCAGACTCCTCAGAAATAGACTGGGGAAGCAGAATAACATTATATATGGCTTAAAGACTTACATGTTCTAGTCTACTATAAAGTACGTTTCCAAGAATAATTAGTATGGGTGAGAATATTATTCTGATGGGAATGATTAAATTGACAGAAGAATACCGTAAAAAAAAAAAAAAAACCTTTTAGGACAATAAAGTAAAATTTTATGCTATTTTTATAAACACTAATAAAATCACATTTTTTTCCAGTAGCCCTGGTTTCCTTGATATTATAATAAACATTTTCATGTGTTTCAAAGTCACAGCAAATGCAGAATGGGTAAAATCCAACATTTGCTGTGTCTATTTGTGTAATACATCTCCCACATTGAACATACAAGTTACAGCTTCAAGGCTGTGGTTAATTTTAAGCCCAGCCAAAATGGCAGCACACCCACACTGCCAGGCTTAAAATATCACATCTTTCATAACTGCTTCACTCATTACAGTATTCATATATGCTTACAACCATGGTAATGTTATTTTTCCACCCAGGTTCCGCTTGCATCTGCCACCAAAGATGCACTTGTTTTTATGCGCTCATGTTATCTACCAGAATTAGATTTTCTCCTTTCAAAAAAAAAAAAAAAAAGAAAACAAGAAATCTGTTACAGATGATAGACTTGAATGAAATAGAATAAGAGGAGTCAGAGCACTGACCTGCTGTTTCCCATGAAACCTAACTTTGTTTTTCAGTTAAAAGTAAAGAAATACTAAGAGTAACATAGATTTGCTTCTTTTTGTAGAGGGTCATGGAAGGCTGTAATCAATATAATAATAAGATGAGAACTAGTTTTACCTGGAAGATGGTAGAGGCCAGGCCTATTTGTCACAAAAATGCTTCATGTCACAGTAAGAGGGCAATAAAGAAAAAGGAAATTTGCACTAGAATCTCATTTCCTTGGGCATTGCTTGGGAAAAATGGGAACGGACCCTTTGTGTTTTATTTCTTGAGGAGCAACTGCCTCTCATTCATAGTACTACTATACTTACTAAGGTCAGGAAAGAGGAGGGCAAAGGTCTTTGACTCTCCCTCTACTTCTTTTTTTCATTCCTCTCCAAGAAGGGCTGATACTTGCCTGAAAAGTTACTATTTCAAAATCTCTCTCTCTCTCTTTCTCTCTCTCTCTCTTTCTCTCTCTCTCTGTCTCTCTCTCTCTCTCTCTCTCTCTCTCTGTCTCTCTCTCTCTCTCACACACACACACACACACACACACACACACATTTTTTAATCTACTAACCCATGGCAGAAGGGGAAAACTGAGCCAGAGCTGTAAGAGAGCTGAAAGTGAGTCCGGCTTTTCTGTCTTTTGGTGTATATGTCTGGCATGAGTAATATTCAGAAATCTGAGGCCCATGGTAGATTTTGGTCATGAATCCTGAGTATGGACTCTGACCTAATTATTACAGACTTTTGCATTAGTTCAGCTATACAAGTCCAGCTTTAAACCACAGAGTCGAACTTTGTTCAGTCATGCCTTTTCTCCTTGTGATGAGACAGGCCTTGGGAACCTCATAGGAAGGGTGGAGGCTGTGTTCAGGCATCTCTGCATGGCATCTGTAGACCATCTAAAACATCACCAATCCCTTCTAACCAAGGAAAACAAGAATGATTCTCCCTCAAAGTGGTATATGTGACCACTAGGGAAGACAATATGGCCAACCAGTGGGACAGAGCAGGTGCCAGAGCACAGAGGTGCACTAACATCAACAAGCATCTCCAGCACTATTCTCAAGAAGGTGATATACTACCTTCATAGGTGCAAGGAAACCTGATGCTGTAAACAAGCATATCTTGAAGTGGTTGTACAAAGGAGCTGCCATTTAACAAAGCAGTTTGTGGATGTAGTATGTCTTGATCAATGTCAACCATTTCAACATTCTCATCCATCCCTCCCCTAACCATGACTTCTCTCACACTTCTTAATCTTGTAGGAAGTATTTGTAAATTTAGTCTACAAACATATTTTTGTAATTTGAATTATTAGTAACTATCTACTAAGCATCTCTAGATAGGAACTAGACTGTCCACTGTGGATACACAATTGCTAAGGACCATCCTTGTTCCAGAAGCTTGTTTAGCTGGAGTGCAAGCTCCTTGAACGTAACTAACAGTTATCTAGATGGCATGTAGAAAGTACAGAGAAGCCTTGAGCTTTGGCGATTTGAGGGGAAAAGGTAACTACTGAACTGGGAAAAAATGAAAAGTCTAAGCCAAGGAAACAGGTCATTAGCAAAAGCATATAAAATTACAGTTTGACACTAGTCTCGTTCCTTAAAATAATTTGTTAATAATGCTGGAAGTATCTACAGATTCAATGTGATCCTTATTAATATAGCAATGGTGTTGATGTTTTACAGAAATAGACAAAACAATCTTGCAATTCACAGAGAGCCACAAAAGACTTTCAGTAGCTACATCAATCTTGACAAAGAGCAAAGCTGGAGCCATCATACTTTCCCATTGCAAAGTACATTACAAAGCTACAGTAATCAAGATAGACATAACAACCAATGGAACAGAACAGAAACCCCAGAAGTAAACTCGCTTGAAACCACAATGAGATAACTTCACACCTCTTAGAATGGCTATTACTAACACACTAACACCAAAACAAGCAAATAGTTGAGAGCATGCAGAAACTAGAACTCTTATATCCTATTGATGGGAATGCAAAATGCATTTTTGAGATTCCTCAAATAAATTAAAAGTAGAACTACCACATAGTCTAGCCATTCTATTTCTGGGTATTAGCCAAAAAAAAAAAAAAAAAAAAAATCAAGCCAGGCACTGATGGCTCATACCTGTAATCCTAGCTACTCAAGAGGCTAAGATCTAAGGATCACAGTTTGAAGCCAGCCCAGGCAGGAAAGTCTGTGAGATTCTTATATCTAATTAACCACCAGAAAACTGGAGTGTTCTTGTGGCTCAAAGTGGTAGAGTGCTAGCCTTGGCAAAGAGAGCTCAAGGACAGCACTCAGGCACCAAGTTCAAGCCCCAACTGACCAAAAAAAACAAAAACAAAAACCAATAAGATCTAGGCAAGATATAGAAAAAATCTAAATGTAAATTTTCTGAAGAGTGGGTAAAGAAAAAGTGATACAAGTTTATCACCCCTTATCTGAAATTTTTGGTACCACAAGTGTTTCACATTTCTGAGTTTTTCAGATTTTGAAATACTGGCATATGTATTACACACACACACACACACACACACACACACACACACACACACTCACACACAGTATGAAGCATATTTTAGTTCTGAATTTTAAAATAATGATTTTTTTGCCAGAAATATTTTAAATGCCCTTCCCACCAGCAGTGTGAAAGGAAAGTAGTAGCAGAAAGGAACATGAACACTAAATAGGATGAAGTAGCAAAATTCCCAGACCTGAGAGACAGAGAACTGCTTCCTGGAGCCACATTAAGTAAAGTACAAGGCTGGCATTTTACCATGAATATTAGAGAAAAGGAAAACCTCTTACCTACATAATTCAATACTTAGTACTTAAAGACTATTCTTGAAAAGTGCATAGGTTAAGAATAAGAGTCCTGGTGATTAGTAATTAGGGCTCTAAAGCAAAAGAAAACCTTCCAGAGGAACAAGCCCCCATAGAACAGTGGCTATTTCTCCAAGAAGAAAAAAATGATAAATTAGATCTATGATAAAATAAACAACAGTACTTTTTGTCAGATAATCTGTTTTAAAAAAGCTCTTTAGTCAGGTTTACTAAAAGATATGACCAGACCTTGAAGAGGAACAACTGGTAGTCAATCAAAACCCAGCGTTCATGTACAATTTGCTACAAGTTGTTGCTACATTATCATTCCAGTGACAAAACTATCAATCATGAGATCCCAAGCAAAGCACCTCAATGCTTCATGGAGTGATACCTGGAGCAAGAGGAAGTAACGGAATACTATAATCAGCCTTCTTTCCCAGAGCAAGCAACAGATCATCTGAATTTATGGAATAGTCTCCAGTGAAATTTGTTTCTAATAGAATTTGTGCAAATTAGAACAGACATAAATTGTGTAGAAAGACAATGAATACAAACTAGCAAGTGACACTTCTCTGTGTGTATGTACATGCACATACATGAGCGCATGCAAAAACTTCTCTCAATGTTTTTCAAGAAGGCCTTGAACTTCTGGCCTCAAGTGATTCATCTTCCTGTCTCACACTCCCAAGAATCTGGACTATGGGCACATATCATAACACCTGGCTCAAGTGACATCTTAATTCAATAAATATTTATTGAGTAGGATGTTTTGTGAAATACTAGGGTTATAAGGATGAAACAAATTGCTCCACTTGCGAGGTGACCTTTAGGTGGCATAGGTTCATTATAAAATGGGAATCTGAGCAATGTGCTTGTATATGAGCTCAAGATCAACAATTAGGGTGAGCTCAAGAATGACCTGTGAACTCCAAAGATGGCTAGCCTAGTAATGAGTTTTCTTCTCAGTGGTTCTATTAAGCAGAAGTTATCTTCTTGTTTCTTTTTCTTGACTAACTACCAAGAAAGATAGATTTAGATGATTTATTAAGAATCTAGGCATGCAGTGCTTTGGAGCTTTCAGGAGTCAATCATATTATATATAACACAAAATACTAGAAAGCTGGTCACATGACCCAGATTGCCTGTCTTAGTAGATTTCCTTCCTTAAAAAAAAAATTATTGTCAAGATGATGTACAAAGGGGTTACAGTAACAAACCTAAGGGAGTGAGTACATTTCTTGTCATATTTGTTACCTCCTCCTTCATTTTGCTCTCACCTTCCCTCCTCCCCAGATTACCTTCCTTTTCAGTACAGATAAAAGAAGCCTTCTGATTATGACTAAGGAATAATTTGCAAGTACTATACATGGCTACTTACGTGTCCCTTCTTAGTGGCCCATGAGCTACCGGAGGGTAATGACTATTGCCCATCACAATACATGACACAGAAGATTCTCAGTTTCAGAGTGTTGAATGAATTGATGAATGAGTGACCCTGTACCTAAAGCACCAACATAATTAATACTGGGGTTCCAAAGGTTTTCAAGGGAGGGTTCTCACCATTTCTTCTAATAATCAAGGCATTCTGTGTGACAGACTCAGCTGAAAGTCCCTACTAATGCAGCACATTCCCTCCAGTATAACCTCTGAGGGTTTAAAGTTACTGAGAATAAAGTTGGTTTAAAGAATCCTAGTTTTGAAGGTACTTATTAAGCCATCACTGCTGTCTGTGCAAACAGAAGCCCCTCTTACAGAGAAAAGGGCACAGGACAGAAATAATGGGACAGCTGCTAAAGTCTCTCTGGAGATATTTCAGATTTGCTAATCAAACTATATCCCATGTTGAGTCAATGCAAAGACATCAAAATTGGTTAACTCCAAAAGCAAGCTTAATATATTTTTTTCCAGTACTGAGATTTGAAATGAGGTAAGTCATGCCCCAGCTCTTTGTGGTTTTAGTTATTTTTCTGATAGCCTCCTACCTTTTGCTCTGTCAGTATCAGATTATGATCATTCTACCTATGTCTCTCACATAGTTGAGATTACAGGTGTGTGCCACCATATCTGGTTTATAGATTGTTCATTTCACTGTTCCTTATTTTTAAAAAATGTATTGTATTACATACAAACATAAAATGTTTAAAGAATATCATCTGCCTGATCTTTTGTAGGAGAAAAGTCAAAGGGCTGAAGGGCAAAAGAAATAGAAGAAGGAGAAAATACACATGGAATTACTAATAAAGCCCAGGAACATTTAAATTGACTGCATTAAGGAGATAATACATGGCTAGTCCTGTTTTGTTAGTAAGCTGCTGTAGGCTTAGACTCAGTCTGAGTTGGGCATATGTCAGCATTTGGTTCCCAAAGGTTCATGCCTCACTTAAAAGCACACTCCAGGTTTTTTTCTGGGAATTGTTTCCAATTTGAAGGAGCTCTGAATCCAGTTCTCTGAACTTTTAACATTTAAAGGAAGCCATGTGACTTCAGCTTAACCAAGCAAATACCTGTCAGAGATTTAAATCTTAAGCAGAGTGCCAAAGAGATTGCAAAGGCTGGGACTCATCCATTTGACCACTGACAGATTGTTCTAGCTACAAAGTCTCACTGTCTTCTCTTGCTTCCTGATTTCTGGAGGTAACCTAGATCCTGCCCATGTTCAAGTCTGTCTCACAGGTATCTTGTAAATTCTAAGCTCTTCTTGCTGGGTCCCAATCAAGTGACTTTCCTGAAGTTAGCAGAAGCTAGTTTTGTATCTGCAACATGAATATGAACTAGTATGTCAGAGAGGGAAGTGTAGAAACTATGTAAGTTAAGACACTTCTCTCCGGTCACTTTTATAGCTCTGGCAGCTCAATTATCAAGAAGCATGTGTATATCACTTATGATTGCCTACTTCTGTCTCCTTTCCTACCACTCTTTGGTAGGTAATTAGGAAAAATCAGTATTGGGAAACTGGTGAGAAGACCATCTCAATTTCTTTGTGCACTGTAGTTTTGATGTTGTGTCTTTGAAGACAGGGTCTTAGTTGCACATCCCAGGCTGGCCCGGAAATTGAATCCTCCTGCTTCAGTTTTCTAACTGCTGAGATGTGTGCTACCACACCTAGCTTTTATTCTGGCTTAAACAATAGTAGCAATCTATGCTTACATAAAAACTACTTTTGAGAAGCTCTTTCAAAAAAATAGCATGGTTAGCAGACCCCACAAGTGGAAGTGGGTGGAATTCCTCACCAGTGCTATCAGTTGGAACACAGAACATTAATACAGATTGACAGAAATGGCAAGAAACCCTACAAAGCTGCATATCGTATCATCAAAATAAAATCAGAGCATGAGGATATTCATAGTGAGGACAAAAAATGGGGGGGGGAGGGGAAAGGAGGAGGAGGAAGGAAGAAGCCATTTAGCAAACACTTGACAATCTTGTTTGCAGTCTTATGAACAGAAAGATATACAAAAAGAGGAATTAAAAGATGTTGGAGATAGAATGCCAATGTACCTCACTATAAATATCTTCCATGAGAACACTGAATTTCCTTTGGGAAAAGATTAAATTGTAAATAGATAGTGCCTATCAAGAATGGGAAAGATCAAATTAAGAAAATGAAGAGAACATTTTAAAGTAAAGCAATCCCAGGAGTCTCTCAACTCTAGAAGTGCCCCATTACTGTTCTTAGAGACTTGGAGAGGTCCTTGGAGGGACAATTGATGCTCTTCCATCCACCAGGCCAGGCATAGCCACATCTCTCATTACTTACTGACATCAGAGCAGCACTGTTCCCAATACTGTAGAAAATTAATAGCATTTAAGTGCTCCAAATTTTCCTTCCTAGTCATACAGCAGACTACATATTCTGAAAACCACCCAAAGCCTTCTGAGCAAGTCTAAAAGATATTCTTATAAAAAAAATAGGAGGAGGGG
Organism: Perognathus longimembris pacificus; assembly: GCF_023159225.1. Taxonomy (NCBI): domain Eukaryota; kingdom Metazoa; phylum Chordata; class Mammalia; order Rodentia; family Heteromyidae; genus Perognathus; species Perognathus longimembris. The sequence continues at coordinate 100,449,142 of NC_063162.1, read as the reverse complement.
GGAATGAGGGACAAGGTAACAAACAGTACAAGAAATGTATCCAATGCCTAACGTATGAAACTGTAATCTCTCTGTACATCAGTTTTATAATAAAAACTTTAAAAAAAATAGGTAACAGTCCCAGCTCCCAAGTCTGGGCTGCACAGGTGTACGCGGTTCCAGCTCCCGAGTCTGGGCTGTGACCAAGGTCGGTGGGTTCACTTTTTGTTCACTTTTTACTTCCCTAATAAAACTTTTTGTCAAAAAAAAAAAAATAGGTAAGCCCAATGTAATTAAAAGGGAAATGGCAGAGGGTAATTGTAAAAGTTAGAAATGGAACTTTCAAATATCTTTCCGTTTCTAATAATCAATACTTTAGAGGAGTCAAGGGCCTCTGAGAAGGTAGGGGTTAAAAAAGAAAAAAAAAGGTCTTGGCCTACATCATTCAGGATGTAGGAGTATAAGGGAGCCAGGCTCAGTGAAGTAGGAAGAAAGCTCAACTACAAAAGGAGGACAAATAAACTGTCACTCCTTTTTAACCCATCTTATTAGCATTTCTACACATGAATACAAACTTAACCTCTCCAGGACTCTATCTAACCTCCTCTCCCCTTTTAAAACACTTCAACCTATTTATTCTTCTATTTTAATATATTCACATAAAAATACTTTTAAGAGTACTTATTTGAAGGACTGAGAATGTGGCTTAGCCGTAGAGTGCTTGCCTAGCATGCATGAAGCCTTGGGTTCAATTCCTCAGCATCACATAAACAGAAAAAGCCAGAAGTGGCGCTGTGACTCAAGTGGTAGAGTGCTAGCCTTGAGCAAAAAGAAGCCAGGGACAGTGCTCAGGCCCTGGGTTCAAGCCCCAGGACTGGCAAAAAAAAAAGAAAGAAAGAAAGAAACAAAAAGAGTACTTGTTTGAGTGTGAGGGAAGGAGTGACATTGTCCAAAAAGAAATGTACTCTTTACCTCTGTACATCACCTTTATAAATAACAATTAAAAAAAAAAAAAGCAATTGCTTGGCATGCCTGAGGAAGTGGATTCAATCCCTAGCATGGCCAAAAGAAGAAGAGAGCACTGAATATATAAACTGAGAACACGGGACTGTGGAAGAAGAAGGAGATTTGAAAAGGGAAAAATAGAGTTTGTAAAAACAACATGACTTCAATAAAAAATACTTGCTAGATCAATTAGCTAATAACACAAACGTAAAAAGAGTGAATTAGAGAACTAGAACTCAAAGTGGAAGAAATCACATGACTACAACAGAGGTTCCCCCCAAAGAGAAATATATTTACAAAAACAAGAAAGGATTAAAAATAAGAGACATCCAATTATAATTTTTAAAAACTTAGAAATAAATTAAAGTGAAAAATGAAGGAGAAGAAATTGTGAAGAAATAATATTTGAAAGGTTTTCAGAAATATACAAGTTCTCAGATTTAGGAAGCAAAATAAATAACACATACACACACACATATAGTTAAGCAAAATCTCCCTTAGCTAGATAAGGGAGTATGATGGATGAAAAGAGAGAAGCAGAGGGAGGTAGGATGAAGAAGAAGGAATAAGAAAAATAAGAAAAGAGAAAAATGAGCTGAAGAAATTACCAATATTATAGTACATTCAAGAGAAAAATGTAAGAAAAGCTAACCCAAAGAAAATAAGACAAGAAGGCCTAAATGAAACCAATTAGGATCTCAAAGGGTAAAGAATAAGAAGAGGATAAACCCTCTGTACATCACCTTTATACTAACGATTTTAAAATGATGCAGAAAGAGGAAGAAATAAGGAGAGGAAAGAAATGGAGATACACAATAGTGAAATATACAGTTAGCACTGAAAGAATTATTTTAATACATTTCATGAAATTACATTAGGTAAGATTTAGTAATGATTATAGGAAGTTCAAAAGTAGGTAAATTACATGAGGAAAGGTGGTGGGACAAAGGGTAAAAGTCAAACCATCAAACCAGTACAATAGCAATACTTACAAGACAATGTACAACTGGGGGGGGGGGGGATGGCGGGACTGGGGAGGAGAGAAGGTGGGAGAAAAATGAGGGAGGAAGTAACAGTACTCACTGTCTTATGTATGTATGAAACTGTAACCCCTCTGTACATCACTTTGACAATAAAAATAAAATAATATTTAAAAGAATTAATGAAAGGGAATACCAAAATCAAGAGACACAGGATAAAAAGACAAATGACTACAAAAGCAATGCTTGCAAAACTGTTTGGTGTAAACCAGCTGAACAACTCATGAGGGGAGAGGGAAAGGGGGAGGGGGAGAGGGTAATGAGGGAGGAGGTAACAAACAGTACAAGAAATGTATCCAATGCCTAACATATGCAACTGTAACCTCTCTGTACATCACTTTGACAATAAATAAGAAGAAAAAAAAACACAAAAGAAATGAGGAAAGGAAATGAGGGGAATCAGAGAATAAAGTGTGAGCAAAGTAATGTATTTCATGTTGGTTGTGTTTGTTTTCATTCTTATGAAAACATATAACATATTCAAATACAAAAAGATTACATTACTAGGCACTAGTGGCTAATGCCTATAATCCTAGCTACTAAGGAGACCTAAGGATGGCAGTTTGAAGCCATCTTGGGCAGGAAATTCTGTGAGACTATTATCTCTAGCCATTCGCACACACAAATAAAAGCCAGACATGGCTATGGCTCAAGTGGTAGAGTGTAGCTTTAAGCAAAAAAGCTCAGGAACAGTACTCAGGCCTTGGGTTCAAGGAATGACACACACACACATATACATGTACTCGTGCTTATGTGCACACATGTGTGCACGTGCACACATGCACATATACCCAGAGACTATGTTGTATTCATTTAAAAATAATAGACTGAACTCTATGATTTGACACTAACAATGACCCTACGAATGGTAGGCACTATTTGGCCTCATTCTGTGTATGGGGTACTTAAGCACGGAAAGTAACTTCCCCAAAACTCCAAGGTAGCAAATGATAAGTCTAAGACTAGAATCTAGGTTTTCTCCATGACAAATGCTCCTGTGGGCAGGGCTATTCTTATTCTGTCTCTGTTTCTCTGTCCATCTGTCTCTCCCTCCCTCTCTCTTTCTCTCTTTCCATCTCTCTCTTTCTGTCTCTCTCAGACATCTATAATATCTCACTTTTAAAAGAAAAAGAAAAAACAAAAAAGAAAAGAAGAAAAATGCTTGGCAGTAATATTCCAAGAACTAATATCATCAAGCTATTTTGGGGAGTAAAAAAGGTTAATATATGTGCCTATCTACATATGTCTGTTGGTGTAATGAGAAATAGACATATAAAACGTATAGTGCTTTTGCCTGTGTAATTTATTTTCCTGTCCCATTTTTCTTCATTTCCCAAATTGTTTGCAATGAGCGTGTATAACTAATAGTCTGGGAAAGTGTATCAGTAGTATTTAAACTATTCGTCTCCTTGGCCTTCTACTTTTTAATAGCATATCCTACATCATTTGCTAAATTGCAGTGCATGTCTAATTACATCTTGCCTGAAAGATAAAAGACAACCATGAGTGTGACTGGATTCTAAAAAAAGAGTTTAGGTTTTGTATCCAAAGGCAAATGGTGTCTTAAAATTTCAGCAAAAGTTTTCAGAATCTGGAAAGTGACTTGCTTCTGGCTGTCTTACTTCAGGGCAATCCTCCTGCTATCTAAGGCAGTAAAAATACTTAGGGTTCCTCCTGTGCCCTGATACCAAGCTAAATAAGGAGAGACACTTGGGGAATTGTTGCAACCTTCAGACACAGACTAAACTCTGATCAGCTGCCTGACTAGTAAGTCTAGGAAAGTTAGCCTTTGAAGGTCTTGCAAGGTTCTACCTGAGCCTCAGGAGCTTGAGGGGAGCTGGGAAACTGCTACTTGTGTGGTGCTCCCTTCAGAGCTGTTTTCTTTCCAAGGAGGGAGAAGGGGACACATTTCTGGAAAGCAATGCTTTCATGAAAATTGGAGAACATTGTTTAGAAACATATTATGGTATTGTTTGGAACTATCATCCAATCTAGAAAACACTGCCAGAAAAGCAATCTAGAGATACTAAGTTGCCCCCTGATATGAGTACCAGTGCTGTCTCTTGGGTCTAAGCAAAGTAGGAACAGTAGGTTTCTCTTAAGAACTTAATACACCAACATAAAATTGAACTCTGTAAAGGTAATTACTTTCACATTACCCCCTACCAATTTCTATCAGAAGAGCAGGCTGAACACTCAACTTTCCAAAGACATCTCTCACCACCACCATCTCTCACCACAGCTTGCAGAAAATATATCAATACTTGCCTCAGAGTGTTGTATGAAGACAAGGTGATATACTGGCTATAGTACTAAACAGTATCCTTCTAACTTTATCTCATCTACTCACTCACTGATCTGAAAACCACATCATATCCCAACACATACATACACACACACACACACACACACACACACACACACACACACACCAGCCTGTGCCTTCTCAGAATGATAGTCTAGGAAAATAGCCTTGTCTTGCTCAGGACCTACATAATAAAGATTAACAATCCATATATATTAAAGTGACAACTCGGAGTTATTTTCACTTCAACTTTTATTTTAAAATAACAAAGAGCAAAATAGTAGCTGGACAGTGAACCTGTTAATGAATATTCATGAAGACAGCTAACCAGAAATAAAGACAAAAGCTGTCTTTTCCTGTCATACTAAAGTGAAAACAAACAAGAACGAAAGGAGGCAGCAGGAGAGTTAAAATGAAACTTTCAACTAGGTGATGAAGACTGGAGTAAAAGATCTGATATAGCCTGTGTCAAGGACTTGGGGACAACAGAGCACTGTAAATCCTACAGACATGAGTGGAGTTCCATCGTGAGCATTCAAGAGCAGGTGTTTGCCTCCCAAGAAGAGATCTTAGTCTTAGTTTCCCAAAGAAAACTGAGAAATCTGAATAAAAATCAACAAGACCTGTAAGCATACTACTTTTAATGAAGTACAGTCTCTTATTTGACCAACTTTGGTTTCTGTAGACAGCCTATGTCACCTTTGGATCAGGCCTGGTGAACTACATAAATGAGGACCAAGATGTTGCCATTGTTTTGTGTTGAGTGTATGGACAGTTTGACTTTTGAATGTCATTGAAGTCAGAGTAGAGCAATGGAATTCCTTTTTCTGAAAAAACAAACAAACAAACATCATTGCCAGACACTGCTAGAGGTCAGGCTTGGAAGTAAAGGACAGGAGAGCTTTTAATCCATATTTGTCCAAAGTTTCAAATGTAGACTAGGTTGTATTTAAGCTTTTAGAAAAGTTAAAGTAGCTGGGCACTGGTGGCTTACACCTGCAATCCTAGCTACTCCGGAAGCTGAAATCTGAGGATCACAATTCAAAGCCAGCCCAAGCAGGAAACTCCAATTAACCACCAGAAAACTGGAAGTGGCACTGTGGCTCAAAGTGGTAGATTGCTATCCTTGAACACAAAAGCTCAGGGACAGCGCCCAGGTCCTGAGTTCAAGCCCTATGATCACCACCACCACTAACAACAACAACAACAACAAAACCAAAACTTTAAAGTAAGTAAAAAGTCTACCAGATCTGCTAGAGCCATTGTCAAAGGAAAGAAAATTTGATGCATGTGATTTGAAAGCAGTGAAAGGAGTAAAATTTAAAAACCTTTCATGTTTATTTATTTATTTAGAGGGTTAAACTGTCTGACCTTAGATTACAATACTGCTCCAACTTTAATGTATAAATCCTAGGCATCTCATTAAAACATATTTTTTCTAGCCACAAGCTCTGGTGGCTCACGCCTAAAAATCTAACTACATAGGAAACTGAGATCTGAGGATCATGGTTAGAAGCCAGTCTGTACAGGAAAGTTCATGAGACTTTATCTTGGTTAAACTAAAAATAAATTTTTTAAGCCAGAAGTAGAACCACAGCTCAAGTGATATAGCAGTAGTCTTGAGCAAAAGAAGCTCAAGGAAAAAGAAAGAACAGGCCCTGATTTCAAGCCCTAAGACTGGCACAAAAATGTTTTAAAGCATTTATTCTAATTCAACAAATCAAGACTGGGGCTCAAAAATCTAAGTTTTCTCTATTTTTCTGTCACTAGGAACTGAACACAAGGTCTCCTGCTTGCTGGGCAAATAAATGTTGTACTGTTTAAACCACAATTGAACCACACATCCATCCTTTTCTTACCTTCTTATTTATTTATTTATTTATTTATTTTTATCTAACTATTTATTTATTTATTTATTTATTTATTTATTTGGATAGGGTCTTACTGTCTTTTGCCTAGGGTGGCCTTGAACTCATGATCCTCTGTGTCTGCCTCTCAAGTAGCTAGGAATTCAAACATGAGCTGACACACCTGGCCCAAATCTGAATTTTTAACAACCTCAGAATGACGTCCATACTGCTGGTACGCAGACCACACACTTTTAGGAGTGTGGATGTTGAATAGTAAAGTTTGGACCAGCAAATTCAAGTTGTGTCTGTCATCTGGTTTATCATATTAGGATTTGTGGGTTTAGCTCCAAGTTCTGTTTTCTGGTCTAACAACTATTAGCTTGCCCTAGTTACTCTTAGCCCATGTGAGGCTGAAATTTATAACATGTCAAAGTGTTCCATGAGGTGCACAAACACAGAATGGCAGTGTTGTCACTATCAGTAAAAAGGCCACATGGGGCCAATGACTGAAGAACTGGAAGTGAAGAACTGAAACTGAAGGACTCAAAGTGAGACAGACAGACAGAGCCAATCTGAAAGCTTCTACTGCCAAGTCTTAAGCAAGAGCTTTTTGCACTCCAGTGTGTTGCTACTAAAGAAGATAAGAGAGACATATTACTTTTATTTTCATTCATGTTGCTGAAATTTATTTCCAAAATACATTTACCTTCCTGTCTCAATACATAAATTACATTGAAGGTTTATATTATGGAATGGTTCGATCATTTGCTTTTCCTGAGTAGGGGTAGAGGGTTGTTGTGGTCATTTTGATAACCATGGAAGCAAACAGAAAGTTTGGTACACCCATTATCTACATAACAACATTGGCCACTGATACAAAAGCCCTACCACAGACAGAATTTCAATAGTGGTTAGAATAGCCAAGGCCTTGTGGAAAATCATGTGCTCTAAAGGAAAAGAATGTTTTAGGTGGTCTAGAAGGTAGTTTAGACAAAAAGTAAGGCCAATGCTTAGTAAAATGCCAGAGAGGAAGTTCAGCAAAGTAATCTTCACGATTGGATACACAGTGTCAGGCCCTGGACTTGTATTTAATATCTAAATTAAGATAATTTTGTGTTAGAGTGCACAGTCCTGTTCCACTGATGTGGATGATGAAGAAAGAGTCATAAAAGTCAGAGTAAGAACTGTGTGCTTTATTCCTTGTGGAGGCAAAGTCACTTGAAGAACTGTAACTTGGTAGTACCAGGAAGAATGAAATTGAATGCTTTTATGGAATGTATTGGGGAGAACAGCGAAGGTATAGGAATCAGTAAATGTTTCAAACTTACTTTTCTAGCAGTGAGCCCATTTAATCCAAGGAAGCCTTAAATAATACCTGTCTATCTGTTAAAACAGAGAATAGGAAGGCAGAGCTGCCCTAGGTAAAGTGGGGGGTGGGGAAGGGGGGGGCCCTGTGCTACATTGGTAGGGGTGAACCCTTGGGGCTTCTGGGTATCTTTGAAAGAAGGTTGCTGTATTATAATTCATGCATCTTAGGAAGTAAGACCTGGAAAAGGCAAAGGGAAACTGGACTTTTTACATCTTCACCACACTGTCTTTTCGTGCTACTGTTTGACAAAAGGAGCCAAGGAGAAATGCAAAATCCAATAGACTTATTACAAATGACTTCCTAATGGCTTTCTCATATCTTACAAAACTAAGATGTTAGAATATTTATTCTAAAAATGCAGTCCCATATCTTTTCTTTAATCTTACCTCTAAGCAATTAATTGATTGAAAAAATTCCTGCTGTTTTTCCAAAGCCCTTGAGAATACACTCATCAGTATTAAAGCAATGTCATCACAAGATAAAAGTTCACACAGGGTACAAACAAATGGTTCAGGATGACAGGTTTTATTTTTGTATAGAATACAAAGAGACAGAAAATTGAAAACTATAACAGTAATATCATCTAGTATCATCTAGCAGATTTTAAATATACATAGTCACCTATCTGTTTGATGAAAAGATTGACTAGGTTTCCAGAACAGCACATAAAGATATATTTCGATTCAAAGAGACCAGAAGTAATTCTTTTATAGAGAAAATATGGATAATAGCAGTTATTTTCTTCCATTTGCAAAAAAAAAAAAAACATAGGTGGTTTGAGTTTCTTTCTAAAGAGTATTTCTAGGAAGTGTCCTTTCTGGAACCATGGGGCTCTCAGTTCTTAGATTTCCCAGGAAGCATCTGGTCACTCAGGAAAAAAAGTTGTCTCCACTTTTTTCTTTTCTTTTCCTTCTCTTTTTCTTTCTTTCTTTCTTTCTTTCTTTCTTTCTTTCTTTCTTTCTTTCTTCCTCTCTCTCTCTTTCTTTCAGATTTGTATCTGTTTCACAATCTCCTCTTAGTGCTTTATTGAGCAAAGGCATTCCTGTGATATAGATTGTACTATCTTCCTCCTTGAATTTGTACTCATTTCCTCTTGTCTGTCTCCTGTGAACAAGAACCAAAGGGATGGCCAATATCATGGCTATGGGTGGAGCTCAAGTGGTATAGTGCTTGCCTAGCATGCTGGAGGTCCTGGGTTCAGTCTCAGTATGGACAAAAAGAGTCCAATATCCTCTTCAGAGAAGGCCTTTGCTTTAGTTTAGAAGGCAAGCTATGCCTCAGTTTACTTTTCTTTAACCATTCATGTCTTTATGTCCCTTTTTTGCTAGTCCTGGGGCTTGAATTCAGGGCCAGGGCATTTGTCCCTGAGCTTCTTTTGCTCAACACTAGCACTCTAGTACTCTACCACTTGAGCCACAGCACCACTTCCAGCCTTTCCTGTTTAGATGGTACTCAGGAATTGAACCCAGGGCTTCATGAAGCTAGGCAAGCACTCTACTAAGCCACATTCTCAGTACATGAATGTTCTTTTTCTTAAATCTCTTTAATCACTTTAGGTTCCCTTTGGTACCCAGCATAATTTCTCCACATGCTTTATTGAAGGGGACCAACAACATCAAAGAATTATTTACAATTGCAAGTCTTATTAACTTCCTTACTTTACTAAAGTAAATGTTGTAATTAACATGTGTTCTGTACTATAACTGATTGGTCAGAACTCATGTGCTATTTCTGGAGTATTTATAGGCAATTACTAGCAATTATAATAATGAATATTTCCTACATACAGACACTAAATACTTAGTTATCATCAACTACAAGAGGTAGGTTTTATTATCTCTACCTTTTATAGGAAGGGCCTGAGCTATCATCACACATCTTATTCCAGAGCCAATATGTTCACACAGACCTATAAAAACACATAATCACATGTCATACACTTGTGCACTGCATAATCCACCTGCACATGAGGCTTCACATGCAGTTTTCTTGGTGAGGCTCTTGGGCTCAGCTCTAGTGGTAGAGTTCACAAAGTCAGGTAAGGTGGTAGCTAGTCAGGTAGGAGTAGCTGGGCTGGAATACAGTCACCACAAAAGTCACATCAAACCCTTCAGGGCCTACCCATTGTCCTGAATTGAAGTAAAGGACTTTGTATCTCCAAATCAAAGTCATTTAATGCATGCTATCCTGAAGCCAATGGAATAGCTTCAGTGAGATAGCCCCATCAGCTCAAGGCCAAGGACAATCTCCAAAAGGAGGATCCCAGCAGTTAGCTTTCAGCTACCAACAAGCTCAGAAGCTGCGGAAAGATGCCTCAATCCAGGAAAACCAAGAGATCTAAGTGGCACATGACAGCTCTACTATGGGATAGAGTTTGGGATATGGTTCTGAACACCTCTTTAAGGGTTTGTAAGTAACAGGTATGTAGCTTTAATATCAAAGAAATTAAAGGCATAAGAAAGCAAAGATATAAGGAGAAAAGAACTTCAAATACTGCTTTATGTGAGGAACATAAGAACTCTTTCTCTCCCTTTTTAGCCTCTCTTTTCTTGCCCCTTTTCTGTTTCTGAGTCGTACTTTTCTGTCACACATTAGCAGACTCTGTCTCATTTTCTTCTGGGTGATGCACACACAATAAAATAATGACCACATGATAAGACATAAGACCCCTGATAACAAAGAGGGGATAAAAATGAGGGAGAGAATAATGAGAAATATCAGAAACAGAACTATGATTGTGACATGGATTTGAAATCCCTTTGTACAAAAACTTAGAGATAATACTAATTTTAAAAGAAGAACTGTAATTGAAGTGGATGCTCTCCTTCATGAATCACTGTATTAACAGTAATTTGCCTATTAAGGAAATAAAAAGTTAAGGTTGCTGATCCTTAACCATTTTTTTCGGTCCTCAGTATTTCCTTATAGATTTTCTTTTCCAAGCCATACCAGTGTCTCAAGTCTATAATCTTAGCTACTCAGGAGGCAGAAAAGTCCTTGAGATCCCATTTCCAATTAACTAGCAAAGGTTTGGAATGAAAGCATAACAAGTAAGTGTTTGTATGTATATATGGCAAATGCTCCTAGTATTTATTGTGAAGCAGAAATTATGTTGTATTTTTCTATTTTTAATGACAACAATAAGAATGTTTTTAAAGTTTAAGATAAAAATATGTGTTATTTACTGTCATCTCCTTATCCATTATAAAGCTTTAAAATAGCTAGAAAGGCAACAGCTAGGAAGAATAGTTTAGTAGAGCATGAATCTGAAATAGATCCCCAGGGAATAATGAATCCAGTACATGTTGTAGGAAAAGGTGAAATCATTAATTCACCTTGCTAATGTCACCTTGCTAATTTATCAACTAGTGTAAGATTAAGTTCTCTAGTCATTATTATCGTTTTAGCACAAGCAGCAAGATATTAGTAGGGTGTTAGCAATGGTTCAAAAGTTCATAATAAACTTAAGTCTAGAATAATTTTCAAAGTACCTAAACAGCAAAAGGCAATGGAGAGTAAAAACTCAGATGCAGCAGGGCATTATTATCTGACTAGACATTCAGTGACATTGTCCTCTATCAAAATGGCCCATGAACTGCTGATACAAAGTCTGTGACATCAATGAAAGGATTGAATTTGTACCAAAAGTTTATGGGTCAGCATTTCCTTTTTCTTTTGAAAATCCCACACTACAGAAGGGCAGAAGGTAATGCATTTTACTGCTAAATATGATGTGAGCTGGTTAGAACATTGACCACTCAGAGTGTCACCCAGGCAATCCACGGTTTCTATTTTCCATTAGCAATGTTTCACCCTCACAAACCCCTTCTCTTGCAGAATTTTTCCTACATCCCAGTACTGGGGTTTGAACTCAAAGCCTCACATTTGCTTGGCTTGCTTGCTCAGTTGGTGCTCTATCACTTGAACCATGTCACCAGCCCTTATTTTTGCTGGTTGTTTTGGAGATTGAGTCTTTTAAACTTTTCTGTCTAAGTTGTCTTTGTACCTGGAATCTGGACAGAAAGTTCACTCACTGTAAGAAAGATCAGAAGATACCAGCATCAAACCTGACAACAGTAGAAAAGATGTCTTCCCCTTTCTCACTCATTACTGTGTCTTGTGTTCAAGTCTACAGTAGTTCCATTACCTGTTCACCCCATTCATATTGCTATTCTGTGAAATGGCTAGCAGTATGAATGGGGTGAACAGAAAGATTTGCAGAAGGCAAGACTTAAGCACATGTCAGACGATGCCTCCCCACAGCTGTCATCCCTTATCCACAGCATGCTGCTTGTACAGCCATTTCCTAAAGCAAAAACCTTCAAAGGGTTCTGCATTTAAGAAACATCAAATTAGTGTTTCTATCACACAGAGAATAGGGGACAGAAAAAAAAGAGACAGAATGGAGGGGGGGAGGCATAAGATACAAAGAAGCAAAGAGAAAGATGGAAACATGGAGAAATATTCCTTTGCCTGCACATAAATGAGTGGAAACTCCTTTTGTTCCTGGCATCTTCGGAGATGAGTGAATCATGTTTTGTACACTCAGCCTGACGACCTCCAGCCCACTGGTTTCACAGCAAAGACTGACCACTCTGTGAACTTCAGAGAACAATGCATTGTCTTCAAGACCACCTACCACTTGCATGCATGTGTCGTCATTCTGGATTACACCAACTCAGTATTTCCACAAATTCATATTCTATACATAAAATTCATAGTATATTGCAGTGAAATTGACCAAATCAGATATACCTTCTGCTTTAAAAGTGGCATTGATGAGTTTTCTTTTGTAAAAACTGGAATTTAAACATGGGTGGTTTGAGTTGATTCCAATCCTTCATTTTAACAAGTATAGAAAAATAAAGGATACCACAGACAAAATTTATGTGAAAGAATGAAACATTATACACTTAAAACAAGTAAGGCATTAAGTAAAATCTGTTGCATCTCAACTGATTAGCCACAGTAATTACCATCAATATAAACCATTTGCTTGAAAAAATAAACCATTTGCTTAATTCATTTCCCTATTTTAAGGCATATGGATAATTCACTTCACAGTCAAAGAATAACTTAGAATGAGAAAAAAATAATATGGTGGAATGGCTAGAATGAATTTCACAAGACCAGGAGTTGGTTCCAGCTTTGAGGATTAAGTAAATTTCTTAATCCTGCTTTAAAATAATTTTCTGTGTATGAAAAGGGAAGTGATAGATTACTCCTTTAGGTTCCAGGAAAGATGGTAATGAAGTGGAGTGTGAAGAATAAAATGGGATGATTTTGTAATTTTTCCAAAGGATCTTAAGAAAAAAATACTCATTAGATTAATTAAGACCATGGCAATCAAATAAAATTCACTCAAACAGAACTATTGTAAGCATTATTTGAATTTAAAATTTTTACTCATGGCATTCCCTCAAAGAAGGCTCTGAGTAATAAATTGCATGAGTTTAACTGGGGTAGACTTGCTTTCAAACACTGTGGCCTCTGTTACAACAGACCCCCTCACCAAATGGAGTGGATGCTGGGAACACCCAAGGGGTAGGACTAGCACCACCCTACTAAAGAATGTAAGAAAGACTCTGTCTCCAATAAGTAGGGCAGGGCAATGAAAATGAGGATTTGACAAAGAAACCATGATTAACACAGAAAGAAAAAACACCCTATATTTTGGAAAGCCAAGTATCTTTCTTAACTAATTTCTATAACTATTGTGAACTGAAGTGGAAAATGACACTAACTTGTGACTCTCCTAAATTTCAGAGTTTGCATTGCCTTTAAAGTACTGCTTTAAATTTCTTTTTTTTTTTTAAATTTTGGTCTAAAAAGGTCACTACATGTATCCTTAGGAAGTATCCTAACTTATTATTCCAAGAAAATAAGACCAACAACTACAGATAACAAATGAAACAATAAACAATGCTAATGATAATATATGCAATGATAATATATGAGTTGATGAAAAAATGATACAAAAGGCTGAAGTACAATTCAAGATTATTTTTTAAAATTCCTATTAGTGTCTGTGTTATGGCTTGGATCTTGTATGTCCCCCAAAAGCTGGGCAACCAGGAACAGCACAGCCAAGTGACCATGATTGAAACTTCTGAAACTGTAGACCAAAATAAAACTTTCCTCATTGTAAATTTTTATTTGGGGGGCATTTTTCTGTATTTTATTATAACAACAGAAAACTAATCAATGTAACCGGTAACTGAAATGTCAGTGGCCCTAGTCCTGTGATTAACTTCTCCCCTTACCCCTACCTTGTACTTCCAGCTGCCTAGTGAACATTTCCTCCTACATGTTACACGGCCCATGAAGTCCTTCCCTTCCTAAGAGTAAATCTGCTTCCTTCCTAAACTCCCGGTATAGCATCATCACAGTCTCAAGTCATCCCAGCCTGAAACTCAAGAATTCAAAGCACTAGTATTTTCTTCTTTCCCATGCCCAATCAATCCTCAAATTCAGCCTAGTCTACGTCCTTCAGATTTCTCTCTTTCTCTGTTCTTCCTGCTTCTGTCCAAATGTTAGCTCTCTGATCTGTCCGCATCGTTCTGAGAGGGAGTCAAGCCTCCCTGGCTAAGTAGTTAGGAATAGAAGATGGAAACCTGGACCAGTTCCAATATGGCTGGTAGGAATGACTTAGCAAGAAATATCCATCTTGTTCCTACCAGGCCTAGAACTCTGGGTCCCAAACACAAGTGTCCATGATGAGCAAAGCAAAGTGTGTATTCTCCCAGGGGCCACTCAATCAGGAGTCCTTTCTATGACCAAGCACTGAGAAGGAGGATCCAGTCATAAAACAGCTTCAGTGCTTATGTTCCAAAGGAAGAGAACCAATGATGAGACTCCCTGAAGTGCCAGTCCATCCCTCTACCAAGAACACCCCTTAGAAGAAGGAGAAAAACCAGGGACTCTATAGCTAATGGACCCTGAGAGAGAGAGACTTAAAAGCCAGGACTTACTTTATTGAACAGAACTGAAAATGAGTGAAACTGTTAGATTAAAGGGTATGAGTGTGGGAAAGAGACATAGTATTTCAATCTCTATGTGTATCTCTGTGTGTCTCTCTGTGTGTATGTGTTCTCTCTTTCTCTCCTCTTTATAGATGAAAGTTCTATTTCAAATAAATTCCTATTGTGTTAAAACAGAAATTACTTCCTTCATAATTAATAAACATTCTACCTCCAAATACCAAATTCTCTTTATTGATTATAGAGAATTTTCAGATTTTGTTTCCTGCTCTTAGAAGAATGGATAGTGGAAGATAGAACAGAGTTCTAAGGAGAACGAGAAAACAGATTCACCAGATGATAGTGGCTCACCTCTGAAATCTTGCTACTCAGAAGGCTAAGGTAAGAGGATTGAGGTTTGAAGAGCCTGGCAGAAAAATCCAAGGGACTCAGCGCCAACTAACAAGCAAAAGCCAGAGTGGAGGTGAAGCTCAAGTGGTACAGCACCAGCCTTGAGCAAAAAAGCCAAGCAAGTAGGGATGGGAGGAGGAATAATGGAGGAGAATGATAGAAGGGATGACAATGATCAAGATGCATAGTATTCATAACCTGACTTATGGAATTGTGACCTCTTCATACAACTAGTTAATAATTTTTTTCAAAAAGCAAAGCAAGAATATGAGACCCAAAGTTCAAGCCTCAGTTATTGGCACCAAAACAAAAACAGAAAGTCCACTCTCACCTTCAGAAAGTCCACTAGGCTAAGAGCCTCCCAAATGTTTCCCTAATTGCTGAAGTGGTCCTTTTCCCAGAATAACAGGTTAACAGCTGGGAACAGCTTTAGTCAAAAGTCTTAAGCAGGTGCTGGGGATATAGCCTAGTGGCAAGAGTGCCTGCCTCGGATACACGAGGCCCTAGGTTCGATTCCCCAGCACCACATATACAGAAAACGGCCAGAAGCGGCGCTGTGGCTCAAGTGGCAGAGTGCTAGCCTTGAGCGGGAAGAAGCCAGGGACAGTGCTCAGGCCCTGAGTCCAAGGCCCAGGACTGGCCAAAAAAAAAAAAAAAAAAAGTCTTAAGCAAACCAGACAAAAGAGTCCCAGGGAAGAATATCATAAGGTTTCTGAAGTGGGAACACATACACACACATGCACATGTGCACACGCACGCACGCGCACGCACACACACACGGAGAATCAAATCATGTGAATTGTTTCGGGTTGGTTAATTCTATTAAGCTGAGATTTCATTTAACCATCCTACTAAAATTGACAAGGGAAATTTAATACATATGAAGTCCTATGATTAATTTTAACCAATGGTTACTGTACTTAAGGACATCAATATGTCTGAGAAACTTTAAGCAATTTAAAGGCAAGAGGTAATGAAAAAAGGTAATGTAATTCCAATTAGATTTCAGTGTAGAACCTCTAAATAGCAGGAAACAACTGTGCACACAAATCAAAAAAGAAGAAAAAGAGGCACTTGATCTGATTCTACTCTGATATTTCATGGGAATACACCATGTTTTACAATCACATCAACACGTAAGTGAGTCTGGGAAGAATCTAATATAGGCTGAAAAGAACAAACAATGAAGAACCTGGTATTTGATCAAGGTAGACAGTGTCAGAGAGGAACTCAGCAATGCAATTACATCTTCCAAGTGGCTTTGAAGCAGTGAGAAAAGAAAGCATCTGGGAATAAAAGGTTGCTGAACATGCCATTATAAGAGAGAAGGGAAAAAAAAGCATAAGGTTAAGGTGGAATTACACAGAATGAAACCTTAATTAAATGGAAGCAGCCAGCAAACTTGAACAGTGCTTGGACAGTCTGTTTCTTTATTACCTCACTTTTATGAGAAACAGTGAAATCACAGAAAGGGCTGTTCAGAAAGCCTCTGTTAAACCAGAATGTGGGGGTAGCTTGCAGGAAAAAAACAGAAGAAACCAGGAGTTCTAGACCCACCTCCACCACCTGACAAGATGGTCTTCATGTTTTGGGGATTGTGGAGTGCTCCTTAACACACACATTAGCAGCTTGGCACATGAGCACCCTGGACAAGATTTTTTAAAATATCAATGACCAGACTGAATACAAGCCAAATAACTCTCTGGTCAATTAAATCAGAATCTCAGGTAGGATGGCATTCAAACATCAGACATTTTCCAAAGAAGAGTCAGAAAAGATGTATTTTGATGACTTTTCTAACCTTCTGGCTTCTCTATACTTTTGGCACCTAATAACTCATTTGTGTTTACAATAGATACAATATAAATTAATAGTGACCAGAATTTTTAAGCCCTATTAATTGATTTGAGAGGGAAGAGGGAAATGAGAAGTGAGAAGTACAATCATCTATGCAAGGGCCAAGCTAAGTAGTAACATCAGTATGAAGTCCAGTCTGAGAAGAACAAAGCCAGATTTTGAACTGGGACCAGCTCAACTCTGTTTCAGCCTGGACTTGGTAAGATCACAGCAAAGACACACCCCTGTGCAGGAACTGATGATGATTTTGGCTGCCAATAAGGATAATAATAATTGTAGAAGTTAAAATCCTAGAAGACACTAATGCAGAAGTGATTTGGCCCTTAAAAGACTGATGTAGGTACTTTTTCCATCTCAATTTCAGAGGAAACAAAGAGTGATTTCCTTTTCTTTCAAAATGAATGGCCTTCTGAACATACAAAATAATATTTATCAAAATGAGCTCCAAGATAGATAATTCAGAATTACTTCATATGCTTGAGTCTCCAGAGTCTCTGCATTCTAAGGTTGATGAAGCTGTAGCTGTACTACAAGCCCACCAAGCTAAAGAGGCTGACCAGAAAGCAGTCAACAGTGTCACTGGTGTTCCAACTGTTTAAAAAATTGATCAGGGACCATGAAAAGAAACTCGTGCTTCACCGAAAAAAAATATCTAAACATCGAAAAACTTAAATATTATTTAAAAAAACATTGCAGAATATAAAATAAATTTTAAAAGGAAAGGAAACTTTGAACCTATGTACCGAGCAATTGCCAGGTCTAGCAAACAGTGCTAGTCCTAGATTACTTGATTTAAAAACAACAAAAAACCTACAAAAATAGTAAAATATAAAAACAAATTAATGTTTTATAGACCTTTGGAAAAAGAATTTTCAGCAAAGTACAAAAATTTAAAGCATTCCTTTCTTTAATTTTGTAATTCTTTACTGTGGAATAGCTCAGGATGTCAGTTCTAAGTAACAGAATTGATAACTGTGCGAGGAAACGTAATATGGATTATAAAATTCTTGCTTTAATAAAATTCCTTAAACAGTGAAAAAAATGAGCTCCAAGAAATGGAAACGAGGATTTTCCTTGTTGTTTTGTTTTCTTTTTATCTTGTTTGCTTATCTGTTTTGGGGGTGGGGAGTGATAAGGAATAGCACAGAAATGGAGGGACAGATTGTGAAGAAGTGTAGCAGTGGTCCTCACTAAGACACTATGTTGAAAATGAACTATACAACTTGTAGGTGAGGATGAAGGGAAAAAGTGAGAGAGGATGAGGGAAAGGGTGACACTGTCCAAAAAGAAATATACTTATTACCTGACATATGTAACTGTAGCTCCTCTATACATCACCTTTATAATACAATTTTTTAAATGAAAAGGGAAAAGATGGTGGCTTTAGCATTTAATCAAGCTAGTCTTGTCTGTGCATTGCTTCATGGAAACAATTTGCCAGGGAATTGGAGGTTCAGCCAATCTCTACTGCCTTCTCATATTTTCTGTGTCAATGCATTCTATGTTGAAAAGTAGACCAGAAACATCGTGGAGTGTCCCTGGTGTTTTTGGTCTTTGAGTAAATAACTAATTTCCATTGTTTGACAGATGGTTAACATTTTACAGAGTGATTTTTACTATCTGCTCATGCACTTCCAAATTAGCTGGCTGCTGGGATTTAATTATACTATTTTAGCTTAGATAGACATCAAAAGAATCATCACTAAAGTCTGCTCTAAATGACTCAGTCCATCTGATATCTACACGAAAAAGCTGCACAGAAATCTCAGGAATGTCATTGACAATACATTTGGAAATCTTTCCCAAGCATTTCTACACTTCAATCATTTCAAATAAGTATCCATGTTGAATTTACATTGTGCAAATTATTTCCTTTCTTTGAATAGCATTGTTATTTACTATAATAACATGTAATTTATACATAGTTCACATATGAAATATATTTCATGTCAAAAGCCAATGCAAAAACATTACTGTTTGACACCTTACATATATCCTAATTATAGTACATCAGAAATATTTTCAGAGTTCAATTTAATAATAATATAAGAGGATAGTTTTCATTAGACTCTTCTGGAAAGATATGAAGGAAATGCTTGGGAAAACAAAACCATAAATGGAAGGACCCTGTTCACTGAATCTCTCTCTCTCTCTCTCTCTCTCTCTCTCTGATTATGGCCCTATTGGTTCCTAGAGAGATTTCTTGGTGTTGAGTCTCTCTCTCTTCCAGTATCTTGTCACTCAATTCTTCCCCTGAGAACATCTAAAATCACATTCTAATATCACTTCTCCAACCACAACCCACTGTTTAGATCAACAGGAATAAGTTGGTGTTTTAGCAGAGGTGGCTAATAACTGGCTCAGGGGCTTCAGAAACACCTCAGGCGCTGGTGAATGACTATTGCAATAGCTTCATATGAAAATCTATACTCTAGAAAGAAAGTGACCATAAAACAAGTTGCCCAAATTAGGCTTCCCCTGAAGTTGAATAGGATATTGGGAATCACAGGAGAACCCATTGAATAAGAAGAGGTCAGCACAAAAGCTAGAAGAGAGACAAAGAGAGAAAATAGTCTCGAATTGTTACCTCCTCCCTCATTCCCCCCTCTCTCCTCCCCCTTTCCCTCTCCTCCATGAGTTAGTTGTTCAGTTGGTTTACACCAAATGGTTTTGCAAGTATTGCTTTTGGAGTCGTTTGCCTTTTTATCCTTTGTCTCTCACTTTTGATATTCCCTTTCACTTCCCTAGTTCTAATACCAGTATATACAGTAATAAACAGTACAAGAAATGTACCCAAGGCCTAACATGTGAAACTGTAACCTCTCTGTATATCACTTTGACAATAAATAGAAAAAAAAAAAAGAAGACAATGCCAAAACTTTAAAAAAAAAAAAAAAAGAAAGAAAGAAAATAGTCTCTGAGTGGCAAAAACATTCCTTGCCAATATTCCTCTTTCCAGATTGCAAAACAAGGATTCCTGATATAAGTCCTCTTCCTCAAGAGAGCCTTGAATGATTCCTGAATGAATCTCTTAATTATTATTGTCTCTCTTTCTCTTCATGGGTATTTTTTGTTAGAACCAAGTGAAGTCTTTATTTCCACTTCATTAAATGTTTCACCTTCTTAGACTTTGGGTCTATTATACTGCCAAAAATCTGTCAACTGCTCAATTCTGCTCTTACAAAATATTTGTTATGCCCTTTACTTCACATTATTGACAATTAGCATGCCATCTAGGACAAAATCCATGCTACAGTGATATAAAAGTGGTGAAAACAAAATTATTATAAAAGAAAAATAAATTTCACTGTCTTGGTTGCTATAAAATTTGTAATTATCAATAAAAATAGTAATTGTATCATCTTAAAGATTCAAAAAGCTATATAAACTGACATAACCAAGCAACTCATCTGTACGATAGGGCTTTAATACTTACTGATTAAAGACTGAACAGCCCAAAAGAATTGGGTTTCAGCGACAGTAGAAAAAATAAGGCCATGGTTGAGATAATTGGCAACATGAACTTTGTAGTTACAATAATTACCTGTGCAGCAGACCAAGAAGTTGTGTTTGAGAAACATACTGCAAAAACAGAGCCAATTTAGCCTTAATCTTCCCTGAGGCAATCATGAAAATTAGTGGAATCTGTCATTTTAGGGCATCTGGTATACCCTGGCCAATGGGAAATTGTTTTCTTAAGAAGATCTCCACTGCTTGTCTAATTTGCCTTTCAGGGAGTCTCCAGGGATCTCTCATTACAGTAAAAAGCCCACATAGAGAAGCTTCTTAAGTTCTCCTGTCTGATTTTCTTAGTTTATTCTGTCTCCACCATTATTGGCAGGCTGTCATACTGCCATTCTCAGGTACTCAGTGTGCCTTCCCAGAACAACTCAATCTATCCTCACAGCTGTAATCAGAAAATCTTGTTTCTGGGAGGCTCACTTCTATATAAAATAAGACTGAAAAGTTGTGGGAGCGTCTAGTTGGTCAGTCAGTAAAGTTTATGTGTAGATTTCACAGCATGTCTGTTGACCAGGCAGAGATTTCTTGTCTTGCTTCTTTATTTTGTCACAGACAATGTTGAATTAATAAATAGTTGATTCTGTAATTGTCCTAGAGCCACTAGAGTCAAGTGCAGCAAGTCACACAAAATGTTTGCACTTGACAAGTAACTTGGAAGTTTCTGCATGAAAACAGGAGACCATAATTTTTTACTCAATGACATTTTGAAAGTGTTTTCCACAGAAGAAATCTTTTCTCTTTTTTGGAGTTCACATTACTTTCTATGATAAGATACATATAAGTATTGCACCCTTGTGTTCCTCTCCTAAGAATATCCTCCTTTGGCCTCACTGTGTGTGAACACATGGAGACTTGTATAATTTATCATGTCCTAGTGTATATTTTATTTTTATTTTTTACCATCCATCATGTTTACTTGTAGATTTATAGGCATGTTCTAGCTACCAGAAATGAGAGAAACTATGCAACCTATGTTTCTTTGGGTCTGGCTTACTTCACTTAATAGAATTTTTGCAAGTCTTTCCATTTCCTTACTAGTGGTACAATACCATTCTTTATGATGGATGGATATAATTCCATTGTGTCTATATACCACAATTTCTTGAACCATTTTTCGACTGAGGGGCATCTGGGCTGATTCCATATCTTGGCTACAGAAAACAATGCTGCAATGGACATGGTTAATACTGAAAAATAATACTCTTTCTTAACAGATTAAAAACTAAATTTCAATAACTGCTCAATGACACATCATAGCTAGGAAGTGACAGAGTCAAGACTCTAGGTGATGGTACTCCTCTTTCTCCTCTTCCTCTTCTACTTCCTTCTCCTCCTCTGGCCCTTCCTTCTTGAACTCAGAGCCGGGGAGCCATCCCTGAGTTTTTGTGCTCAAGGCTAGTGCTCTATCACTTCAGCCACAGCTCCACTTCTGGCTTTTCTTTTCTTTCCTTTTTTTCTTTTTGTAGTTTATTGGAGATAAGAGTTTACAGGCTTTCCTGCCTGGGCTGACTTTGAACTGTAATCCTCAGATCTCAGCCTCCTGTGTAGCTAGGATTATAGGCATGAGCCACCGGCAGCCAGCTGGAGTAAACACATTTTAATAAGATACCTGAGATTCATACATACTTTAAAGTTGGAGCAGTGTTGAGCTACCAGCACCTGGCCAGGTGTTCCTATAATTCTTGGTGGACATTCCTTTCACTCACTCATAGGCTTATTCATTGCTCATGCAAGTAAGGCACTGAGTGTTTACTCAACTCTGGGTGCTGTATTCTCCTAATAATTTCATTTCATAGGCAGTTTTATTAATCTAATAGATGATAAATAGAGGCACAGAAACCAGACTAAGGGTTCAGAATTGTATGGCGAATTGGTGGCAGAGAAAGGACAAAACCCCATGAGAGCCATGCCACCCGGAAGAAACAGGAAGTTGTTGGACCTGTTGCTAGGAAGAAGACTAAGCAAGTTTTGGAACGTTTTCTGGCATTTCTAGAACAGTGAGACTTTTCTTTTCTTATAAATCCTGTGAGAAGTCACTGGCATCAGAGATGAGAAAAAAAATAGCAATTCCAAGCAAAGGAGGAAATGGAGTTTTTCCCCTTCCCCTTTGCTATGGCTGTGGGTGTGTGGGTGACTTGGCAGCACAGAGAGCTTGCAGCATATGACTAACCATCTGCTGATTTAATATACTGCGATGTATATTTTCTGTGATTTAAAAGTCTTTGGATAGATCATACTGGTTGACTAAAGCAGAAAGAACAAACCCTTGGCATTCATAGCCTCCATTTGGAGCTTGGGTCTGGGAGAAAATAAGGCTAGAAGGGGGGTAACGAAGAACAGGGTTTGACGATTTGCTAGGGCACCATCTTCTAGTACACAAACTGACTGCATAGGTGCTCACACCTCCATGAAACTTCCTTGTTCTAGGAATGTCACCAGGTATAAATGGAGGGATCCAGGAAAAAAGGGCTTCAGCATTCAGGGCGTAACCTCCATGGCTCAGGGCTTCCCAAATAATTTCTCTTAATTCTCACAATCATTCCACAAGTGCCATCCTCATGTAGAATTTGCTATTAATGCAAGAAGGTTATACATAGATATGAACTTTAAAATTAAAGTCAGTATGAGCTATAATAAATATCTATACTAAAAAGTAGGGTCACATGTACAGGAGGGTATAATGTATGTTTCTGTTCATGGAGTTGTATTTTAAAATATGATTGCTAAAAATGCACAGGTAGATTTTTTTATTATAATGAC
Source organism: Perognathus longimembris pacificus (assembly GCF_023159225.1). NCBI lineage: Eukaryota > Metazoa > Chordata > Mammalia > Rodentia > Heteromyidae > Perognathus > Perognathus longimembris. Next base: position 100,426,085 of record NC_063162.1, on the reverse strand, counting down.
TTTATACATGTATATACTGGGGTCCAGATAAGAGTAGTAACATATTCCAGTCAGAGTTTGCACACATCAGAGATGACATTTTAATCTTGGTCTGTTTGACTCTGCTATGGCATAGCCTCATTTATATCTGCTGAAGTAACTCAACAAGAAAACACACAAAGACTTTGTAAGAAGGGAAAGCTTGGCTAAAGTGGAAAACTGTTAACTTTAAATGTAAGATATATGCATAAAACACAGTACATTTAGTGGAATGTGTTCCATAAAAAAGCAAAGAGTGCTAAAAACCAAATCCCAAAACAACCTTTCCATATTCGTGAATTAGGAGATGCATTCAGGAGCCAAACAATGGGTTCTTTGGGAGACTGGATTGGGAAGATTGTGGTTCGAGGACAGCCTAGGCAGAAATGTTTGTGTAAACCCTTTCTCAATATACACTTCAATGCAGTAGCATGCACCTGTTTTCCAAAGTTACCGGGATGGCTGAGGTTGGGAGGATACTGAATCCAAACCAACCATGAGCAGAAAAGTCCATGAAACTCCATCTGCACAGAAGGAAGCTGGACAATGGGGTCTGTGATCCCAACAACAACTGGAAAGTAGGCTTGACGCTCACACTTGGTTGGGAAACAAGACCCTATTTCAAAATAACAAAAAAAAAAAAAAGAAACAGATCTGGATGTATGGCTCAAGGGGCAGAGTGCCAGTCTAGCAAGCTTGAGGCCATGAGTTTAAACCCCAAGTCTACCCAAAAAAATCCCCCAAATTCCTCCCCCCAAAACACATGCACACACACCAAAATGAAAAAAAAAGAAGAAAGGTGATTTTAGGTCTTACAAATAAGTCCCCATAGGGTCTGCTATGTTCCTAGAAATTCAAAGGTGGGCATAGAAAGGCATCAGACAGAAAACAGGCCTGGTCTAGAATGGGGTAAGCGAAGTGGGGTTGTGATTTACACAAACTGTGAAAGACAGTTCTTTCTTGTAAAGAAAGTGCTCGGGATAGTACTTCCAGCCAGAATCAGGCAGAAAATACTGACAAACCCATGGAGATGCTGGCATTAGAAGAAAGGGAAGTGAGGGTATGAGGAGAAATAGAATAGGAACAGTAGAGAAGAGATTTAGATCAGAGGAGGCTTGAGAGAATTGGTAGGCTGAGAAGATAGATGCAATAAGGAGAAACAGAGAGTGAAGTTGGAAGTTGACAAAAGCAGTGAGCAGAGCCAAGGTCCAGAACGGAGGGCTAGGAATAAGGGACAGTCACAGGGACTCCCAGGTAATCTACTCCAACATGCTAAGGGATGCATGGACTTACCTCATGTCTCCTCCCATGTTGGAAGAAGTGCTTTACAGACTGATGTGTTTTTAAAGTGGGCCTCGTGCAGAAATGATTTGCATACTGCCCAATCTTTTCACTGAAAAGCAGTTGGAGTCAGTCAAACTGAAATGAAATGCCAACACTCCTCAACAGTAATGCAAATGCCTCACAACCTTGAACTTGAGTTTCATCAAAGAAACAAATAGAATTTGCTTTTATGACTGTGTGTGTGTGGAGAAACAGCTGTACTTGTTCCAACTTGAGCAGGGATCTGTTTATTTTGCTTAGCTTCAGTCATTTGTGCAAATTACCCAAGATATTTAGTGAATGCTACCATAATGCACACTAGTTCAAAACCAGAATGCTAATGAATTTTTATAGTCTTCATTATTTGACTGGATTGTTTTAAATGGAGCTTTATTTTTACTTCTGGGACTTTTTAAAGCTGTGTTTTAATAACATTTATTGTATTTGATTTTAAAATTACTTTCATTTCCCCAAACATGCAAAGTACAGAAAAATTTTTAAAGAAGTTAAAGTCTACCAAAAAAATCCCCCAAATCCCCCCAAAACACACACACACACACACACATTTTTCTTCCACTAGTAGAAATAACAATTGCTAATGGGGTTTTTTGGCTGTATAAACAGTATATATCTGTATATACCTTTCAATTTTTTCTTTTGTTTTAAAAGGTTTTGAGTATTATCTTTATATTCTTTTTCACCCCACAATAGAAATGGTATCCCAGCCTGGTGTGGTGGCTAATATCTGTAACTCTAGCACTCCGTGAACAAAGGAAGATTTTGAATTCAGGGTCACTCCAAGCTACCTTGTGAGTTCACAGCCAGCCTGGGCTTCAGAATGGGACCCTGTCTCAAAGATCAAAAAATTTAAAAAGATAAAATAAAGGAGAAGTAGCACACACGCTGACTTGATGGCCTGCTCTTTTCATGTAACACTGAACCACTCCCCCATTTAATAGTCTATAAACCAGCTTTCATTTCTGAATTCCACGATGTGAAGAAACCATATCCTTAAAGTCAGTGCCCATATTGAACATTAATGTTCTTATAGCTTTTCTAAAGATGTACTATTGTACTACTATTGGCTGAAAAACAGCCACCAAACTTCTTATTATATAATTGACAATGTGAAGTACTATTAAGCTATAAAGTTCCATTTCTCTCACCTGGACTGGGGGCCAATTGAACCGAGAGGATTTCAGGCCAAGCAACTTCTCAGAGCACAGACAGTACAACTTTCACCTAGTTCTCGCCCTCTCGCAGCACATCCCTGCCTAGCCCTCACCATTTGCAGCACATCTCTAGTCTGACAGCAAGTCACCTGCTCAAGTGGATGGGGCAAGCAATTATGAGCTATACACTGTACCAACTCTTGAGTCTGAAACGAAGTAGTAATAGCTGTGCTAAGCAATCACCTGACCATGTTGATCTGTTCACTGTCTTGATGGTGGTGATGGTTTCACCTGTGGCTTCATTTAAAAATGTGTCCAGTTCACTGTGTATTATTATACCTCAATAAAACTGTCTTTAAAAATTAGATCTTCAGGGCTGCGGATATAGCCTAGTGGCAAGAGTGCCTGCCTCGGATACACGAGGCCCTAGGTTCGATTCCCCAGCACCACATATACAGAAAATGGCCAGAAGCGGCGCTGTGGCTCAAGTGGCAGAGTGCTAGCCTTGAGCGGGAAGAAGCCAGGGACAGTGCTCAGGCCCTGAGTCCAAGGCCCAGGACTGGCCAAAAAAAAAAAAAAAAAAAAAAAATTAGATCTTCAGCTGCCCAAAGCACACAAAAGAAATTCTGATTTCATTGGCCACGGGTGGAGCTTCCCAGGTTGTTTTAGTTTGAAGAACCAATGATCTCCTATATTATGATTCTTCCTAGACTTAAATTGAGGAAATTGATGGGATTAACAGGAAACTGGCAAGAGAATATCTTAAAGAGGTAGGGTTTTTTAAATCACTTTCAAGTGAAACAATAACATTTTTTAATTTGCTATTCAGCAAAGAATGTAAGACTTGCTTTAATGATTTCTAATAATGCATGAATCAAAGTTGTAGGGGACTCTTAGAAACCAGGTGATAGACAGTGCCTATGCACAGAAATGACACCTTCTAAAGAATCTGACATTCTCTTAAGTGAATTTAAAATAGGTTAAATCCATAATAGTTCAAATTTTGACTTATCTAGGAAAAACAAGACTTATCTAGGAAAAACAAACAAATACAGAAACTGCAAAAATGAACCTAAGATGGCTAATTCTCTGGGAGAGCCATTTAAATTCACATGGCTTTGCTCTACTTGCCAAGCCACTGAAGGTGGCCATGGGCTTTTTAGCAAGTTATGGGAAAGGCTGTCCCAGAAAACTGGAAGCTTCCTGCCAGAGGGCACTATCACTGCTTCCTGACAGGTGAGACTCCATGCCAGTGTCTTCAGAGCTACCAAGACAGTGTCAAACTCATAATAAAATACTTGGTCCTTCTTATTAGAGAGCATTAATATTCAATATTTGCTTACATGTCTTTACTCTTGCATTAATAAGAAACCCAGAACATAATTAGTGTTGGCTTGGAGTACAATTTGGAACTGCAACCAGCTGGAAGGGAGCCATGGAGCATAGGGTTTCATTCCTCAGCAAGCTGAGTACTTTCTGAAAGGGATTAGAAGAAAAGAAAGAGGGAGTTGCTCTCCTTGAATTGACTAAAATGGTCATTCAAGGAGTGGGGGCCAAATCATGAATGTCACAGGCATAGCTCTGCTCAAATCTTTGTTACCCACATCCATAAGGCATGGTAAAATGATATTCAGTGATGGAGCATGCTGATGCTGGAGAAGGAAAGATGTGACCTGTTCAGAAAGCTGCTTGCAGAGAGTCAAGACACAGATCACTCTCCAAGAAAGAAGAGTCTGGTGAGCAGCCGCAGACCTCCCCAGCATAATGAGGTCCCATTCAGTCAGAGAGGATGGAAGCCAGCCAAGACAGAGTGACGTGTACCATGTTGAGAGAAAAGGAAACTGAGAATGGCATGGTTTCCTAACTACTGACCACCATCAGTGCTTCAGCTCAAAGGAAGACACATTGAACTGAAATATTTAAAATATATGTTATATTTTCCTTATATTGAAAAAAGTAGGCAATGCAGTACATTACAGACTTGTCTCCTACAGCCTATGCCAGCCACACTCATGTTAAAACAGGGCACTTCCTATATTTGTCTGAGTTACAATCCCATTTTCTCTCCTGCTGCCATCATTAAAGTTATCCTAGTCTCCCGACACCAGGTCTGAGGACAGCCCACCCTATCTTCAGCCCAGTGCTCAGCTCAGGCATCTAAAACCCAGTCTTTATATTGTGGAAGATACACAATACCTTAGACCCCTCTGCCCTCACATTTTCTTTTTCCTTTTCTTTTCTTTTTTTAATCAGTCATGGGGCTTGAACTCAGAGTTTGGTCACTGACCCTGAGTTCTTCCACTCAAGTCTAGTCATCTACCACTTTGAGCCACAGCTCCACTTCTGGTTTTCTGGTGATTAGCTGGAGATAAGAGTCTTACAAACTTTCCTGCCCAGACCTACTTCAAACCGTGATCCTCAGAGCTCAGACTCCTGAGTAGCCAGGATAATAGGCATGAGCCACTGGTGCTCAGCTCACACATTTTCTAGCAGGTTGAGTAACACCTTCGAGTGACCTGTGATAGGCTCTCATCTCAGTAGTAAGAAACCCAACTTTAACAAATTTCTCCAGGTGAAACAAAACTCTCAAATGCCATAGGAACTATGAACACCAGGCTGCTTACCTTACCTGTGAACACACACATTGCTAGATAAAACAAGATGAGTAATATTTTCAAAGAAACCTATATTCTAATGCATTTATATCACAATTTCTATTTCTTACTACTAAACCGTAAACAAAAATTATATTTTGCATATTCTAGCTTTCTGAAAGACTATTTTGAATGATTAATTTCCCTCTAAATCAAGTCACATATCTAACTTATTTCTGCCAGTGCTTTGTGTTTATTTTTATTAAAATCATTACAAAACCATTAAAAAATAAAACCCTCAAGGCAGACCCAAATGAACTTGCTCAGAACTCAGGGTCTTGACACAGGAAAGTCTCAAATCCACATGATTACTTCACTGTGGGCCCACATCTACAACTGTACAGACATGGAGATTCAAGTTAATAAATTTCACTCAAATCCAGATAGAAATAGCACTTGATTACATTTTGACCTGTTTCTTAGACAATTCTAGTCTCTGTGACTATATTTGACAAAACGTATTAGTAAGAAATGCTCTGTTGTAGGGATTTCAATATGAACTGGTACTCATCAAACAGACCTTTAAAACACAAGAAGCAATGTCTTATGAAGATGAGAGACACTTTTCATGGAGAAGAGATGAAAGCGAAACATGAGAGCACTCTTTAAAAGTTTGATGGGTTTACGGAAGTACAGGGGTTGGCAATCCTCCTTGGACATGAAACTCCCCTGGGGTACTTTCAGAGACAGGATAATGCTTAGCCCCACTCCCATGGACTTAATTGGTCTGGGGTAGGGAGTTTGGGCCTTGATCAATTTTTAAAGCTTATTCTAATGCGTATCAAAACTAAATCTCCCTTAAGGTATGTTGTACTTCAATAGAGAATTAAAGAAAAAACAGGGCTGGGGATATAGCCTAGTGGCAAGAGTGCCTGCCTCGGATACACGAGGCCCTAGATTCGATTCCCCAGCACCACATATACAGAAAACGGCCAGAAGCGGCGCTGTGGCTCAAGTGGCAGAGTGCTAGCCTTGAGCGGGAAGAAGCCAGGGACAGTGCTCAGGCCCTGAGTCCAAGGCCCAGGACTGGCCAAAAAAAAAAAAAAGAAAGAAAAAACAGACACCTGATGACGGGGCTGAGTCTTCTGTCATGGAAGTGTGACAGAGGAGGAGCTGTGTGCCTGAACCCCTTTCAGGGACAGTGAAGATAGGGGTCTTGTAGTAGATGGTTCCAATCCTTGAGACTGATGGTTTTCCACTCTGGTTTTACCTGAGAGCAGCGTATAGGGAAAAGTAAAGCTAAGAAAAAGGACTTCTTTGCAGTGTCATCCTTGCAAAAAACTACTGTATAAAATCTTCCATTATGTCCATACACTGAATAATCTGCACATAAAATCAGAGCTGCTTCATTTTCAATGTTACTCTATTTAAAAAATGGGGCTTGTACTCAATACCATACACTTTGCTTGGCCTTTTCACTCAAGGCTGGCTCTCTGCCACTTGAGCCATATTTTCACTTTTGGCTTTTTTGCTAGTTAATTGGGAATGATAGTCTCTCCGTTTTGCCTATCCAAGCTGGCTTTGAGCCTCCATCTCATATCTCATATCTCAACTTCCTGATTAGCTAGGTTTATATAAGTGAGCCACCCATGCTAGCTGTGGTGTATTAAAATTTACAATAACATCTGGTATTTTTCTCAGATTCTAAGACTCCATGAGAACTTTGTAGACAACTGTTCATTCCTGATAAATCTTTACCATTATAGATTTCAAAAGACAGCTCAAACCTAATCTCCTCCAAGAGGCCTTCCTTGATTAGTTACCTGGACTCACATATGTTTATTGTTCCTGTACCCTGATCCTGCATTTAGTCTGACGGTTTTTTAAATCATCCTTTGTTTCTCTTAGTAACACCAGAAAGTAGAAATACAGGAAGCAATCAAGCAACAAATGTCATTAATGATTTTTACACACTTACCATGTTTAGTTATCCAGCCAATATCAACTTAGTAAATACTATATTGGACCGAAATTTGTGTTTTCTTAGGTTTCTCTGTACCTCCTCACATCTTCTCTATTCTGACACTACCAGCTAGCCTAGCCTCCCAGTGGTAATGGCTCAGGCTCAGTCTGTCAAATCCACTGTGGCAGGAACTACCACAGCTCTGGCTCTAGTCTAGCAGAACTGCTCTTGGGAGGCTGGCTACTTCAACCATATGAAGATCACCATAAATCACCTTGCGGTGGAGAACAGAATTAGACTTCCCCAGAAGCTGGCCATACAGACCAGGAACACAGCCACGAAACAACTTAAAATCCAATAGGACAACTTTGACCAGTGAGAAGCAGGAAGGAGCTAGGTAAATGCATTGCCTTTTCTTTCCTAGAATGACTATGATGAAGTAAGTGGTTTCCGAGACCTATCTGCAAGACAAACACATCACAGAACAGTGAGCTATGTGTCCTAGAGAGAGGATGGATATCTTGGTAGCACACTACCTTGTGCTTGCTAAGATCTCCTGTCCCCTCATGGTTGCAGGTCTGGAACTGAACCACCTCATCAAGATTTTCTTGTGAGCTTCATATGAGGTTGTGTTTTCTGGAGAAGGCAAGCTATTTATCTAAACACTGCATTGGGTAAGCATGAGAAAGTACACAAAAGAGGCACAGAAGAAACCCATCCTGTCTCCAACAACCTTACAACCTAATTGGGGAGACAAGACATGTGTACATGTAACAGTATGTGAAGACAGACAAATGGAACCGTAGGGGAAGATGGAATGAATGTAACAACATAGTGATGAACCGTGCAGAAGCTTAGAAAACATACTGGTATTAGAACTAGGAAATTGAAAGGGAATACCAAAATTGAGAGACACAGGGTAAAAAAAGACAAACAACTACAAAAGCAATACTTGCAAAACTGTTTGGTGTAAGTAAACTGAACACTGCATGGGGGGAAAGGGAAAGGGTGAGGTGGGAAGGGGGGTATGAGGGACAAGGTAACAAACAGTACAAGAAATGTATCCAATGCCTAACGTATGAAACTGTAACCTCTCTGTACATCATTTTGATAATAAAAATTTGGAAAAAAAATAAATAAATAGAGATAATCTAAAAAAAAAGAAGCTTAGAAAACAAACAAAAAAAACCGTTTTATATTGCTGTCAGTATAGAGTACATAGTAAAAATGAAGGAATTCACAGAGAAAGGAGGAAAGAAGCAGGTTTCACCATAAAAAAAAAAAGTCTCTCCTAGGAGAGTGTTTTGGTGGAGAGCAGAAAGACAAATCTAGGGTCCTGACAGAAGGCTGAAGCAGAGGGGTTTGGAGGTAAGGGGCAATTCCTACCTCTCATATGCCTATAGAAAACATGAAATTTCCACTACAATCCTTAGGAAGCAGAAAAAGTTTATATACATTCCAAGCTTCTTCCCATCCCTCCTTGCATCATGCTGGTGAGCAACTAGCATGGAAATTAAGTAGTGTGTGTGTGTGTGTGTGTGTGTGTGTGTGTGTGTGTGCATTTGTATGTGTGTTAGCACCATGGCTTGAACTCAGACCCTCATGATATATTTTATATTTTTCTTTCATGGCTGGCGCTCAACCACTTGAGCCACATCTCCAGTCAGACACTGAGTCTTCTTAGCCATGATCACGTAGCCTCTGCTTTGCCTCTGTCAGCTGAACAAAGAGGTGCTTTCCTGGGCATGCACAGACCCTCTGAGCAGCAAGCTGCGGTGGAGGCAAAAGAGCCAAGGAGCCTTTCTGGCCACACATGGCTTCTCTCCCTGTTGTAACAAGAAAGCTGGGTTTTCTCTTTCTCCATTGACCTTGTTTTTGTGTGCTACTTCTCAACTGTTAAAACTTGAGAGGGACGGTAGCAATATTATTTAATGACTCCATCAAACATCAAACGGAAGCACAGACCTGATGCCATGAGAAACGGGCAAAGCAGGAAAGAAGCACAATAAAAAGAGATAATAAATTCTCCTTAAATACTTGGTTTTCCCATGTCCTAATTTGTCCCCATAAAAAGAAGATGAGAGAGCTCTGTGGCTTTGTTGCAGTTCCTCTGCTACAGTTTTTATTTTTTTATTTGATTGGTTTTTACACTAGCCTTCTCTGGCTATATTTCTGCCACAAACTTTCCTGTCCCTTTTCTGAGAAATGCTTCAGAGAAATATTTCAGGAAAATTTCTGAGAAATATTTCAGGAAAATTTGGCTTTTTTTCTCCACTCAAGAAGAATGACTCCTCCATTACATAACAGGGCCAGCTGCCTGCCCTTCTATACTACAATGACTAAGATATCCATGTCCATCCAGCCAGTATTTAACTACACGAGACTTGAATTCCACAAATGCTTCAGAAGAATACAAATATGATTCCAGGAAGACAGCAGAGACAGCAGAAAGCCAACACATTTCTTTTTTAGTGCCAAGCTATCTATTTTAATCAGTGTTTTACAGATGTTTTGAGACATTCTGGTAAAGTTGACATGGTTGACAATACTAAACAGACTTGTCTCCTGGGGAAAGGAGAAAAAAAGATTAAATCATAGACATGTGGCAAAGGAACTTGCTTCATCAGAACTGTGCCCTGTCATCATTCCTGAGACCACAGAGAGGTTTCTAAAGCAGCAAACTACATATCCTTCCCAGAAGGATATCACAGAGGGACTTTTTTTCTTTCATGTCTAATTGCTTACTACTTGGGGAAAAGAACAGCAATACAAAAGTCTACCCCAAGTAGACATACTTTTATCTTGGGGCTTATCTTTTCATTTAAGATTTTGTCCTGGGATTTCATGATATATTTTTTTCCAGATTTGAACTTCCTGTCTATGTAGTTGAAGCCAGTAAACAGGAAAGTGAAGTTGAATGAAATTTCAGTCACTGCAGAGCAGTGCACATCCCATTAGTTGCTATTGCCATTCATAATTAAGAGACTTTTCTCATGAACCTTTTCTGGTTTTGCTATCAAACAGACCTATTTTATGAACCTATGAACCAGTAGACGGTTCCCACCCATGATTGCTCCATGCTGCTCATTTCCCTCAGCAATTAATTAACAACATTATAAATGCATATTTTCCCAGAGGAATACTAGGTACTTCTGGAACACTGCTTTTGAGGTGTTACTATTGTTGTCACTAACCATTTATTTCAAAATTTCCTATGTTCCCCTTAAACAGTCACTGACTGAATGACTCACAGCCCTCTATTTTCACAACGCAATTTACATGGTATGGTAATATTGGTGTTTCTAAAGTATTTTTAAGCTAACTACAAAACCAGCTTATTATAATTGCTATGGAGAAAAGTAAACTGTTTTCTGGTAACTGAAGTAAATATTCAATTCAGAAATAGCAATTCAGTGGGGAATTCATGTCTTAGTTGCCTATCGATTTATTTTTTAACTCAGGTGTCTGGTACTTACTCCCTACATATGTGGACACTAGGTAGATAACTTCTTTTCCAACACCATGAGCCAACAGTCTATTTTCTTCTGTGGCCTTTAAGCTTCAGCTGCTTTCTAAGAACACACACACAAGTAGGAACAATTCTCAGTGTTACCTCCCAAAGTACAGCCATTTGGCTTTTTAGCATTGAAAGTTTCTAGCACTAACACTGCACCAATGAGAATCATACTAATTTTAGCAGAAGAAGGAAAGCCTGGTCTTTAGAAGAGCCCTCTTGTCTTACACCAAGTTTTGTCAAAACTATACCCGTGGCACACACAATGAACAAGACACAAGCTCTGGCTACCCACAAGGGATAAGATCACCTAATTTCTTTGGCATTTCTTTGGTCTTCCCCACAGTTCAAAGTCAGTACAAGAACATGCTGATACATTTCTGAAGTAGAGATTCTCTCACCAAACAAAAGGTCTCAGTGTTTCCATGAAGCACACATTATCAAAGCATACTTTGAAAAGACAAACCCATTCACAGGGTACATGCAGATAAGTGTCTCCAGGGAAACCAATGGCTGTTGGGGTCCTTGGGCAACTGTTTCACTGAAGAGTACAATAATACTGAGAACAAGTGAAGGTGTCCATCTTGATGTCCTCAGTACCACAGCCTGACCCATGAAATCAGCCTTGGCCTGACCACACACTGTCTAGAGGGGAAGAGTTTTACCTCATATATCTGATCTATGTCTGTTCTGCCATGCACAACACATACTGAGCACACAGCACATAACTACTTGTACATAACTACTTTGAAAATATAACACTATCCTCATTTTTAAGTTATGACCAAGACTACTATTTAACCTGATTAAAAACATTCACTATCATTTCAATAATATTAAAATATAATTTTAATATGACTATATAACTACATAGGGGGTTTCTAGCTTGTTTTCTAATATAGAAATCTATCTTAATCTCAATGTAGAAGTTTCTGAATAGAATACGAGCATAACAAGTCCAATAACTTTATGACAAGCAAAGATCATTAAAAAAAAAAATTGGCTCAGGAGCTGGGAATATGGTCTAGTGGCAAGGGTGCTTGCCTCCAACACATGAAGCTCTCGGTTCGATTCCCCAGCTCCATATATATGGAAAATGGCCAGAAGGGGCGCTGTGGCTCAGGTGGCAGAGTGCTAGCCTTGAGTGGGAAGAAACCAGGGACAGTGCTCAGGCCCTGAGTCCAAGGCCCAGAACTGGCCAAAAAAAAAAATGGCTCAGGTTCTAGAAATTGGCTGAATATTTTTTTTCAAGCAAAAAGATGGGTTTATTGGGGAAGCATAAAGCAAACTGACTGGCCAGGTATGCAGTACAGACTCCAGAGCTGAAACTGCGACCCCTAACCATCCTCCAGCTGAGGCTTATAAAGGTAAAAGCGTAGCACAAATGTAGGGAGTTGACTCAGAGGGTAGAGCAAGCAACAAATGAATTAAGCAAGCCCTTGTTTACAGAAGCAGAATTTTGCGGTCAAGTTAACCTAATATTTAACTTCATTTTAACAACTGCTACCATGTTTCCTTAATCAAGAGAGTCAGCTCTATTCTCTACAACAATCACATCTGAAGTTTTTGTTTTTTGTTTGTTTGTTTTTAATTTTTCAAGAGTAATTTCCCTCAAATAAAAACATTTCCCTCTCTTTAGATGAGAGGCACTTACACAATATACATATGAAAAAATGGGGCTGGGAATGTGGCTTAGTGGTAGAATACTTGTACCTTGCATGCATGAAGCCCTGGGTTCGATTTCTCAGTACCACATAGACAGAAAGAACTGGAAGTGGGCATGTGGCTCATGTGGTAGAGCTCTAGCCTTGAGCAAAAGTAGCTGATGCACAGTGCCCAAGCCCTGAGTTCATCAAGCCCCAGAACTGGCCAAAAAAAAAAAAAGGGTATGTCTTCCCTGGTTCTTTGTTTCATCTTTTCTTTTAAGGCTTTCCCTCATACTCATAACTGTTCTTGAAAGACAGCATTAGCCATTGTGTTCCTGCAATATGTTTCTCATCTGGCAGTTAATTTCCCCAGAGGGTGGTGCAGACGCTTTATCTTCAGATAATCTCCAATTAGCTGCTTCTGTTCATTATTTTGCCCAGCTCACTTCCTTCATTCTCTCCTGTACATCCTTCTCTGAACATATTTATCACATCTCAAGGAAGCTACATTACTTACATTGTTTTTCCTTACACTTTGGCATTTTCTTGTTTACCTACTTTCCAGAGATGTTACCTTTTAATGTTCAAAATCCAAAATAAAATAAAACTGTGTTCCATCTCATGTTGCTCTTCCTATCTGAACTACTTAGCATTTAATGCTTTCAAAAATGAATTTAGCAAAGGATTTTGAGATATATGAATTAAATATGATCCTGATAAGTAAAAATATTAGTAAAATATGGAGGACTGGTGTCTCATTTCAAAGACACCTCTTTGGCTTTCAGAGGAATGTAAATCTCCATTTCATGTAAACAGCCAAAATTCCTCTGGATAAGATTTTAAAATTTTAACAAGACCCTACCTTGAGAAAAAAAAAAAAAAGACTATATCTTGTGTGAGTGGGGGGCGGGGGGGGGCCGACAGGAGGGAAAAACTGGGAGAGGGCAAGGGAAGGGGAGGCGTAGTTCAAAAAAAGAATTGCACTGATTACCTGACTAATGTAACTGTAACCCCTCTATATATCACCTCTGCAATAACAGTAAAGAATGAAAAAGAAAAGAAAAGAAAAAAAGATAAGACAAGAAAAGCAAAAGAACCCATGTTAGATGGAGTAGAATTGGCTGGAATGCATTATGAGAGAAATTAGCTGAGCTAAACAATAGAATGCTCTGGTTTAATTTTCAAACTTGCCTTTCAAATATCATACAATCATTGCCTATGTCATATATAATTCATGAATGTTTATGCACTTGAGAAATCCTGTATTTAAATGTTTCTATAATGCAGCCATTGAAATTTTATTTAGAATATACAGATGCTAATTTAGAGGAGTTTAAATATAAAAATCATTAAAATTTGTGATTGAATTTCCAAACCTGCCAGTAAATATTTATCAATAACAAAAACTGTGTCAAATTTTCCAGTGACAAGCAATCACTGCAACAGCAATGAGAAGACAGGAAATGTGCAGAAAACATTTTATCATCTGCCCAATAAATTTTATAGCCTTCACAGAGTCTGGATAATTAGTGGAGAAAGAAAGCGCATTTATGGAAATAATACTTTTTTTTTTCGTGTGTGGAAGGAATACATGTATGAGGTGAGTCTATCAAGAAGTACTAGACATTTAGATGGACATGTTACATTGTAATCCTTTTGTACAACCTTTTTAAGATAAAAAAATGAAAAATTAAACTTCTCAATGAGAAATGCAATTAAACCCTACAAACAACAGTTGTTACAATTATCACTGTTGTTGTCATATTCCTAATAAAAGGACCTGAAGAAAAAGCAGAACACAAATGTAGATGCAACATGGCCCTGTTTGTTTGTTAAATAAAACAAGTAGGCACCATTTTTCCTCCACTGCAGACAGAACTGAAGCTATTCAATCCAGGACCTAGGAAAAATCAATAGTATACTAACCACTGACAGATGAAATTGCTTTGCTCTTTAATCATTTCTGGTTGTTGTTTTTTTTTTTTTAACCAAGCCACATAGCTTATTTCAAGAATTCTGTGGTTTTAGCTACTATTGGGACTTCAGGAGTTTACAGGCTTCTGACCTGCTCTATGGAGATTAATGCCATGTTTAATCACATTTTATCTAGCAGCAGGAGAAAGATTCAACTAACAGAATGACTGCAGCTCCTTCAATAAGAAGGGAGGTATGTTTATGACATGCTATACAGAATGCATTAGTAGGAAAAACATGTTTCTGGATGGTGGGGTCCTCACTCTCCCCTGCAGAATACGGCATTTCATAGACAGCACCTCCTCCAAGAGCCTTCCTCAAAGATGCTCATGTCAGAGGCTGGCTCTCCCTCCTCCTAGGCCCCCCTTCTCAGCTGCAATCATCATAAGCCTTCAAATTCTGTACTTCATCCTAAAATAAATGTTTTACATAAGCCACATCTCAAGTCAATGCCATGTTGCCATAGCTAACGTTATTTAGCAAAGAATCCAGACACTTCCAGACAGTAAGCAACTGAACACACATTATCTCATTTCACAAAAGGTTTAGGAGGTGATGTTACTAGTACCCTCACAGCTACACACTTAGAAAAACAAGGGTTCACAAGAAATTAAGTGCCTTTGTAAGTATGTGAGCTGGGGTCTGGATGAAGTCTGTATCCCTCATCTGTCTATCTGTGAAATCTTACAAACACGCTAAAAAAGTAGAAACAACAAAAAGATAATACATAGTTTGTCACAAAAATACAACTGCCAGTTGCTCAGTCCCATAATCTTAGCTACTCAGTGGCAGAGATTGGGAAGATCAAAGTTCCATGCCAGCCCAGGAAAAAAAAATTCCAAAGTGACAATCTTGCTAAAACATGATGTACCTGTGGACTCTTTACACAGAATCTGACTGTTCTTCTAGTATCCAGGGTCCTGAAACTGAAAACCAAGAACATGAGTGATCTGCTCAAGAGAACCTAACTCCTCTTACCAAGCTGTAGTGGGAAAAGCCAGAAAGAGAGAAACACTGAGCTGATAAGTGCTATGTGTTGAGATCAGAAAGAGGGAATCCCTTTTCTGGAAACTGGTCTCTGAGTTTTGCCCTTCTATATGTAGTGATAAGTCTGTTGTCACTTCCTCTTTTCCACTTGCTTCTCCCTAGTCTCCAAAGGGCTGAAGCCCACCACTAACCTCAAAAGTGCCCCTTGGGCAGTTGTTCTGATTGTCAATCAAACAGGCAGCTTTTAGCTCTCGGCCCTTGGATTCATGCACATATAAAGAAATGAAACCTCATCCCTTCCCAGTCACAAAGCTCAGGTCCCTGATTTAGCCCAGTGTTAACTGACTGGGGTGGGGACATATCAGTTTTCCTACCAGGAGTGGACCATCAAAGGAAGCAGGTGAGAAGGTCATGAGCCACAAACTGCAGCTCCAGTCTCACGAGGCTCTCCTGGTGAATGTTTGCTATTCTGATCACAAAGAAAGATGAGGTACTAAGGAAAGGTGCCTGGGCTTTGGCTTCCAATAATCCCTGGAGAGGAAGCAGTCAGACTACAACTGACATCTCACACTAACAATTACAGTGTGTAGCCTAATCACTTGAATAAAGGAGTATGTCACCTGTCAGAAAGAAGGAGATGTGGAAGCAATAGTAGGTTACCTACAAGGTTAAAATGCATGCAACATTTTCAACTTTCATATGCTTTTTGGTTGGATTTATACTGTTTGTAGTGATGCTGGAAACTGAATGTAGGTATTATTATCTATTGCTAGTATGCCTGGTTAACAAAGATGCCTCAGTAAATAGTCATTTCAGTAGGGTCGAATATGGTGCATTCAAAAATAAAAGTATCAAGGAAGAAAAGGACACAAACATGTAAAATTATTAAGTTGCAAATTTGTTATTTTTATTGATCTTTTTGATATTGTTATCAATATAACTTAAAGCACATACACTATGTTAGAGTGTTACTTTTCATTCACCAGCAGCCTTTCTCAATCAGGATTCCCCTAACTTCTAAAAAGATGGATAAAGCTATAGAGGAAATGACTTGCATGATTCTTTTCTTGGTGATCTCAGAGCTAGTGCACAGATGGTAAGTAAATTCGTTACATTCAAAACTACTCTGGGGGGGCTGGGGATATAGCCTAGTGGCAAGAGTGCCTGCCTCAGATACACGAGGCCCTAGGTTCGATTCCCCAGCACCACATATACAGAAAACGGCCAGAAGCGGCGCTGTGGCTCAAGAGGCAGAGTGCTAGCCTTGAGCGGGAAGAAGCCAGGGACAGTGCTCAGGCCCTGAGTCCAAGGCCCAGGACTGGCCAAAAAAAAAAAAACTACTCTGGGACAGTATGGTCTGGCAAAATCCATGCACTCATCCCTCCCTCAATTTCATTGAAATAGTTTATATGTACATCCCTGGCAGTAATTTTCTGAAGTGAAGTACTATAGCTTTCATTCAATTCTAGAATAATCACAATTCAAAAGATGAAGATTGTGAGGAAATATGTTTATGAAGGAGAATAACTCAGAGAAGTGAAGCAATTTAAAGGTAATTTCATTTTACCAACATTCATTTCCTATATATTTCCAAATTCATTTCTGATTTTTTCCTATGAATTTGGAGAATAAAACCCCTACATAATTCTAAACTCCCAATGGCATGTGTAAATATGTTTTAAATCACTGGGTTTTCTTTATACATTTGGGAATATGTTGGGGTACAATTTATAGCAATCCCATTGCTCTCACTATCTACTATATGATATCAGCAAGATCCAGAAATAATCCCAGTGAGCTTGCTGCCTCAAGTAATGGTCTTTAATTTTATAGTTTTACATGTAATTAAAACATGCACTCTCCCCATTATAGATCCAAACTCAAGGTTAAAGAAGAAAATACAAAGTAGTATTTGTTTAAATACACAGAAGATTCTGGGTCTACTAATGATATTAACAAACCATGTTCTTCTCATTATGATGGCAGGCAGGTTAAATGAGCTGTTTAGCTGTACACTGGTGCATCGTGAACAGTGGGTGGTAGGTGGTGCAGACCTCAGGGAGAAGTGCCATGACTGAAGAAGCCCTTCACATCTCCCAGCATTACTGAGGGGATGCGAGAAAGCCCTGGGTTCTCTCCCTGACCCGAATGTTCACTGGCTGTCTTTGGGGATTAGAGCAGCTAGTCTAAAATTCTGTTTTATTTCTAAAGAAGAAATTCTTAAATTGTGTGCCACATCAGGAGGACATGAATGATTAATAATTTTAAATAATGAATTCAATTTTCAAGGAGTATGTAGATGATTCCAGGCATCTCTCAGGCAGGGACAATTACATCTCTGTAACTAAGAGCATCACTTTATCTCTGTCTTCACAACTTTAGATAAGTATGGTTACGTTTCTAATTTTATGTTCGCTGATGAATTGAAGCAACACAACTAACTGTCTTCTGATATTTTTTATGGCTACCCACACATCATTCTGTCCCCAAACTATAGGTATTACTTGGGGACAAGTAATATCTTGTGCCCCAGGTACAAGACTTGAACAGGAAGGGGAAGGGGGGAAATGAGGGAGGAGGTAACAAGTTGAACAAGAAATGTATTAACTGCCTTACATATGAATCTGTAACCCCTCTGTACCACACTTTGACAATAAAGAAAAAAGTTTAATTTAAAAAAAAGAAGAACAAACACAAAAAAGACTTGAGGGGCTAGGGATATGGCCTAGTGACAAGAGTGCTTGCCTTGTATACAGGAAGCCCTGGGTTCGATTCCCCAGCGACCACATATATAGAAAACAGCCAGAAGTGGCACTGTGGCTCAAGTAACAGAGCGCTAGCCTTGAGCAAAAAGAAGCCAGGGACAGTGCTCAGGCCCTGAGTCCAAAGCCCAGGACTGGCAAAAAAAAAAAAAAAAAAAAAAAAAAAAGAACAGAGTGAGTGTCTACTACCTTTCTTTCATTATCTTTTTTTTTTTTTTTAAGTTTTTTTTTTTTTGGCCAGTCCTGGGCCTTGGACTCAGGGCCCGAGCACCGTCCCTGGCTTCTTCCCGCTCAAGGCTAGCACTCTGCCACTTGAGCCACAGCGCCGCTTCTGGCCATTTTCTGTATATGTGGTGCTGGGGAATCGAACCTAGGGCCTCGTGTATCTGAGGCAGGCACTCTTGCCACTAGGCTATATCCCCAGCCCTCTTTCATTATCTTAATTAAAAGAATTGCTTAGCCAAATGCCTTTATAGTTCATAAAACAATCCACTGTATGGTGCCCACATGAGGAAAGGCCATTTTACTCAGACCATATGAAGTCTGATCTGTTTTTTTTTTTTCTTTGAATAGAAGCCTCATTTAGGATGGGGTTGAAGCCCACACACTTATAAAATGAGAAGAGCCATGGTGTAGGAGAAGAACCAGCTACATTGATCACAGCAAGCCCTGATGACTTTTTTCCATCAGCAGATTAACATCACCAGTCATTTTTTCTGAACAATGGATATACAAGCCCATTTCATTAAGTAAACAAAGCATGTAATTATCATTATAACTCAAATAAATACTTGTTTATTAGTTGTTTATATATATTTTTTATTATCAAGCTGAATTACAGAGAGGTTACAGTTTCATACATTAGGCACTAGATACATTTCTTGTACTGTTTGTTACCTCGTCCCTCATTCCCCCCTCCCCCTTCCCCCTTTTCCTTCCTCCCCTATGAGTTGTTCAGTTCATTTACACCAAACAGTTTTGCAAGTATTGCTTTTGTAGTTGTTTGTCTTTTTTTACCCTGTGTCTCTCGATTTTGGTATTCGCTTCCAATTTCCTAGTTCTAATACCAGTAGGTTTCCAATATACTCAGATAAGATACAGAGAAAGCATAGGTACAACCACCGGAAGGTGATACAAGAAGATCATCAATAATAGAGGCTACAGTTACATATGGCACATTGAAAGTAGTTACAACTGTGATATAACAATCGTTTCCATAACGGAGTTCATTTCACTTAGCATTATCTTATGTGTTTGTAAGGGTATAGCTATTGGGCTCCTGTGATCCTCTGCTGTGACTTGCCTAAACCCATGCTAATTATTCCCTATAAGGAAGACCATAGAGTCCATGTTTCTTTGGGTCTGGCTTACTTCACTAAAGCCACCAGCACAACAATGTTCATCGCAGCACAATTTGTCATAACTAGAATCTGGAAGCAACCCAGATGCCCCTCATTAGAAGAATGGATCAGGAAAATGTGGTACATATACACAATGGCCTGCCGGGCCAGCCGGCAGGGGAACAGAAATCCTGACTGAGGGGCGGCAGGGATACGGAAAAGGAAAAATAAGGCAAGAGAAAAAAGACAAGAGACAAAGATGGGGTACGGGAGGTCTGCAGCCGTGAGGTTGAACCTCAAGACTGCAGCAACAGTTTATTCTTAACTTCCAGCTTATATGCAGTTTTGGAACCAGAGAATAGCATTGAGTTGTTAAAATTTAAGAACACACAGGGGCTTTGAAGTTGGCAAACATTTGATTATGGTAAACACAGGAAAAGGTAGATTAACAATAGGAATCTACTCCGGCGGACATAGCAAGGTGCAGACAATGGCAAAGCAATTCCAGGTAGTGGCCGTGAGCAAAGGTCCTTGCATCTGGTACATCCTAGTGATAACAGCACAGCCAGAAGTAAGAATGAATCTAGCTGCAAGTTTGGCTCCCGACATTCTGGCGACATCAGCACGGCCAGAGGTCAGGATGAGCTTAGCTGCTCGCTCAGCTCCCGACACAATGGAATTTTATGCCTCTATCAGAAAGAATGACATTGCCCCATTTGTAAGGAAATGGAAGGACTTAGTTGTTGTTTTTTAAGTATCTGTAAACCCAGATTTTACTTCAAAACCCATAAATATTTGGAGAAGGGTAACAATAGGCAAAACACTATGAAAGGTTCTAATTATATGCAGGTCACAGATATAGGAGATATATATATACACACATACACATGTATAACTAGATATACAAATATATGGCTTATATATTATATTATATTAATTATATTATATTATATATTATATATACTATATTATAGATTATATAATATATACTATATATTATATATGTTATATAATATAATATATAATATATGACATATTATATATAATATAATATATAATATGTCATATATTATATATTATATGTTATATATGTGATATATACTCATATATGCTATATGTCCTATAATACATAAGCTATATATATGTATATATTGCTTTGACAATCTACAAATCTACACAAGTGCTTTCATTATCTGTTATTTAATAGAATCTAATACTACTCAGTAACCTATCAACTTTGATTAAAGAAGTTTATGATAATTTGGTCCATGTCAGTCATCCAATCTGCTGCTCTATGTTCCTACCACAAAAGTTCTCCACTATTCAAGCAAGTATTTGTATTATACCAATATCCATTTTCTCCCTGGAATTTCCACTCCAAATCTTAGGGTACCTCAAGAACCACCTTCATTTTCTTATCTCTCTGGAGGCTTTTTCCAACAATTTTCACCTCCAAGGAACACATCCCGGAAGTCCCACGATATGTGTAGTCTCCTCAGTGACCTAGCACTTAATTAGTGAGCAACACAGGCACATAATTGTTTCTGGCATGCAAGTCCCTTCTTCTGAGAAGACTAGATGAAGTCCTAGAAAGCAAGTGTCTCTAGGGGCTGAATAAATATTTAATAAATATAATTGTGTATTTTTTAGCTTAACATTTGATTTGATTTTGAAGTGAAGTTGCTGGTGTGTGTGTATGTGTGTGTGTGTTGGTACTAGGGATTGAACTCAAGGGTCTTGCACTAGCTAGGCAAGTGATCAACTACATAAGCCATGGCTCCAGCCCTTCTTTTTGTCTTTAGCCTATTGTATTTTACAAAGTAAACACGTTTGTTTTCTATGTAAAGATGATCCAGAGAATTTTTATAAAGGTGGCGGGGGGGTGGGGGGGTAGCGGAGCCCGGGAAGGCAATGGAACCTTTTCCCCAACCTTCTGCTTTCCCTGACAAGACTCCATAAAGCCTGAATGGTGGCCAGGAACAGCTCCAGCCTGAGTGCCAGCTTTTGAGATTGGGCGCTAGAAATGAGGGGCAGAAGAAGAAAACGGCCAGTATCAAAATGTGTTTCCTCATTTTTTTATTTTGCTTTTCTCTTTTTGCGGGGAGTGGAGGGGGTGTTCCTGCAAGGTCCTTTCCCAGATAAGGAGGAACCAAAATGCCATCCTGGTGGTAGGGACTGGAGCATCATCTGAGACTGGATGGAATATACAAACCTAAGTCAGCTAAAAGGGTAAGGGAACAGACACATTCCAGGACCCGTCCTTGAGATTCCATCAGCCCCAGGTGGCTCGTGGTGACCTTCCCTCCTGGCTGCCAATTCCAGTTTTTGGTGGAGGGACCAGCAGGGACTTGGGTCAGGAAGGACAGGAAAACCAGGTGGGCCAAGGACAGAGAGTCTTCAGACAGTAGAGACAGGTTGTACATTAGAATTTGAGGTGAACCCTTTGCACTATATAAACAGAAAAAGCAGGAAGCAGTGCTGTGGCTAAAGAGGTAGAGTGCTAGCCTTGAGCAAAAGGGAGCCAGGGACAGTGCTCAGGCACTGAGTCCAAGCCCCAGGACTGGCAAATAATAACAGTAGTAGTAGTACTACTACTACTAGTAGTAGTAGTAGTACTAGTACTAGTACTAGTAGTAGCAGTAGTAGTAGTAATAGTAAATAAAACAAAACAAAAAAAAAGGCAGTCTATCACATCTGCAGTGGCCTGGTAGTTGAAGGAGAGGTCCCACAAGCTGAGCTACAGGGAGACAAGTGAAGAGGGCAGTAGTGGGGACAGGGGTAGGACAGCCTGGGCCACAGGGCAACTGGTCACCTTCTCCCATCACCTCAAGGTATAGCTGTAGAACTTCTGTGCCAGTCAGATGACTGGCTTTAACTTATTATTAAGGTGGGGTTTGTTTTTTTTTTTTGGGGGGGGGGGGCTGAGGCCAGCCTCAAACCATGATCTCCTACTTTATAGGCATGTACCACCATGCCCTGCCTTTGAAACCCTGTTTCTTGAGACAGTACAATTTCACTCGTTGGGAGAAATATTTTTGAGGATTACAAGTACCATCATTTTTGCTTTTAAGAAAAAGAAATTTATGTAAGACTACCATGCTCATTTTGCTCAAAGTAGCTGCACTGTACCATATTTTTTGCTTATAAATATCTCAAGAAAAGGTACTAGAAAGCTAGGTGCTGAGCCTTGCAGGATCATGGTAGAAAGTCAACCCACACAGAAAAGTCCTTAAGATTCCATGTCTAATTAACCAGCAAAAAGAAACAGGCTGGAAGATGACTAAAGTGGTAAAGCACCAGCGAAGCAAGTAGGTCAACCAAGTGGGAGATTCTAAATTCAAACTTCTGGTCCAGAGAGACAGAGTCAGAGAGAGAGAGAGAGAGAGAGAGAGAGAGAGAGAGAGAGAGAGAGAGAGAGAGAGAGAGAGAGAGAGAGATCCAGAAATCTTTTAGTGAACAGCAAGGAATAACCACCAACTAAACAGTCTTTCCAATTCTTTGTCTAGAAAGAAAAAACTTGTTGACAATGAAAGTGACTGTTTTTTAAATATATGACAGATCTTAGAAACCCTATCCAACTGCTAATCCAATCTTTCTCTAGATTTATTGTTAAGTATTCAACTGCCATATTTCATTTTATTTGAGTGATTAATCATCAATCAAATTTTAGGATTCCCCTGTGGTCTCACAACCTGCAAATTAGGGAAATGAAATGTCTCCTCTACCACAGAGCTTAGATCCATGACCTTCTTAAGAATGTATAATAAAAAGGGGTCATGGGTCATTAGTGACAAATGGGCTTTGTGATGGATGGTTAAAACCAGAGAAAAGACAAGAGAAAGCACAAAGAGAAACATTATGGACCATCATAGAAATACAAAGCAAGGATATAAAATGAACAGCTGTCCTTGTTGACATTCGTCTTAGAGATACACTATGACACATATGAAAAAAGTCCAGGGTTTTTCTACAGGGAGTTGAGAAAAAAGAAAGTGGCTCTTAATATATATATTTGGCTAATATGCCTAGAATAGTAAAAAGTTATTGATTAAATACCCTGAGACAATTGTGTCTAAATACATTTATCATATATATTTTATATCATAAAGTATACAGATATGCATACTTCTGTGCTCTTTGTTTTCTCATAATGTATATTTTTATCATTCAAATGAAAAAGAATATATCAAGACTTTGTACATGTGATCTTCCAGTTTCTGAAAAGGCTAAATGTTCTTGTGAACAAACTCACCAAGGCTGAAAATCAAAATGATGCTGAGATCCTTGGACAAAAAGAAGAGGAGAAGGAGAGAGGACAAGAGAAATTTAAATCAACAGAACCAAATAGAGTGATCACCATTCAGCAAGACAGCTCCAACAGAAAAAGGCCCTCTCTGTGCATAAATCTGTAACATACCAAAACAATAGCCTTTACAGAATTCTTCCTTGAACCAATGGAAATAATTTCATGTAGTTCAATAATTATGTATAAAGTAATATAAGACCCCCCTCCTTTCCTTTCAGAATTTGAAATTCTTCATACTGTTTTATCCATCTTACTTTGTTTGCACCTGTTTCTCAGGAAAGAAGAGCAGAGAGGTTTTGTAATTCCCAGGCTGAATCCATAATACTTGGCAAAGACAAAAATAAGAAGGAAATTTCTTGAATTTTCACAAGCCATTTCTACTTTTTTCTCCTCTCCTTTCTTTTCCTCTCTGTTCCTCTCTCTCCCTCCTCTCCCCTCTCTTCTCTGCTCCTCTCTCTCCCTCCTTTCCCCTGTCCTCTCTTTTCCTCTCTCCCCATCCTCTCACCTCTCTTCTCTGCTTCGAGGCCTCCTCCTTTCCCCTCTGCTCTCCTGCTCTTTCCTTTCTTTTATTTAAAATCTTCCAAGGATTGTCAAGAAGTCCACTTCTCCAGGAAGTAAAGATAAAACCCAGTGGTCTCATGGGAACCCTCTTTGTGCAGAGATATTAGTGACATCCACATTAAATCATAAGTGTTCAATTAGTAACATTAAATAGTTTTTAATCTGAATTGCAAAACAAAAGAGGAGTCAAAGAAGCTTCTCTTTTACCCAGGTGTTTCTTTTTTTAAATACATATACCCAGCACAGAAGAAAGATGGTGTCATTTTTCCTCTCTGACTGCAGACCTCTCACAACTATTCCAATTAAAGATACTACGTCTTAAATTGCAAATGATCCAAGATAATTGATTCAATAATGTCCACCATACTTCCTTGTCTCAGCCTTCTATCAGTGGGTTGCTCAATGACTAGCTTTGTTGACAGTTTCATTTATTCATTCAACAAACATTTACTAGGGTAATGTGCACCAAGCACTATTCTATGCAAAATCCCTGGCTATGAAGTTTCATTGCCACTTGGGAGAGACAAACATAAAAGGAAAATCATGAAAACGTCTACCATTTTCCAGAATCTACATTAAAAGCCACTTTATAGCCAGGTGCTGGTGGCTCATGCCTGTAATCCTAGCTACTCAGGAGGCTTAGATCTGAAAATCATGGTTCAAAGCCAACCCAGACAGGAAAGTCCTGGGATTCTTATCTCCAATTAACCACCAGAAAACTGGAAGTGGTGCTGTGGCTCAAGTGGTAAAGCACAACCCTCAAGCTGAAGAGCTCAGGGACAGTGCCCAGGCCCAGAATTCAAACCCCATGACTGCCCCCCAACCCCCCTCCCCCGCAGACATACACAGAAAACCAAAAATCGGACTTTAATACCTTCTTGAGGTGAGGTAGCCATGGCCAGTTATGTTCTGACAGCATTTTGTAGTCACTGAGACATTATACTACCCATAGGGTTGGTATAAGGAAGTGTTTCTGGGCATGCGCCTCTCTCCTCTGTGCCTGACTCCTCAGCTTGTGACTTCCCTAGGTATCTTCTAGTCAGCGAATGAGAATAAGCCCCAACCCCACCAAGCACACATTTGTTGAATGAATGAAAAAAAAATACAAATATTTGCCACCACTTTTTACTTTTTCAGGGCATTATGATTTAATGTCATTTTATCCGAGTATTAATCCAGAGATGAAAGAACAGTATTGTGTCAGGAAGGAAAATTAACATTCAGAAAGCTTGACTTGCTCAAGATTTCATAGCAGATGGAGTCAAGCCATTCTCCTGACTCTTCACCTTGTACTCTTTCCATCAGACTGTGCTATTGCCTCTCCATGAGATTCTCACAAGGCTGCCAATACTAGCACTTCCTCACGGCAAGCATACTATGTTTAGGAAATTCAGACCCTTTGTGGCACTGTGGCCAAAGGCTGAACAAGTCTCCAACAATTGACTACTGTCCTTAGTTTTGATCATGACTCAGAATTCCTGTCAAAAGAGCAAAGGATAAGAGTACCACTAAATTCACAGAATTTTAAAAAGAAGAAGAAAACATAGCCCAAATCAGAGCAAGGCAGTATTGCCAAAAGGTAGTTCAAAAGATTCATTCAGGCCAGTGACTAACACCTGTTGTTCTAGTTACTTAGCAGGTAGAGATAATAAGGCAGTTTGATGTTCTAAGACAGCCTGGGCAAAAGTTTGAGAAACCCTATCCCAGTCAATGTATCTGGGTGTGGAGGCACAAACCTGTCATCTCAGCTACAGCAGCAGAATTGTGGGCCAAATTGGTTCAGGTGAAAAGTGAGACAAGAAGCACTTCTCATAATTTGAAGCAAATTTACAAGTGGAGACTCCCTCTCCTCACTTTCCTCCCACCTCAGTTTTGTATCTTATGCTTCTTTGAAGTTTGAAGCTGAAGTCTGAGCGCTCCAATCTTTGCTCTTGACATCACCTCATCTTCCCGATGTGTCACTACTCCCCTACCCCTAGCTACCTCCCAGATGCCCCTCCAACTCTTACTGTGCACACTTGCAGAAGTCAGTACTCAGAGGCCTCCATAAATCCTGCATGTGTGTTCTGGATTTTTGCACAAGGAATTTGAGGTCTCCAGTACCTAAAACGAAGTCTAGAACCTGGCTGCACTGAGTGTGGCCTGGGTTTGAGCAGCATTATTATTATCTGAAAGTTTAGTGGAGATGCAGAATCTCAGGTCCCACAAACCTACTGGTTTCTTCAGAATTTTAATAAGATTATCAGGTGAGATACGTTCACTTGCCTTTGGATTTCTCATCCAGTTCAGAAGAAGAAGAAACACAGTAGGGTCCTTTAACCATAGGTGCAGAGCAGGAATGCTGTTTCTACACCAATTGTTAAAGTATTTCCTAGGATATACACATTCATGAGCTACTTAAGAATGAGTGGTTGGGGGTTGACATGTATGGTGATGGTCCCATGAGATTATAAAAGAGTTTAAAACTTCCTGTGGCCTAGTGATATGGTACCCATAATAATGCTGTGCAATGGGCTACTCTCATGTTGTGGTAATGCTGGTGGAAGCAAACGACTGCCCTGTTAGTCATAAAGGCATAGTAATACAATTACAAACAGCCTATAAGACTTGATAATGAAGAACTAAGTTACTGGTTTATTAATTTACAATACTACCCTGTTCATATCTCACATTTAAGAAAGTTTTCTATGAGATAGTAAGGCATGCTACTTGTGCTGCAAGATGACACATCTCATGTTTAATTGTATCACTTGCTTCTATCATGTCGTGATGGACCTACACCAGTTAGGTTTGTGTAAGTTCACTCTATGATGTTCCACAATGACAAAATAGCCTAACAATGCACTTCCCAGAACATGTCCTTTTGTTAAGTGACCCATGATCATACTGCTCATCTACAAGTGCTGCTTCTTAAGCTTAAGAAATATAATAGGCTGCTCAGGAAATGAGATACTTGGTAACTACAATGTCAGTTATTGCTCAAGGAAGAGTATATGGGTGGTTTTATATTAGCACTTGAACTTTGACCCACTGCTCTAATCTATATTCAATCCCCAGGAAGTTTCATCACACCAGCACCAGGGAACCTATAGTCAGTCACATTTATTGACTATCAGCAGTATATCACAGATACTATATAAATCATTTTAAAAGAAGATTGTCCATGGAACAAGATAGAATGGTTAGTTGCCCTTTTATGAAATGTCTCTTGTTCTGATTTTTTTTTTTGGTTAAAAATTCTTAAATCTGTTATCCACTTTCCTAAATAAGTGGTGAATTGCTTATCTCTTGATGGAGAAGAAGGATCGTACAGAGTTTGGAGGCTGTCATTCTGCCGGGCCCTCTGCATTCCTGTATTTAGATATGCTAATAAGCACTTCATAAGTCAAGGCAAATAGGCTTATCCTGAGACAACTGAGTTGGACCTGAATAATGGTCATAGACCATATAACTGCTCTGTGACCTTGGACAAGTCCTCTCTAGCCCTTAGCTCTTAGTTAAGGTCAAGTGGTACACTCAACATCTTGCCTATGTCTAAGAGTCGGTATTTCCAGGGTAATACTTAGATTTGGAGGGAAAAGGAGCTACGTATGTAATAGGAATAGCTTCTGAACATAGTGTAATTCTTCATCCCTGGGGTCAAGATTGGGCCAGCACTGTGAGAACTGTGTTGGCAGCCCCTGAAAAATGCCTTGAAATGAGGAATAACAGTGCAGAACCAGACCCAGCACCCAGGATAGGCATGTCAGAGAACTTGCCATGAGCAGAACACAGCAGTTCTGAGGCAACAACACAGTGAAAGACAGACTTTGTTACCACTGTCCCACATTCTAGTGGAGCTCAGATCCATTGGCAGAAATGCATTACTCCTAGTCTCTCTTCACAACCCAATACACATCTACATGCCTCATTAGCATTTCTATACGTTTTTATATTTCTAAATTCAGTATCCTTTAATATTGAATTTATTTCTCTGTCAGATTTCTTTCCTTTCTTTCTTCCTTTCTTTTTTCTTTCTTTCCTTCCTTCTTTCCTTTTTCCTTTCCTCTTTCCTTTCCTTTTTCCTTTCCATTCTTTTCCTTTTTCCTTTTCTTTCCTTTTTCCTTTCTTTCTTTTCCTTCCTTCCTCCTTTCCTTCCTTTCTTTCTTGGTGACTCAGTCCTAATTTTTTTATGCCAGTTCTGGGGCTTAAACTCAGGGCCTGAGCACTGTTCCTGAGATTTTCCTGCTCGAGGCTAGCACTATCACTGGAGCCACACACATCCAGTTGTGGGTTTTTTTGTTGCATAATTGGAGATATGAGTCCCAATCTGAAGCATGGAGAGAAAGGATAATGAACAAAAATAAGCAGAGCCCCAGGTAGCCAGGAACAGCATCAAGCCTATCATTACAAATACTATCATGCTTCCATAAAGAGAGGACAGAAAGAGAGAAAAAAAAAGTGTGCTAGAAAAGATTTTTGAAGAAATCATACCTGAAAGGAAAAACTGGGAGAACGTGAGGGAAGTGGTAACATTGTCCAAAAAGAAATGTACTCGTTACCTGACATATAATCGTAACCTCTCTGCACATCACCTTTTTTTTCTTCTTAGGTTGTGGGGCTTGAACTCTGGGCCTGGGCACGATCCCTGACTGAGCTCTTCAGCTTAAAGCTAGTGCTCTACTACTTGAGCCACAGCACCACTTCCGGTTTTCTGGTGGATAATTGGAGATAAGCATCTCATGGATTTTCCTGCCCAGCCTGGCTTTGAACCATGATCCTCGGATCTCAGCCTCCTGAGTAGCTATGATTACAGGTGTGAGCCAACAGAGCCTAGCGTGATATAATTTTTTAAATGACCCTAAAATGTGGGGGTGGGGGGTTCGCGTGCGTGTGCACCAGCAGTAGAGCTTGAATTTAGGGCCTCAATTCTTGCTTGGCTGATATTACTCAATACTAGTGCTCTACTACTTGGGCCACAGTGTGTGTTTGTGTGTGTGTGTGTGTGTGTGTGTGTGTAAATAAAAATCTTACTTTTGAATACATAAAAGTTACCTTACTAAGAAACTCACAGACCCCTAACATACACATACAGCTTTTTTTTTTTTTTTTTTTTGGTTAATTGGATAAAAGATCTCACAGATTTGTCTGCCTGAGCTGGCTTCAAACCATGATCATCATATCTCAACCTGAGTAGCTATGATTACATGTGTGAGCCACTAGCACCCACCTTTTGTAGCAAATTACTTAAAAGGAAGTTTTGTGTTTTTTTTATCCCTACTAATTTCTTACAAGTCAATTCACAGTAACCATTTTACATGAGCCACAGAAGGGGCAGCCAAGTTTTCCACTAGTTGGGTTTTATTCCTCTTTCAGCTTACTCAGTAATGAATGAAGGTTTACTTATAATTTAAGACTTTCAGCTTTCCAAAGAGGGTAGAGTTACCTTTAGACAAGAGTTTCCTTCTGATTACCCCACCAGGAAGTGATTCCATTTAGTGCTTCTACCCAAACAAAAGTCTGAGCATCAGCAACTGTTTGCTTAGGTCCCCTTTCCCTTTTGTAAACTGTGTGTGTCCTAAAATTTCATTCACCCAAGAGATCAGGAGCTGTGAGTTCTGCAACTCTTTTGGTGTCCTGAGAACATTGTTAAGGTCTATCTTCTCACAGTACTTTGCTGTCTACTGAACTGCCATCTAACACTAAATATTTTCTGACAGTAGTCAACTCAGAGAAACTTCAGTCTTTATTGATTTTGCTGTATGCTTAAAAACCTCAGCAGCCTGTTACAATTCTACTTCAGGTGTTTTCTTGGCACCAGGAAGCACTATATATTCCCTAAGGAGATGGTCAACACCATCAACTAGATGGTGTCTTGAAGGTTCATTATTCTCAAGCTGAAACTTAATGGTTACCATGGAAATAAAACACAGAAGGAGCTGTCTTTCCTGGAAAAGGGAATAGCCTGGCATTCTTCCTTTCAATGGTTTTTTGTTAAATGTAGTAGGATTTTTTTCTGCGTGTGTGTGTGTGTGTGTGTGTTTGTGTGAGTGTGTGTGTGTGGGTGAGTGAAAATAAAAATCTTCCTTTGGAATATGCAAAAGTTATTTTACTAAGAAACACATGGACCACCAAAATACAAGACAACTTTTAAAAGTAACGATTTACATGTATGTATGTATTTATTTATTTATTGGAGCTTGG
This sequence comes from Perognathus longimembris pacificus, assembly GCF_023159225.1. Taxonomy (NCBI): domain Eukaryota; kingdom Metazoa; phylum Chordata; class Mammalia; order Rodentia; family Heteromyidae; genus Perognathus; species Perognathus longimembris. The sequence goes on along the minus strand of NC_063162.1, from coordinate 100,395,742 downwards.
ACTCAGGGCCTGAGCACTGTCCCTGGCTTCTTTTTGCTCAAGGCTAACACTCTACCACTTTGAGCCACAGTGCCACTTCCAGCTTTTTCTGTGTATGTGGTGCTGAGGAATCAAACCCAGGACTTCATGCATGCAAGGCAAGCACTTTACCACTAAGCCATATTCCCAGCCCCAATTTACATGTATTTAAAATTTTGATTCATTTGCTTCCCAATAATCCTACTGACTACAGTAGTCACAAATCAGATTGTTTGGAGAATCCTAAAAACTATATTCAATTGGTCAAGAATACACTCCTATCAACTGAAATGTGCTCTAAATCAGATGAGGCCAGCCTTGTTATTTCAATAGGATCTTCAGGGCACTGACTGCTACAAAACATTTCCCTTTAAAGTTTGGGTCATAACCCACAACATGCAGAAAGCAAAATTTCATTCCCTTGTCATTTATCAAAGCCAGATAAAATAACACTAAGCTCTGATGCAAGGGAGCTTTGTGAAGACTAAATATAAGGTATTTTGTATGGTTAAATAACCAATAAATGTCTGAGATTGTTATTTATTAATAGTAATAACATGTTAAAAAAACATGGTGACCTTATTTCCTAAATTCAGACACACATCTTTTATATATAATACCTAGGACCATAAAGGAATATCTTGGGATCAGTAACCTGGCCCCCTTGTTTTTGATGTTCTGATGATGGAGGTGGCTGAAGTGGTGTAACCACAGGCAGGATGTGATGTGCAGCTGTCAGGGGAGGGAAGGGAACCCTGTGGGTTACAGACAGCAGCTGCCACAAGTCCAGTGGAGTCATCAGTTTCAAGTAACTGATACTCTGCCATTCCTTGAGGAGGGATCTGTTGGTCCCAGGTGTTTGACACATGCATATTCATGACTAGACCTACTCCTCAGTGTGCAGCAGGGATCAGAGATACATTGCTTAGACAATGATCGGAACAGGTACTGGTAGCCATAGACATGCCTATCTCCATTTTTGCAGGCAGTAGTTAGTTTGCCAACATGGATTTTGCATGTCTAGAATTGGAAATAAGGAAGGTAGCTTAGTACACAAAGCTTTGAAATGCCAGGTTTAGTACAACAGAATCTTGGCTAACAGTCCCAAATAATAAATATAACAGATCCAAATTAGGTAATTTATCATAGAAGAAACACTACTGTCCCCTCCTTAGAACATTTGCAAATACAGTTGAGTCCATCACCAGATGTTACAATGGTCCACATAAACCTTTCAAACAATCTTCACAAAATTGTCTTTCCAAGAAAATATTCAAAAGACCTATAGTTACATAGAAATAGGGACTTTTCATATGTAAATGATGCCATATTCTCCTCTCCTGCCTAGGGCTTTACATATCATAGCCAATCAATTGGTACCTCACTGCCTTATGCATTAAAGGAAAGCTGTAAGAATATGCAAAATTAAAACAACCATGATTCAGAAGTATTTCCTGGTGGATGCTGGTAGATCCTCATCAGGATCATAAATAAACCCAAGTCCATAGCAAGGTTTAAGTGTGATCATCAGGAGGAAATCCCAAATTGACAAATGGCTTATCTGTTAAAATGGAATCAATGAATCACACAAATCAAGGAGCTGTAAAATCCTCAGCATTCTTCCTTATAATCTTCCTACCAAAGCACTTATTGGGATTACTTTAAACAATTAGGGGTCATAGCTGTTCATTAAATGTCGTACACAATACTTTCCTAGTCAAGGTCACTTCCCTGGAGAAGGATCCCAGCTAAGACAGGCAGGGCTACCGCTGGTGGAAATGAAAAGAGGCTATCCACATCCAATGAGCAAACATCAAAAGGACAAGTGTAAAATGATTTTAGAGTTTATACTGAACTCAAATTAAAATTCAAGTTGACTCAAAGCTCTTAGAAATTCTGCATCTCTAGCTTCAAAATGCCCTATAATGGTATCTTTTACTCTACCCCACTGAAGCAGCATCCAGACTACAGTTGTCTGAGAGTTTATCCAAGGCTTTGCTTTCTTCAACATGAGTAAATATCAACAGCCACATCATTTTTCATGTCAGAAGGAACTTCCTGGTTAGCAAATGTACTTGTACATTTGTACATATGGAGTAGCAAATGTACTTGTAGAGACTTCAACAGATACAGACCTCTAAGTTCTAAGTTGATGACAAATTACACTCCATAGCAGCAGTGAAGTTGAAGTCAACTTGACTATTACCAAGAAGATTAATTACCTAAGCTATGAATCATATAGGTGGCTTAAAAAATGATGCTCTCAACAAATCTTAGACTTTCTGTACGTTAATTCAATGTATAGCAACTTTTGAAATGCCTGGTTTAGATACACATATTCCTTTGGTACAGGAACTATATAAATATATAGACACAGACATAGAGAAACATGGAGATGTGGGGAAGCTGTATTGTTAAGCTTTCTTTTTTCTTGATAAGTGTTTCATTTAGAAGCAGGTGAACAGGGGCTGGGAATATGGCCTAGTGGCAAGAGTGCTTGTCTCCTATACATGAAGTCCTGGGTTTGATTCCCAAGCACCACATATATAGAAAACGGCCAGAAGGAGCACTGTGGCTCAAGTGGCAGAGTGCTATGCTAGCCTTGAGCAAAAAGAAACAGGTGAACAGGTACAGGCCTGGACTGTGATCTTCCTACATTTTGCTTCCTGTCAAGAGCTGGAAAAACACTCAACACTACACCCACCTCCTTCCCCCCAGCTTATTCCTTAGAGATAGAGTCTCTTGAACTTATTCTGTCTTGGCTGATAGGTAACTGTGATCCTTCAAATTTCAGCCTCTCAAATAGCTAGGATGACAGGCATGTGCCACTGTGCCCAGCTTCTTTATATCAGACATCTAAGCATTTTCTGTTTAAAAATTGGGTGAATTTAATGTATTGAAATGACTTCATGCTTTGTCAGTTTATAAGGTCGGTAGTCAGTCATGGCTGACACAGAAAATTACTGACACAAATGGAATTATGGCTTAAAATAAACACAATTAGATTTCAAAAATCTATTCCTGATTGTGTTAGTTTTTCATCACTATAAGAAAATAACCTGACATAAACAATTTAAGAAAATGTATTTTGGCTCACATTTCAGAGGTACAGCCCATCACAGGTGGGAGATTATGGTAGTGAGCAGCTCACTTAATGGTGGCCAGGCAGCAAAGGGGAGAGGGGATGGGGAGAGATAGCCTTTGTTAGAGAGCTTTCTCTACTGTAGGCCCCGGCCTACAGGGAGGTGCCATCCATATTTGGGGGAGGTCTTGCTCATTTAGCCAATCATCTCTGGGAACACCCTCAAGGACGTATCCAAACAGATGTTTTGTTAATTGCCTAGGGCACTTCTCAATTCAATCAAGTTGACAATCAAGATTAGCTATCATACTGGCTTAAATGGAACTGAAGAAAAAAGTACGCGCTGAATGTACATCCTTACTTTATCACATGGATTCAATCAAGAATACAGTTTGTGCTTTGAAAAAGTTATTTTTCACAGACCCAAGAAGGGTACTAATCTCTTAGTCCTTAGTATAAGACCACTTCATTTATTCAAAATCAAGCAGATACAGATATCGTGGGTATATGATACACACATAGCCCCAAGCAAATTTTGTCAGAATGGTATAGTGAAACAATTACTGGTATTTTCTAACTAAAACAACATAGATTTATATCATTGTTCTTTCTGCAGTTTCATTTTAAATCATCATTTGATGAAGCTACATGTCTTTATAAGACAGGGATGAGTGATGAGAAAGTTTTTCATTCTATCTCATTTTCTAGCAAAGGAAAAGAAATACTTAGGTAATTTCCCCAAAGCCATGGAGTATGGTTTTCCTAATCAATTCAGTTATAGACCAGTATTTCTGGTTATTTCATTAATCAAAAATTTCATATAACTTTGCATGCTAGAGTTCTCTCAAACAGAGAACTACTGCCTTGAATCCAGTCCTCTTAAGTAACTAACTGGTTGGGAATGGCCATGCAGTAGCTTTAATCACATCTTGGACTATAAAGAAAACAACAGATTGAAGTACATAATGATCAACTAAAGAGGGGCGACAGTGATGTTTTAAGAGCTGAAGCAAGAGTGGTTCTGATCTGCTTCATGCTAGCCTTCTCAGTTTTGCTTTCTGTCCTGTTGCCTCACTACTGATCTTTTTTTTTCCAAATGCACATGGTAGAAAGCAATCTCAAAGAGTGCTTAACTCAATCAATGTGCAGTCACCCAGACACTTCCAGAGGGAAATGGCAAGCACCAGCTTCAAAGAGTGAAAAGGAAGGAAAGCCTTTTGTAAACCTGGAATCATCTGCCATGAGCACAGCTAGGAAATTATAGCGGAACTCTTCGAGGTCACAAAAGATCCGCAATGACAATTTTTTTTAATGCTACCCTTCTAGATTAAATGGTTTCACTTGCCTGCTCAAGGGCATAATTTGGAATCAGGAAGCAAGTTATAATCTAGAGAATGCAGGCATGAAATTATGAATGTTTAATTTTCCATGGTCTTGACTTCATCTATTTCTTCAAACTGGGCTGAGGATAAACTTTCTCCATTTTCTCCAGCAAATATTCCACTGACATTTTGGCTTAAGAACAACAACAACAACAACATTCATGTATTCAATCATTCATTCTTGCCCTCATTCATCATCAAACCTGAGAGACTCCCATCTCCATTCTGCCACAGGAAATCAGAAAAGGAGCTCAGGCTTCTACGAGAACAGAATCAGGACAGTGTTTCCACAGTCAGAGACCCAGGGAATGCTGACAGGATTCTATACAAGCAAAGTACAGCCTGGATGGTATTTTCATTTGTTTGTTTCCCCCTTTCTCATGTGGGACTTGGCCTCTCTAAATTATCTAGAACAGTGACTATCAAATATCTCTTTACAGATGAGGTACTTTTCCTCACGTTCCTTCAGTGTACTCCTTTTCTGATTTTTCTTTAGACTTATTTGCTCAGGTTTCACTGAATATTGATTGTGCTATGCCATTTACCTACACCCAATAAAATGCCCATCCCATGTTTCTGAAAAGTTGCTCTAGAACTGAACTCTAATATATTTTGGAAGTCTAATCATCATAGAAACCTTGTTCAAAGTGAAGAATCCTGCGGCACATAAATAACCACTTAAAGGGATTGGCTAAGTACAGTTTGATATAGTTTTCTCAAACCATGGCTACCTGGATATAAAGAAACACAATTGCTGGAAAGAAGGGCCAATTTGGATGATAATTTAACTGTTTTCCATGGAAATAACTTTAGTTTTTACTTCCTAGGGAATCATTTCAATATATTTCTTCTAAGTGGAAAAGGATTAGCACATTTCATTTTACCGAGTAACTTATAAGGTATTTCTATCTTATGACATCAAATTTCTTCAGTGACCTAAAGTCCTATAATAAGATACTGTTAAAATATTTTAAAATGGAGACTATTCTCTATTAGTTAGACAATCACCCATAAATTTTTTTTCTTCCTTTTGTCTTTAAGATTTTAAGTTATTGCCAGGCACTGGTGGCTCATGCCTGTAATCCTAGCTACTATGGAGGCTAAGATCTGAGGATAATGGTTGGAAACCAGCCCAGGCAGGAAAGTCGTGAGACCCTTTTCTCCAATAAACTAATCAGAAAAGGCCAGAAGTGGTATTGTGACTCAAGTGGTAGAGCACTAGCCTTGAGCAAAAATAGGCTCCGGGACAGTGCCCAGGCCAAGAATTCAAACCTCAGGACCAGCAAAAAAAAAAAAAAAAAAGATTTTAAGTTATTGCCCTAACGATGTTCTTATCTTCATTCTCTCCTCATTATTTACAATTTTCCTCACTTCTGCCATATGACACTTCTCCAATATATCACAATTCTCATTATCCACCTGAGCTTTCCTTGTTTCTGAACACTTTATACTCCCTTGTCTGTAATCTTCCATTCCAGGTCCCAGAAAATAAATAGGACCATAAACTCTCTCACTATCTGTAGTTAATGAGCTCCCTCATTGTCCTAGGACAGCAATCAACCCTCTATATATCTACCTCCTACTGTAATTTTGCATTGGGGCAACTGTTGCTAAAATATATACAGAGATGTATATATGTGTGTGTGTATCCACTGAACTGAAAAACACCCATTTCATCTATTAAAATGTAGTTTATTTGCAAATTTATGAAATATAAAAAATAAATATCATGATTTATGTAACACACATGCATCACATCACATAGATTAATATAATCAATTCTGAACCAAATGAGCTTTTGTTTATATTACAGTATTATGTCTGGATTTCCTCTTTACTGTTTTGTTATTATGTTCATGTCAGTGTCATTTATCTAAAAGATATATGTTTATGTGTGTATATGAATGTATGTGTGTATGTATGTATATATAAAATGGCTTTTACCCATCGTGCTAACATAGGAACATAAGACTGCATCAAGTCATTTAAAGAACCAATGATGCCAAAATAAAATGCAGGAAATTTTCAACTTTCCATTTCTCAGTTTTTCAAACAAGATAAATTCTTGAATTCCAACAGTAGTTTTCTTTTTATTTATTTATTTATTTATTGGCCAGTCCTGGGCCTCGGACTCAGGGCTTGAGCACTGTCGTCCTTGGCTTCTTTTTACTCAAGGCTAGCACTCTGCCACTTGAGCCACAGTGCCACTTCCGGCCGTTATCTATATATGTGGTGCTGGGGAATCGAACCTGGGGCTTCATGTATATGAGGCAAACACTCTTGCCACTAGGCCATATTCCCAGCCCCCTACAGTAGTTTTATACAGCACTAGGTACCTCCATTTAAAAAATTTTTTATTGTTACTATAGAGGTGATATAGAGAAGGGTTATAGTTACATACATCAGGTAAAGAGTACATTTCTTTTTGGACAATGTCATCCTTTCCCTCACTCTCAGTTTTTCCTTCCCATCCCCACCTACAAGTTCATTTTCAACACAGTGTCTAGTACCCCAGGTTTTTAAATTTAATTTGCATTCCAGTAACCCCTACTTCCCGATAGGTGTTTCATTATTACAGTATGACACATAGTTAGTCTCCTCTGCTGAAACATTTAAAGCTGGATGCTGCTTACCAAATTGAATGGTAAATTATTGCCATACTAAAAACTTCAATTATATATGACTGATAGACCCCCTACTAGAACCAGAATCCAAAATGACTTTTCCTAAATGTATATTCATGGTGGGGGGGGCTGGCTAATCAATGTTTATAACAAGTTTATCTTGTCACATATCAAAATACTCTACAGATATTACCAAAATACTGTGGTGCAATTTTAAAAGGGACAGGTTGGGCATTTTTGTATTTATTCAACCAGATAGTAAATAGGAAAGCTGCAGAAGAGTCAAAAGAATATTTGCAATGTAATTAGAAGGGACAAATGCATCTGAGAGTATGCCAGAGCCGGCTCCCCTCCCATTAATTCACACAGTCCAACATCTTTATGTGCTGTTCAGCATCAAACTGCATTTCCTACAGTTTCCAAACTTTTGTCAGCTAACTAGATGTTTACTGAGTGCCTGGCTTGGGCACTCAACATTTTGGGTATGCCATCCAGCGCTATGTTCGTTGTTCCAACACCATCTGTCACTTAAGCTTCCTCAGATTCAAAATTTTTCTATTCAAACTAATCGACACAGCACTCAAACTGAAGCTATAATTCAAATTCCAACATGAAGCTTGAATTCCTTTTCAGCGTTCTTCAACTTTGACCCAACTCCCCCCACCCCCCTTCTCTGAAAAGGGCCAAGACAACAGCCCAGCAAGTGGGGCAGGCAAAACAGGCCTCCTTTGTTCACTTTTGTCCTTTCGGCTCTCTATTGAGGTGAGGGACTGAAAAGGCGCACCAGGCTTTGGAAGGCAGCAGTGTGCTTTGCTCACTCAGCTCACAAGCATCCTCCCTCAAAGAACCAAAAATCTCCAGGATGAAACTCTTCCACAGCCCATTTTTACCATAAGACAGAATTAGTGGAATTAGCTAAGCACTTTTCCTCTTGCCTTGAGGACAAATCTGTTCAGGGTGTTTAACATGAGTTTGTGATGTTTGTCAAAAAAAAAAAAAAGCTATAAATTGTACTATTCAAATGGGAGGGCATTTCAAAGCTTTAAAGTTGAAATTTGGGAAAAAGGATCATCACCCCAAATACATATACTAATTTTTTTCAATGTTTCAGCCCACTTGAGAAAGATAAGGCAAATTCATTACATATTACCCAGTAGAAGACCCCCTACAGGATTCCATCAGATCATCCCTGGAATAGATCTTTCTGGTTATAGTGGGTTTTGAGCCAATACACCATGCATATCACAGAAGTCAAATATGTAGGTACGTGGCCATATGTATTCAAAGTACTATTTCTAGCCCTTTGTATTACCACTTAATAGTAAAAACATTTAAAGACTCCTTTTTGCCTGATAGTAACTGATACTTTTTTATTCCCATGTGAACCAAATTATGCTTTAGCACAGGGAAATCCAGAAGAAAATTAGGGAGTATATAATGCTAGATAGGATCTTTCATTCCTGCATAGTGTAAAGTATTCAAGCAGCGTGTGCAATGGAGGAGTATTAGTTTGATGTTGATTTGTGTCCTTTACCATCAGCATTTCTTATATTCCCTGGCTTTGTAGTCATTTGAGGAAAACTCTCCCTCAGACTGTTAATTTCTTTTTTTCTAATTTGGAATTCCAATCTTGTAGGCCAGTAAAATAGGTCAATTAAATTGACACCACATCCTTTTTATCAGCTCAGCTAAGCAATTATAATTGGGTGGTTAGGGTTTATGCTGTCATCTTTGAAGATTCAATGGTAGGGAGAAATGCCCAATGCAGAACTGTACTGTACAACTCTAGAATATTCCTAAACATTCAGCAGGAATTCTCCTATCTATTTTCAGACCTAGGGCAACTTTGCTGTTGATCTGGATTAAAAATAATGTTCTTGTGAGGCAATAAAACAAAAATGCTAACTTATACTATTCTCATAGCAAAAGCATTTGGTACAAGTTCCCCATAGACATATATGCTCCAATTCAACATTGTAAAAGTCAATATTCAAGTGTTACAATGGATGTCTACAGAATCAACTTCATGCTTTGCACAAGGCATGTGGTCAGTCAATACTTGCGGGAACCTGTGTGTCTTCTAATTAATAAAAGTTAAACCAGGAAGTTAAAAGACATTATGAATGACTTGTCGATAATACATGGCATTTTGATTTGTAAATTTAAAGAGTAGAAATGACAGCATTTCATACCCATTATGGTGGCTATTTGCAAGAAAACAAAGTAACAAGTATTTGCAAAGACATATAGGAATTGGAATCCCTGTACACAGTGAGAACGCAAAATGATGCCACTGCTACAGAGAATAGTATGGTGGTTCCAAAAACCAAACCAATAGCCCAGCACCATAACTCATGTCTGCAATCCTAGCTACTCAGGAGGCTAAGATCTGAGGATCACCGTTCAAACCAACTTGGGTAGGAAAGACCATGAGACTCATATATCCAATTAACAACTAAAAAGCCAGAAGTGGAGCTGTGGCTCAAGTAGTAGTCTTGAATGAAAAAGCTAAGGAACAGCACCTGGGCCCTGAATTCAGGCCTGAGGACAAGACCAGCATACAGACAAACAGACAAACACACACACACACACACACACACACACATATAAATATAATGACTATGTGACCATATGAGTCTAATTTCTATTCTAAAGCAGCAATGATCCCAACAGGTAAACATATCCACATTCATATCACCATCCTACAATCAGTCAAAAGGTGGAAGCAACCCAGGTATACACGAATAGAAGAACACATAAACAAAATATGACATATACACAGAATAAGTTATGTATTCAAGAGAAGATGATTCTGACACATGGGGAAAAGTTGAAGACATGTGAAGTAAACCAGTCACAAAAATACAAATATATGATTCCATCACATACTTACTAAAGGAAATCAAATTCATTGAGACAGAAGGTAGGACGATAGCTGCCATAGGCTAGTGGGAAAAAGGATAGGAATTATTGCTTAGAAGTTACAGTTTCTGTTTGGGAAGATTTAAGAATTTCTGGAGCTGGGCATGATGCTACATATCTGTAATCTCAGTTACTAAGAAGATAGAGATAGAAAGATGTTGGTCCAAGGTCAGCTCAGGCAAAAAATGTAAAGTGCTATCTGAAAAATAACTAAAAGCAAAAGGGTGGGAAAGAGGCATAACTCAAGTGGCAGAACATCTGCCTAGCAAGCACAAGGTCCCATGTTCAAACCCCAGCACTTCCAACAATAAGTTCTGAAGATGGACAATGGCGATGGTGGCCCATAATATGAAGACACTGGCACTAGACAATATATTGTAAGAAGGATCAAATGGTAAATTTATAGTATGTGTTTTACCAAAAGAAAGGGAAAACATCACAGTTCTATAAGTATTATATAAGTATGCTCTCCATTCAAAAACAACCTGATAATGGAAGACATTTAGCACCTAAAGCTGGAGGCAGAGCTTTTCTCCCATTTTCCTCCTTCACAGAGCCTCTCCTTCCCATTTTGAGAGTGAAAACCTATCATCCTCTGTTGCTTTTGGTACTTTTTTGCATTCGTAGAAACTTCAATCCAAGCATAGTGGATGCAGGCATGTAACCCAAAACCTTGGGAGGCTAGGGCAGGAAGACCAAGGCAAGCCTGAGTTACAAAACAATACCTTGTCTTAAATAAAGAAAAGAAAAGAGGGTAGAGAATGGAAAAGGACAGAAGGGATGGGAAGAGAAGGGAATGGGGAGGGGAGAGGAAGAGGAGAGAAAGAAGAAGGAAGGGGAGGGAAGGAAGGGGAGAGGTGGTTTATGCCTAAAATTACAGCTACTTGGGAATTATAGATCAGGAGGTTGTAGGCCATTCCCAGACAGTTAAAATTATCAAGACCTCAACAAAAAGAGCTGTTCATATGGCATATACCTGTCATCCCAGCTACACAGGAAGACTAAGTAGGAAGATCACTATTCAGACCAGCCAGTGAACCCTAACTCAAACATAAAGCAAGAAGGGCTGAAAGGCCAGGTTAAACCCATAATCCTAGCTACTCGGGAAGTTGAGATCTGTGATCTTGATTCAAAGCCAACCCAGGCAGGAAAAGGCATGAGACTCTTATCTAGAATTAACCCCCAATGAAAACTGGAAGTGAAGCTGTAGCTCAAAGTGGTAGAGAGCTAGCCTTGAGCAAAAAAGCTCAGGAACAGAACCCAGGCTCTGAGATCAAGCCCTGGGATGAAGAAAAGGAAGAGGAAGAGGAGGAAGAGGAGGAGGAGGAGGAGGAGGAGGAGGAGGAGGAGGAGGAGGAGGAGGAGGAGGAGGAGGAGGAGGAGGAGGAGGACGACGACGACGACGACGACGACGAGGACGACGACGAGGACAAGGAAGGAAGGAAGGAAGGAAGGAAGGAAGGAAGGAAGGAAGGAAGGAAGGAAGGAAGGAGGAAGGAGGGAGGGAGGGAGGGAGGGAGGAAGGAAAGAAGGAAGAGAGGGAGGAAGGGAAGGAGGGAGGGAGGAAGGGAGGGAGGGAGGGAGGGAGGGAGGGAGGGAGGGAGGGAGGGAGGGAGGGAGGGAGGGAGGGAGGGAGGGAGGGAAGCTGAATATATAGTTCGAGTGATCAAACACTTCCTGGCAAACTGAAGGGCTCCCAGTACTACCCCCACCCCCACCAAACAGGAATGAAAAAAAAAGAAAGAAATACTAGTCAAATTCATGGAAGCAGAGCACAGAATGGTAGTTCCCAGGGACTAGGGCTAGGGTGTGGGTGGGGAGTGGGAGATGTTGGACAGAGGATACCAAGTTTCAGTTAGTGAGGAGGAATAAATTCTGGAGATCTAATGCACAGTATAGTGACTACAATCACTAATAATTTATTGCATTCTTGAAATCTGCTAAGACAGTAGGTCTTTTTTTTGGGGGGGGGAAGACAGTAGGTCTTAAATGTTTTCACTACTTGAAAAGATAATGCATGAAGTGATAGATATCTTCATTAGTTTGTGATAATCATTCACAATATATAACTATGTCAGAATATCAAGTTGTATACCTTAAATGTCTGCAATTATGATTCAAGATAGCTGGAGTTGAGGCGCTAAAACCTCTGATGCCAAATGAAGCTTTAAACCAAAGGATCTTTTCCTTCACTTGAGCAGACAATGAGTCAAATAAAACAAACTATTGAATTCCTGCCCTTAGCTTCCAGTTCTCTCTTCTGTCTTTTTTGCTTATTTGTTTTTAAATTATAATTATTATTATAAAGGGGTTACAGTTACATAGTCTCCTTCCCTCACTTTCTCCTCCCTTCTGTCTTTACCTGCCAGGAAAGCTCAGGATTCCTTATGGCAGGAAAAAATTACATTTTAAAGAGAGCAAATAGTTAATATTTTAAGTAAATCCCACTTCTTTTCTTCTTCACAAGCATCTGAAAGGGAAGGCTGACCAAGAGCAAAATACATGAGGAGCTCTCTGTTCCAGTTCAATTTGGTTTGGTTGCCATCCTCCTCAGAAAGGAACTGTCCCTTTAGAAATGTAGGTGAGCAGAGGGGGTGAGTCTGATCAAGGTATAGTGTATACAAGCATGCATCTGTCAAAATGAAACTTCCTTGTAGACCTAATTGATGCTTATCAGAATATGGAAGAGACAGAAAGAAATGCCATGCTCAGGGCTGGGAACATGCTTAGGGGCAGAGTGCTTGCTTTGCATGCATGAAGCCCTTGTTTCATTAACTCAGCACCACATAAGCAGAAAAAGCCAGAAGTGTAGCTGTGGCTCAAGAAGCAGAGTGCTAACCTTGAGCAAAAAGAAGCCAGGGACAGTGCTTAGGAAAAAAAAAAAAGAACAAAAATTCTATTCTCTTCAATGCTGCTTATGTGATGTAAGAGATGATAAAGGATTCCCTGCCCTTTTCTGATTGTATGACACATAAAAAGTGGGGAAATGGACCACATACAGTGGCTATTTGGGAGATAAAGACCTGGAAACCCAGGTTCAATGCTGTCTCAGGCAGAAAAGTTCAAGAGACTTCATTTCAGCCATCTGTTGAAGTGCAAGTAGGAGGATCAGAACCTAGGCTGGCCTGGCCATAAAGTAAGATCCTACCTTACAAATAACCAAGGCAGAAAGGAGTTGGAGGCATGGTTTAAGTGATAGACTGCCTAGCAAGCCCTGAGTTCAATCCCCAGTAGGAAAGACCAAGAAATAAAGAAGGGGGAGGGAGAGAGGGAGAGACGGAAAAAGAGAGAGGGAGAAAAAGGAAAATATAGAAAAATATGAAATTCCAATGGAAACAATTCTCAAAGTCCTTGGCCAAGCAACAACATTAAGAAGTACAAGGCTCCACAACTATCTTAATTAGTTCTAATGTAGATGAGAACCAAGAAATACCTTCTTAGTAGAACAGGAAGGAAGGGAGGGAGGGTGAAGGGAAGGAGAATGGGGAAGGGAAAAAGGAAGTAGAAGATGAAGGGATGGATCAGATTTCAACGGCTGCAGTGCAGATCTTGTGATGGCACATCTTGTGAGAATAACAGGGTGGGTGATAAGTCTATAGTTACCCTTCAAGGAGAGTAGTGACTGGTAGGGACCACAAGGGGGCTTTCTCAGAAGTCCAGTGCAATCTGGTATTTATGTGCCAGTCATATCAGTGTGTTCAGTTTGTGCAAAATCATTGAACTGCTCATTTACATAGAAAGTATGTGGGGGAGTACATGGTAATATAGTCATAAATGATAAAGTTAATATTAGCCTCCCTTCCCAAGGACAGAAACTGTACTGTCCATCTTCTTACCCTGTGCCTAGAACAGAAGGCCATCATACATTCAGTTGATATTTATGGACTGATCTCTTTAGAGAAATGCTGCTTAAATGTCTATTAAATAGTTCTTCTGCATCTATATAATATCCAGATTCTATTCAACCAATTACTTATGCAAAGGCATTACTTGAAGAGATGCTTAAGGAAATGGTCTACAAGCCAGGTATGCACATGTTTACCATCTTCTGACACATTCTTCCAAAGAGCACTCACACACAGCCATTATTGTCACTACTGTGACAATATCTATAGATGGCTTTTTTTTTTTGCTGTCATTGCTGCAGTAACAATGATGCAGTGGGTGATACTGGCATTTGCTCCAAGACAACATCACTACCCTGTATTACAGAACCAGGCAACTCTCATCCCCATTGCTCTCCTTCTGAAATTCAACGGATTAGATTCAATGTTGCCTACGTTCTATTACAGCTCTATAATTCCAGGAATATGTAGAATGCTTAGCAACTTTCCTGTAATAAAGTAGAAAGAAGATCATGAGTCAGTAGGATTACAAATGCAACATGAAGCTATTTTTCCAACTGATTCATTATAACTCTAAAAGCTGTGCTAGAAACAGCTGACTTCGCTTTCCCACAAATCTTCTCTTCTACTAGTTCATGTGGCTCATCTTTGCAAATGTGCCACACATGCCCATATATTTTAGGTACTGAATGCTTCTCTAGGTTTTTGTGCTAGGATTGTATTCAAATCCAGCCTCCAATTTGAAGAATAACTCACCTGCAGTCAAAGCAGCCTATGAAGAGCTTTCAGGATTATGAAACTAAAATAGAAACACTTCCTTTTCTTTTTCTTTTTCTTTTTTTTTTACTATTACGGGTAGAATTATGATTTAACAACCCACACCCTTACAGGCTAACAGGAATAAAAGAATCTGTAAAGGAATTAGGGACAACAGGAGAGAGAGGATAAAAGGTTATCCACAAGGGTCTTCTGAATTACAATATCGCCAGCTACCATAAAATCTGCAGAGGTCAAAATTAAATAGGCTTATGTTATACCTTCTCGGTTTTGAACACTCGAGTTTTCGGCTAAATTAAATATAAGCTCCCCCCCCCAAAAAAAAAACTGCTTTTGAGAAAGTTTCTTGGTCTGTCAAAGCCAGTTTCCTCATTTTTAAAATAGTGTTGTTGTGCGAATTAAATGTAACTTAAAGCTCTCAAAAAATGTTCATCGAGAATATCATTGCGTAGTAAGTATCCAGTTGTCTAAACCTGGCACTTCTAGATGACACTTCATCACTCATGAACTGTGATCACAGGAGGCTAGCAGTTCCACACCAATGCCACTCTGCCTATGTAGGTTTGTAAGCAGAGGCCACTGTGTTCCTTCTCCGAACAACCCCAGGGGGAGCTCCTGGTGCGGAACCAATGCCGCCTGCCCCATTGCACCCGGCTCTATCTCTTCCCGTGAGAGACTGAGGCGAGACAGGGCCCAGCGGCGCAGACCCGCGCTTGGGAAGCATTTGCCATCCGGGAGCATGGAGGAAAGGGACGTTTCCCTCTCAGGACAGCTCTCTGCCTTTGATCCAGGAGGGGTTGAAGCCGCTGGTACAGTGGTGGGGCTCTCAAAAGACACCTTCGCTCGGCGACCTCCCGCCATGTCCTCCAGGGTCCCTGCCAGGCAGACCAAAGATGCAGCCTCGGGTGGGAGCTGACAGGCAGGCCGGAAGGGGCTCCGCAGTCCCCTGGTCCTGGGAACTCTCCCCCTGCACCTGCTACCCGAGAACACCTCTGGCAGAAATGTCGACTGGCTGGCTCACCCTATAGCGACCTCCAGGTCCCCTCTCTGAGCTCGGGCAGAGGCCAGCGCACCCCGGGGCACCAGGAAACTGCGCCCGCCCGTGCGGCGTGGAGGGGACCCGGGCAGCGCCCAGGCAGATGGCGCTCAGAGCTAGATGGATGCTGGGGCGCGGGCAGACACTCCTGGCTCCACACAGCCTCCCTCCGCCACGCTGCGGCCCGATCCCAGCACCGGGAGCATGGGCAGGAAAGGGGGATCTTTCCGGTCCCAAGCCCCCGCGCACCCACCCCAGGTCCCAGTCTTCCAAGGTTGCTGTGGTGCAGGGCCTGCTGGGCCCACACCTGTAGGCCAAAAAGCCCCCTCCTCAAGTATCGCCAACGCCGGTCCTCCGTGTCTCCAGATCCCGGTTAGTTTCGAGTCCTCTCCGAGGCAGCGAGGGTGCAAGAGGGCAGCCAGTCTCGCCCTCTGAATTAGGGGATCCGCGCAGGTGGAAGCGCACCCGAACAAAGCCCACGCCCAGATGTGACCGTAGGGACCGGAACGCGCACACGCCGGGGCGCGCCGGGATGCATCCCCACGCTCCGCGCCCACCTGCGCCGGGCCGCGCCCCCTGCCTGCGCCCACCCTCCGGGTCCGAGCCCCGGCCGCCGCTACACGCGCAGCTACCCACAGCCAGACTACAGCGGGGCTTCCCGGAAAGCGTGGGGCGCGGGCGCGGAGGCAGAAGTTGGCCGCAGCCCGGAGGAGGTGGCGGGTGCCGTCCTGGCCAGCCGGCACTGCTGTGTTGAGAGGTGCCCTCGCCAGGGTACCGGCTTCCCAGCCGCACCCCCCACCCTCTTTCTAGCTCGGCCCCCGCGGCTGTGTCCAAAGGTTATGAGGGGAAAAGGCGCTGGCGACCTGTTTTCGTCCCTAGGGCCGACACTGCCAGACCGGAGAGCACCCGATTGGACCCCCGAGCCGGTGTCCCGGTGACAACGCAGTAGCCTCCCGCGCCCTCCTCCACTTCAGAAAATCTCGCTGGAGCCGGACCGAGTGTGTCCCCCACACGGCGTGCATCCCGAGCTACTCACGTTCTCGCGCCTCGCCCACCACACAGCTCCCAGATCCTGAAGCGCAGAGGTTGTTGGTGTCGGCAAAGCTGCCGCCTCTGGCTGTCTAGGCTGGGTGGCCTCAGCCGCTGTCCCTCGCGCTCGCGCCTCGGAGACTGGGACTGCGGCGCGCGTCCGCTGGCGACCCTGGAGAGGCGAAGCTGGCCCCGCGCCCGCGCACGCCCCCGCCCTCCGCGCCCGCTTCTCTCTCTCTCGGCGTCGCTCTCCGCTCCTCCCGGCTCTCTGCCGCGTCCTCGTCGCCTCGGCCCCCGCCTCTCTCGACCCCGCCCGGCCCACCCCCAACCCCCGCGGCGGCCGCTCTAGCGAATGGGCTCCAGCCGTCGGTGCCTCCGGGCACCGGGTGGGGCGGGGGTTGGGGGCTCACCTGAGCAGCCGCGACACCAACCTCCCAGTCTTTTGCCTGCGCGTGCCCCGGAGTGTTCTGGGGATTAGGGGGACTTGGATGTCCCAGAATAAGGGGGGAGGGGGGAAAAGAGGGGAGAGAGAGAGAGAGGAGAGAGAGAGAGAGAGAGAGAGAGAGAGAGAGAGAGAGAGAGAGAGAGAGAGAGAGAGAGAGAGAGAGAGATTTTTAAATGTCTCACTCCCAGGTTTAGGCTTCTGTGGGAGGTCTGTAGTGCGAGTTATTATGTGAATATATTATATATATATATTCTCTCCTCCTCTCTCTTTTCTCTCCTCCCACTCCTTCTCCTTCTCTCTCCTCCTCACACACTTGTCCTCTCTCCTCCTCCTCCTCCTTTTCACTTTCTTTTAAAGGATTAATGTCTTGGAAACCGTCGCCTCGGGAGGCTTCAGATTGGGTGGGTGTGGGTTTTACAACCATTCTTTGCGAACAGCCCCCAGAAGGTAGCTCGGAGCAGATGCTGTCTATGGTGGACAGTTGAAATTTGCTTATTGGGGAATATGAGGTCTTTGGTTAGTTGGGTTTTGCTAGGTGAAAACGAGAATTAGGCTTTTCTAGATTGCTATTGGAGTCAACTCTGCACGTTGCCCACTTTCTGGCTCCACCGCCCATACTCTGCAGCTGGGAACGTTCAGGTTGCTTAGGTACCTAAGTCCTGGGCAACCTACTGCGTTCCAGAGAACCAGTTACCACTGCCAGGCCCCACCAACTACTTCAAGCCTCCAGCTCTCAGCTTGGCTCAGCTGGAGCCTTGCTCCCTTCACTTCTCTGGTTTCGTTCAAGAAAACTTTGATGGGGGCTGGGGATATAGCCTAGTGGCAAGAGCGCTTGCCTCATATACATGAAGCCCTAGGTTCGATTCCCCAGCACCACATATACAGAAAATGGCCAGAAGTGGCGCTGTGGCTCAAGTGGCAGAGTGCTAGCCTTGAGCAAAAAACAAGCCAGGGACAGTGCTCAGGCCCTGAGTCCAAGGCCCAGGACTGGCAAAAAAAAAAAAAAAAAAAAAAAAAAAAAGAAAAGAAAACTTTGATGAAAGTCCCCTGCCTCCAAGACTGATGTTGGGGCGGGATTCTGGAAATGGAAAAGGACCTGGGTCATTCTTCAAGGTCCAACCACTCCTCTGCCCTGCTCTAACTTCCAGTTTGAACTTGCATTTCAACCCACAGCATTCTGCATGGAGGGATCAACCTTCTTTTCTTTCTCCTGCTGCCAGCTACACACCTCCTCCTTCAGTTCCTGAAACAAGAGTGCCATCTCTGACTACTGAGTCTTTACACAAACGATTTCCTCATTGCCCCACTCTTCTAAAGCAACCAACATTGGATGGGTGCCTCACACCTCTCAATTGTCCAAGTGTACCCCTAACATACCTTTTCAAACAAAAAGAAAAGCTATTGCATAGTACCCCAACTTAAGCTTCTAGGTTTCCGCCCCCCCCCCCAAACCTGGTGTGCTTTTTAGTCTGCTCCTAACTTACCTCCTCATCTTCCAGTGAAAATAACTTCATACTAGTAAACCTATCAGATGCTTCTGCCTAGGATATTCTTCCACCTCTCTTTCATTTGACAAATGTATTGGCCTTGACTCAATAGCTTTCTTCTCTGTAAATTCAGTCCTGAGTCCCTGTGTGTTTTGTTAAAATAGTTTGTCATCATTTATTGAACTGTTTGCATTTCTGGCTCCAAAAAAGTCACATTTTTGGTCAGCTGTGGGTCTTGAACTTAGGATTTGGGCAGCTGTTCCTGAGTTCTTTCACTCAAGGCTAGTGCTCTACCACTTTGAGCGCTTCCAAAAAGTCACTTTTAGAGTCCTATTTATTTATGTGACCTGATTTCCCAATTCAAATGAAACCACAAATGACCATCATAACTCATAGCACTTCACCCTTCCCACCTGTCTGACTGACTCCAGGTCCTCTGGGTCCCTCTCCACTGCCAGTCATTGCTAAGAGAGGTTTGAGGGCTCCGGGCTGTCCTTTTATGTCCTTCTACTCAGCCCCCTGGAGCCCCATAGCTGTCCCTTCACCTCAGCCACGGTGAGCAACCTGCCCAGGCAGCACGGTAATTTCCCGAATTCCCCTGAATTCTGCCAGATAAACCTGTGAGAGAGTTACACCTTTGTCTCTTCTTGCCCCATTGTTTGTCCCCCAGCTTTGAGGCCATATTGTATGTGTGCCCTCTGTTAGAATTTCACAGGACCCACCGTAAGCAGCTTCTTTAAGCTTCTGTGTCGACTTCTTCTTTCCTCAAAGGTACGATTCCTGATCCATGAAGTCCTAGTAAGGCCCCAGATGAGAGAGGATGCTTCAGAGCTACTCTGATTGTTGAAAGATGAGTTGATGGATGATTTTGCTACAAGTACAGGTTCTCTAGGTACAGTTTTCTGCACCTCTATAGCAAGAAAACCAACACTGAACACACAAGTGATGACCAGGGCCATTTTAAAGTACTGGACAGTAACTAAAGCATAATGAGTATTCAGCAAATTCTGGTTTGAACACTATTAGTTTGATAAAGCATCAAATAAATACATGGTCACATTTAAAAAAGAAAGAAGAGGAAAATTCTTTGGAGGGAATGAAAACCACACTGACAGCATGAAATAAAAAATATTTCTAACTTTGCAAATTAATTATGCCTTCTGTTATATGTATATTTGTATTGATACAACCATATCTTGAAAGTGTTGTCTCTATCTCTGAACACTGTAGCTGAATAAAGTACCATGATTTATATTCTTATTTGTGAATGTAGTAATTTTCTTATGAAGGTATTTGTATTAGTGTCCACCATAATCTCTTTAATTTTTTTGTGCATTTGATGATTACTTCCAGCATTCTCATGCTTAAAAGGAGAATGCATGGACACCATTTTTGAAGTAATGAATAAATCTCTTAACAATTATAAAAATAACAGTAAATCAACTGGAAAAGAGCAAGGAAAGGGATGACATTGTCCAAAAAAAAGAAACATATGCTTTACCTGACATATAACTATAATACCTCTGTACATCAACTTTGTAATGACAATAAAAAAATGTAAAAGCTTTATTCAAGACTTTAAAAAATAACTGAATCATTCTGTTATATAATAGTTGTAATGATAGAAAATGGTGTCATTTTAATTTCCAGTGCATTGCTTCAACTTCATTGCAGCCCTACATTGCTGGGGATTAATCTCTTGAGAGGGTAAGAAAGGGAAGAACCAACCAGCTGCTGCCAGAGAAGCTGAATTGAGGTGGGGTAGAAGAATAGCCTGAAAAAGGATTAGGCGGATGCCTGACTGGGCAAAAGGACTTTTCCAATGCAGTCTATTTGGTTTTCTTGGTGATGCACAAAACATTCTGATTTGGCTTGCACACTGCCAGTGATATGCACAATCACCTGCCTGCCCTACCTATTGTCCTTCTTCTACCTTCTCTCTTCTTTCCTATTCTCTTTCCTCATTCCTTATACCAAGTTCTGCTCTATCTGCCAGCCCAGATGAGGACTTATGAACCTTAGAACTTTGCATGATCCCTGTGCTATTGTAAGCACTCTGCATTATTCACTCAGTTACCCTCATGGCAGTTCCATGCACTATGGGCCATTATCACTCCCTTTGCTAAATGAAGCAAGAGAAGTTAAGTGATATGCAGAAGTTACACATCTGAAAACAGACATAGGATTCAAACCTGACTGTAGAGCCTAGATCTTAACCACTTTGGCAAGGTGTCTGTCATTGAGAGAGCACGAAAAGCTTAATTGTTTATTTTGATGGATGTGTCAGAATGTCATTGCATTAAAACAGCTGTGTTAGAAAGTCATGGAGCCCCCCAGTGGTACCAGCAGTGAATAAGTTTTAGCCAGTCTTCTCTCTTCTTTTGCAATTCCTCTCTCTCAGAATTCTTCCTCTATCCTTTCTCCTTTCCTACTTTTTTCCCCTTGCTTTATTTTTCTCATTAATCATTTTCTTAATCCATAGCCATGCTGTAGGTCTCCCAGGAGAAACAGTGCAATGGTCCAGTCCTAAAATCTGCGCTAAGTTCTCGAAAACCAAATGCGCACCCGGTTCACTAGTAAATAATAGCATGCCCATGAACAAGTTACCTTTTTCTCATCTGTGAAATGATAGATAGGAACTGAGGAATGTAGAGATTCCTTTTTAGCTATGTCACTTGAGATTCCAGTGGTAATCACAATCATTTCTTTGAATCCTCGAGAAAAACTCAAATGAATGACGGCCAGAGTCTTTAGTTCAGAGAGATTGGAGCTCTAAAGATGTGTTCCACTAGAAATATCATGTGGTGGTTTCTGGCAAGAGTGGCTTATTATCTTGAGATTCTGTGGCACAGCAGCATGCATTAGATTTTTGACAGATACATGCTGAAAGTCATTTTAAAAGCCTTTTTACTGGAAAGGGCATTATAATCCAATATTTTCAAAAAAAAAAAAAGCATAGCTATTCTCATGGGCAGCTTTTAAGATGGCTCACATGGAGCCTCTCCTTCTGGTATTCATGCTTTGGTGTAATCCCCATGAGTACTGTAATAGTCAGCTTTCCATCCTTCCAACAAACACCTGACATAGTCAATTTATGGAGAGAAATGGTTTCTTGCAGCTCAGAGTTTCAGAGGTTTTAGTTGATATGAGTGTTTGGCCCTGCTTCTTTTAAGCTTTGGTGAGACAGTACATGGGAAGTAGGAAAAATAGAGCAAAACTGCACATCTTGCTACTGGAGAGCATGAGAGAGGGGAAGAAGTTGGAGTCTCACAATCTCCTTTAAGGCACACCATAACCTAAAGACCTCCAACTAGCCCTATGTCTTAGAAAGGTTCCACTACTTCCCAACAGTCCTATGCTGGAACTTTTAGAAGACATTCCAGTTCCAAACTATAGAAATTGTAGCCTACACCTACTTATTTGCTTCTAATGAACAGAACTGGCCAAAGGAGTGGATATTGCTGATTATAGGTTATAAAAAGACTTCTGTTTTGTTCTTTTGCTTGCTACTCTGAAGGAAGCCAGCTGTCACATTGTAAGCTGTCCTAGAAGACTCACTAAGTAACCAAAGAATGCCTTTGGTCAACAGCCTGTGAAGAACTGAGACTGTTGGTCTCATAGCCAGAAAGAAGTTGAATGTTGCTGTGGTTATTTAAGTGGAAGCCAGTGGTGCCCCAGCCAAGCCGTGAGATGATTCTAGCCAGGTTGATTCCTTTTGGGCATCCTCATAGGAGGACTCAGCAAAGCTGTGCTTAGTTTTCACACCCCTATCTGGGAAAGAAGAACTGTTTTTTGTGCTAAACTGTTAAATTTGTTACTGATACAGTGATTTTAAGTGTATTTCAATACTCCAATTTTGCATCTGATCACAAAAACAAATTTTATTTCATGGGAAGGAAAGGGACAAAATGGTCAACTGCCATCATCACAAGATGCACATGTGATACTGCAGAAGTCAGCAAATGGGGGGCATGAGACATCAATATGACTCTTGTGATGTTAGCTCCAGCAGCATCTAGCTGCACAACCTAGTCCCACTCAGTTTCCACAGCCAAGCCTGGCTGTCGGCTCCCTATCACCCCGAGCTGGTCCTTTGCTTCCCTTGGCTGCCAGCCATGGTCTCAGCTGGCCCGCAGCTCCTTCTGCCTCTCAGTGAGTGATTATTACTCATGATGGATAATAATAGGATGCACAGCTATACATCCATAATATATAAGTAATAATAGGATTTGACTTTTCACATATCACCTGACCAGTGAGGCAATGGAAATTGTCTACAGTACAGCTCTTCCATGCTTCTTTTTGCCATCTGCCCCACAACCTCAGAATTCTGTATGACATTCTGGGGCCACGTGGGCACAGGTCATACAGAAATGAGAATTTTTTTTCTGATACATAGCAACACAATATTACTGTAACTTTCTAAAGGAGATTGAGGGACTGAGAATATAGCTCATTCTAAGAACACTTTTCTAGCATGCAAAAACACTGGGGTCAATTCCAGCACCAAAAAAGAAAAAAAACAAACACACACAAGAACAGGAGCTCATGCCTGCAATCACAACATTTGAGAAGCTAAGGCAGGAGATCATGAGTTCAAGGCCAACTGTGAGCCAGGTGCTGGTGGCTCACAACAGCAATCCTAGATATTGAGGAGTCTGGGAATTGAGGATTGAAATTCCAAGCCAGCTCAGGCAGAGAAATACCTTCGACTCTTATCTCCAATTAACCAGCAAAAAGCTGGAAGTGGAAGTGTGGCTCAAGTAATAGAATACAGTCTTGAGTGAAAAAGCTAAGCAAAAGTGGGAGGCCCTGAGTTCAAGCCCCAGTACACACACACACACACACACACACACACACACACACACACACACACACACGCGCGCGCCAACTGGGGCTAATATCAAGACCCTGTCTCAAAAATTGAATCAATCAAAAATTGCATAAAGGTGAAAAAGTGGGAATAATTGGAGCAAAACTTGGGTTTAGTGGTTGCCATCTGTGAATTTCTTCTCTGGTGAGTCACTGGAATCTTCAGCTTGGCTCAACCCACCTCCAGCCTTAGCAAACCAAGTTAGAAAGAGGAGGAACATTTTCAGTGGTAATAAACACATTCCTATAGCCAACTCATCCATCTGTTGCTACCATTTCTATCTACAGGACTGTGCAAAGCTCTACTGAATAGATTTAAGACTATCCAAGGTCATTGTGCAATTGGCCATTGCAGATGAGGTCATCAAGGAGAGGAAACTGCAGCTGGGGAAAATAGACATGCTGAGAGACAGATTTGACATGTGCTCTTCATTTCTATCCTAAAGGGAACAGATGACAAGTAATATGAAGATGAATTCACTGAGCAGCAAAGTAAGGATGTGAGCTTCCTATACAAGACCCTGAGGTCAAGAGAACGATGGTTCAATGGCTTTGTTATTTTACTGTCTTGTTGCATTGTAAAGATAAGCAGTGTCTTAGGTTAATGGACACATTGTATTTTTTTTAGGTTCTAAGCTTTAAGTCTTATTTTTAAAATCTTTTATTAGGGTGGGCACTGATGGCTCACACCTGTAATCCTAACTTCTCAGGAAGCTGAAATCAGAGGATTATGATTTAAAGCCAGCTTGGGCAGAAAAGTCCACGAGACTCTTACCTCTAGTTAATCAGCAAAAGCCAGAAGTGGAGCTATGGCTTAAGTGGTAGAGTATTACCTTTGAGTACAAAAGCTCAGAGACACTGCTCAGGCTCTGAGAGTTCAACCCTCAGGATTCGCATCAAAAATTTTTTTTAGTGTTATAAATTGTGGTCAAATGTACATGATATGCAACTTACCCTGTCAGTTCTCTTTTGGGTTGTTTGGCAGTACTGGGGTTTGAATTGAGGGCCTCATACTTGCTTTTTTCTTTCTTTCTTTCTTTCTTTCTTTCTTTCTTTCTTCCTTCCTTCCTTCCTTTTTCTTTCTTTCTTTTTTCCTTTTTCTTTCTTTCTTTTTTTTTTTGCCAGTCCTGGGGCTTGAACTCAGGGCCTGAGCACTGTCCCTGAGCTTCTTGTTGCTCAAGGCTAGCACTCTACCACTTGAACCACAATGCCACTTCTGGCATTTTCTCTATATGTAGTGCTGAGGAACTGAACCCAGGGTTTCATGTATATGAGGCAAGCACTCTACCACTAGGCCATATTCCCAGCTCCAGGCCTTGTACTTTCTAGGCAGGTGGACTACCACCAAGCCACACCCCTAATCTTTTCTTGTTTTAAGAGTTTTTTCTGGCCTGGCCAGATTGGACTGAGCTCTTCCTCTTTATACTTTCCATGGAGCTGGGATTGACAGGCATATGCCATCACACCCAAATTGGTCTTAGTCATGTGTAGTTTAGCAGTGTTAGCACATTCACATTGCTGTGCAACCATTACCACCATCTGTCCCCAGAACACTTTCCATCTTGCAAAAGTAAAACCTTCTATATATTAAACAACCCTTCATTGCCCTCTCCCTTTAGATTCCCATTGATCTATTTGCTCTGTTTGTGAATTTGACTATCCTAAGTACTTCACATGAGTGGAATAAAACAGTATTTGTTTTCAATGACTGACTTGTTTCACCTATTGTAATTTCCTCAAAGAGGATACGTGAACTCTTTAAAGATGAATAACATTCTATTATTGCACACACGGACAGGTTTGTTTATTCATTCATCTACTGGTAGACACTTGGTTACTTCTACTATTTGTCTCTAAAGAACAATGAATAAGGGGCTGGGGATATGGCCTAGTGGCAAGAGAGCTTGCCTCGTATACATGAGGCCCTGGGTTCAATTCCCCAGCACCACATATACAGAAAACGGCCAGAAGTGGCGCTGTGGCTCAAGTGGCAGAGTGCTAGCCTTGAGCAAAAGGAAGCCAGGGACAGTGCTCAGGCCCTGAGTCCAAGGCCCAGGACTGGCAAAAAAAAAAAAAAAAAAGAATAATGAATAATGCTACATACATGGATATACTAAAATCTCTCTGAGATTCTACATTCACTTCTTTCGGATGCATACATGGAAATTGCTAGGACTTATTATTATTGAATTTCTAACATTTTTGATGAGCCATCATGTTGTTTTCCATAGGCTGCATCCCTTTACATTTTCACTAGTTGAGTACACAAATTAGTTCCATGTATTCACATCCTTGCCAAAACTTGTTCGTGTGTCTCACAATTTTTCTTTGTTTCCGGCAATCTTGCTATGTAACCCAGGCTAGCCTCAAACTCACAATCTTCTTACCTGAGCCACAAAAGACTGGAATTTCATGTGTGTACCACCATACCTGGCTATGACTTGCTTTTCATAAAAGATCTCCCAAATGCTTTCAAATGTGATATTATGTAGGACACAAATAAGCCCTGTGCTTTAGAAGGCTGTGCTATGGCCTCCTAGAGCCTATACTATTAGGCTGTGTTTGTTGCTGATGTGACACAGCTGGAGGCGTCATAGGTGACTGATCCAGAGGTGTGGTGATGTCTGCAGAAGTGTGGACAGAATAGACATGAACTGGTGTGTTTACCCATGTGAACTTGAGGACTTTGAAGGTTCAGGTCTAAACCAGTTGTAGGCCATGGCTGACTCTCTCCATCTTATCACATTTTAATACAGAACTCTCAAGAGTCTAAAAAAAAAATCTAAATTCAAACCTAGATGTCTACCTAGGTCTTAAACTTTAAATATTTAGAGACATGGGTCTCCAATTGTATTCTTTTCCTAAGCCCCTCATTTATTAGGAAAGATTCTGAAAAAGTCAGTTTCTTAATGTAATGGGTATCCTGATATACTCGAACATATTGTGAGAATTGAAAAGTTAGTTCATATTTCTAAGTGAGCTTAATACTAACCTTGTTTCTATGGTGTAAGGAAGAGGATGGGAAGCAAGATTAATTAGAACAATAAAATTTTCTTGAAAATGACTAATGCTAGCCTAATTTTTGACTAAGAACTTGAGATGTTTTTCTCCTAGTCACCAAATGTCTCAAAATTTTCCACAGTTTTGATAATCATTTCATCATCAGTGCCTTAATTATCATTGTAACATACAAAAATATTAAATATCAAATACAGAAAACACAGATTAGTTCTTTTAACAAATATCAAGTTCAACATACAAAAAAGTATATTATAGGACATTTGAAATACAAAACATTCTGTTACTAAAGACAATAATTTTTTTTCAGGGGTGCTGGTCCTGGGGGCTTAAACTCAGGGCTCAAGCCTTATCTGCTTAAGATTGGTGCCCTATCACCTGAGCCATAGCTCTACTTCCACATAGTAAGTAGTTTCAGATAAGATTTGAATCAAGACCATTTATTCTTTCAACATATCCATTTACCCAAAAATTGATTGAGGGGCTGGGAATGTGGCTTAGCGGTAGAGTGCTTGCCTAGCATCCACGATGCCATGGACATGATTCCTCAGCACCACACAAATAGAAAAGGTCGGAAATGGTGCTGTGGCTCAAGTGGTAGAGAGCCTTGAGCAAAAAAGAAGCTCAGTGTCAGTGCCAAGGCCGTGAATTCAGTCCCCAGTATTGGCAAAAAAAAAAAAAAAAAAAGATTTAGCAAGTATGTAAGACTCCAGATGCTGGAGATGCAGCAATCAGAGAGACATATGTGCTTGTGTCAGGGACTGTGCAGCTTGAAGAGGAGAGAACACTAAATTAAAATCTTTTCCTGGTTATTCATTAGTAAGTGCAATGAAAGAAATGCTCAGGTGTAAGAACCAGGAATGTTTCACCAGGGGTTTTCAGCTAAGTTAAGTGACCAGGGAAGAAGGACATATCATGAACAACAACAAAAGAAGCATTTGTAGAGGCCAGAAGGCAAAAAAGGACTTGGACCACTTAAGCAACTTCAGGAGTGGCAGGAGCTGAAGCACAGTGTGGAAGCAAAAGGATACACATGACCAAGATGGAGTGACACACAGAGCCTGTTGGTGTAGAGTCTATGCCATGCAATAATTTTAGAATACTGAAAGAAGCACATTCTTTAGTACAAGTAATATACTCTAACAATAAAATGGTGCTACCCTTCCTGCTTATAGATGGAAAATTGAGTTGAAGGAACAAGATTGAATATGGGGAGACTGATTAAAAGGTTCATTGAAGGGTTTAGGGGGGGGAAATGGCAAAGAGGATTCAAAATGAAGATCTAACTTACAGGTGAGACAGATAGGCTTTCATGATGGCTGACACAGAGGATGTGAGGTTCCTTAGCATGAGACATCGCCTGCATGCTCCAAACATAGAGCACACTGGAATTGCTGGGGAAAGAGGGAAGAAGACAGAATGAAGAGTATTGTGTCTGGAGAGCCCTGGAAACTTCTAAGGGGAGGGAATGAATTGACAGTTGAGTCATGGCTGAGCACAGGAGAGAGAAATCTGGGTGGTATTTGTGAAGATGGAGATGACAACTGAAAAGATTCTGAGGAGGGAACAGTGAGGCCTGAGCAGAGAAAGGAGCCTTGGGAACTTTTCAAAAAAATTGGACAAAAAAGACTTTAAAGAATCAGGAGTGGATTCTGGAAAAGGCAACCTCAGAAATGCACAGTTAAGAAGGGAATGATCCACGGTCCACTGCTGCTGGTTTGCACAGGAGAAAATAACTGACAACTATCACAGGGTGGAGAGTTGGCAATCACTAGTGATTATAGAGGAAGGCAAGTTTGAGGAGTGAGTAGGAAGAGCCAGTTTGCAGCGCTGTGAGGAGAGGAAAAGGCAGAGACACATGAATGGTGACAGTATCCAGCAAAACCTGGCTATGAGGGGAACAAAGTGAAGTCAGAGGAGAATGTGGTTACAAAATGGGGAAGATCACTTTTGGTAATCTTCCCAAAAGATTACAAGCAAGACCACACTAAAGCCACCAGCAAAACTATGTTCATTGCAGCACAATTTGTCATCCCTAAAATATGGAACCAACCCAGATGCCCCTCAGTAGATGAATGGATCAAGAAAATGTGGTACATATGCACAATGGAATTCTATGCCTCTATCAGAAAGAATGACATTGCCCCATTTGCATGGAAATGGAAGGACTTGGAAAAAATTATACTAAGTGAAGTGAGCCAGACCCAAAGAAACATAGACTCTATGGTTTCCCTCATAGAGAATAATTAGTACACGGCTAGGATAGTCCTAGCAGAAGATCACAATAGCTCAGTAGCTATGTCCATATGAACACCTAAGATGATGAACTAAGCAAAATGAACTCCAAGTTATGGAAATAAGTGGTATGTCATTGTTGTTGTTATTTTCAACATGCCATGTGAAATTATGCCCTTTTTCTTTTGTATTTCTTTCTCGTGGTTTTACCCCTGATATCACTGTAACTGATTTTGGTACCCTGGATATTGTATATACGTATATTGGAAGTAAGGAAGGGAAAGGGAATACCAAAATTGAGAGACAAAGGATAAAACAACAAACCAATACAACAGCAATACTTATAAAACTATATGGTGTAAACCAACTGTACAATCATGGGGGGGGAGGAAAATGGGGAGGAGGAGGGAGGAAAATGAAGGAGGAGGTAACAAGTTGGATAAGAAATGTACTCACTGCCTTACATATGAACAAAGTGTACACCACTTTGACAATAAAGAAATGGTAAGTAAGTAAGTAAGTAAATAAATAAATAAATAAATAAATAAATAAATAAATAGATGGATGGGGGAGATGGGTGCACAAGCAGAGTCCCATCAATAGACTGTACCTGGAAGGTAAGAGGATGAAGCTACTAGAAAGGAATGAGATATGTCCATCAGCAACACGGAAAATGATAAATTGAACAAGCTGGTGACTTTACATCCCAAAACAAAAATCAGGATATATGTTGATGACATTAAATAGCTGTATAAAGGCATGTTATATTATTTTAAATAAGATCAACCTCATAATTATAACTTATTCATGTGGTTCAGAAACCATTTCTGTGGTTCAAGCCTTTCTTTCTCTACCTGTAACATACCAACATTAAAAAGTGTTTTCCAGCTAGGCATTGGTGGCTTACTTCTATAATCTTAGTCACTCAGGAGGCTGAGGTCTGAGGATAGCAGTTCAAAGCCAGCCCAGGCAGGAAAGTCCTTAAGACTTTTGTTGTCATTTAAAGACCCCAAAGCCAGACGTGGAGCAGATGCCTACACAGCAAAGTCTTAACCTTAAGTATAAAAGGTATGGGACAGCACTCACACCCTAAAATCAAGACTTGGTACACACATACTCACACACATACACACACACACACACACACACACACAGACATAGTTTCCTATCTTTCTTTCCTATTTTGAAAAAAAATACTGGGTTTTTATCCACAACTTAGAATGAAAGATAAGTGGGATTCTTCCCCTTAATATTTTTCACTGTTCAGATGGTTGGCAATCCAAGACTGTTGTGTTCTCATTAGCTCTGGTTGTTTTAAGTGGAGTGCTGTCATTTAACAAGATTGTTTTGAGAGGGCAAAAATAAAATCACTTTATTTCCTTCCTGATTCCACTTGGCAAAATTAAAGGACCTGTATATTAGTAGTTCAACTAGCAATGGTGTAACAACATAATGATATCATAGGATGGTTTAAAATGATAATTAAAGATGTGGGCTTGGTGGCACATGCCTTATAATCACAGCATTTGGGAGGCTGAGGTAGAAAGATAACAAGTTCAAGGCTACACTAGGCTACATAGTGAGACCTCTTCTACCTCCCTGAAGAATTTGGGGTGATTTTTTATGGTAAAAAAATATGATTAAAGATGTCATCTTTCCAATAAAATACTTTTGCTGGAGAATCTTAGTTCATTTTCTCATTGTTTTCTTTTTTCTTCCCTCTGTACTATCATTGCCCTAGGTGAGGCAGAACAACTATGGTGGGCACTTGAACTTCAAACTGAACTTTAAGCTTGGGTAACTAATGTTCTTCTTCCACAGCCCAGGGCTAGTGTGACTCATGGGTGTGTGCCCTGGGGTAGGAACTCTGCCTTCAGATGATCATCAGATGGCCCAGGTGCCCAGGATAAAGGAAGTACACCATGGTGAGGCAAATTTTATACTTGACAAGTCTCAGTACTATTGGCCTTCTTGGTGATTTTGGTATTTTAAAATAGAAAGCCCTAAACATAGGCATAAAGTCTCAAATTTTTAAACTTCCAAAACTTTTGAATATTATTGTATAGTTGCATGTAATGAATAAAAGATCTCTGTGACGTAGGTTGTTGTTGTTATTATTATTATTATTACTAGCCAGTCCTGGGTCTTGAATTCCAGGCCTAGGTGCTTCTTAGTGTTCAAGGCTAGCACTCTACCACTTGAGCAAACAGTTCCACTTATCTCCATTTCACAGATAACTTTCTTGCCTAGGCTGGCTTCCAACCATGATCCTTAGATCTCAGCCTCCTGAGTAGCTAAGATTATAGGCATGAGCAACTAATGCCCATCTTAGAAGGTAGTTTTTAATATTAAAACAATAAAAAATGAGCTGGAAGCATACCTCAAGCACAAAGCACAAAGCCAGCATCAAACTATAATACCATCAAAAATGAAAATAAAGACAAATATGATCGAGTCTTAAAGTTTGTAAAGAACATACTTTTATGAGGTACAGTGGGTCTCAATGTCACCAACTCCATTTGGCAACAACAGTCATTATTGGAACACAGGGTGTCAACCAAGCTTATTTGGATAGTAGGCATGTGGTGACCTCCAATTTCTATTGAGATGGAGTCTCATGGAAGTTTCTGTCCCAGCTGGACTAGCACTGTCATCCTCCATGTAACACCTCAGCCAGCTATGGGTCCAGAAGGGGTCTCAAAAACTTTTCTGTGTGGACTGGCCTTGCAACATACTCCTCCCATTCAAAGTCTCCCAAGTAACTGGAATTACAGGCATGAGCCACCAGCACTCAGCTAGATGACATCTATATTCTAATATATCCCAGGCACTTTGACTTACATTGTAGCCAGTGGTCACAACTGCATTTCTCAGAAGATGAAACTCTCTCAAAATGGAAACAAGTTTTTTCTTTGTTGCTGTTTTTGTTTTCTTTTCCTTTTGTCTTGTTTGTTCATTTATCTGTCTTTGGGAGGGCAAGGGGGAACAGAAATGGAGGGTCAAAGGGTGACCAAATGCAGCAGTGGTACTCACTAGACACTGTTGAAAATGGGTGATGATGGAAGGGAAAAACAGGGAGAAAGCTAGGGAAGGGGTGACATTCTCCAAAAAGAAATGTACTCATTACCTAACTATGTAACTGTAACCCCTCTGAAATCACTTTTATAATAAAAAATCCAAAGCAAAAAAAAAAGAATTTTATTTTACTGAAAGGAAAACTCTCTGTTTCATAGAAGTTAAGTTACTTCTCTAAGGATGTTCTTTGACCCATGTTGGTTCTCTAAAAATCATCTTACTATAAAACCTACCCCCTCTCATGGGCCGTGACTGGTGACTTCAGAGAAGCCATTTGGCCATTGGCCAAAAGAAGTCATTGGCCAATTCTACTTTGATTAAAGATGTAAACATAAATAAGGATGCAGCTTGTTTTATCTAATTTGTATATTTCTACAAGGTAGTGGGTATTATTTTTCACTATTCTTTTTGTTGTTGTTCTTAAATCTGTATAGCCTCTTTAGAGGGAGAATTCCTTTGTATACTAATATGACCTTAAGTGACATTAATAATGCAAATATTACTTCACAAATATCATTTAGGTATGAAGAATTACCACTTCAGAAAAAGGAAAGCAAGTCTCACAGAAATACACCTTTAATATGGAACCATCGAATCCTATACAAATTGCCACCATAAACCTAGTGGCTGCTGTCAATAACTCTCTAACCTCTATTGATTGAAAAATGGAGGAAAGTACTGAGTTGGGAAACCAATGGCCAAATCCTCACAGGTAACAGAGGGACCTTGAATTACCTTTGGCTTTTTCAGAGCTAACTGCTTTTCACCAGTGCTTCATTAAATTATTTGGCCTTGTGAAAGCCATGGGATAATTGTTGGAATAAAATGAGGCGGCATGTCTGGAGGTATTTTAGGAAAAAAATCCTTTGCAATTGTAACTATGTTATAC
The DNA here is from genome assembly GCF_023159225.1 of Perognathus longimembris pacificus. Lineage (NCBI taxonomy): Eukaryota > Metazoa > Chordata > Mammalia > Rodentia > Heteromyidae > Perognathus > Perognathus longimembris. Next base: position 100,363,006 of record NC_063162.1, on the reverse strand, counting down.
ATAATATTTTATTATACTAGAAGGCATATAGCTGCTTGCCTATGAATTTATTTAAAGAAAATATTTCAAGATTCTAGGCAACAAGACAGCTCAAAAAAAAAATATACAGAAAACGGCCAGAAGTGGCGCTGTGGCTCAAGTGGCAGAGTGCTAGCCTTGAGCAAAAGGAAGCCAGGGACAGTGCTCAGGCCCTGAGTCCAAGGCCCAGGACTGGCCAAAAAAAAAAAAAAAAAAAAAGGATTCCTTGTGACACAGTGAAGGACATTCTAAGTTAGAGTGCAGTGACATGAAACAGGGAAATGATTTTTAGAATGAGATGTTGCCTCAAAAGACCCAGAATAAAGTCTACCTTCAAACCAGAGAAGCCTTTTATTCTACACCCAGAAGAGTTGACTTTGAATCCTTGCTCAAGACATGTACATAGTGTGAATGCTATTTATCTGAGGAGAGGGTAGATGACAGGAAATGATAGACTTTGTAATCTGTGCCATTTTTTTTGTTGTTGTTGTATAGAAAGAACCCCAGCTCACACTGAGGAAAATGATCCCAGTTGTGATTCTACCTACCAGCACAGAAAATGGTCATATTTTCAGATTCTAAAGGAATAGCTTCTTTCCTTTTTTTCCTGCATTTCCTGGGGCTTGAACTCTGAGCTTCTTTTGCTCAAGGATAGTGCTCTACCATTTGAGCCAAAGTGCTATGGACTTCCTTGCTGGGGCTGGCTTTGAACTGTGATCCTCAGATCTCAACCCCCTGAGTAACGAGGATTACAGGCATGGGCCACTGGCAGCCAGCAAGGAATAGTTTTTTAAATGTCTTAGTTAGAGAGCTTTCATTTAACCATCTCCCCATAATGTATAAGGCAAATGACTCAGTTGAGCTAACTTACAAACATTATGAAGGACCTATATGTATATAGAGTCCTGGAAGTTTTGACATAGTTATAAGAAAGATATGGTGAACTAAATTAGGAATGTATAATTAGATAAAAAATAAACTATGATTGAGGGAATAGGTGGGGTTTAGAGATATGGTAGGAGAATGATGGAAGGGGTGACATTGATGAACATTAACTGTACTTATAAACAGATGTGTTGAATTGAAACCCCTTTGTAAGCCACTTAATTTAAAAATAAATTTAAAGTTAAAATAACAATAACTAAGCTATGCTATTTCAATTACTTACTTCCAAATGAGAATTTCCTCTGTCCTTTTTCTTTCAGATCTCCAAAAGGAGATACAAGTTTAGCACCGTATTTTTCATGCTTTAAAATTGAGATAATTACTTTTGCAGATGTTTTTATGTAATTACTGGATTTACCTTCTTGTATATACAAGCTATTTTTTTCTCATATAAGTGGAGTTCCAATTCATATTTGCACTGATGATTAGGTTTGTAATGAACTGGGTAGAGCAGGTTTCCACATGCTATTGCAGACATGCTAAAAAAAAAATGAACTCTATAAGCCTGCATACTACATTCTATGCTACCAAAATTTAATATCATTTAAACTTCACCAAAACCTTTGAAGCGTGTAATTTTGTTATACCCTATTTGCATATAACAATGCATCTGCCTGGTACACTAACAAGTCTAACACTCCATTGCTTTCATGGTTTGGAGTCTTAGTATTGGTAATTTTTCACACAATTGTGGATAGAAAGTGGAAACAGGGCATGTAGGGGTGTATGGATTAGAGGTACCTTAACACCAGCATGTTCATTAAAAATTTGCAAAATCATAGCACCTGTGATGACGGGAATCTTGTTTCAACAACTACAGTTTGGAATGACTCAATTCAACTGGCACTATAGAGCAAATAAGCTTTTATAAGACTAAATCTGGGAAACAGAGAGGTGTAAATTCCATTGGCTTTAATAGTTTTCATTAAGAGGCTACTAGAAATTCCTTACAGTGCTCATCTATGTTATAATAAACTAGGAGTAGGGAACCTTTTTCTGCCAAGAGCTATTTGGATATTTATAAGATCATTTGATGGCCATATAAAACTTTCAACTTAAAAAAATTACCCTGCTATATTTCTCCAAACGTTTAATTCACTCACTTCATATGAGTGAGTAATGGTGTTATTTAATACTGATTATGATGTATGTGTTTTGCCAGATTCATGTCAGTCTGAAACACAGTTAACCATTTGAAAGAGTAAATTTTGAAAAGGAATGTTAATAGTGATTCTAAACAAGCACACATATTCCAATGCATGTCTCCGCAAAGAGGAACATTCATCTTTGCTTATGTAACATTTATAGAACTCAAACAGTGGGAGGATGTATCTAGATTTCAGCTTATCATGGCTTTGCAGCTGAAATATTTCACATTTTCAGTGATCAGGCACATCATCAACTTACTTTTCATATTTTGGTGGGGTTGCTTTTTTTGTGCCAGTCCTAGGACTTAAACTCAAAGCGTGGGAACTCTTGCTGAGCTATTCTTCTGAAGTCTAGCACTTTACCACTTGAGCTACAGCTCTACTTCTGGCTTTCTGGTAGTTAATTGGAGATAAGAGTCTCGTGGACTTTTCCTGGCCCATCTGGCTTCAAATTGTGATTCTGAGTTGTCAGCCTCCTGAGCAGCTACAAATAGAGGTGTGAGACACCAGCACCCAGCTTACTTTTCATATTCTTGTCTGAGTCTTTAGTTCAATATTTCAATTATTTTCCCAAGTTTACCAGCATATTCAAGTGTCATGGAAAGTGTTTGTGTTTCCCCGAGTAAGGAAATGTGCTGTGTTATTCCTTCCACATTGAACTTTCTAGGGCCTTTAACTTTAAATGATTTACTCTTTGAAAACAGGGAACTGAGAAGCTAGTTGGGGCCCTATGGCTCTGAGAAGTATTCAGGAATATCCACCATGAAAGCTATCCAACACAGCCACTTGTTATCACTAAGTTCCTTGATAGAATTTTTCCTTATCCATGAACTGCTTGACTTCATTCCACAGTTCATAAAACTTCATGTACACGTCCCCGAGACTTCGTCATTGCACTTCAGTGATAAACAAGATCATTGTACTCAGTTAAGATCAGTTACTCTGGACTGGGAATGTGGCTTAGCAGTAGAGGGCTTGCCTAGCATGAAACCCTGGGTTCGAATCCTTAGCACCACATAAACAGAAAGAGCCAGAAGTGGCACTGTAGCTCAAGAGGTAGAGTGCTAGCCTGAGCAAAAAGAAACCAGGGACAGTGCCCAGGCCCTGGGGTCCTAAGCCCAGGACTGGTTAAAAAAAAAAAAAAAAGATCAGTTTTCTGTAAACTGGTAGCTGTTAAACTTTCTGCTTTTGATAAAATTTATGCATGACACTATAGTTGACAATTGTTGAGCCCACATGACTGTGTACAGAGACTTTCTTGGTGTGTGGTACAGTAGCATATAATTACATCACTTGATTAAGTTTGAGAGTATTCTGTTTTTTTCTTCTTTGTGTGTGTGTGCGTGTGTGTGTGTGTGTGTGTGTGTGTGTGTGTGTGTGTGTGTGTGCTGATCCTGGAGCTTGAACTCAGGGCCTAGGCACTGTCCCTGAACCTTTTTTACTCAAGGCTAGTGCTCTACCACTTGAGCCACAGCTCACTTGCAGCCTTTTTGGGGTAGTTAATTAGGAATAAAAGTCTCACAGGCTTTTTTGCCTGGGCTGGTTTAGAACTGTGATCCTCAGATTTCAGCTTTCTGAGTAGCTAGGATTATAGGCATGAGCCACTATATCCAGCTTCTATTCTTTATTGACAAATACAACTAATCCTTTTTGTGAACCCACCATGGCTGTCGTTCTAAATGTAGTAAGGGTACTTAACTTGTCAAATGTAACTTCAATTTTTTTTCATTGATAAAATAAGTCTCTGAAACAAGTGCTCAGTTTTTGTAGTGCTATATATGGCTTCTAGTGGCAGCAGTTCCTCTTGAGTGTCAAGCTCTACAGCTATCCCAGTGATAAAGACAGGCAGTTGGACAGTGTATGTTATATCCATTGTCTTGTCTCAAGTCAGAGAGAAAAACTAGAAATCTGAAGAATTCCATGATGTTTTTGTTTTTCCCCACTATCAGTACTATGATCCAAGTTTCTCTAAGGCAAAGTAACAATTTTACTTTGTTTGGTTCTAACAACTGTATGGCAGCACCATGAACTGTTTTCTTTGCTCTAGGCCCTGTAATTAGCTTGCTCACTACATATCTCATCTGAAAGACATCATATAACTCATCTGGATGGGATCTCTGTCACAGCGAGGGCTAGTGAAAGTCACTTGTGATTCCAGACTCTGCTGAGAGCATTAATGTTATCAAGGTAAATATGACTTTCCAGTTCAGGGAGTTAGTATATTTTAAATTGCTATGACAATCCAGATTAATTTCATTATTGATAATACATTGCTACAAACTAGGCACACAGATTGCCTTTGACTTCAACAAAATATAATCATTTGTCTATTTCTCTTGGAAAGTTTGACAGTCTGCATTAACTGGAGATGGAATCTCATGGACTTTTCTACCTAGGCTGCGTTGGAATTACAATCCTCCCATCTCAGCCTCCTGAGTATCTAGGATTACAAGGCCTGAGCCACCAAACCCAGCTCATTAAACATTTTAATATTTATCTAGTGTGTCACCAGCAACATGTTTATTTTGATTCGATCCCTATTCTAATCCTGCATCTTGCATTTGATACATATCCAACATTCATGTAATTAACCTTAGAAGTCATTTCTACATCCTTCAATTTCTTTCATCTTCATCTCAGATTCCCTTTTTGCAAGGCTTGTTCATTATGGATGTGTGGATACTGGTCAGATGACATCATTGTCAATCATCAGATGTAATGTCATCAGTGTCACAAGGAATCATTTCGTCACATCTTATCATCTTTGGATCACCATGGTATCACCACAGTGTGTTACCACATGGACAACATGTACATTCCCAGGCTGCCTTGGGCACTGATTGTCCTCCAAGTCATCACAAAGTAGACAGACTGCCTGCCATTGATGAGAAATGTACATATCTGTCCAATTGTGTACCTGTCATGTATGTGTCCTGTCTATCCTGTGATGGAAGAACCTTGCTTGAACCTCAAATTTTACATTATTATTACAATTCACATAATATAACTTAATGTTACTATGATAAAAAAAATTCTAGGTTTTATTGAATTTCTAGTTGAATTTCTAGGCTGTGGATCAAATGATTTTTGTTTAGACCACCCACCCCAACCAAAAACACAAAAGCTCAATGACTCTATTTCCCTAGACCACTTTTTCTCTAAAATGTTATTCAATTGTTCAGAACAGAATAAAAGATAGAATTCTTCCTTTTACAAAATGTGAATTCCAAGGATATGTGCATCTTGACATAGAAATTTGGTTACTATCACTTGTTTACAGGTTGTTTTAAACTACCTTTACTTTTTTTTTTTGCCAGTCCTGGGGCTTGGACTCAGAGCCTGAGTGCTATCCCTGGCTTCTTTTTGCACAAGGCTAGCACTCTGCCACTTGAGCTACAGCACCACTTCTGGCTTCTTTTTCTGTTTATGTGGTGCTGAGGAATTGAACCCAGGGCTTCATGAATGCTAGGCAAGCACTATACCACCAAGCCACATTCCCAGACCTACGTTTACATTAAAATTTTTTTTTTTTAAATAGTGGCCTAGAGACTGGGAATGTGGCTTATGGTTGAGTGCTTGCCTAGCATGTACAAAGCCCTGGGTTCGATTCACATAAACAGAAAAAGCCAGAAGTATTGCTGTGGCTTAAGTGGTAGAGTGCTATCCTTGAGCAAAAAGAAGTCAGGGACAGTGCTCAGGCCCTGAGTTCAAGCCCCAAGAAAACAAAATCATATGACCTTATTTTCTTCTCAGATGCTTGGATGGACTTCCTTGTGAGTCACTTTTGGTTTTACAAACAGTACTAAATTATGGCAAGAGAGAGCATCACCAAGGATCTGTTATTGACTTGCTATTTTAGTCTTCTATATAAAGACATTGTTGTGGGCTCTCTCTCTCTACTTCCCCTCGCTTGGGGGGGGGGAAGGGGCTTGTCCACCCCTTCCTGGGTGGTCCTTTATCGCTCTCACCTGGGAGCGACAGCCACAGGTAGCCTCGTCTCTCTCTCTCTCTCTCTCTCTCTCTACTTCCCCTCACTTGGGGGGAGAAGGGGCTTGTCTGCCCCTTCCTGGGTGGTCCATTATTGCTCACGCCAGAACGATGGCCACAGGTAGCCTCAGTGGCGTGTGGTGGCAGGGTGCCCCAAAACCGCCAAGAACAACACAGATGTGCGGGCCCCTGGAGAAAACCTCTAGGGCTTCTGTTTATTCAAATGAGGAGCCTCCCAGATATACCCCAAAGGTGGGCACAAGAGAGGGGCCCCTGATTGGTCCCAAGGGGCTGTCCCTCAAGTGATGTCAGACTTCCTTCTCTTCCTGTTAAAGACAGGAAGGGGAGGGACAGGCTGAGGTCAGCTGTGGCACCTTAAAGGTGCAGCTGACCCCAACACATTGTCACGTCTTGAAGTGATTTTTTAAATTTGCAAACACTAGTTGTACAAAGATGATTCACTGTGCCATTTCCAAATACTCATCCTGATCAAATTCACTCCATCACTCTCTCATGACCCTCTCCCTTGTAGAAACAATATCAACAGGGTTCATTGGTCAATTTTCATACATACAAATAAGCTACAGTAATAGGTCCATTTATCTTGATGCTTGAAAATCACTTGAATAACAAAAATAAGACATTTAAGTGTAATTTGGACCTAAATTATCTGAAGGTATAAAATACTAACAAAAACTTTATGAAGACATGGTGCTGGCAAAACTGGTTCAACACATGCAACAAACTAAAACTAGATCCTTATATATCACCCTGCACCAAAATCAATTCCAAATGGATCAAAGACCTCGAAAATAAAAGAGATACCCTGAAAACACTAAAGGAAGGAGTAGGAGAAACACTTGGGCTCCTTGGCACAGGACGGAACTTCCTTAACAAAGACCCAGAAATGCTACAAATCAAAGAAAGGATGGACAAATGGGATTGCATCAAACTGCAGAGCTTCTGGCAGGGCAAAGGACATAGCTCGCAAGATAAACAGAAAGCCCACAGATTGGGAAAAGATCTTTACTGGCCATACAATGGACAAAGGCCTCATATCTAAAATATATGCAGAACTAAATTACATTCCCCCAAAACAAAACCTCAAAGAACCAATAGCCCCTTCAACAAGTGGGCTAAAGACCTAAAAAGAGACTTCTCTGATGAGGAAATGAGAATGGCCAAGAGAAATATGAAAAAGTGCTCTACATCATTGGCCATAAAAGAAATGCAAATCAAAACAACATTGAGATTCCATCTCACCCCAGTAAGAATGTCCTATATCAAGAAAACTAACAATAACAAATGTTGGAGGGGATGTGGCCAAAAGGGAACCCTACTTCATGGTTGGTGGGAATGTAAACTGGTTCAGCCACTCTGGAAAGCGGTATGGAGATTCCTCAGAAGGCTAAACATAGAGTTCCCCTATGACCCACTTTTGGGCATCTACCCAAAAGACCCACAAACAAGAACACACTAAAGCCACGAGCACAACAATATTCATCGCAGCACAATTTGTCATAACTAGAATATGGAACCAACCCAGAAGCCCCTCAGTAAATGAATGGATCAGAAAAATGTGGTACATATACACAATGGAATTTTATGCCTCTATCAGAAAGAATGACATTGCCCCATTCGTAAGGAAATTGAAGGACTTGGAAAAAATTATACTAAGTGAAGTGAGCCAGACCCAAAGAAACATGGACTCTATGGTCTCCCTCATAGAGAATAATTAGCACAGGTTTAGGCAAGTCACAGCAGAGCATCACAAGAGCCCAATAGCTATGCCCTTATGAACACATAAGATGATGCTAAGTGCAACGAATTCCATGTTATGGAAACGATTGTTACATCACTGTTGTAACTACTTTCAACGTGATATGTGTAACTGTAGCTTCTATTATTGATGATCTTCTTGTATCCCCTTCCTGTGGTTGTACCTGCACTATCTCTGTATCTTATCTGAATACATTGGAAACCGTGTATACTAGTATTAGAACTAGAAAACTGAAAGGGAATACCAAAATCAAGAGACACAGGGTAAAAAAAGACAAACGACTACAAAAGCAATACTTGCAGAAGTGTTTGGTATAAATGAACTGAACAACTCATGGGGGGGAAAGGGAAAAGGGGAGGAGAGAGGGAGGAATGAGGGAGGAGGTAACAAACAGTACAAGAAATGTATCCAATGCCTAATGTATGAAACTGTAACCTCTCTGTACATGAGTTTGACAAAAAAAATTTTAAAAACTTTATAAAGACAGTACTTGATTTTTGGAAAAACTGACATAGACATATCATACCATAATCTATAATTTCCCACTAATACTAAAAGTATTCAAGCAATATCTTTCTTACTGTTGTCTTAGTTCTCTTACATAAAATAAGGATATTGATTATACCTCCTCTTTACAAAGTTGTGGTAGAGATTGACAGCAATAATGGAAGTTGTTACTATTACTAGAATTTTTTTGACATTTTGGACCACATAACCTATTCATACTAAATCAGACGGTTTAAAGTATACCTCACAGTTTGCACTGCCTAAAGTTTTTGCATATTGGGTCTGTTAATAAGGGTTTGGGTTTTTTTTTTTTTGTGTGTGTGTGTGTGTGTGTGTGTGGTACTGGGGTTTGAACTCAGGACTTCATGCTTCCTAGGCTGGTGATCTACCACTTGAGACGTTTCCCACTCTTTTTGTTGTGCTTAGTTTTGAAATAGGGTCCTGTTTTTTCATCCTGGTTGGCATGGACCAAGATCTTTCTATTTGTTTTCTATGTAGGTGGAATGCCAGGTGCACCACACCAATTGTTTTTTTATTGGGATGGGTGTCTTTTTGCCCGTGTGTGTGCGTGTGTGTGTGTGTGTGTATGTTTTCACACTTTTTGCCAGTACTGGGGCTTGAATGCAAGGTCTGTGATCACCTGGCTTGCTTGTTGAGATGGGTCTTATGTGGCCCACAACCACAATTCTCCTGATCTCTGCTTACCACCTAGCTGGGATGACAGTGCATGCCACCTTGCTGCCTAGGTATTGGTTGAGAAGGGGTGGAGGGGAGTCTCATGAACTTTTTGTCTGGGCTGACCTCAAACTGAGATCCTCTCATCCATGCCCCCTGAGAAGCTAGGATTACAGGAGTGAGCCACTGGCACCCAGCAAGTTAAAGCCTTTTATCATGAAGGGCAATATCACAGTCAATATACTTTAAAAAAAAAACCAAATTATCCAAACTAATAGTGCCTATCTGTGGAGTGTGGTGAATTTCAATCCACTGCCATGAGTGAATAAAGGTTACAGTGAACAAAGCAATCAGTGTGACTTCTGAGAGGCACATTTATCAAGCAGTTTAGCCCTGGGACATCTGTACTCTATAACTCTATTTTGGATGGTGGATAGCTTCTGCCAGGGACAGAACAAACTGTTTTTTTTCTTTAAGTGTGCGTTTCCTCCTTCCTATTTCCTAGTCATGAAAGAGTAATGGCTATAAATTTGCTTCAAGAAGTAAAATTAAATCAACAGTGCAGTTGTCTTTAAATTTGGCACAAAGACACATAAAATACACACTACAAAGAGTAATGAATGCAAAAAGACTTTGCTGGGTTCTAACCAAAATGGAATTTTACAAATAAATGGTCCTGCATCCTAACTCTGGGCAGAGGATAACTTCGTTGCTCACACTGTGTAGATAAACTGTAAAAGGGAGCAATGTTGGGGTGGAACAGTTCTTCAGGATGAAGAGTTGTCTCTCAGTGCATTACATAACCTTTGCCACTGCTGATCTTAAATGCCATGGAGTATTAAATGCCAGCAGTACCTCTACAGATCTGCAAATCCTTCTGGGGAGATGGGTAAGCCATTGCTGTAGAGAAGCATGTGTTATAGATAATAGAGATATTCACATAATTTTTGACTGATTTTCTTTTTTGAAAACTCTGAGGTCTTGAAGACTGAGATGACATTTCCTCATCAATTAAACCCAACATCTCTGACTCAGTTTTGGGAACTGGATTCGAAGTCACTTTCCAATATTCTAGAAAATGAATACTCTGCAAAGAGGGATGGAGTATTGCCAAGAGACAGAATTTATTCTCGTTCTATCACTTCCTATCTGTGATATCCTGCATCATCTTTGCTAAGAAAGGGATAATGTATTTATCTATGGCTTAACAAATGTATAAATATGTGCAAATCTTAGCTCAGTTCCTAGTAGTCAAAAGCCCTCAAATGTCAGCTGAATTGCCACATTATGGCTGATACTTAATAAATACTCCCAACTGACTAGAACTATTCTTAGGGTTATGTAAAATTATGGACTTCAAACTTTAGGGGTTCTACCTACTCCTTCAATTAGAAGCACTATCACATGGGAAAGAGAAAAACAGCTGTTTGCTAGCTAGTGTGGAGGGGGAGCTCAAAGGGAAGGCCTCTCTCCTGTCACCAAAAGCAAAAATGACTCACCTCTGCCCTCCTGTGCAGGCTTTTTGTGAGTCTTTCACTCTCAAAATTCCTATGACATCTAATTTCTCCCAAATAAAATGTGCTTGGGAAGGGAAGTGTCATTATAGCTCAGCAGGGATCCTCTGCTCACACTGGGAAAACCTATCCAATCCCGGGACCTATGGGACACCAGCCACCACCCCAGGGACTGATTCCTGAGAATGATGGGCCTGAACATGAAAATCATTTTATTCTATTTTTAAAATATAATTGAAGTGTTTTATAAAATAGGTATTCTTCCTTGAGAAAGGCAGACATCTGTATAGATAGATCTGTATAGTACTAGAAATTCATTTTTGTGACGCTTCCTATCTTTTATACATTGGCAGAATTTGCTTTTGGACAAAGACAAGCACTAGCCTCATTATAAAAAGAGCATCTCAGGTAAGTCACACGGGTCTTCAGAAAACCAGCTTCAGGTATAAATAGGAACAAATGAAAGCTAGTATACCACACATGTCCTTTCGTTGAGATGAAAACGCTGACATTAATGCCATGCTACATGGTTGAACAAAGGAGATGAGGCCAGAGTGCCTTGTGGATTGCACTGCTCAAGAGGAAAGCGTAACGAAGGGACAGAGTGAACTGGACACTTCAGCTGCAAAACAGGTTAGGGCAGAACTCGACCTTATGGTAAGATAAAATAAGTAAATTTCACACATTATTTATGCTCAAAAATTGTTTTAGGGCTGGGAATATGGCTTAGTGGTAAAGTGCTCACCTTGCATGCATGAAGCCCTGGGTTCGATGGCTCAGCACCACATAAACAGAAAAAGCCGGAAGTGGTGCTGTGGCTCAAGAGGTAGAGTGCTAAAAGGAAGCCATGGCCAGTGTTCAGGCCCTGAGTCCAAGTCCCAGGACTGGCATAAAATAAAACAGCTTTCAAAAAATTGTTATATTACAAAGAATTCTTAGGAGCATTCTGAATTCTAATCATTTGTACTTTTTCTTATACTTAAGTTATTCCAGTTGCTTGATAGCACATATTTGTATTCTGAAAGAAATATTTTGATTTTGGAAATCACTGTATATCACTTGTGCCTAAAACCCAGTAAGAAGTTACATATTCTTCACTAGTTTTCCTCATTTAATAAATTAAGTACCTAAAACCCAGACGCTGTTGATCTTTTTCAAGGTGACAAGGAGGGGCCGGTGTACAATGGGTCCATAATTAGCATCATACCTATCCCCCCAGTACTCTGAGGCACACCTCAGCACCTCTGAAACACCAAAACTTACTGAAAGCCTGCTAACAGGCTAGCTTTTGTTTATATATACAAGAGTACGTAAGTTTCCTTTCCTGCAAACATCTATACGTGATGTATTTACATGGTCTAAATCATATACACATATAAAACAGCACAAAGATGAGCTTTTTGGTACAAAAGAATGTTTTGAACTAATAGTTTAGATTCTGTGAAATCCAGGGGGCTGAAGAAGCTACTAAATTAAATGTTAAAAAATTACATTAACCTCTTACCATTATTTCAACAGTTTATTTATGTTAATGACAGGAATATTTTCTCATTAATTTTGTAACAGTGAGTGATAAGCTAGATGTAGAAAAGCTAACACACATCAGTACCTTGACATTTCAGAGAAAAAGGGTGTTACAATGGAAATTCATCTATCTTTTTTAACCAAACAATGTTGAAATAAGTAAATTTTTAATAGAAAACTGAATCTTGTTCTTTCATACTTTAAATGTAAAAGTATTTTAATAGAGAAAATTCCATTTTATGCATCAATTTAGATTACAATAAAGGTACTGGATTATAGAATGTATCAGCAAAAACACTGGTAAATGTAAAAACAAACTAGCTGGAGAAATTTCCACATAGGATAAAATCAATGATCACGTAAGTTCAACATGATTACAATGACTAAAACAAAAATACAGAGTATAATTTTCAGTTTCTGGTTTGGCACATATATTAATACATTTTCAAACATTAAACAATTTTACACCAGTATCTACTAAAACCAATTACCACAATAAAATTCCTAAAGCTTAGTTAACTATTAACATCTTAAAAACTAATTCCCACATGAATTTTGTAAGCAAGTATATCCTCTGTGCTGTGTAAGCTGTCTGCCTTAGGATTCTGCAGGATTAAAAAGTATTTCCAAGTTAGTTTAGGCTGAATCCCCCAATTCCTTTGGTGGATCTGGTCAGGCCCTTATTTGCATACACTCATCACAACTTTGAGAAGAATGGAAGGCCTTCATACATGTCAGTTTTTAACTTTATCCAATCATTAATTTTCTGCAGAGTTGTTTTTTCTTGACTTAGTATTTTTGCAAGTTTCTTCATCTTTTGTTCATTCCGTTCTATATACTTCAACCCTTCTGACTGCAGCTGATCCAGCTTTTCATTTCGACTTTCATCTAGAGGTATATTTTCACACATGACAGGATTGAATCTAAAGTATGTGTCAGGAGGTAACAGACCATCAAGCATTACATGAACTTCTGTTAAAACAAAAAGGAAGAAAGAGTGGAGACATTCTGCAATACTCTTATTAACTTTGTCTTCTTTTATAAGTACTTGTTTATTTCCCTCAAACTAATAGTACCAGAAACCCATAGTAAACAAAACTACCAAATAAAACCTACCTTCCAAAATACTTAATGTATTTTGCTAACTTAGGATACTTGCTTCAGCTTTCTCTTCTTTGTGGAAATGTCTTTCCAAACTTCCTTTTTTGGGGGGTGCAAGGCAAGAATTGTGTTTACTGGGATATAATTTACATTTAATAAATTCACCAATTTTAACTTAACTAATCATGCATATACATTGTGTAACTACTAACCCCCCCCCAAAAAAAAAACCTCACTATGTGAACATATTTTTCTTATGGGTACAAACCTAGGAAGAAAATTCCTGAGTCATATGGTAAAAAGTGTATTTTTTTTTTTTAAAGAATTGTCATGTAGGGGAACGTGGCTTAGTGGTAGAGTGCTTGCCTAGCATGCATGAAGCCATGAGTTTGATTCCTCAGTACCACATAAAAGAGAAAAACCCAGAAGTGGCACTGTGGCTCAAGGTGGTAGAGTGCTGGCCTTGAGCAAAAGTAGTTCAGGGACAGTGCCAGAACCTGAGTTCAATCCCCAGGATTGGCCAAAAACAAAACAACCCCTCCCCCCCCCAAAAAAAAACAACTGCCACACTATTTTCCAAAAAGAACTGCATCATTTTGACACTCATAATATTTGATACTGACATTAATAATGTGTTTATCAATAGCTGGACTTCAGTTCCAGTTTCCTGCTTAGTGTATACTTTTTTTTTTTTTTTGGCCAGTCCTGGGCCTTGGACTCAGGGCCTGAGCACCATCCCTGGCTTCTTCCTGCTCAAGGCTAGCACTCTGCCACCTGAGCCACAGCGCCCCTTTAGGCCGTTTTCCATATATGTGGTGCTGGGGAATCGAACCAAGAGCTTCATGTGTAGGAGGCAAGCACTCTTGCCACTAGGCCATATTCCCAGCCCGGTGTATAGTCTTGAAATAAGAAAGAGTAAGTCTTCCAGTTTTTTTTTTTTCTTTTGCAAATTGTATTGGCTATCCTAGGTCCTTTGGGAACTCTTCTGTAAGAGTTGTATTGAAATACTAGAAGGGTGATATTGATCAAGATGCACTGTGCTCAAATGGACATGTCAAATTGAAACCCTCTTGTACAAAGATAATTTTTTAAAAAGAGTTGCACTGACATTGATTCAACTTCAAAATGTTACAACTTCCAATTTCTTATGCTATATCTAACTTAGGCCTTTAAAGTCTCTCAGTAATGTTTTATCGTTTTCACTGTTCAGGTCTTTTCAATAGTATACTGTGCCAGGCATGGCAGTGCATGCTTATAATTCTAGCACTTAGGAGCCTGAGGTAGGGTCACCACAAGTTCTAGGCTAGCCTAGGCAACACGGAAATATTTTATTTCAAAAACATAAAGGGTGGGGCTGGGGATATAGCCTAGTGGCAAGAGTGCCTGCCTCGGATACACGAGGCCCTAGGTTCGATTCCCCAGCACCACATATACAGAAAACGGCCAGAAGCGGCGCTGTGGCTCAAGTGGCAGAGTGCTAGCCTTGAGCGGGAAGAAGCCAGGGACAGTGCTCAGGCCCTGAGTCCAAGGCCCAGGACTGGCCAAAAAAAAAAAACAAAACATAAAGGGTTAAGTGGTTTGTCTTTGTTATTTCCAATGTACCCTATGAAGTGATGCCTTTTTCTATTCCCTTTCTTCCCCATGGTTTCACCCCTGATGTCACTGTAACTGACTTTGGTACGCTGGGTATTGTATGTATATTTATTGGAAGTAGGGGAGGGTAACGCCAATATGGAGAGATGAAGGGTAAAAGGCGAACCAATGCAACCGCAATACTTACAAGACAATATGCTGTAAACCAACTGTACATCTCAGGGAAGGGTGGGGATAGAACCAGGGAAAGTGGGAGAAAAATGGAGGAGGTAATAACAAGTTTGATAAGAAATGTACTCACTTGTACTCACTGCCTTACGTATGTAACTGTAACTCCTCTGAACATTACTTTGACAATAAAAAAAGTTAAAAAAAAAAAACATACAGGAATAAGGAGTTGAAGGTATGGCTCAAGTGGTAGAGCCTAACAAGCAAGAAATCCTGAGATCAAACCCCAATTACTATAGAATAAATGAATTTTCAGATCCCCTTCATTGGGTTGAGAAAGTTCCCATATGTTCTTTGCTGTTTTGTTGTTTTTTTTTAATCATGAATGGATGCTGGATTTTGTCACATGTTCTTTCATAATCTAATGGGATGATCAATAGGGCAAATTATACTGACTTTGAAAAAATGTTAATCCTATATTCATGGGATGAACCTTACCTGGTCATGTAATGTTTTGAATATGTTGTTGAATTATGTTTATTGGTATTATTTCTAGATTTCTGTGAGTATATAAATGGGAAATACTGGTTAGTGGTTTTCTAGTTTTTGATTCTTTTTCTTGGTAATGTTTTTGTCTGACTTTGGTGTCAAGGTAGAACTGTATAACAGAAGCTGGGAAATGTGTCTCTTCTATTTTCTGAAAGTGTTTTTATAAATCTACTGTCAAGTATATCCTAAATTTCAAATACTACATGGTTTACCTCCAGTAGTTTGATTCATCTTCCATTTCTCTCATCATGCTATGTCTTTCTCCACCTTACTGAACATATACGTTTCTTCACACAAATGAACAAATCAGTATTTGACCAAAGACTCTAGCAGATTCTTTTGCGTATCTCTGGAACACAATCTGATGCTCATGAAGTTGCTTCCTCTGTGGTATTCTGGTACAAATTCTAGTTTCCTTTGCATCACTAAACACCAAATTCTGTTTCCTAAACTCTTAAGAGATTGGTCTGCTTTTAAAGTTCCTGTTCCATGCTACTGTTTTTTTTTAAAGTTTTTATTATAAAACTGATGTACAGAGAGGTCCATGCTACTGTTATCTAATATATGCAAAACACTGTTTTCTTCCATTACCTTGTGGTAGGAGGAAATATCTAGCCCTGCTATTTTGTCATGGTAAGAATGGAATGGAATATGTTCAAGCCCTGGCTGGGTGCTGGTGTCTCACACCTATAATCCTAGCTACTTATGAGGCTGAGATCTGAGGATCACAGTTTAGGCTAGCCTGAGCAGCAAAGCCTGTGAGACTCTTTCTCTCCAATGGACGCCCCTCCCCCCGCAAAAATAAAGCCAGAAGTGGAACTGTGGTTCAAGTAGTAGAGTGCTAACCTTGAGCAAAAAAGCTCAGAGACAGAGCCCAGGACCTGAGTTCAAGCCCCAGGAGTAGCACCAAAAGAGAGACAGAGTAAGAGAGAGTAAGAGAGAGAGAGAGAGAGAGAGAGAGAGAGAGAGAGAGAGACAGAGAGACAGAGAGACAGAGAGAGACAGAGAGAGACAGAGAGACAGAGAGACAGAGACAGAGAGACAGAGACAGAGAGACAGACAGAGAAGAGAGACAGACAGACAGAGAGAATGGGAGGAAGGAGGGAAGGAGGGAGGGAGGGAGGGAAGGAGGGAGGGAAGAAAGAAGGAAGGAAGGAAAAAAGAAAGGAAGGAGAAAAAAAAGAAGAAAAAGAGCCAAGCAATAGTGTGAGGCTCTGGAGTCCAAGTACCTCCTCCCCCCAAAAAAATATCCCAAAGAGATATTGTATTCCTATGCTCATTGAAGCTTTATTCACAATAATCAAGGGAAAAATATCTCTGAGGAAATAACCTTTGATCTGAGTATAGATCTGAATGAAGTGAGAGTCATGAGACTCCAGCACGTATCTGGGGAAAGAGCAGGAGGAGGGGAGAGAAGAGAGCAGAACAATAACCGAGAGGCCCTAAGGCAGGAGAATTCTCAGCAAGTATAAGAGTAAGAATTAAAGTGTGGCTGATATACTTTATGCAGGGACACACTGCCCTAAGTGATATATTTTCAAATACTAGTTATTAACAGTCTAGTAAATTTCAGTGAGTGAGGTTCTTGGGTTCTGTTAAGTGTGATGGGAAGCCTACAGGGTTTTCATAGGGGGAAGATGATTTGATTTACATTTTAAATGTTGTTGTTGTTTTTTTTTTTTTTTTTTTTTTTGCCACTCCTGGGCCTTAGACTCAGGGCCTGAGCATTGTCCCTGGCTTCGTTTTGCTCAAGGCTAGCACTGTACCACTTGAGCTACAGCGCCACTTCTGGCTTTTTCTATATATGTGGTGCTGAGGAATCAAACCCAGGGCTTCATGTATACAGGGCCAGCACTTTACCACTAGGCCATATTCCCAGCCCTTTAAATGCATTTTTATTGGACCACTCTTGCCTGTGTAAGTAGAGTATATTACAGGGGCAGCAGTATGCTTTGACACCAGACACAATCTAATTCCATACTAATTTGAATTCTTTTAGAGAGGGTAAGTGTACACTTGAATCAAGTTGACTTTTTTATTGTTGCTTTTATGTTTTTTAACTGGCTAGTGTCTTATATGCTATACCTGCTTTTGCTGTTTCTTCACCCATTAGCAGGTGAAGTACTACTACTCTTAAGTAGAAACCAGTCTCTATTGAGGTCAGTTAACAAGAAAGGGTAAGTAGGGCTGGGGATATGGCCTAGTGGCAAGAGTGCCTGTCTCATATACATGAGGCCCTGGGTTCGATTCCCCAGCACCACATATACAGAAAACGGCCAGAAGTGGCGCTGTGGCTCAAGTGGCAGAGTGCTAGCCTTGAGCAAAAAAGAAGCCAGGGACAGTGCTCAGGCCCTGAGTCCAAGCCCCAGGGCTGGCCAAAAAAAAAGAAAGGGTAAGTAGAGAGAAAGAAAACAAACATAAATTATCCCTTGGGCATGTGAAGCCCACAATACAGATACCATATACTCTTTTGCAGTTAAGATCTGCATTTTTTGGCCAAACTAAACGCTGTAAGTTTAAGTGTCTTAAGGAAGCGATGAATCAGACTTACCTTCTGTATCTGTAGCACTGTTGATAACATTAGAAAGTTTGGTTTTCAAGCTTGTATATGTTGCTGTGTTTCTCACATCACTCTCATAACGCCCAGTGCCCAAGGACACTATGCACTCTAATGGGACATCTGGCCAAAGACATTTACACTCGTGCATTGCCAACGCTGATGGGTTATTCAGAAGCAAGCCTCCATCCTGCAAAACAAGTTTTTTAAAAGAATCTTTTAAATAAGAAGTCACTACTACAAATAAGAAAACAAGAAGTATATTTTGAAAAAGGTTGATATTAAAGAGAAAATTAAAGAACATAACAAGCCAAACAAATTAAAGTGAATTAATTTGTTTTACATACTATAACTGTAGAACTCATGTGAAAACTCATCAGGCCTCATGAGGAAATTTTGTATTAAGCTTTCCTTCCCTATTTTGAACAACCTTTTGGAAGTTTTGCATACAATGACTAGAAATACTGATATGAACTGTATGCTTTTTCTTTTGTTGAAAACAGTGCCTCATTATGCACCCCAAGTCTGGTCTTCAACTAACAATCTTCCTGTCTTCCAGGAGTGCTGGTATTACAGATATGTACCATCATGCCCAGCTTCTGAACTGTTATTTTTTTCCCAATCCTGTGATTTGAACTTCTTTTGCTCGAGACTAGCACTTACCACTTAAACCACAGTCCTATTTCCAGCTTCTTCTATTTATGTGGTACTGAGGAATTGAACCCATGACTTCATGCATGCTAAGCCACATTCCCAGCCCTCTGAACTTTTTAAAAGACACATTATCTTTACTTAGTGGTTAATCAGATTACTAACAGAACCATGGTTCTACCAATTAAAACTAGTTCTTCTCTCCTGTGTAAAATATAACAAAATTAATTGTAAATTAATTGAACGTTTAATCAACATTATTTTAAAGAATTAAACAGTAAAAAGAGGGAAAAATATACCCATAAGGGTATTTTAAATGCATTAAAATAAAAGTATTTAAAATTTTGGTCAAGTATAACAAAATGCATTGCACAATTATATAAAATAGACCAGGAATGCAGCTTACTAGTAGAGCAATTGTGTCAGGCCCTGAGTTCAATCCCCCAGTGCTGCAAGAAAACAATAAAACCTCTATTTTACTTATTTATTTATTTAGGTTTTTTTTTTTTTTTTTGCCAGTCCTGGGGCTTGGACAGGGCTTGAGCACTGTCCCTGGCTTCTTTTTGCTCAAGGATAGCACTCTACCACTTGAGCCACTTCTGGCCATTTTCTGTATATGTGGTGCTGAAGAATTGAACCCAGGGCTTCATGTATATGAGGCAAGCATCTTGCCACTAGGCCATATTCCCAACCCAAAACCTCTACTTTTAAAATACATTACTTTATTAACTATTTTATTTAAAATACAGGGTTATATGTGAATATATACGAATATATAAAACTATATTCATATATGTACTCATACATATTCTTAGATATCTTTTGTTGGATATAAGACTGTATAGTTTGTCTCTTAATTCTCTGGAAAGTATCTATAAAGAAGAGCAAAAGTTTCTTAATTTTGATGAAATTCATGTTATCAACTTTATTTTATGGATTAATTCTGTGTAACTGCAAACAGTCTTCACCTAAACCCAAGCATCAATGTTTTTTTCCTACTTGTTTTTGAGATTAAGTGTACACTTAACTTTTATTTTGCATTTAGAACTATGATCTACTTTGAATAATCTCTGAATAAGGTGTGTGGTTTAAGGCAGGTTTTGTTTATTGTTTTTGCCAGTCCTAGGGCTTGAACTCAGGGCCTGAGCACTGTCTCTGGCTTCCTTTTTGCTCAAGGCTAAGCACACTGCCACTTGAGCCACAGCACCACTTCTGGCCATTTCTATTTATGTGGTGCTGGGGAATCGAACCCAGGGCTTCATGTATATGAGGTAAGCGCTTTTGCCAGTAGGCCATATTCCCAGCCCCAAGGCAGGTTTTTTGTGTTTTTTTTTTTAATCTATGGGAGAGACAGAGAGGAAGGGGTTGGAGAGACAGAGATAGAAATTGTGACACAGAGGGCTGGGAATATGACCTAGTGGCAAAAATGCTTGCCTCATATACATGAAGCCCTGGGTTAGATTCCTCAGCACCACATATATAGAAAACAGCCCAAAGTAGCGCTGTGGCTCAAGTGGCAGAGTGCTAGACTTGAGCGAAAAGAAGCCAGGGACAGTGCTCAGGCCCCTCAGTTCAAGCCCCAGGACTGCCCCCCCCCAAAAAAAAAAGAAAAAAGAAAAAAAAAGAAAAAGAAATTGTGACACAGACTGATATGATCAATGGTCCCAACAGAATTTGTTGAAAAGTCTGTATTTTCTCTGTTGAACCTCTTTTACATCTTTCTGTTTTGTATTTTTGTCAAAGATCAAATGCCATACATGTAGGTCTCTAGTTCTGGACTCTATTCTGTTCTATTCATCTGTATTATCTGCCTTAATGTAAATGAAACAGTCATGATCACTATACTTCTATAGTAACAAGTTTTTAGGTTGGGTAATAGGATTCCTCTAATCTTGTTCTCTTATTTTCCCTGAATTGTTACTTTAATTTCTATTACTTTTCATATAAATTTAAAAGCTTGATTATATAATTCAAAGAATCCAACTGAAGGGGTTTTTTTTGTTGTTGTTGTTGTTTGCCCTTCCTGGGGCTTGAACTCAGGGCCTGGACACTGTCCTTGAGCTTTTTGCTCAAGGCTAGGCTAGCATTCTACCAGTGCCACTTCCAGCTTTTTCTGTTTAGGTGGTACTGAAGAATTGAACCAAGGGCTTCATGTATGGTAGGCAAACACTTTACCAGTAAGCCACATTCCCAGCCTCCAACTGGAGTTTTGATTAGTATTACATTATATCTATAAATCACTTTGGGAATAAACATTTTACTGTGTTAGACTTTCAATCTCTCTATCACTTACTATTTATCTGCAATACCTGTATTTCTTTAACTAGTATTTTGTTGTTTCCAACATATAGAATCTTTATCTGTTTTTTTTTTTTGTTGTTGTTGTTGTTGTTTTGTCAGTCATGGGGCTTGAACTCAAGAAGACTGGGTACTGTCCCTGAGCTTTTGTGCCCAAGGCTAGCACTCTACCACTTTAGGCCAGTGTCACTTCCAGTTTTCTGGTAGTTAATTGGAGGTAAGAGTCTCATGGATTTTCCTACCTGGGCTTGCTTTGAAACATGATCCTTAGATCTCAGCCTCTTGAGTAGCTAGGATTACAGGCGTGAGCCACCAGTGCTGGTTTTTTTTTTTCATTCATTCATTCATTCATTCATTCATTCATATATATATATAATGAATAAGTATTTTTTGTTTAAATTTGGGTTTACAATTATTGTTTTTATATAGGAATATAATAGGTTTTCCCAGTTTCCTTTCTTTATGGAAAATTATTAGCACAACACCAGTATCAGTTTTATTGCTCTCTGGCTTGAAGGCCCCATGAAAAAACGTACAGGATGCCAGGCACCCTTGTAATTCTAGCTACTCAGGAGGCTGAGATCTGAAGATCATGGTATAAAGCCAGTTTGGGTAGGAAAGTTTGTGAGACTCTTACCTCCAAATTAACCACCCCAAATCCAGAAGTAGTACTGTGGTTCAAGTGGTAGAGTGCTAAATTTGAATAAAAAAGCAAAGTGACAGTGCCCAGCTCCAGGATCAGCACAAAATCCAAACAAAGTAAAAGAACAACAACAACAACAAAAACCATTCATCCGAGTTTTGTTCTAGCTTAATACACTACTGTTACAAAAATTTTCCATAAAATATAAAATAGAAATACCTTTCATCTTTCCATTAGTTTGTACTTGGTTATTTTATAGGTGTGGAAGTGTTTGTTTTAGCATTATAAAGCAACCTTCTCACACATAAGCATCTTAAATAATACTTGAGTTATGTCACTGAGATCACACTAGAAGGCAGCTATATAGAAATGTCTCAAAATACTAACCACATTTCCCAGAGAATATTAACTGCCTCTTTAGATTACAAAACAGCTAGTCTGAGGCTCATGGACAATTATTGCAGTGTATGTCACTCATCACCAATATAAATAGCTTAATGTTTTTGAAATTACAGGGAAAAGTGGGACCTGTGGGTTCTCAGAAAAGCAGTTTGGTTTCATTTCCCATTGCTTACTCTATTCTCCATTTCGGTATAGATTGTTTATTGTCACTTCCAATCTAATTTCTACCTCCTTTGACTTACTGATCTCCATCCCTTGACCACATCCCTGAAATTGGAATGTGCCTTATGTTCCCATACTGTTCACTAGAAAGAGACATCCTTTTAAAAGAATCTCTTATCAACATAAGCATATTTACCCATAAGCCCATATTATTTCAGGCCTCTGAATCTTTCCATTCATGTCTCTTTGTGGCTGAGATGTGCCTGATTAGCAACAATCACTGAAACCTGAACAGCAGAAACTGGCCCGTGAATAGTCCGAGTCTGAGACAAAAATAACACCTTGTTTGCCACCTGCCAGACAGGAGTTAACCAAAGAACAGTGAAGCCTCTGTTCCTTGACTGGGCTCAGAAAGAGAGCAATTTGTTTCAACAAAATGAGAAAAGGAGAGCATACATTCTAGGTCTTGGGCTTATTTTTGTTATTGATTCAACAAAGTGAATTTTTACAGAGTGCATCTTAAACACTCTAAGTAGAATGGCAGGGAATATGCAGCAAGGAGCGAAATCCTAAACATATTGAAGTGTAATCTAAGAATGTGAGAACTAGTGGCTGAGTGCTGCAAGGTTACACCTGGAATCCTAGCTACTCTGGAGGCTGAGATATAAGGAGAGCAGTTTGAGGTCCAGCCAGAATAGAAAAGTCTATGGGTATCTTATTTCCTATTAAGAAGCAAACAAAACAAAAAAAAAAAGAAAAGGAAGTAGAAGTATGGTTCAAGTGGTATAGCACCAGCCTACAGAAGATTAAAAAAAAAAAAGCTAAGCAATAGCCCAAGGCCTCAAGGCCATGAGTACAAGTCGTAATATCGGCAGAAAAAAAAAAAACCAACAATAATTTAAACTGCTCAAAAGCTTTGTTTTCCTATCACTTTATTAAAATTTTGAATTAAGACTTTCATAATAGGGCTGGGGATATGGCCTAGTGGCAAGAGAGCTTGCCTCATATACATGAGGCCCTGGGTTCAATTCCCCAGCACCACATATACAGGAAATGGTCAGAAGTGGCGCTGTGGCTCAAGTGGTAGAGTGCTAGCCTTGAGCCAAAGGAAGCCAGGGACAGTGCCCAGGCCCTGAGTCCAAGGCCCAGGACTGGCAAAAAAAAAAAAAAAAATACTTTCATAATAGGAGAAATGTGACAGACAAAATTTAAGTGAATCTGGGGCTGGGAATATGGCCTAGTGGCAAGAGTGCTTGCCTTGTATACATGAAGCCGTGGGTTTGATTCCTCACACATATAGAAAACGGCCAAAAATGGTGCTGTGGCTCAAGTGGCAGAGTTCTAGGCCTTGAGCATAAAGCAGCCAAGGACAGTGCTCAGGCCCTGAGTCCAAGCTACCCCCCCCCCCAAAAAAGTGAATCTACATACGGAAAAGCAATAAGCTACTAGAAACATTCAACTTTATAATTTAATCATAAATTTAAGACAGCTTAACTGTGGATAGCATTCTGTTACTAGCAGCTGTGATATCAGCCTAATTACTTAAGACTAATTCTTTGTTAAATGGAAATAGTTGTCTCAAAAAGCAATGAATTAATGAGACAACATATGCAAAGCAATAAAATATTTGGCACATAGCTAATTTAGCCCATGTTTATCATTATTCTACTATATTGCTTCCTTCAAAGTATGCACTCCAAAACCACCGAAACAGATCAGCCTGTACTTTGTTATAATATTTCATTCTTATTTTCTTCTTGTTTGTAAAGGGGCTTGAACTCAGGGCCTGGGTGCTGTCCCTGAGCAAATTTTTTGCTCAAGGCCAGCATTCTACCACTTGAGGCATAGCTCCACTTCCAGTTTTTTGTTGGCTAACTGGAGATAAGAATCACATGGACTGGGCTTTCAACAGGGATCCTCAGACCTTAGCTCCTAAGAGGCTAAGAAGAGGAGAGAGGCTAAGAAGAAGCTAAGAGGAGAGAAGGCATGAGAATCCCAGTGCCTCACATTATTTTTCACCAATAAAACTATTGTAACTGGCTATGAATCACTATATGAAACACACACACAAAATTATCCAAATTATACTCTCATGTCAGAAGGCTTATTAAGAAAAACAAAAATATTCCTGGCTTGCCTGTCTTTTGACATGAGAACATGATGTTTCCTTAGTTATCTTTGTGAACTTCTTTTAATCATGCAAAGATTGCAGAGTTAAGATACCCATACATGTTAACTTACTTGATGAAGATCGTTTCCCAATACATATTCTGCGAAGTAGCCGGGAGCAGCAGATGAGGCTCTAATTGCTTGCCACATTTTATACTGACAGCCACCCAAATAATGAGAGTTGATTCCAGGAAAATGACCATAGTTTCTAAACACAAAAGCTTTTGGTGCTATCCCTCTGTTTACTATGGTACTTACAGCAGCTACCTAGGGAATTAAAAAGTACAATTCAACTGTAAGTAGCAATGTTTGAGATCTGTAAAAATTAAATACTATTTAGTCTCATGAATGAGTTATCCTCATGAATTAACTTCAATAAGATCTAAGTGAAAACTGTTCATATAAATATTTCCTAATAGAATAACATATTTAAGGACTGAGACAATTCTGAGACATATCATGAGTAAAATAAAAAATACATGACTTTTCATTTGGTTTAAAAATACACACTTGATTTAAAAGCATACACATTTTTAGGTCTTTATATAATAAGTGAAACAACAGTAGTTACAATTAATGAAAACTAAAAACAAGTAAAATATTTTCATAGTATCATTTACATTGGTTTTTGTTTGTGTTCTTTGAAAGCATTATAACTTTAGTAAAGCTATAACATATATATTATGTAAGTGCTCAAAGATTTCAGGACATTAAAACTAGGTAGCTAGATAGTACATATTCGAAGTTCCTGTAAGTTATCTGTGTCTTTAGATAACAATGGATAAGAATTAGCTATATACTAAAATCCAGAGTCTATGCTTGGGATACAGATACTTGATTTTAAAAAAAATGTATGTGTGGTTGCTCTGTTTACCAGGATGAAGTACTTTTTGATATGGCTCAAGTTTCCCTACAATCACATCAACTTTTATGATCTGGAAGCAAGAAAGCCAGCAAAAATAGCTCTGGATATACAGGGGAACAAACCCAATATGTAAGCCACATC
Source organism: Perognathus longimembris pacificus (assembly GCF_023159225.1). Lineage (NCBI taxonomy): Eukaryota > Metazoa > Chordata > Mammalia > Rodentia > Heteromyidae > Perognathus > Perognathus longimembris. The sequence continues at coordinate 100,337,609 of NC_063162.1, read as the reverse complement.
CCAGGGTCCCCTCCAAAGGAACTAGACTGCTTCTTTATCATGGTCTGTAAGACCAAGAGTGGTCTGATCAGCCCACTGTTCCAGTCTCAGCCCACATGCTGCCCTGGATCTTTGGCTCTAGTCTGCAGGAACTCTTTTAGTTCCTGGAATTCTCTGACTCCTCTCGCACAGGCCATTCCTTTTGTCCCCTTGCCAGTAATGCTCCTACTCAGCAGCCTTCACAATGAGAACTCACAGAGCAGCCTTCCCTTGCGTCTCTTTAAATATATGCTTCCAGAGAAGTAGTGTGTGTCATAGTGCTTACTTCAGGAAACTCTACAGACTCTCTGTGATTACTTCATAGATAGTTATGGCACTTTGAAAGGCTGTAAATTCCTCTATGTTTGTTCACTACTATGAGTTATTGCAGAATGAATTCAAGTATGAAAATGCCAAGTTCAAGAGAAACAAGTGTTACTTGATACTTTTATCATTCCAAGTTATCATCTGAGAATAAATAACATGCTGCATGTTTTATATATGTATAAATATGTAAATTATACTCTAAAAATTATTATTAGTATTACTCATTAAAGAACTCAAGCCATACTCCGACCATCAAGTTTCAAAAACTTAAGGAGCTACTCTGAGACATACCTAAATGATATTAAACATTTTTAATTGGGAATCTATTTAAACATTAATATTACCCTACATTTGGCACATACATTTGCCTTTAAAAGCTACAGGATTTAATTATATCTTTTTTGTTGTTGTTCAGTCCTGAAGCTTAAACTCAGGGCCTGGGCACTGTCCCTGAGCTTTTTTGGTTAAGGCTATCACTCTACCAGTTGAGCCACATGTCCACTTGTGACTTTTTGGTAGTTTATTGGAGATAAGAGTCTCTCGAACTTTCCTGTCTGGGCTAGATTTGAAACTTGATTCTCAGATCTCAACCTTCTAGGAGGTTGAGTATAGCTAGGATTACACTCATGAGCCACTGGTGCCCAGCTTAATTATTTCCTTAATAACTAGATTTGATGAAAATAGTAGTGATAAAAATAATTCTTCCATATTTTCAGTCTCAAACTTCCATGATCTTAAACTTGTTATACTTTTACCAGATATAGAAAAGAATTAATGATCACAATATCTTCATAGAATGACCCAAAAGATAAAGAATTAATACTTTAGTAGAAAAAAACTCCTGAGAATTTGTCTCCTTAAAAAAAAAAAAAAAAAAAAAGCTAGCTGGGCACTGGGGCTCATGCCTGTAATCCTAGCTACTCAGGAGGCTGAGATCTGAGGATTGAGGTTCAAAGCCAGCCCAGGGAAGGAAAGTCCATGAGACTCTTATCTCCGATTAGCCACAATTAGCCAACAGAAAACCAGAAGTGATGCTGTGGCTCAGCTCAGGGATACCACCCAGGCCCAGAGTTCAAGTCCCATGACCCACTTAAAAAACCTCTTAGCTTAGGGTGAAAACTGTCAAAAGCTTGTTTGTATATATGAAAATAGAGATCAATGAAACTTGTTTCAATAATTTAAGAGGGAAGTAGGACGAGTGAGAGTTAGATAGAAGGTTTAGTTGACTGGAATACACTGTACAAATGTATGAAAAATGTCATAATGAAATCCCCCCACCTATACAACAAGATGATTTAAAAAATAAAAAGATCACCAGAATAAGTGTTTTCACCAGTTCTTGTTCCAACTAGACGTTATATTTAAGAAACTTACCTTAGTGCACATAGGATTTCTTGCTGTTTCAATCATCAGTGCAGATCCCATTCTATCCCTTTATTAAATGAAAATAAATGCAATATATCAAAACGACTTTTAACTTAATAATTAATAAACATAATTTCTGTTTTCCCACAAATTGTGTTAAAAGGAACAAGACAGAGCATAGTCAGTCTCCTTTAAGAGTTTTATAATCAGTTAATACATATTAAGCAATATTCAGTTACTTATTAACCTCTCAAACTATAAGTATCTATAGTAATCAAAATGATGTAAACTGAAACACTAATTTCAACTCTCAAACTGGTGTGTGTGTGTGTGTGTGTGTGTGTGTGTGTGTGTGTGTGTGTGTGTTTGTTCTTGGTTTTTTTTTTTGGTGCTGGTTCTGGGGCTGGAGCTCAGGGCCTGAGTGTTGTCCTTGAGCTTTTTTTTGGGGGGTGGGGGGGCTTCAAGGCTAGCTCTCTAGCATTTGAGCTACAGCTCTACTTTTGGCTTTTTCGTGTTTAATTGGATATCAGTCTCCTGGACTTTCCCTCTGTAAGCTGGCTTCAAATGGTGATTCTCAGGTCTTACCCTCCTGAGTAGCTACAGCCATAGTCCACTAGCACTCATTTTAAACACTAAATTGGTGTTCATGATGCACAAATTGATGTTGAAAGATGACTAAGGTAGGACTATTTTTGGCAGACCGATGTATATTATACATACACATGTATACTTATGTAGCTATATTGTATATATACATATACATACATATTGGTATATATAATACACACATATATGTATACACACAGGTACATATAGACAGACACAGTTAAAAGAGTTTAAAAACATGTATATCATGTTGTGACCCAAGATTTCACTTTAGAAATTTCTCCTAAACAGTTGCTGGGTTATAGGCCTACTTGGGACTGAGAGTAGGAGAAATGTGGTTCTAGGCCTCTCATCCTATAGGTGTTGCAGTGGTATGTGTCTATGATACTAAGCTATATAGGAGGCTCAGATATGGAGGCTCAAAGTTTCGGGCAGCCCAAGTATAAAGTCATGAAATTCCATCTCAAAAGAGGGAAGCCAAGGGCTGGGAATATGGTCTAGTGGCAAAAGTGCGTGCCTCATATACATGAAAGCGCTGGGTTCGATTCCTCAGCGCCACATATATAGAAAATGGCCAGAAATGGCATTGTGGCTCAAGTGACAGAGTGCTAGCCTTGAGCAAAAGAAACCAGGGTCAGTGCTCAGGCTCTGAGTTCAAGGCCCAGGACTGGTTAAAAAAAAAAGAGGGAAACCAGATGGGGTGTAATGTACCTGTCATCCCAGCTATTTTGGGGAGCTTTAAAATAGGCAAATCTAGGATCAAGTGTGTGGCTGGGTAGGAAATGAGATCCTATCTCAAAAATAACTGGCAAAAAACAGGACTGGTGACATGGCTTAGTGGAGCATTTGCCTAGCAAGGGCAAGGCCAAGTTCAAAGCCCAGTAATCAGCTCTGCACCCCACTCCCAAATATATACCAAAGATATAATTAGAGGGTTGGGGACATGGCTCAAGCAGTAGAGTTTTGCCCTAGCAAGCTCAAGGGCCTTGGTTCAATCCTCAGGACTATACACATAGAACGATCAAATTAAGAGACAAGTAGAGATGGAGGATGTCCACCTAAAAACTTTATTTTGGACGATAAAAACACGGTAGGTATCCTTCAGAAGTACTATTGTTCTCCAACATGAAAAGTGTTAAATAATGGCATATTCATGAGGATGAATAGGGTGAAGTTGCTTATTCAACTCTATGTATGAAAACATAACTATGAAATCTGTCCAAAAGGGGAAGTGGAATATAGGAGAATGACAGAGGTGATAGTGATGCATTATACACATTTGTGGAAATGTCATGATGACCTCCTCTTCTGTACAACTATCAATATGCTAGTAAACATGGTATATCAAAAGATAAAACCATGAACAATTTTCAAAACTATTAATGACATAAGAAATTATTTCTGTTAAATGCCAACAGGTATTATCTTCCAAATTTTGAAGAGGATAAACAGTCACACACTCACTTGCCTGTAGGAACTTCTATGGAGAAATACTAACAATGCCTTTCATAGGTAAACATTATTGTTTTAATATAGTCTCTATTTCTATATGATTGTTTAAAAAGACATTAAAGTTTGAGCCAATAATCATTCCTCTTATAAACTAATTTACTGCTGGGCGCTGGGGGCTCATGCCTGTAATCCTAGCTTCTCAGGAGTCTGAGATCTGAGGATAGTGATTCAAAGTCAGCCTGGGAAATAAATTTCATGGGACTCTTATCTCCAATAAACTACCCCACCCCAAAATAACTGCCCCCCCCCCACCAAAACCGCCAGAAGTGATGCTGTGGCTCAAGTGGTAGAGCACTTGCTTTGAGGGACAGAGCCCAGGCTTAGAGTTCATGCCCAGGACTAGTAAAAAAAATAAATAAATAAACTAATCTGCTGATGTATTCTAAAATGTGGGAAGTTTATTTCCTACTACAATAGCACTGCTCACAATCACACAAAAATTATAAAGAACAGAAACACCTTTAGTATCCATAAATATCTTAATAGAAATGATTAAGAAAATATGGTTCTGACATACTTTAGGATAAAGTGTAGTGTTCAAAACGTCAGCAGATTTTAATAAAGTCAAAAAGAGAAAAGCTTACAAGTTTAAGACACTATAATTTCTGCTGTACAAAGAGTATATAAAAATATGTATGATCCAGCAAAAGCAAAATACACTGTAAGGTCTATAGCTTTCAACAACAGGATTATGAGTGATTTTTTTTTTTTTGGTTTCCACATTATGCTTATATTTTAAATTTCCAGATAATACCTAATCTTTTAGAATAATGACTTGAGGTAAAACTAAGATATACCAAGCAAAAACCATAGTATATAAATATGGTCTATATACAACATGGTTTCACTTTTTTTTTTTGCCAGTTCTGGGACTTGAACTCAGGCCTGAACACTGTCCTTGGCTTCTTTTTGCTCAAGGCTATCAACCTACCTCTTAAGCCACAGCACTACTCTGGCCTTTTCTATATATGCGGTGCTGAGGAATTGAACCCAGGCCTCATGTATGCGAGGCAAGCACTCTCCCACTAGACCATATTCCCAACCCAGCTTTCATATTTTTAAAAAAAGCAAATTATAGCTTATATTACATATAAATTTCACAAACAGGAAGCCTTAAATCTATGACTAAAATAGGATTTACAAAACCAGTAACAAACTTGATGGTAGAGACAAGAGGGGAAAAATGAAGGAGAATAAGAAAGTGATGAGGAAGCATTATACTGACTTAGAAAATTGTAGCTTCCTTGTACAATGACTTAATAATTTATGTCTTTTTTTGTTTTTTTGGGTACTGGGGATTGAACCCAGTACCTTGTACTTGGTAGGCAAGCACTTTGCCACTGAGCTACATTTCAGCCAATGACTTAATAATTTAAAAAACAGTAACAATGTTTATGTCCAACTAGTGAGATAAATATTTCTCTGTATTTTCTGTACATTTCAAATCATAATATGCAGAAAATCTACACAATGAGAATATTTTAAAAAATAATCAACTTACTTAAGAATCTTTTCCCACATCTGACTGTCATAAAATGCATGGCTCCAACTCATTTTGACTGTTCCAAGAATCACATTTTGGGAAAATACGTCTGATCCTAATTTTCGATAAAGTTCCTCACATTCATCCAAAGGCATATGAAACAATCCCAGCATAAAAGCCAAAATGGCACCTGAAAAAATTTTTAGTTTTAATAAGCATTGATGTTACTTAAGATCTTATAATCTAAGTTGCCCTGAGTTACAAATTGTTCTTAAACTCTAGCTTTGATATCTTACATGGCACTGGGGACAAATTACTTCACTGAGCCCCAATGGGGATAAATTATAAAGTTCATACACCAAGATAACACAGGTCCTAAAAGAATTAAATGTTACCCCAAGATGATAATGGTAATAATCTTAAACAATATAAAAATACAGTTTTATACTTAATATGTAAGAAAAGATTTCATAAGAGATAAAAGACCTTACTAACATTAGTAAATTACTTAGGTTTAGTCATAAAATACATTTTATTTGGCAACTCACCAATTCATTAAGCAATTACTCCTTCAGGTTAGTCCTAGAACCAATGTAATTAAAGAAATTAGGTACTCTAGGATGTCCTTTTAAATAGCTGATTTCATATCCTAGTTGCAGCTGGTAGGATATACTGCCACCTAGTGTGCCTAACCAGCCTAATCCTAAACTGAAGAGAGAAGGGAGGAGAAAGCTTCAGGGAAAGGAGAGAGGACAAGACAGGGCAAAGATAAGCATATCTCAGTACTTAACCCAAGATGACAATAGAACACAAAGCAGAAACAAGAAATATTATCATATATTATAGATACTCATATATTTTATTACAGTTGGCATCATTCCAATAAAAGATTAGACTAATTATGCTTTAAAGATATATTATGGCGGAACATAACAATTAATTATAATTTGTAGAAATCTAATTAACACATCAAAAATTCTTAAAAATTAAATTTTTAATCTTAAAGCAGAACTACTATAAATAGTACTATATACCACTTTCCTATATGAGATATTAAAAAGCTGAATTACGTTTACTAAGTTAGTAAAGGCATTAACCTTAAACTAAATGTTTAACTTCATCGCAGGTACAAACTTGGGATGTATTTACAAAATGGAAAACTGCAAGTTAAAGTGAATGCAAGTGAAGACATGATGGAAAAGACAAGGTGCTAAATTCACAAATGTACATTTATATAAACTGATTTGAGATTCTCTTTACAGAGCAGTCCCCTAATAACGATGGAGCCAAAGCAAGAAGTTGGCTTGTAGATATGTTTAAGTGTTGCATTGCTAGGTCCATCCTACAATTTAACAGAAACAGTTTTCTGTAATCCTTAGCTATTCAGGAAGAGATCTGAAGATCTCAGTTTGAAGCCAGCCTGGGGCAGGAAAGTCCATGAGACTCTTATCTACAATCAACCATTAAAAAGCTGGAAGGGGAGTTATAGCTCAAGTGGTAGAATGCCAGTCTTGAGTAAAAATGCCAGCCTTGTGTAAAAAAGCTAAGGGACAGCACCCAGGTCCTGAGTTCAAGTCACAGTACCAGCACCCCCCACCCCCAAAAAAACCAGGAAGCCAGGAAAGCAGGAAGGAGGGAGGGAGGGAGGGAGGGAGGGAGGGAGGGAGGGAGGAAGGAAGGAAGGAAGGAAGGAAGGAAGGAAGGAAGGAAGGAAGGAAGGAAGGAAGGAAGGAAGGAAGGAAGGAAGGAAGGAAGGGGAAGGAAAAGAAAAGTTCCAATTTTGCTAACATCCCAAGGAAGTAGTGCTCCTGTAACTCTACTCCAATGGACTCCTTGTAGAGTCCACTCATCTCTGCAACTACTCTCATCACTTAGTCTTCAAAAATGAGAACTGGGAAATTCCACTTGTGAATATTTCTCACACTCAGTACTAATAATGTAAAGATATCTTTTGGTTTTACTGTAAATATTTAGAATTACTTTTATAATTCAAACGAATAAGAAAAAGGAACAGATGGTAAACCAACAACATGAGAAATTAAGTCCAACAGTAAAATATACAGTAACAACTACCCTAAATTACTTTATTTCCTCTATGTAAGCATGGAATATGTATATCAACTAGCAGTATTAAATAGCTTTTTACAAACAGACATATTTATTGACTTACATTTTGGGTTTAAACAACCACCTAAAATGATGTAGGAATTAATCTCATTGACAGGGTCTCTTCACAAAAAAAATCCAATCATTAATTTTCTATTAGTTCAAGTACATCTCTCCTTGCAGTGAAAATACTTACAGAACAATAATTTGTCTTTGTCACAATGGATTGAAACAACCACAAAAGCACATTGAAAGCTACTTTCAAATATTAACTATTCATAATGAATATTTTAAAACTTCATTAAGCCAAAGGTTATTTATTGAAACATGAAACTAATATCCATCATCTCAGCCTCAAGCCTAAGTGTTCAATACTCTTTTACATAATGCACTGTTGGAATTTAACACTTAAATATGATAAAAAAAAAATTACCTGTGCTTACACCACAAATGTAATCAAAGAGCTGATGAATTGGCTTCTGAGTAAGCTCAACTAATTTCCGAAGTGTCTGAAGAGCAACTACACCCCTACAAAACACATTAAATGCAAAATGAGAATTGTAGATTAATTCAATGGAATAGATCAATTCTATAAGTTACTTTTGTAGTTTATATGCTACCATGACAACTAATTTTTTTTTTTTTTTGGCCAGTACTGGGACCTGGACTCAGGGCCTGAGCACTGTGTCCCTGGCTTCTTTTTGCTCATGGCTAACACTCTGCCACTTGAGCCACAGCGCCCCTTCTGGCCATTTTCTGTATATGTGGTGCTGGGGAATTGAACCCGGGGCCTCATGTATACAAGGCAAGCACTCTTGACCTTAGGCCATATCCCCAGCCCCATGACAACTAATAATACAAATCAGCATCAGTAAAAATTGCCTGACTGAATTTGTATGATCACTTTTGAAAATCTATTATCTAAATGATTTAAAATGCGTGCTATAACAATACACATACACATTTGTATTCGTAACCTCTTTAAATAAATATATAAAGATGTGTCAGTGTCAGATATTTTTGCAAACACTTCAACTCTGAAGATCACTTAAAACCTTCTCTCAGCAGCCTTAAGTTACCATACATTGACTCTTCTTTTTTTTTTCCTGTCAGTGATAGGACTACAACTCCGATTCTAGGCACTATCCCTAAACTCTTTCACTCAAGACTAGGGCTCTACCACTTGGAGCCACAGTGCCACTTGTGGTTTTCTGGTGGTTAACTGGAGAGAAGTCTTATAGCCTTTCCTGCCTGGCTGGTTTTGAACTGTGATCCTCAGCTCTCAGCTTCCTGAATAGCTAGGATTACAGGTGTGAGCCACCCATGCCCAGCCGGCATAACATAGTTGGTACTTAAGACACATATATTAATGTTGTATGATTTTGATTAGTCTATTTTAAGCTCTCTTTTATTTATCTAAGCTTTAAAATTCAACAAACTTAAGACAATCTTCAGCATTAAGGGTAAGTTAATGCTCCTGACTTATTATTTCTGGATCTTTTTCAAGGGCAGTAGATAGCTTGAATGTACAAATATAAAATAGTCTAGGAAGTGTAGGCCAATGTAGGATGTTCCATATGTGTGGACAATTCTTTTTTTTTTTTGCCAGTCCTGGGACTTGTACTCAGGGCCTGAGTATTGTTACTGGCTTCTTTTTGCTCAAGGCTAGCACTCTACCACGTCTGCCACAGCACCACTTCTGGCTTTTCTATATATGTGGTGCTGAGGAATCAATCCCAGCACTTCATGTATATGAGGCAAGCACTCTACCACTGGCTCTATTCCCAGACCTGTGGATAATTAATATCAAGAGAATATACAAAAACTTCTATTGCTAAAAACAAGGCATGGGGCATGTGAGCATCAGAACACAGTGGTAGTTAGCTAACACAAAATAAAATTTACAGTTTCAAATTTTGCCTTGATACTAACAAAAAATCGTTAGAAAGTTTTCTAAGATTAAAGTAGAAAATAAAATAAAATTCAAAGGGAATACCAAAATTGAGAGACAAAGGGTAAAATAAGAGAAACAACAACAAAAGCAATACTTGCAAAACTGTTTGGTGTAAGTGAACTGAACACCGCAGGGGGGGAAAGGGGGAGGGGGGAGGGGGGTATGAGGGACAAGGTAACAAACAGTACAAGAAATGCATCCAATGCCTAACGTATGAAACTGTAACCTCTCTGTACATCAGTTTTACAATAAAAACTTTTAAAAAAATAAAATATATTGATTTTTTTTTATAAGTGAGACAAATAATTAAAGATATGGTTGGGAAAGTAGCTTAGTGTGACAACTAAAACTATTTTTAGACATCACCAAGTATCATTTTATGGGGCAAAATCACCTCCAGTGGAAAATCCAAATGTACAGATCCAAAGCTACCTCTACCTAATTTTCCCTACATTTCCTCACTCTAATTTCTTTTATGTATAACTCTTACTCTCTAAGATGATTTATTGGTCACAAATGTCTTTTTCACCATTATCTCTTCTTACTTAAAGTAGGCATCTGAATGTCTTTTAATATTTTTTTTCAGATTTCTACTTTAATATTACTTCTTTGTAAAAAAAAAAGTCAGTGAACATTCTTTAAAATATTACTATTAATATATTTCCATATGGTTACAATATGTAATAATGAAATCTTCCCCTCTGTAACTAATATAAGCAAATGAAAAACCAGATAAATAAAATAGTATTATTACTCTAATTCTTACTTTACTTGGCTTTTTCTTCACTATTATCCAATAATCTATTTTTGTTTTTTCATGTGTTGTCTTCTCTCTAGAATGCAAGTACCGTGAAGACAAGGATTCTGTCTCTTTTGTTAGTGCCCCAAGAATCTAAATCAGTATTGATGACATAGGGGCACTCAATCCATATTTATTATTTCCTTAATGAATGAATAGTGGATAGTATTACTATCCATTTCAACTTCCCTAAACTTAATGACAAAGGTTTTCCCTGCTTCTCATCTAACTGCCACTTTCCTACTTGTTTGGAATCAATTCTATGAACTATATATTACTCTCTCCAATCCTTCATCATTTTATGTAACACATGCATAAGTACACCTTCTTGGATTATTTCACTGTCCTATGTATGAAGTATCACCAAGCTAGCCATACCAGCATTTGGGAGGTTATAAAATAGTGAGTTTGAGGCCAACTTGGGCTACACAATTGGTTCCAGGCCAGGCTGGGATGAGTTCAAGGCCAGTCTCAGCACAACAAGTCCCTCTCTCATCAAGAAATAAATATCCACAAATATCTCCATGGATTTTTCTCTTTTGGTAGTTTTTGTCAATTGAGCACTTCTAAATGGATGATGCAACCTTGTATGTAACCTCCAAAGCAGAATTGTTTTTCCCACAATCAATCACCTCCTATGTCTCTGCAATCCTGTTTCTATCACTCATATGGATTACTTTTTCTTTAAGAATGTCTTGTATATCTTTCCTTCCTCCTGCAGAGTTCTAAATGTCACTATATAACATCAGTACTTTATTATAGTAGGTTGATTTTTAAAAAGCCATCATCTCATAACTCAGCACAATGTCAAAGTAGAAAGGACTTAGATAACAAGTAGGACCATGCAATTTAACAAGGCAAGAGTATTACTTTACAGTACCAAGTGGGTGGCACAAGAGAGTAAAATCAAAGAGGTGAGTTAGTATCATGGATCTGTTAACATGCTAGAAAATTCTGAGGGAAAAGGTTAAAAAAAAAACTATCCAAAAATCTAAGTAACAAAAAGGCAGAAGCTAAACCATGATAGAATTAAGTATGGACGGTCAGTAATGAGACTGAAGGCTGAGAATGACATTATCTCACTTGCTTCTAGTACTGCACCAGAACTGGGATCTACAAGGGAAAATACAGGAAGCTCAGAAGTTACTGGTAATGGAATTTATATTCTAACCATCACTTGATTAAGTGACTAGTTCAAAGACACATATGGGTAAGATAAATGGAACAAAAGAATGCTAAAGTTATAAAATATGAAATTTTAAGGCAGTGGTTGATAAGGTTCTAAACTACTGAGAAGACCAAACTAAAACATAAACACTAGATTAAATAGAAATGATTCAAGTACACTTCATAATGCAATAAACAAAATTTGCTTTATTTCATAATTTTGATTTAATAATATCAATTCAGTGTTTTTTAAAACCTCTGAATTAAATCTATAGTTTTTAAAAGTTGTTTTTCTAGCCTTACCTTGTTCCTCCACCATCAATTGTAAGAATTCGGATTCCTCTCCCTTTCACTGGATCCACATAACCAATTAAGGCCAAAATTTCTCTAACTGCAGCCTGAAGAGTTTCATCTTTAATTTGTCTCAGTCGTAATAAATATGGAATAATTCTTTCCTATATTGAGAAAAAATATTACTCTTTTACTTTTGTCAAATTAAGGACAAACATAACTGGGCCAGGCACTGGTGGCTCATACCTATAATCTTAGCTAACAGGCTGAGACCTGAGGATGGCAGTTGAAAGCCAGCCCAGGCAGGAAAGTCCGTAAAACTCTTATCTCCAATTAACCACAGCAAATGCCAGAAGTGAAGCTGTGGCTCAAGTGGTAGATGGTAATTTTGAGCAAAAATGCTCAGAGACAGTGCCCACAACCTGAGTTCTAGCCCCAGGACAAGCACAAAAAGAAAAAAGAAAAAGAAACAAATTGGGAAGGATCATGAGTTCTAAACCAGCCTGTGCTACAGAGACCCCATCTCAAAAATAATTTTTAAAAAAGACAATGACAATCTATGACTCTTTTTAACTAATTCAAGTAGATCATCACATGGTATCAACAGATACATGTTCATTACTTTCTCAGCAATCTCATAGATTAGTTTATGAAGTATTAATGTCAATAAACATTTAAGATACATCTTCCCTAATATTAGGAATAAAAATTCACTTTAAATATCTCACGTTTACTGGCTAGCAGTCTACCAACTGAGCCCTAAGTATCAACCAACCCCTTAAGTACTTTTTTTTTCTTTTGCCAGTCCCAGCCTGGGGCTTGGGGCACTAGCCCTGGCTTCTTTTTGCTCAAGGCTAGCACTCTACCTCTTGAGCCACAGCACCACTTCTGGCTTTTTCTGTTTATGTGGTGCTGAGGAATCAAACTCAGGGCTACGTGCATGCTAGGCAAGCACTCTTTTTAAAGAATGCTCAATGCTTAACAACTAGAGATAATTTGTTTAACATAGATTTACAAAGTAACAACTGTGATAATAAAAGGTTAACATCAATTTTACTGAATATTTTGTCCAAATCAAAAGAGAGTTGGGTGCTAGTGACTAACATGGGTAATCCTAGCTTCTCAGGAGGCTGAGATCTGAGGATTGTGGTTCCTACCCAGTCTGGGCAGGAAAGTCCTTGAGACTCTCATCTCCAAATAATCACAGAAAAAAAAACAAAAGTGGTGCTGTAGCTCAAGTGGTAGAATGCTAGCCTCGAGCAAAAGGAACCAAGGGACAGAACCCCGGCTAAGAGTTCAAGGCTCAGTACTGGTAAAAAAGAAAAAATAATAATACGTTTTCTTACTCTTACTTAGGTTTCTACTTCTTCATACAGATTACTGGAAATTTTAACTGTTACTAAAAGAAAAAAATCCACCTTTTGTGCACTGCATATAAACACAAGGAGAGGGGCTGGGGATATAGCCTAGTGGCAAGAGTGCCTGCCTCAGTATACCCGAGGCCCTAGGTTCGATTCCCCAGCACCACATATACAGAAAACGGCCAGAAGCGGCGCTGTGGCTCAAGTGGCAGAGTGCTAGCCTTGAGCGGGAAGAAGCCAGGGACAGTGCTTAGTTAGGCCCTGAGTCCAAGGCCCAGGACTGGCCAAAAAAAAAAACACAAGGAGATGCCACAGTGGAATACCAGCAAATGTCAGTAACTCAAGTAGAAGATAAAAACTGACCACTGAAATTCAATAATTAGTGTAGGCAGAATACAGTTGCCTGTCCCAGTTACTAACAGCTGAAGCAGGAGAGGCATTTGAATCCTGTGGTCTGGGGCTAAGTCTGTATACCACAGTGAGACCAAGTATCCCTCTTTCTCCCTCTCCCCCTCTGATAACATAAAGTTATAAGTTTATTTTGTTAATTTTCACTTTTTATTGAAACCTTATCTTCTAATCTTCTGAGACCCTTCAAGAAACTCTCCATTTTTTGATAAACATAGGTTAACACCCAAGTAGAGTATATCATCCAAATTATGAAAGCAAAACAGAATGCCTATCTAAAGAAACTCCAGAGTTCCCAGCCTAAAAATCATCTTCAACTGATAGAGGTGGGAATCAGTTTCCTCAAGTAGAATGTAAAATATAGGGCTCCACTTGATTAGTATTTTCCTTCTTGATCTTCAGGCCCAAAGTTCAGTAACTTGTTTAGACCTTGTTTCCCATGGTCTATTTTCTGATCCCTGTATGATCCTACTAGCAACAAGATTTTGGATTTATCTGGTGCCTTTCTCCCCAAAATACAGAAGTACTTATGTAACTTGCTCACTTTCAAGGAGAACAACACGGCTTTGTTTTCTTTCCAAGTTAGAATTTCTTGGCATTTTCTCCTAGTTGCAGTAACAAGTGTCTCTGATGTTTAAAAATGACCACCTCTTAAATAGGTACCAAAGCTCATGTGCTAGTGGCTCAGGCTTGTAATACTAGTTACTCAGAGGCTAGGATATGGAAGATCCAGTTCAAGATCGGCCTAGGAGAAAAGTATATAAGACTTTTATCTTAAAAATAACCAGTAGGGCTGGGAATGTGGCGTAGCAGTAGAATGCTCACCTACCATGCATGAAGCCTTGGATTTAATTCCTCAGTACCATGTAAACAGAAAAAGCCGGATGTGGCACTGTGGCTCAAGTGGTAGAGTACCAACCTTGAGCAAAAAGCTCAGGGAGGGGCTGGGGATATAGCCTAGTGGCAAGAGTGCCTGCCTCGGTATACCCGAGGCCCTAGGTTCGATTCCCCAGCACCACATATACAGAAAACGGCCAGAAGCGGCGCTGTGGCTCAAGTGGCAGAGTGCTAGCCTTGAGCGGGAAAAGCCAGGGACAGTGCTTAGGCCCTGAGTCCAAGGCCCAGGACTGGCCAAAAAAAAAAAAAAAAAAAAGAATACAAAAAAAAAGCTCAGGGACAGTCCCCAGACCCTGAGTTCAACCCCAGGACTGGCACACACAAAAGGCTGTTTCTTAGCTTCCACAACTGTGAGAAATTATTTTCTGCCATGTAGAACCACTTTCTGCATATCACTATAATGTTACATATAATTAGTAATAATATAGGTACATTTGCAAAGAGACTATATAAAATGAAAAGGAGAGGTAACAAGTTTGACAAGAAACACACTACCTTATATAACCCCTCTGTATATCACCTTGACAATAAAATTAAATTTTAAAAAGATTATATAAAATGAAAGATAACTTCAAATTCCTGTAACCTGAAATATTAAAGTTTATGTATCATAATATGTGTGTCATATCAAGGGGAATTGTCAAAAAGTAGAATATGGCTGGCACTGTTGGCTCATGCTTGTAATCCCATTTACACAGGAGGCTGAGATCTGATGACTGCAGTTCAAAGCCAGCCCGGGCAAGAAAGGCCCTAAGACTCTAATCTCCAATTAACCACCTAAACTCCAGAAGTAGACCTGTGGCTCAAAGTGGTAGAGCACTTGCCTTGAGCAAGAAAGCTCAGGGACATCACCTAGACCCTGAGTACAAGCAGTACAACTGAGAAAAACAAAAAAAGTAAAGGTCAACAACTTTTGGAATGAAAGATTAAAAAGAAGCACAAACAGAATTACTAGTAATTTTTAAAATTTCTATTTTATAAATTTTCAACTTGTTCACAAGTAAACTCAGATATAAAAAATCTAACAACAGTTATATTTTATAGCAATACTCAGTTGGTCTAAATTATGTTTCCTATACTACATTTTAAAATGCAGATACAAAAAAGGTGAGTTGCTTTAATGATGCAAATTCAGTTATTAAGAAGATAATTAAAACACTTAGAATTTCAAATATCAAAGACCATGAAATAAGAACTAGCCATGGCTTTTATGTAGAAATTGTGTTTCCTTTATTTTGAGATAGGCTCACAATGGCCTCAAATTTGCGATCTTCCTATGTCAGCCTCCAAAGTGCTTTAATTACGGATGTGAGTTATTATGCTCAAGCTCTCTTAAAAGCACAGTTATGCTGGATGTCAGTGGCTCAAGCCTATAATCCTAGCTACTCAGGAGGCTGAGATCTGTAGAGTACAGTTCAAAGACAGCTTGGGCAGGAAAGTCTATGACACTCTTATGTCCAATTAACCATCAAAAAAGCCCAAAGTGGAGCTATGGATCAAGTAAGTGGTAGAGTTCTAGCTTTGAGTGAAAAAAGCTCAGACAGTATACCCAGGACCTGAGTTCATGCTCCAGGAGCTGCACCAAAAATGAACCAAAAAAAGTATTTACATTGATCAAAAGGCCTTGTACTAGGGCTGGGATTGTGGCTTAGTGGTAAAGTGCTTGCCTAACATGCATGAAGCCCTAGGTTTAATTCCTCAGTGCCATATAAACAGAAAAGGCCGGGAGCAGTCCTGTTGCTCAAGTGGTAGAGTGTTGGCCTTGAGCAAAAGAAGCTCAGGGCAGTGCCCAGTCCCTTAGTTCAAGCCCAAGGATTGGCTGAAAAAAAAAAAGATGTCTTGTACTTATAACCTGACTTCTGGAATTGAAACTTCTTTGTACAATTACCTAATTAAAAAAGAAAAATTTGACATCTAGACAATTTTGACAATAGGTCATTCTAATTAATTGATGGATAAATGTCTATTTTACTAATGTTCAGCACTTGGGGCACAGCTCAAAGGTAGAACTTCTGCCTAACAAGCATGTCACTTCAAATCCTGGTGTGATCAAAAAACAAAAACAAAAAAAATCCTGATCTAAATATTCACTGATACATTTTAGATATTAGTAGTAATAAAATAATTTACATTACAAGATAAATCCATTAGCATAGTATTCAGAATAGAATACGTGGAACAATTAATATGCATATGTATAAAAACTGTAGTTTTTTACAAGCCTCTCCTTTTTCCATTTAAAAAGGTTTACTGATGTTTAATCCCAAGACAAGAGCAGATTAAGTAGGAATTACCTTGACGGCTACCCCTTTTCCTTCAGGAAATTCTAGCAGATGAAAAGTCAATTCTTCAACTCTAGTAATGCAGAGCTTTGGGTCTGTTGTTCTTCTTAAAGCCTGAACTAAGGCCCGGGTTCTATTATCAATACTCACTCTTGCAATAATCTGTAAAGACATGCCAAATACATATGATTAAAACATGAAACAGATGTTTCTTAGGTACCATTAGGAAATGAAAAGTTTTAATTTGACAAAATTAATACAATTTATAGGGCTGGGAATATAGCCTAGTGGCAAGAAAGCTTGCCTCGTATACATGAAGCCCTGGGTTCAATTCCCCAGCACCACATATATAGAAAACGGCCAGAAGTGGCGCTGTGGCTCAAGTGGCAGAGTGCTAGCCTTGAGCAAAATGAAGCCAGGGACAGTGCTCAGGCCCTGAGTTCAAGGCCCAGGACTGGCAAAAACAAAAACAAAAAACCCCCACAAAATTAATACAACTTACAACCATAATGAATTAACAACTTGCCTTTTCTCGCTGAAGAGATAAATGCTTTTTATCCTCTGTAGTTTTGTCTTTGCTGATTGCTTGCTCGGTCTTAGTAGACTCTTCCTGTTCCTCTGATTGACTCTTTGAATCATACTTTAACTTGGGGACAAGTCCACCAATATAGCCACCTACTAAAGCTTGTACACCTTCAGTGGGACGAGAAAGAAAGTTAGCAATACTTTGTTTAGTAGAAACTGGAAGGAGTTCAGACATCCCAGTTGGACTTGCAGGCTTCTCTGCCGTGTCTATGGAAGACTGTGAGCCTGCCTTATCTGTAGTAGGTGTAGCAACTCCAGGATCTAAAGAACTGGACTTCACTTCTTCAAGCTTGCCAACCTCTGGTTGGTCCTGGACATGTTTACTTTCCTTTATTTGAGACATCTTCCCTTCACGATTGAAGTAGGAGTTAATGTGACTTGATAAAAAGACAAATGACTCTCCAACTTTTGTGGTTATACTACTTGTGTAATGATAAAGGCTCTGTTTCCCTATGTCTTCGTCTTTATCTATAGTGTGGCTTTTCTCTTCTGCAGGACTCTTTTCTGATGATTTGTCACTGTATTTTTTCAGAGATTTAATAACTTGCTTAACATTTTTCTGTTTGAACCAGCCACTATCTGATACTTTTCTTAATATTCGAGAATTTGGTTTAAATTGAGCTAAGCGTGAAATCATTTCATTTTGATAGCCAAAAACAGCCTTTGATACAGAGTTCAAAGTGCTTTTAATACGGGACATACGAATGTTCACTTTTGTAAGTCCTTTGGGAGCAGAAGTGCTAAGTTTCAAAAATCCAATTCGTAAAGCATGGTTGCTTGGAAAGTACCAGTGCTTATCACAGAAAAAGGCTTCATTTCTTGTCCATTTACATCTTACTTTGCTTATATGAAAACTTCTTTGTAGGTTGATATGGCTTATCCTGTGGTAATGATTAGGTGTGCAAACAAAATGCAGTCGCTGGCTTCTCTGCTTGCCCCAAAGACTTCTTGCATTACTAAGGAGGTAAATATATATATCTAAAGTGAAATTAATAGACATAATTTGAAATCATTTATTTTTATATGACATTCTCTCACTTCATTCATGAATGCTTCAGTAAAGAAATATCACAATTCATGGTCTTACCTGAAATTTAAAAAAAAGAGAATTAGAATTTAAGTTAAAATCAAAATTAAACATAATACTAACTATGACAATTGAACTACATTCAGCAAACTCTCAAAAATGACAGAATAATATATTTCTAATATGGCTGGTACAAATTTTGTTTTATTTATTTATTTATTTTTGCCAGTCCTGGGCCTTGGACTCAGGGCCGGAGCACTGTCCTTGGCTTCTTTTTGCTCAAGGCTAGCACTCTGCCACTTGAGCCACAGCGCCACTTCTGGCCATTTTCCATATATGTGGTGCTGGGAAATTGAACCCAGGGCTTCATGTATATGAGGCAAGCACTTTTGCCACTAGGCCATATTCCCAGCCCCCAAATTTTATTTTTAGCCAACTAAAAATAGTATGTTAGAAAATAAGAATAGAAGTATTAGGATGCTTGTAAAAATTAAACTAATTTAGGAAAATTCCTGATAGGTTTTTCTACACCACAAGATTTAATTTAATATGTAACTTAGATAGTACACTTTTCCTTCATTAAGTGTTTTACTAGATCATGCAATGTTATACTCTTTATTTCATTCATTGGGAATGAATATTTAACTATGCTCCACATGGTACTGGATGCTGAAGCCACAAACAGGACACTAACTAGCTTCCATAGTCTATGCCGTGTCAAAAGTCTATTCGTGGGCTGGGGATGTGGCTTAGTGGCAAGAGTGTTTGCCTCCCATACATGAAGCCCTGGGTCCAATTCCCCAGCACCACACATACAGAAAATGGCCAGAAGTGGCACTGTGGCTCAAGTGGCAGAGTGTTAACTGAGCAAAAAGAAGCCAGGGACAGTGCTCAGGCTGAGTCCAAAAGCCCCAGAACTGGCAAAAAAAAAAAAAAAAAAGTCTATTCGTAGTCATAAGTGCTTATTGAATCAAAGAAATCTGACTAAAAGTATGTCTTAACAAATATTTTAAAAGTTATTAACAGATTATAGTGACTTCTATCTTATTAGATTAAGTGACTTCTATCTCATTATACTGGAATAAAACTATATATTACTAGCATTACACAAACATCTTAAGACTGAAATATGTACTTCCCAGAATCAAAAGAAAATAAAAACTAAATAAATTTACCAGGACCTGTGAGAAACAGCAAAGACAGATTTACATGAAAAGTTTATAGCTTTGAGTACCTACATTAAAAAAGAATCAGATGTGTGGAAACAGGTATGGAAACATATGCTTTTAGTATTGGACTTAGGGGACAGAGAGGAGAAGAAGTTTGAGACAGCTGAGGCTATCCAGTGAACTCTTTTTCTTTTTGGTGTGTGTGTGTAAAAGACAAAGAGAGAGAAAATAAGTGAATAAATACATGAAAGGAAGGGTGGGAAGGAAAGATACAAAGGGAAACTGAAAGGAGCTACAAAGATCTTTATATGAATAACCTAATAATGCATGTGGAGTATTTAGAAAAATAAGATCAAGGGGCTGGGAATATGGCCTAATGGTAGTGTGCTTGCCTCATATACATGAAGCCCTGGGTTCGATTCCTCAACACCACATATATAGAAAAAGCCGAAAAAGGTACTGTGGCTCAAATGGCAGAGTGCTAGCTTTGATCAAAAAGAAGTCAGGGTCAG
Source organism: Perognathus longimembris pacificus (assembly GCF_023159225.1). Taxonomy (NCBI): domain Eukaryota; kingdom Metazoa; phylum Chordata; class Mammalia; order Rodentia; family Heteromyidae; genus Perognathus; species Perognathus longimembris. The sequence continues at coordinate 100,317,740 of NC_063162.1, read as the reverse complement.
TGCTCAGGCCCTGAGTTCAAACCCCAAGACAAAAAAAAAAAAAAAAAAAAAAAAAGAAGAAGAAGAAGAAGAAAGAAAAGAAAAGAAATAAGATCAAGCCAAACTCAAAACTTAACAAATACTAGAGGTAAATAAATGAAATGGATCCTAAAAGAATAATGTAAAAAAAAGACCAATGAAATAGTTCTTTGAAAAATTCCTCAGAAAATCCCAAATGGTAGAGAATGACATTGTAAGCTTAGATGCCAAAGGTTTGGATAGAGGCTGGAAATTTCCTGCTTGCTGGTGAATACAACAAAGATGGAATTTTGGCAGCTACTGTTTTCACCTGCTGAGAGCAACAGTGGTGACTTTTTTGTGTGTGTTTTCCCCCCCATCCTGGAGGCTTAAACTCTGGAGACCAGTGCTGTCCCTGAGCTTCTTTTTGCTCAAGGAGAATGCTCTACCACTTGAGCCACTGCACTACTTCCAGCTTTTTTTGAGTAGTTTCTTGGAGATAAAAGACTCTCATGAAGTTTCCTGCCTGGGCTGGCTTCAGACTGCGATCCTCAGATCTCAGCCTTTTGAGTAGCTAGGATTACAGGTGTGAGCCACTGGCACCGGAGAGTGGTGACTTTTAATACCCAGAAGAAGCCACCATAAATGGCAGCAGAAACCAGACCACAAAAGGCAGCTTCTCCTGAGGTTGGGAAGTGTAGGAACTTGGGTAACCCCTGCAGGCCATAGAATATGGGTGCTGTAACAAACAGCTGGGCCTCTGAAAGCAGGGGTGTAACAATTTTCCAAGGCTCTACCCTCACTTGTTAGGAGAGAACTACATGGCTGAATGCTAGGGCTGCAAAGAACCTTTGAATGGGAGGTCTGTGAATTATTTATGTCCAGAACCTGCTTCCTGGCTTAATGTGCTGACTCCTGGGAAAGACACAACTTTCACATCAAGACCTAAAAATTGGGGGCTGGGAATGTTGCTCAGTGGTAAGAGTGCTTGCTTAGCATACATGAAGCCCTGGGTTCAGTTCTTCAGTACCACATAAACAGAAAAAGCTGGAAGTGGCACTTTGGCTTAAGTGGTAGAGCACTAGCCTTGAGTAGGGAGAGGCTCAGGGACAGAGCCTAGGCCCTGAGTTCAAACCCTAGCACCAGCAAAAACCAAAACCAAAGCAAAAAAAGATCTAAAAATCCCGCTGCCCCAGCTCCCACACCTCAAAATGTTGGCTGTTTATAGACACACAAGAACAACTGAAAACTCTTGCTTTGTTTTATGTCTGTCTCTCTTTGGTTTGACTATTAATATCTTTACACAGTTAACTGTATAGATTTTATTCCCCTGGTATACTTGATACAGGCGCGCGTGCATGTGTGCGTGTGTGCGTGTGTCAATGAGGGGGCTTGGGTACTGTCCCTGATCTTTCTTGCTCAAGTGCTCTACCACTTTGCGCCACAGATAACTAGATTCCCAACTCCAAAATATGGTCAAGTCCCCTGGTGTCATTAATACATACTAAAAGAATTTAAACTCAAAGAATCAAAGTCCTAAAAGCAAAACACAAATCTATAACCCCTAGAATACACTACCTAAAATTCTAGCACTCCAGAGGCTGAGACAGAAGTTTTGCAATTTCACAGCCAGTTTGAGCTACCTCTCTATGGTAATGCCTTCACTCTACTTTCTTGGGTTTTTTTGTTTTGGTTTTTTTTGCCAGTCCCGTGGCTTGAACTCAGGGCCTGAGCACTGTCCCTGGCTTCTTTTTGCTCAAGGCTAGCACTCTACCACTTGAGCCACAGTGCCACTTTCGGCTTTTTCAATATGTGGTGCTGAGGAATCGAACCCAGGGCTTCATGAATATTAGGCGAGCACTTTACCACTAGGCCATATTCCCAGCCCCCACTCTACTTTCTTACAACCCAAGATTCCTAGAATATAACACAGGAGAATACATACCTAAATGACCTCAGGATTGGGAATAACTTTTTAGATACAATACCAAAGGCATAATCTATAAAATAAGAATTGATAGAATAAATCTTATTAAAATTAAAAACTGCTCTCTTTGAAAGACAATGTAAAGAGAAGGAGAAACTAGCCTGGGCAGAAAAGTTCAAGTGACTCTTTATCTCCAATTAACCACCAAAAAAGGGAGAAGTAGAGGTGTGGCTCAGTTGGTAAAGTGTCAACCTTGAGTGAAGAAAGGTAGGAGACAACACACAGGTCCAGCCCAAAGGGAAAAAATAAAACAAAAAGGGGCTGGGAATATGGCCTAGTGGCAAGAGTGCTTGCCTCGTATACATGAAGCCCTGGGTTCGATTCCCCAGCACCACATATATAGAAAACGGCCAGAAGTGGCGCTGTGGCTCAAGTGGCAGAGTGCTAGCCTTGAGCAAAAGGAAGCAAGGGACAGTACTCAGGCCCTGAGTTCAAGGCCCAAGACTGGCCACACACAAAAAAAAAAAGGCTGTTACTCTAATTTGATGAAGCATTCTTAAAAACTGATAAGGAACCAACCTGATTTATAAATAGGCTGAAGAGGGCTGGAAAGTATCTCAGTGGCAAATCACTTGTATCCTGAGTTCAATCCCAAGTACCAAAAAAGAAAAGACTATACACACACTTAAAAAAATAAAAGGGTAGCGGGGCACTGGTGGCTCCTACCTGTAATCCTAGCCACTTAGGAGGCTGAGATTTGAGAATCAGAGTTCAAGGCCAGCCCAGGCAGGGAAGGAAGTCCATGAGACTCATATCTCCAATTAACTACCAAAAAACTGGAAGTAGTGTCCCAGCTCGAGTGCTAGAGTGCTAGCCCAGAACAAAAGAGCTCAGAGACAGCACCCAGGCCCTGAGTTCAAGCCCCACAACTGAAAAAACTAAAAGAAAACACAACAGCTGAAGATGTTTACAAATGTCCCATCAAAGAAAATATACAACCAGGTGCCAGTGGCTCACACCTATAAATTTATTCCTGGGGAAGTTGGAAGTCTGAGGACCAAAGTTTGAAGCCAGACAGAAAAGTCATGAAATTCTTATTTCCAATTAGCTAACAAAAAAGTGGGAGGTGTGGCTCATGTGATAGAGAGCTAGCCTTGAGCAAAAAAGCCAAGATTCAGGCTCTGAATTCACTCCCCAGTACTGAAAATAAAAAATTTTTAAACCCAACTGAAGACAAATGGTACGTTTCCTCTCATATGTGGAAGCTAGATCTAAAATACACTAGCACTTGATAAATTATACAGGAATCAAGGCATTTATACTCAGCGAAACCAAGGAGTATACTCTCAGAAGAACACAAAGGTACAATGCCTATGCACCTCTGATCATATAGAAATGAACCCTAGGAAATGGAAAGAAACTGCTGTTTTTGTTTTCTTTTTTTTTTGTTTGTTTTCTTTTGTCTTGTTTGTCCACTCATTTTAAGACAAGAAGGGGGGCACAGAAATGGAGAGACAAAGGGTGAACAAATGCAGCAGTGGTACTCACTAGATACTACGGTAAAAATGAATATAACTTGTGGGTAAGATGGGAGGGAAAAACTGGGAGAGAGCAAGAGAAAGGGTAACATTGTCCAAAAAGAAATGTACTCATTACCTGACTTTATGTAACTGTAATCCCACTGTACATCACCTCTATAATAACAATGACAAAGACAAAAAATGAAAGCCTACATATACATACTTACTGCCTCAACAGTATAAGCCCTGGTTCATTTATCCTTATAAACTGAGCAGTGAGGTCCAAAAGAGAAAGGAGAAAGTTTACTTTTTACTTCTGTTTTTCTCAATTAATAATGTATATATACAGACAGACAGACACACACAGGTAAAACATGGCCAGAAAACCATAAGTGGTGCTGTGGCTCAAGTGGTAGAATGGGAGCCTTGAGCTAAAGAGCTCAAAGACAGGGCCCAGGCCCTGAGTTCAAGTCCCATGACCAACTGAAAAAAAAAAGGTAAAACATAAGCAACTTCAACATTACATGTCATATGAATGGAGGAAAAACCAGTGACAAGAAGGTATCGAGGAAAGTCTAAAAAATAAGTTAAAAGCTAGGATCTTATGCAAATGAAAACTGGTCAGAGCTGATTAACTACAAGAAACTTCAGAAGAGCCAAATAAAACCTTCTGTAAGGTCATTTCCAAAGCCTAGGGCAATGGAACTCTAACACTGAGCAATCTCCACTGAATATTAACTAAGAAAGATTACAAAACATGCAAAGAAATGAACCATCACCTATAAAGATCAGTAAATACTGCTAGCAGAAAAATATGCAACCAAGATATACAAATGGAAAAAACATAGGTCTACATGTTCACAGATGTAACAGAGAATAAAAATAAACAAGCTGGGAGCTGGTGGCTCAGACTTGTAATTCTAGCCACTCAGGAGGCTGAGATTGGGCTGGGGATATGGCCTAGTGGCAAGAGTGCTTGCCTCGTATACATGAGGCCCTGGGTTCAATTCCCCAGCACCACATATACAGAAAATGGCCAGAAGTGGCGCTGTGGCTCAAGTGGCAGAGTGCTAGCCTTGAGGAAAAAAAAGTATTTGCTGGGAATGTGGCTTAGTGGTAGGGTGCTTGCCTAGCATGCATGAAGCCCTGGGTTTAATTCCTCAGTACCATACAAACAGAAAAGGCTAGAAGCAGTGCTGTGGCTCAAAAGGTAGAGTGCTAACCTTGAGCAAAAAGAAGCCAGGGACAGTGCTTAGGCCCTGAGTCCAAGCCCCAGGACTGGCAAAAAAAAAAAAAAAGTTATATTATAGGGGCTGGGGAGATAAGAGGATACAGGTTCAAGGTATCTGGAGGGAAAGACTTCACAACTATAAGAAAAGACATGAAAGCAAAAAAATGGCTCAAGTAGTAGAGTGCTTGCCTAGCAAGTGAGTTCAAAATCCTAGTACAAGGAGGAGAGGAGGGGAAGAGGAAGGCATGAGGGAGACAAGGGGGAAGGAAGGGAATGAAGTGAATATTGAGACAATGTAGATTCTAGGCAGAAGAAATGAGCTCTTTATATTCAGGAAAAGCAAGGGCAAGGTGATTAAAAAGAAGTAGGGAAGGTGAAGAATCACAGATAGGGCCAGCAAAGTAAATCTAGAAAATGATTAATGAGTTTTGCACTATTTCCAAAAGATAAAAATCACTTGGCTAATTATATGGGTATTACGCATAAGCATGTATTAATTTGGCATTGAAATACAGACTATGAAACCAAAAAGTGAGAACTATTTCAGGAATATGATTTCATGACTCAAATGACAAATTTTAATACACTTACCTTAGAAACTATACTACTAAAGCCAGGCACAGGTTGCTCACATTTGTAATCCTAGCTACTTGGGAGGCTGAGATCTCTGAGGATTATAGTTCCAAGCCAGACCAGACAGGAAAGTCTGTAAGACTCATCTCCAATTAACTACCCAAAAAGCAGAAAGTGGAGCTGTGGCTCAAGGAGACTTCTAGCCTTGAGCAAAGAAGCTCAGGGACAGCTCCCAGGCGATGAGTTCAAGCCCCAAGATGAGAGAAAAAAGGAGGGAAGAGAGGTATGAGACAGGGAAGAGACAGAGACAGAGAGAGAGAGAAGGGGATAGGGGAGAGAGAAGGAGAGTTGGAGAGAAAGGAAGAGACACACAGAGAAGAAGAAACAAAGAAGGAAAGGAAAAAAGAAGAGAAAGAAAAAGGAAAGATATAGTGGCAAGAGAGCTTGCCTGGTATACATGAGGCACTGGGTTCGATTCCCCAGCACCACATATACAGAAAACGGCCAGAAGTGGCGCTGTGGCTCTAGTGGCAGAGTGCTAGCCTTGAGCAAAAGGAAGCCAGGGATAGTGCTCAGGCCCTGAGTTCAAGGCCCAGGACTGGCCAAAAAAACAAAACAAAACAAGAAAAAGGAAAGATGGAAACTACACCCATTAACCACTGGGGGAAAAAAAGCCTTACAGCTCAAGTAGTAAAGTTCTAGCCCAGAGTGACACAAAGCTCAGGACAGTGCCCAAGCCAGTAGTACAAGCCCCAATACAAAAAGAGTAAAAACAAAGACTGTGATAACAAAAAAAGAAAAGGAGTTTCAAGGAAACAGCCTTAGGGAGAAAGTCATTTATGACAAAGGGAACTTGGGAAAGAGCCAATTTAATGAGAGAAAATTCTTTCTCCCAAGTTTACAGGATGAAATAATGGCAGAACATTCTAACTCAAACATAAAATATACACTGACTATGGATTTACATATGGAATTACTAACACAATGACAGTGGGAACCATAAAGCTAGGATGGATTTATCAAAGGATAATTTACAGCACTGGGGGAATAAAAGAACCAGGCAAAAGCTCCTTTTTCATTCTTAATCACAAAGACATATTATGTCTTCTGTGACTTTTCAGGATATTATTCATGAGCCTATTAGTATTTATTGGGTTTCAAATATTAAAAGTGGTTCAGAGGGCAGTGAATGTGGCTTTGTGGTAGCGTGCTTGACTATCATGGACGAAGCCCTGAGTTCAATTCCTCAGTACCACATAAATAGAAAAACCAAGAAGTAGCACTGTAGCTCAAGTGGTAGAGTGCTAGCCCAGGCCCTGAGTTCAAGCTCCAGGACTGCCAAAAAAAAAAAAAAAAAGAGGTTCAGAGGCAACATGGATGGGTAGAGCTTTGAGTACCACTCAGGAAGAGGAAGAAAAGTGCCCAGGAAATAAGAAAGCATGGGGGAAAAAACAACTCTAAAAATTAGAGAGCAAGTTTTAAAAAATAATGGATAAATAAAATACAGAAGATTGGAAATACTGGTAGAGTAAGGACAGGAGATCTTGTTCTGACCTCTTCAGAAATGTATGTTCCAGAAGTGAAGCAATATGCACACTTCAGAATAGTCTTTCTGGGGAGGGAGAGGGGAACACAACTCAGTACAAGTTGTTCTAGTGAAACTGATCCTGACTTCCAACAGCATTCATGGGAAGTACACTCACTATTCACAGCTTTTAACTTAGATCTGATGTAGAAATAAACACATTCAATAAAATGAATAAGAGAAAGTTTCATTAACATAAATTATAAAAAGCATATTCTTATATTGAAAGTACAATTTGCATAACCAAGACTGCAAAACAACACAAGGAGAAACATAGGCTCTTATAAAAACATAAGCTCTTGGTTCAGATTAATGTACTTACAAATTCTCAAAATGGAAGGAGGAACTAGGAACAAATATTGTCATTATACTCAGTGTATATTATGTAAAAAAGAACTATGGGGTTGGAGATTTAGTTCAGTGGAAGAGCATTTGACTGGCAAGTGCAAGGCATGAGTTCAGTCCTCAGCTCTGTAAAAAAACAAAAACTATGTAACTTGAGGGGATAATGAAGGAAGAGGTGGGTGATTGATCCAAACACACTGTACTCATAACTTACAAAACTGTAACCCCTTTGTATAACTACTTAATAATAGTAAAAAAAAATCTAAGAAAACCCCTCGCAGTTTAACAGTCTTAATATTAATATTTGTTTCAATGGCAATTCTTTGATACCCTGAAAACACTTGACTTTTACTGCAGATTCAGAACACACCTACCTGTTCCTGAGGAAAAAAAAACAGTATTTTTTAAAAGTAGTATATGATAGCCTCTTATGTCACGTCTCTACTAAGTTTTCTCTGTAAGGGTCACCAAATTTCTTTAAAGTTATCATTGTACTAGGCTTGGAAATCCAATAAAACATACCAACAAGACACTAAAGAACTGTGCCCACACCCGAATCCGTATAAACAACCTCAGTCCTGGATAGCATCAGGTGTGGCTAGAGCGAAAAAAAAGGTGGGGGGAGGACCGGCAAATAAAATTATCAAGTGATGCAAGCGCACAGATGCACACTAACAGGTCGAAAACCAAGTCAAGTTGGGAACCCATCGTTAGCCACCAGTGAACTGTGGAGAACAGTACACAGTCCAGAACAGGGCAGACTCAGAAAGGCCAGGGGCGGGACGAGGGGCGCGGGGCGGCGGGGTGAGCAACGCCTACGGACGCAGTGGAGCCCGGCGGCGCTACCCACCAGCCAAGGGCCTGAAGGCCCCTTCCCGGGTCGAGCCGCACCGGCCTGGGCCAGGCTGCCGCCCGGAGCCGCAAGGATGAGACCTCGGAAGCGCGCGTCTCCCCAGCCTCAGATTCTGGAGGTGGCCACAGGAGAGAGACAAGAAGTCTCGGGTACTGAACCAGTGTCCAGAGCGACCAGCCTGCCTAGCGTCCCGCCCCTGTCCGCTGGCGCCCAATTACCGGGATGTAGGCCGCAATCCTCCGGTGGTGGTGGTGGTGGAGGTGGCGGCGGCGCCCCGGCCGGTCACTCGAACCGCATCAGCCGTGTCAGCTGAGATCCCAACACAAACAGAAACGCCGCGGAGGCTGCGCCTTCCTACTCGGCTCCGCCCCTCAGCGGAAGTGACGCACGAGTCGTGCGTTTTGACCCGCCCACGCAGAGACGATTCCTCAGCCTCCCTCCGGCCTGGATCTCCCTGTCAATTGTCAGTCTGTTTCCGTCCAGGCATGCGCAGTAGGGTGCAATAGAGGCGTGAGTCCGTCACGGACGGACGTGCGTGCGTTTACGAGCGTGTTTGCACGCGCGCCGAGAGGCGCGGCTTGTCGGAGAAAAAGGTTGGACTTTAGGGCTCTCCAGAGGAGGTCAGGTGATTTTTAAGTCCGGTGTACCTGACGTCAGAATGGAGTCCCGGGCTCCTGCTCAGCGCCTCGGAACCGTGTCACACCTTCCTCCTCGGTCCTAGATATCCTGTCCGCGCTCTGCCGACGGTGTTATCGCCCCCGGGGTGGGGGGTGGGGAAGTGGCATGGCCGGCCTGTCCAAGCGAGTTGTCACTGCTGAAACCTTTGTGTGCTTCCCTAGGTTGGGACACCCGTCCAAATGTTACTCAGAAGCACTTTCACATATATTAATTATGGCATTGGCGTTAGCATATACCACCAACCCTGTTTTCTTGAAATTCTCCCATTTTACTCATACTAGTGTAAGGTCCCCGGGAAGGGATCCATGCAGGTGCCCTCCCCCCCCCCCCCCCCGTTAAGTCTCCACCCAGTTCCCTGGGGGACCAGCATACCTTGGAGGCAGTTACCTCCCCCTTCCCTGAAGTCACATCTTAATCCACCTGGCCCCACCTCCCCTGTCCCTCCTTCTCTCAGCCATAGGTCACCTAGGCCACAGGCCAGCAGTTTGGCCCAGGACTGCCAAAAAGAAAAGAAAAAAGAAAGGGGAATTATGTGGGCTGCCAAACACTGTAGGTGGTGTGTGTGTGTGATGAAGAGTTGGCTGTATGGAAGCAGAAGGAAGATAATGAGTTTCAGGCCAGCCTGAGCTATAACTTGAGGCCTTAAAAAGCCAGCTTGCTTGGCTCTTGGGGCACAAATGGTTGGATTGTTGTACATCATTGTACTTGGTAAATCCCAGAAACGCACAAGCTATCTAACAGGTACTTAAAGCTGTTTTTGCTGAAAAGTACTGAATTTTTACTTGGACCCACTAAAAGGAGGAGAAAAGCTAGGAATCTAGCTCCACTTCATTTCCTCTTTTGTTTGTTTTGTTTTTGTTGCCAGTCCTGGGGCTTGGACTCAGGGCCTGAGCACTGTCCCTGGCTTCTTGTTGCTCAAGGCTAGCACTCTTACCTCTTGAGCCATAGCACCACTTCTGGCTTTTTTCTATATATGTGGTGCCTGGGAATCACACCCAGGGCTTCATGTATACAAGGCAAGCACTTTACCACTAGGCCATATTCCCAGCCCCTCCCCTTTTGTTTAAGCCATTCATCTAACTCTCCTTTGGAATCCCAAGAAGACGGAACTAAGGGAGGGATGAATAAAACTGTCTCAAAGAAAATCTCTAAGACCCGCAATAACAACTTTTCCTCTGTAACCTCTCCCGAAACAAGGACTAAGAGTGGTCAACCAGGCCACAGCTGTGACTGGGAAATTTCTGCATTCCTTTTACTCCCTTCCCTAATTCTTTTGTCTATTTAAATCTTAAGGTCATTTCTGTGACCTGAAGATGCACTAAAGGTATGTTTAAGTGCTGTCTTAAGGTGGCATGCCCAAGCCATGCAATAAGCCTTCATTCTGTGCCCCACCATTTGCCTATTTGGTAAGTAGAGACAAGTGGCCAGACCTGACATGAAATCCCAGGAGTTTGGGACTGAGGTTGAAAACCCTAATTCCAGGAACTAGGAATTTGGCTTAGTGGTAGAGTGCTTGCCTAGCATGCATGGAGGCCTAGGTTCAGTTCTTCAGTACTATATAGACAGAAGAAAACAGAAGTGGCTCAAGTGGTAGAGTGCTAACCTTGAGCACAGACAGACTCAGGGACATTGCCCTGGCCCTGACTTCAAGCCCCAGAACTGGCCAAAAAAAATCAACAAAAAAACCCTTCCAATTTCAATTAGATCTTTTATTTAGCTCTAGTAAATACTCAAAAGATGTACACCACAAATTAAAACTTAGAATAGATTGCATAAACTTTAGCTGAGAAATGTTTCTTTTTATTAAAGAACATATTCTGACACATGTTACAATAATAAGACTTTAGGACTACTGAAACTATTTCAATAAGTGTCAAGACAGGGAGAAAACAGCATAAATTCAAGTTCAAATATAACAAAGCTGGGATTAGGAGTCAAAGAGCAAAGGAGTAGTCAATAGATGGAAAATTACTAAGAGGTGACATTAAGGGCAGGAGACATTCTCAATAAATAGACTTGACAGATTCTTGATGAAAGTGGGCACAAGTGACCAGTCACCTAAGGGTGAAGAACTTTTTTTTTTTTTTAAGTTAGAAGACCCTTACTACTGTTGTAGGGAGTATAGCTGACTCCATCTTGATTAGGAAAACATGATAGCAATTGTTAAAATGAAGTTAAATATTAGGTCAACCTGACCGCAAAATTCTGCTTCTGTAAATGGCTTGTTTGTTGCTTGCTCTACCCCCTGCGTCAACCCCCTACACCTGTGCTACACTTTTACCTTTAGAAACCCCAGCTGAAGGACTGTTAGGGGTCACTGTCTCAGCTCCCGAGGCTAAGTCTGTGCTACGTCCTTGGCCAGTCAGTTCGCTTTTTACTTCCCCAATGAATCCATCTTTTTGCTTGAGACTGTCTCTGAGTGGTGGACTCTTGGAGGGACGTGGAATCTCCTCCCTCAAACCCGTAACACTTACTACAATTTGGCTCCAATAGGTATAAATCAAAGGCTTGAGGAAAACAATTTGATAAAAGGCATGACTAAAGTTTGATCAATGAAGGCTGGGAATGTGGCTTAGTGGTAGAGTGCTTGTCTAATATGCATGAAGCCCTGGGTTCCATTCCTCAGTACTACATAAACAGAAAAGGCCGGAAGTGGCACTATGGCTCAAGTGGTAGAGTGCTAGCCTTGAGCAAAAGAAGCTCAGGGACAGTGCCCAGGCCCTGAGTTCAAGCTGCAGGACTGGCCAAAAAATAAAAAAAAAAACCCCAAAACATCTCAGTAAAAGCCAGTGATCCATAGGATGGTGAAGGGAAGGGAAAAGAGAAACCAGCTTTGTTGGGGGAAGGTGAGTACAGGCAAGAAAAGATTGGGTTAATGGTAAAAGCATGAATATAGTCCAAATAGATGGTTAGCAAGTGTAAAAATAGAATGATGTAATTGTATTAGGAAGAGAAAAGGAGTAAAGAATGATGTAATTGTATTAGGAAGAGAAAAGGAGTAAAGAAAGGGGATAGGTAGAGATAGATTGGAATATAGTAAATGTATGTCTGGGACCATCACAATGAAACTCCCCCTTATATAGATAATGTGGTAAAATAAGCTCTTGCTGTCATTTCATCTCCATGGACAAAACCATTAAGGCATAATTATGAGCCTGTTACCTTTCAACTTTTCCTTCCTACAACATACTCCTTACTCTTTAATCTCCAGTTACACTTATAGTTCCAGAAATACCCTGAACATTTTTGTAGTTCACACCTCTGCTCAAGCAACTGATTCAGCTTCCCTTTCTCTTTCAAAATTATAAAGATTTCTTCTTCAGGAAAATCTTACCTTACAGCCCCATAGATTAAATTATTTCTTCTGTCTATATTTGCTTTTTTCTATTGCTTAATTTCGGAGCCCTAGCCTATATATTAGTTAACTTTCACATATAACAACTTCTACAACTCTCCCTTTTCTCACATTCTTAGAAACTTGATTCACTCTTTTAAGGCTATTGTTATCTATGTCCAGGGAATGAGGTTCTGTAATTAGACATCCTCAAAACTCTCAGCAGTACAGGCAGAGCCTGAGCATCTTGGGTCTTTCAAGGTAAAAGAAGTTCCCACAGAAACATAAGATATGGTGTAGGAGAAAAGGATTGTGTGTGTGTTGTGATTTTTTTCTTTTCTTAAAAATCCCCTCAGGAGCAGACTTCAGGGCAAAAAAACAAAAGGGCTGGGCAACACAGAAAGCAGATGAACACTAGTTGGAATGTGATTGAACTGGTGCCTAAATTAATGGAGAGGTAACATATGTCCTTTAATGCTTTTGGAAATTTAGAGATCTGACATGGACTCAGTTTATGAGAAATGTGATAATGAGAGAGAGAGAGAGAGAGAGAGAGAGAGAGAGAGAGAGAGAGAGAGAGAGAGAGAGAGAGAGACTTTGACTCAGGGCATAAGAACTGTCCCTTAGGTTGTTTTTCACAAAAGGCTGGCCCTCTGCCACCTGAGCCACAACTCCACATCCAGCCTTTTGGTGGTTAATTGGAGATGAGTTTCATGGGCCTTCTTGCCTGGGTTGGGTCTGAACTTTGATCCTCAGCTGTCATCTTCCTGAAAAGGTAGGACCACAGGTATGAGTCATTAGTGCCAAACTGAGCATATATGTTGAGGTGGGGCAATCTTAGATTCCAATTCTATCTTTGGTATTTCCTTTAGAAAGTTAAACAATGTTGTGGTTTTGTGTGTGTGCACACATACATGCACATCAATTCTTGGCTTCAACTCAGGGCCTTAGTGCCATCCATGAGATATTTTGTTCAAGGGTAATGCTTTACTACTTGAGCCACAACTACACCTCCAGCTTTGTTTTGGTGGCTAATTGGAGATGAGTTTCCAGGCTTTTTCTGCCTGTGCTGGCTTCAAGTTGTGATCCTTAGATCTCAGCATCCTGATTAGCTAGGATTATATCCATGAACTACCAGTGCCCTGCTAGATTTAGTATAATTCTTAGGGGAGTACTCATCAAGATAGCATATATCTGAAATACCAGCACTCAAGAGGCTGAGGTAACAAGACTGCAAATTAAAGGCCAGACTGTTATAACAAGACCAAGTCTCCAAATAAATAAATGATGTTTTAAAAGGGTACTAGTATTTTTGTTAGAAGTGCTTAAAAACTATTTTTCATGAACCCACAAACTAAAAGTTGGAGAAAAACATGGCATACAAGCCTCAATTTTGCGCGTCTTTGTTCTAAACAATTCTGAAGTCACTTTGCAATCAATCACCTTGAAACCTGGAAAGGACAGAACTCACCAATAATATCCTTTGACAAAGGATCAAAACTACTCTTAAGGAATAATATAGCCCCTTCAAGATGGAACACCAACTAGACACTCATTACTGTTATCCTAACCAGTGATGACAGTGGTATCTAATAGAAAATTACAAACTAAAAACACTCACCTTTCTCGCTTACAGCCATATTTAAAAACTTCCCTAGATGCCGACCTTGCTGAATCAGCTCCCTTCCTTTCCCCCACCCCTCACATATACCCTGAAGCTGTAAAGCAGATAAACCTGTGAAATGAAGGCCAACATGTCTGCTAAACACAAGATTCTGAAAAGAAACAAAAACCCTTCTAATTCAAGATTATACCTCTGCAATGAAGAGTGAGCCCCTTCCCCTGTTCCCACCCAGCCTTTTTCTCAAAACAAACTACCCTAGACCTCTTTCCTGTCTGATTTCACTCTCTCTGCCTAATAAAAAGGTGACTTCAGCCGGGTGCCAGTGGCTCACACCTGTAATTGTAGCTACTCAGGAGGCTGAGCTCTGAGGATCTCTATCACTCAAGTGATAGAGTGCTAGCCTTGAGCCAAAGAGCTCAGGGAAGTGCTCAGGCCCTGAGTTCAAGCCCCACAACCGTCCCCCTACCCCACCAAAAAAAAGTGACCTCAGTTGTAAGACAACACACTATTGTCTTTCCAGTCTAGCTAGAAGATTCTGGCATCCCTTTCAGGCTTTTACCCCTGAGATAAAGTCTTTTGGTTTGTTGAGTTCACTTTCTATCTGTTCTTTATTCTGATTTTCTAGTGACTGAGTTTTCTTACAACATCTACTTCTTTTTTTTTTGGCCAGTCCTGGGCTTGGACTCAGGGCCTGAGCACTGTCCCTGGCTTCTTTTTGCTCAAGGCTAGCACTCTGCCACTTGAGCCACAGCGCTACTTCTGGCCGTTTTCTATATATGTGGTGCTGGGGAATTGAACCCAGGGCCTCATGTATACGAGGCAAGCCCTCTTGCCACTAGGCCATATCCCCAGCCCAACATCTACTTCTTAACTCCTTCTAAAATAGGAAAAATAGTGATCAACCAAGCTATACTTTGACTAGGACTGTTTAATAATTATGCATACCTTTCTCTCATTTCCCCCAGTTGTCAGTTTAAAGCTAAAGCTCATGTTTGTACTTCAAAGGATGGCTGAAATACCTTCCCAATGGAATGACCATGCCATGTAACAAAATCTTTCTCTGTCCTTTATTATATCTTTATTTGGCATGTAGGGCCAAATGGTTGTTGGATCTTAACACGTGGAACTCAGGAGATTGGGAGGAGGAGTCTAAAAGCTATGGCTTCATTTTCAGAATGGCAAATGGGCAGCAACTTCAACTTAGAGACACCAGCTTCAGTAACTCCCAAGAGAGTCAAAGTTTTGAATACAATGCAAATTCTTAGATGGTATCTATTTGGTCACCTTCATCCATTATCTTAATTACTACTATAGCTTCTACACCACTTGTTACTTCACCTTGTACTTTTGTTATGCAGATGAATTATTTGGTAAACCTCTTGAGTCAATCTCTGGTAGTTTCTAAATTTTCCTTTTCAACTTCTCTTAGTCTCCAAATGGAAAAGAATTGAAGTCTCACTCTAGACTAGGATCTGGCTAAGGAAATACAGTGGCTGGTTGGATGTAGACCACTAGATCCATACCAGCAATGTGGCTGTTTCATTTTCTTATGATTTGTGTATTCACTGAAGTAGCACTATAATTCACCCCTCCCCTAATTTCACTTTGCATTCACAATTTGGCTTAAGAGGGCTAGCTTTTAGCTTGTCTCAGCTTTAGCATGACACAAACAGAGCTTTGTCATTTCTAGCCTTTGATTTAAAATTAGAGATTCTTTCACTTAAACTTACAGGCTACTGTAGGATTATTAACAGATCCAATTTAATGTAATCTCAGGGAATAGGGGAGACAATGGACTGGTCAGCCAATGGAGCAGTCAGAACACATACATAAACCAATTAAATGTACCAAAACAATGGGAATGGTAATGAAACTGAGGTTTTAGACCCCAGGCCCAAACTGCAGGAGTTCCACATTAGGTCTGGCACTTGCTCCATATATAAAATAACAAGACATGGTGAGCAGGGAGCCAGTGGCTTACACCTGTAATCTTATGTACTCAGGAGGCTGAGATCAAAACCAGCCTAGTCAGAAAGTCTGAGACTCTGAGCCTTGGGGTGAGGATGGGGTAAAACTGACATGATTTTCTTGCTGGCTATAAACAGAATGTGTCCAGCTTTTAGATCTTGCCATGATCCTGTAGTCATGCTTCAAAGCTAACAAGGTAGTTTGAGTCATTGTATTGCATCTCACTGACTCCATCCAAAAAAAGGTTCTCTACCTTTAAGGACTCAAGTAGTTAGACTGGGTCCACCAGATAATCCAGGCTGATCTTCCTGTCTCAAGGTCTGTAACCTTAATTACACCTGAAGAGTACCTTACCTATTGCAGATTCTGGAAATCAGTTTGTAGATGTCTTAGTGTGGGGGTGGGAGGCTGATGATGAAGTTAGGTTTATAATGCCTAATTTTACATGCAAATCTAATGATTTCATATGAACTCTTTCATCTCCACCTACTCCTCTTTAACCGAAAGATGTTATTCAAATCATGAGAATGAAATCTAAGCATAGGTGATCTTTACAGTTAATTTCATATAAAGGGTAATCATTTTAATTAACATTTTATCTTTAACTTTCAAACATCTTAGTTTAATAAAGCAGGTGAATCTATTAGATATTGACACTGATATTATTTAACTTACTTTTTCAAAAAATGAAATCTACTATTACTCCTTGTCTCCCTAGATGCAACTATATCAAAATCAATGTTTTTAAGTATATATGCAACATATATATGCATATACTATTTTGTTCATTTAAAATTTTAAGTAATACTGAGTTATGAAACCTTTTGCCACCTAAGAATTTTTTCTAATATTGTGTACATAGTTATTCATGTTGATACATTAAGTCTATTCATTTTAGGTTTGTGAACAATTCATTGTTTTGGATATAAAAGTCTCTTAGCATAAGCTGACAAAAGTAATGCCATAAATCGTGTGGCTTAAATAACAAAAGCTATTTTCTCACTGATTGAAAGTCCAAGATCAGCATCCTGTTGGTTAGGGTTTTTTTTTTTTTTTATTTTTGCCAGTCCTGGGGTTTGAAGTCAGGGCCTGGGCAATGTCCCTGAGCTTCTTTTATCTCAAGGCTAGAATTCTACCATAGTGAGCCACAGTGCCACTTCCAGCCTTTTCTGTTTATGTGGTACTGAGGAATCCAACCCAGGGCTTCATACATAATAGGCAAGCACTCTACCACTAAGCTACATTCCCAGTCCTTGGTCAGGTTCTTGCAGTGAAGAGGGCAAAGAGCTCTCTGAATTCTCTTCTCATGAATACACTAATCCTACCTATAAGGTTTCCACCTATATGACCTCATTTAATTACTTCCTTGAAGGCCTATCTCCAAATACAGTCAACCTGAGAACTGGTGCTTCAAAGTAGCACTGATTAGAGGAGACTACAATTCAGCCCAAGGTCAGGAATGTGAGTTTTCTCAATAAAGCATGTGATAAGATTTTGAAGTAAGGAGATTCTTAGCTTGGGAGAGAAGGTAGGGGCAGAGGGAGGGTTCAGGAAAATTTGAACATGGAAACATAAAGGTACTATAGCGGGGCTGGGGGTATGGCCTAGTGGCAAGAGTGCTTGTCTGGTATACATGAGGCCCTGGGTTCAATTCCCCAGCACCACATATACAGAAAATGGCCAGAAGTGGCGCTGTGGCTCAAGTGGCAGAGTGCTAGCCTTGAGCAAAAAGAAGCTAGGGACAGTGCTCAGGCCCTGAGTCCAAGCCCCAGGACTGGCAAAAAAAAAAAAAAAAAGGTACTATAGCAAACAACACAGCAGAACCCATTTGAATTTATATTTATGAGTTTGGAACAGAAAAGTAAAAAAAAAAAATCTGAGTTCAACTAGGAATGAATTTAAGCACATGAGAACAGATGGACAAGCTATGCTTTTGAAAGTTTTTACCGAGAATGATGATAGACAATAACAAGAGTAAGAATAGACATGAACATAGAAAGGTGTTTGTTTCATAATTTATTGTTGTATAATTATCTATTTCAAAACTATCAGATTAAAACAAGCATTTTATTTTGGCCTTGAGGCATCTGAGAAGTTGTATTTTGTGTGCTCTGGAGCAGCTGATGCTCAAGAATCAGTTTCTAACATGGTTTCTAATGATAGTCTCATTCTTCAGAGCCTTTCCATGTGGCCTGGGTTTTCCCAGAATGACCTTACATGGTATCTGGCCTTCTAAGAGGAAGTGTTCCAAAGAAAACATGGAAGATGTAAAACCAGTTAAAGGCCAAGTCTGGAACTGCAAGTGTCAGTTTTACTATACTTTACAGGTCAAATCAGTCACAGAACCTACCCAGATTCAAGGGGATACCACTTATTGATAGGGAAACCACAAGTCCATGATGCAGATGAGGGTAAATATAGAAAAAATCCTCTCAAAAACCTTACAGTCTAGTGAAAGAGGTAGTTACTGTTATCATCATGATATAAAGAGTAAATAGTGTTATAAATAAAAGTCCAAGCCAGCATGGTGGTACATAATTCTCAGCACTCAGGAGGCTAAGGCAAGAAAATCTTGAGTTAGAGGTTAATCAGGGCTACTACATACAGTGCAGTATCACAAAACCTAAAACAACTAACCAACCAAAAAGATAAGAACAAAAAACAAAGCCCTGTATGAACATAAAGGAAACAATTTTGAGTGGAAAACAGGTATAAAATTTCAATGAAGTTGAAATATAATTTTTGTTTTTTTTCAGTCCTAGGGCTTGGACTCAGGGCTTGAGCACTGTCCCTGGCTTCTTTTTGCTCAAGGCGAGCACACTATCACTTGAGCCACAGGGCCACTTCTGGCCTTTTCTATATATGTAGTGCTGAGGAATCAAACCTAGGGCTTCATATATACAAGGCGAGCATCTTGCCACTAGGCCATATTCTCAGCCCTAAAATATTTTTTTTTGTTGTTGTTCGTGGGGCTTGAACTCTGGGTCTGGGTGCCGTCCCTGAGCTCTTCAGCTCAAAGCAAGCACTCTAGCCACTTAATTGGAGATAAGAGTCCCATGGATTTTCCTACCTGAGCTGGCTTTGAACCATGATTCTCAGATCTCAGCCTCCTGAGTAGCTAGGATTACAGGTGTGGTTAATTGAAATATAATTTTTTGGCGGTGGGAGTAATCTGAGCACTGTCCTTGGCTTCTTTCTTTTCTAGCATTCTACCACTTGAGCCACAGAGCCACTTCTAGCTTTTTCAGAATATGTGGTGCTGAGGAATCGAACCCAGATCTTCATGTATGCCAGGCAAGCATTCTACCACTAAGCCATATTCCTAGCCCTGAAATATAATTTTTAATCTGTTTTTTTTTTGCCAGTCCTGGGGCTTGGACTCGGCCTGAGTGAGCACTGTCCCTGGCTTCTTTTTGCTCAAGGCGCTTAACACTCTGCCACTTGAGCCACAGCGCCACCTCTGGCCGTTTTCTGTATATGTGGTGCTGGGGAATTGAACCCAGGGCCTCATGTATACGAGGCAAGCACTCTTGCCACTCACTAGGCCATATCCCCAGCCCCTGAAATATAATTTTTATAGACTAAATTTAGGGAATAAAATAGTCAGACACAAGGACAGACATCTGTCTGTCATGTTTGGGAAACACTAAAAAATCTAATGTGGGGAGAACAGAGGAGAATTAAAAAATCAGAGATCATGGATATTATGGTAAGTTTAGCTTCATTTTGTAGGCATTAAGAGAATAATTTGAGATTTCTAAGGTAGAAAATGAAATAGAAGGTGGGGTGATAGCATCTATAGTTTAGGTAAAAAGCGAACAGCAAAATCCAGGATGATATGAAGATGAAGGACTAATATATGCAAGATTTGCTAATAAGCTCTTGTAATAATTCAAATAATAAAAGCAGGCCCCAAACTGCAAATATACCTAAGAGGTTAATTACGTTAGACAATATCTTCAATTGATTATAGCTAAGACAACAAAGGATCTTGTATATGTATACGTCTTTTATTATCTTTAAGTAGTTGTCATTTAACAAAGCACTTATGTATATAATGTATCTTGATCAATGTCACTCCTTTCAACAAGTATCTTAAATACCTATCATTTATTAGGTCTAAAAGAATACAGCTAGATACATAATTTCTGTGAAATTTGTGACTTCAAATAGTATTTATTTTAAATTTCATGCAAAGTAGGACACTTAATTTTAAGCATGCCCCCATGGTCACCTAATTAAAATAGCTCTATATTTATTATTATGTGGGCACACAGTTCAACATCAATTAATTTTGTTTTCCAGACAAAACTAAGTGAAATGCATTTATAAAACATTTGTGATTCTGAATCACAGATTCTGAACTTTTTATTGAGCACCCCCTATTTTCCAAGTCCCCCAAAATGTTTCTTACTTTATCATATTTAAAAAAATGGTGAAACTATTTAAGAGACTCATAAGACATTGTTTCAACACGATAAGCAATTCAATTATACTGAAAAAATTTCTAGGACTATACATGTATTTTTTTTTTTTTTTTTGGCCAGTCCTGGGGCTTGGACTCAGGGCCTGAGCACTGTCCCTGGCTTCTTCCCGCTCAAGGCTAGCACTCTGCCACTTGAGCCACAGCGCCGCTTCTGGCCGTTTTCTGTATATGTGGTGCTGGGGAATCGAACCTAGGGCCTCGTGTATCCGAGGCAGGCACTCTTGCCACTAGGCTATATCCCCAGCCCCTATACATGTATTTTTTAATTTCTATTCTTTTTTTTTTTTTTTTTTTTTTGGTCATGGGGCTTGAACTCCGGGCCTGGATGCTATTCCTGAGCCCTTCAGCTCAAGGATAGCGCTCTACCACTTGAGCCACAGAGCCACTTCCAGTTTTCTGGAGGTTAATTGGAGATAAGAGTCTCACAGATTTTCCTGCCCAGGCTGGCTTTGAACCACAATCTTCAGATTTCAACTTCCTGAGTAGCTAGTATTACAGGCGTGAGCCACCGGTACCTAGCTCAATTTCTATTCTTCTATTCTATTTCTACAGTTTGCTTTTACAGTTATTTTTCTTAAATTCAGTATGGATATAAATAGTATATTTATAACACTACATCTTCCCTAAGAGAACAACTTCTTCCTAAGGTCAACATTGCTTACTTATAATTTCTTCCTTATAAATTTTTGTAAAATATGCAGAAGAGGGAATGTATAATATTAAGTATAACCACTCCTATTTTGGATTTAAAAAATGACAGGCACACATTTTAAAAAGCATACCAATTATGAAATATACACAAATTATGATTTCTAAAATAGACATACATAATTTAAAATTGGTACAAATATTACTTTATAAGTACAGGATGCTGAAAAATTTAAATGACTATATTCTAATGGCCATTTATATATAAAGTATTGAAATATCTATTTTCTCAAAAGTTAAAAGTACTCTTCTCAGAGCTGAGTTCAACTGCAATAAAATTATAGTAGTATTTTTCTTTATATTATAGATATGTAACCAGAAAAATGGTTAAATAATAAAGCATATTGAGGATATTCCAACAGTTAATATCAAATTCTATCCATCTTCTGTATATTCTTGTAGAAAATGTTTTAATAAAGGAAGAGAAGGAACTATACAGAAACAGACTCACGTCTATTAGCGGTCTACTAATTACCCTTATTTACAAAATACAATTAGGGGATGAAGCTTAATATCTATCAACCACTTCCTGCACAAAGCTAAGCAAAAACTGTACCACTGGTCTCCATTACCAGTCCTTGGAGGTGCAATCTTAACAGTAGCTTGCCTAAGTCATATGCTAATGGTAGAACTGGGATTGATCTATTTGGGGCTTTTTTGATCATATCTTTCCTTTCTCATTTTATGACTATCCCTTATGGTATTTATTCACTATGATTATACTATAATTTGGAAAAGTATCAAGTCAGCCCTACAACTCTCCAGTTTTCTTCTGTAGGCATTACAGAAACTAGAATGCAGTTCATAACAACTTTCATAGCTTCCTTAAGATAAAAACTATCTGTAGGAGAAAGCTCACTTTATGTAGAATTTGGTTTAGTTAGAAAAAGCTTCTATAGACTTAAAATTTTTTTACTCTATATCATAGTGACTTCATATGTTGTGAAGTGATTTTCTATAATCTTGATATTTTCTTCAGATAGCCAGTTTTCTTGTTTTAGCTGGCTTATAAGAGCTTCCAAAGACTTCAATCTTCCTAGAGTGTGTTGCTCTTGTAACTCAAGAAGAGTTATCTTTGAATTCAGCTTAGAGACTTTTTGCCAAAGATGTTCCTTATTTATGTCTTGTCTGCAGTAAGAGTGTTCAGTCTGTAAAATGTTTACACTATGGTCGATATCTTTATATAAGGAGTCTTCAATGTCTATGTCTTCCATTCCTATGGTTTCATTTTGGGCTAAGATAGAAGAATTAGCTGCAGGTTTAAAATTTTCTGTGGGTACAAAAATGGCAAGAATAGATTCTTTATTTGTGCTTAATTCTTCAACTGTACTGATTAAGAATTGGTTTTCCTGTACTGCCTTAATTTCAATGGAATTAGGACTAACAAGATGACTGGTAGTTATTTCAAGTACTTCTTGGGTTTCCAAAGACTGGTGAGTACCTTCTGAATTTGAAGTTGTTAAAGTAATAGTTGTAGAATTTAGATTCTCATAAGATGTGTGAAAATCACTTACACCTAAGTCTTGGTTAATGGATGTTTCCAAGACAGAATTTGTTTTTTCAGTATCTTGTTTAATCAGATTAAGAGTTAATATGTTAGTTTGCATATTTCCTATTTTAGGAGCTGGTGGCTTCAATGTGGCAGGCAAATCAAGTACATCTGTGTGTTCACGGAGCATATCTATTTTAACTGTATTTTTCTTTGCTTCATTTGATGCAAATGACTCTTCGGGCTTGGCTTTTAGACACATTTCTTTCTCATCACCAATTTTTTTCTTCTGAGATTCTTTTTTACAAGATTCTTTTCCCTAGAAAACAATATTTCAAATTCTAAAAAGGATACACTTGTAGACTTACTCTCTTACCAGTACTAAGTTTGAGCAATATATTGGTCTGGCAAACTTATTTACACTGTTCTAAGTACATTAACAACTTAAATATACCTTAAAGTATTTTTAAAAAAATCCAGTTGAAGCTGGGCACTGGTGGCTCATGCCTATAATCCTAGCTGCTCAGGAGGCTGAGACCTGAGGACTGTGGTTCAAAGCTAGCAGACAAGAAAGTTCATTGGACTCTTATCTCCAATTAACCACAAAAAGCCACCAGTAGAGCAGTGGCTCAAGTGGTAGTATGCCAGCACTGTGCAGAAAAGCTCAGAGATAGCACCTTAGCTCGGAGCTGAAGCCCCACAACCAACAAAATAGAAACAAAACCCTCCAGTTGACATATGATAGAGTAATTTCAGCTTATTTAAATGACCAATAAGAAAAGCTTACCCATTAATTTACTTTAAAATTTTCAAAAATGTAGTATTATTTTTAGAACAAAATATTCTCAAGTATTTGTCTTCCTAACAGTAATCTGTATCTCTTACTATCTAATCACCTGTCAATGTGGATATGCCACCCGGTTCCGCATTACCCGCCTCTCCACTATTCCAATACCTGATAGTCTTCAGGCAAAGAAAATATTGTTGGAATTGCAGTTTGTTTTAAATAACGGATACCCCATCTGATGTCAAGAGAGTCAGGAGTAAAATGGTCACTACACAGGAACTGGTATTTACTGGGAACCCAAGAATCTCGTTTCATATTCTTTAACCATTTTTCAAGTCTTTCTTTGTCATGAAGAGGAAATCTGAAATTAGAAAAAGAAAAACAACAAAAACTTTGTCTTACAATATATCCATATAACCTATTTGCCCCATGCTCCAAAAGCAAGTCCATGATGTCTATCAAATGAGAGCATCTGGGGCTGGAAATATGGCCTAGTGGTAAAGTGCTCGCCTCATATACTTCGAAGCCCTGGGTTTGATTCCTCAGCACCACATATATGGAAAAAGCCGGAAGTGGCGCTGTGGCTCAAGTGGCAGAGTGCTAACCTTGAGCAAAAAGAAGCCAGAGACAATGCTCAGGCCCTGAGTTCAAGCCGCAGGACTGGCAAAAAAAAAAAAAAAAAAAAACCCAAACAAATCAAATGAGAGCATCTTTATGATAATGACTATGCAGCCAAAGCTTTGTTCTGATAGATTGGAACACATAATTCACAGTTCCTTTAAGGAAAATACATTACTTCAAAGAATCCACTTTTGTTATGTAATTTGCTTAAAACTAGAACACTGTTATAAATTCCCTATAAGTTTCCATCCAATTGGGTTTCATATATAGCCCAGGGTGGTTTCAAATTCTCCATATTGTTGCCTCAATTTATATTAGTATTCTTAAAATAAGTAGATGCTAATTCACACAAATCAGCTGAATAAAACTATTAATATATTTATGTATACATATATTTACTAGCATTTGCTTCACCTGTATGTAATTTAGTTTGCTTCTAGACTTCTGTAACAGACTAGGATCTCTAAATTTTAAGTTCTAAAATATGAACTCCAATGCAAAAAAAAAAAAAAAGCACTACATTAAAGAGGTCAGACTCGAAAGGTTTGGCACCACAAACCTATAATCCTGCCAACTAGTTAGGTTGAGGCAGAAGAATTATGAGTTGGGAGGGTCTAAAAAACAAGAGGAAAACATCAAGACTAGACTCATATTAAGTAAATGATATTTAATCTAGTGATATTCTAATAAAAAACATATACTATATAATTTCCTGTTTTCATAGTAATGTGGTATAGATATTATATATTCTTTCCCATCCCAATTGGATTTGTGCATTGTACATCTTATGCTTTATAGAAAAGTCTCCAAATTTAGACAAGTTTATAAGATTCTAGGGGAAAAGAATCCATGTACATTTTAGGACATAATTTTTAACACTAACACCTTAAGTTACCAAACCCTTGAAAAGTATACTTTGTGAATATATATCTCCTCCATCCTCATCAAGCTAGAGCCTTGTATTTGTATTTTACCTCTTAGCTGCACCTTCTTTGTGCATATTTTTATTGGTAACTGAACTTCCCTGCTTTCCTCAACCAATAAGAAATCTCCTGGAGTGTCTCCTAAACCATGTTAGTTGTTTATAGTCTTTATTCTATTTTTTTTGTGTGATTGTTTCACTGTTGTATGCAATTCCCTCAAGTACATAAGATAGCAACAGAATAAGATATATATATATACATACATATATATATATATATATATATTTTTTTTTTTAAGATGGATCTTGCTTTGTAGTCCAGGCTGGTCTTAATCTTACTCTCCTCCTGCCTCAGCTTCTCAATGTCTGGGATTACAGGTATGAGCCCATAGCATAAACTGAACATTTTAGGCTATAAATTTATGGTATGCCTTAGTATAATGTTAATACGAGCAAATTTGATTCTTCAAGATTAAGAGAATAAAATCAATTTTTATTTTGTGAATTACACATGCATTAAAAACCCATTAAATAATCTCATTTTAAATTTACATTTTGAGGAAAAAAATTTATAATTCATTGGACATTTTTCCTCCTTTGTGTTTTTTTTTTTTTTTGCCAGTCCTGGGGCCTTGAACTCAGGGCCTGAGCACTGACCCTGGCTTCTTGCCAGAGTGTCACTTCTAGCCGTTTTCTATATACCTGGTGCTGGGGAATCAAATCCAGGGCTTCATGTATCCGAGACAAGCACTCTTGCCTCTAGGCCATATCCCCAGCCTGACATTTTTTCTCCTTAAAAACAATACCATTGTGGTCCACAAAACTTCAATTTTGGAGTGGGGGTTCTGGATTATTTCTCCCCAAATCCAAGGCCAAATAGAGAAATGATATTTTGCTACAAACCTTCTCAAAGCTAGAACCATTAATATCCTAGTATTTGCCTTCCAATGGACCAGGGCTTAGGTTTATTTCTCCTAAAATATGTCTACATCTTGCAAAATGGATTCAAGGAAGCTGATCATGGAAAAATTACACGAATTTCTAGGGAATTACTAGGGTTTATCCGTCGTCTTTTCCCCATTACTTGAGATAAGGGGAAGCATCCAACCACTAGTAAATAACAACTTCATGATTACACTCAAAGGAGATTTACTAAATAATGAGAAAAAAAAAGATAACTAGGTTAGCTCTAGTTGAAACGATTTTTATTAAATGTTATAAAAAGGAAATGGGGGAGGGGCTGGAGGCATGGCTCAGTTGGTACAGTGCAAGCCAATGAGCAAAAGGGTCAGGTGACAGATTTAAATCCAGGTCTAGGATCAAAAAAAAAAAAAAAAAAAAGAGGCGGGGGTGGAGGTGGGGGTAGCCTGTGGCTCACTCCTGTAATCTTACTACTCCGGAGGCTGAGGCAATTCTAAACCAGCCCAGGCAGGAAAATCTGTGAACCTCTTATCACCAATTAACCACCAGAATACTGGCAGTGGTGCTGTGGCTTAAAGTGGTAGAACGCTAGTCTTGAAGGAATAAAGCTCAGGGAGAGTGCCCGGCCAAGTTCAAGCCCCATGACCAAAACAACGAAAAAGGGAAATGAAATATTTAAGCTAATTTTCATATATATATACTATGCTTGTTCTTAACAAAAGTTCTATTATTTCTGCTTTACAAATTTAAGATATGAAGCACTGAGAGTTTAATTTGCTGGTCATTCCGTTACAAAGTAATGGAACCTGCATTTGGAACCACAGATCCCAAATTACACAACATCGCTTCCCTATCTTTCTGAATACAAATCAGTATTCATACGGTTTGACGTAAGTATTTCGTAGTTTTAGCCACCCAGAAGAAGTTTACTTGTTCTATTCTCTTTACTAATCAGGAGTATATACACCTCCGGGCAGTTAACATGTTAAAATTCTGGGTATGACTCAGACTTTTCAAGGTTACTAATCTATTTTTTTGTTTGTTTTATTGGGGGGAGGGGATGGAATTAACTTGTAAAAACTGTGCAGCTTTGCACCTCCTCACTTATCAGGTAAGATGCACCTTAAAGCGTGGTTAGTGGAGTTCAATTAAAGGTTATGCGAGGTTCAATAAAGGCTCCAGGAACCACGACCGCTGAGCGCTGTACAAACTTTCTTGTTTTAACACTTAAAACTGGCGTGCTCACAATCACACTAAATTCTGTCCTTCGCGTCCTGCTCCCGCGCGGAGACCCCTAGGTCTAGGGAGTTGAGGCCTCACTTAGAGAACAGGTAAGAGATACCTGGGCCCTGGCTCCAAAGACCACAGGACCAGGGCTTAAAATGGTGAAGCTGACGCATAGGTCTACAAGCTGACTTACGGGTAAAAGCTCAACTTCCGGTCTTTATTGTTCCGTCCCCTGCGATTCTTACAGCATATCGCAGCGCAATAGCGGGGCATCACTAGGGTAAGGGCCTGGGGTGACCCCCGTTGGCAAAGGGCGCAGACCAGGCCAGGGCGCTTAGGCGGGTCTGCGAGTCCAGACTGCCCGCGCCAATGCGCCGGCGTCGGAACCTTCCATTCACTTCCGCCGCGGTGGGTATAGGAGCCGCCCCTTTCGGGGGTGTGGCAGGAAGTGACGCGAGGACCGAGCGGCAACAACAGTTTTCCACGTGCGCGTAGGGCGCCGGAGTCAGGTGGTGAGGCGGGAACCAATGGGGAAGCGTTTCGTGTAGGTCTTCTCCTGAGGTGGAGGCGCCAGCCTGGGACGCCCGCCAGTAGGGAGCGGGCTGAGAGGGGACGCGGAGGCATCTTCGGCTCCGGGCGCGAGAAGTCAGTGTGCCAGTGACCGTGAGGCGTGCGTCGGCTCCGAGAGGCCGCGGAGGCCGGGGTGGGTGGTCGAGCTCTACACCTGAACGGAGGAGCCGCGCGTGTGCTTCTCCAGGGCCTCGGGTCGGCGGGAGCGGCGGTCGGGGGGAGGAGCGAAGCCGGGGTGGCGCGGACCGTCCGGCCGCCGAGTAGGGTTCGCAGCGTCCCCGCGGTGGTGGCTGGTTTCTGGGGGCGCACCCGGCCTCGGCCGCGACCTCTCCAGTGGCTTTAGGCGGCGAGGTTGGGACGAAGGGACTGTGGGGAGATGGCCGGACCACCTTAGTGCGTTTTGTGCGTTGGGCTGTGTCGCTGGCTTCCTCAACTGTCAGCTTGTCTGAGGACTGGGTCTCGGGCCTCAGGGACCCCAACCGCCGGGGATCGGGAACACACAGAGGCCTAGGTGGTCCAGCTCAGAGGACTACTGGCGCTAGGGAGGAAGGCCCACCCAGGCCCCCCCCGGGAAGGGGGATCGAGAAGCTTCTTTCCTTTTTCCCTTTTTGAAATGAGAAGTCTGTTCAATGGGAAAGTTAACTCACTAAAAATAACACATGTTCGGTTAGCTTGAATCCGTTTATGAAAACCAGTGAGGTGCCTGTGGGTTTAGACCCGCCCTTTGAGTTAGGGAGCTGCCTGCGGGCAATGGGGCAGCCATAGGACAAGTTGGAGGTTGTATTTGATCCTTGATCCTCCTTTGACCGGAGGTTGTACTCGTGACTATGAGTAACTCTGGAAAAAAACTTAATCCACCTGCTAATTAGTAATGCTCAGAAAAGGCCACAGGAGAGTAAGGCAGGCAGTTTCCACGAACCATAGTGCTTTTTCATCAGCCTTGTTATGTCATCAAGGGTTAGTAAGCTCTCCTGTGGAATAGTATTCAAAAAATACGGGGTATTGCATTATGAGTATCAAATCAGAAGATATGTGTTATCCAAAGTCCTATTTCAAAACTTACTAGAGCATTTTCAGGGTAAGAGAAGTTGTGTAACTACTGAGAAGTTTTGAGAATACGAATCTAAAGAGAAATCTTAAATTTTTGAAAATATTTATTGTCAAAGTGATGTACAGAGGGGTTACAGTTACGTATGTTAGGCGTATGTATGGGTACATTTCTTGTACTTTTTGTTACCTCCTCCACCTTTCCCTCTCCCCCCATGAGTTGTTCAGTTAGTTTATACCAAATGGTTTTGCAAGTATTGCTTTTGGAGTCGTTTGTCTTTTTATCCTTTGTCTCTCGATTTTGATATTCCTTTCACTTCCCTAGTTCTAATAGCAGTATATACAGTATCCAGGGTACTCAGATGAGATACAGTGATAGCAGGGGTACATTCACAGGAAGGGGATACAAGAGGATCATCAACAAAAGAAGCTACGGTTTCACATGGCTTATGAGAAATCTTAAATTCTATTGTATTTTTTTTTAGAACTTGTTTATCCATACAGCTTTTTTTAAAGTAAAGGAATCTTACTGTTACAGGGTTTGTATAACTTCCAAATCGTGTTAATTTTTAGGTTTTTTTTTTTTGGCCAGTCCTGGGGACTGGACTCAGGGCCTGAGCCCTGTCCCTGGCTTCTTCTTGCTCAAGGCTAGCACTCTGCCACTTGAGCCACAGCGCCCCTTCTGGCCATTTTCTGTATATGTGGTGCTGGGGAATCGAACCCAGGGCCTCATGTATATGAGGCAGGCACTCTTGCCACTAGGCCATATCCCCAGCCCCCGTGTTAATTTTTAGAGCAAGTAGAATTGAACAGAGAAACTCCTTCCTTGCCATCACCTTTCTCCTAATAGTCTTGCCAAACAGAATTTTTTTTGATAACTGATTTTTACGAGATATAATAGTTTCATAGCATGCAATCCTAGTTTGAAAGAAAAGTAGAAAATACCACTAATAGTTGGGAGTATTTCAGTTTTCTTCTTAGGAATTCATATTCTGATGCTGAGTGTAGTGATATAGACCTGTAAACCCAGTATTCTAGAAACTGAGATAGGAGGAAGAGGAATTCAAGGCTAACTTCAGCTAAGGGAAACCTTGTGTCAACAAAGAAAGATTCATATTTGAATAATGTCTCTAAATGTCAGAGAAAAAATTCACAAGTTAACTGCCAAGATGGTATGTCTAAATTAGTAGGTATTTTCTCAGGAAAGCACTCATTCAGGTACTTAATTTCATCAGGTGAGCCAAAGACTAAAAGTATAGAATCTTAATTCACAAATACTAACACTGGAAATACAATAGAATGTGTGTATAAAATACCTTTTGAATACTGCATTTAAATTTCTTGTACCGAGGAAGTTTGTTGAGTTTCTTTTAAAAGAAAACCATTTGGTGTAGACAATTGTACAACTGGCGAGGGGCGGGGGGCGGTGAGGGAGGAGGTAATAAGTTGGATAAGAAATGTACTCACTGCTTTACATATGAAACTAATTCCTCTGTACTTCACTTTGACAATATAAAAAAAGAAAAATGTCCTAAAATTAATTCTATAGATAATTTTTCTTCTTTCTTTTTTTAGGGCATTAGAAATGGCTACAACCCAGTCAGTTTTCATCTTTGCAATTTGTATTTTGATGATAACAGAATTAATTCTGGCCTCAAAAAGCTACTATGATATCTTAGGTGTGCCAAAATCTGCATCAGAACGCCAAATCAAGAAGGCCTTTCACAAATTGGCCATGAAGTACCACCCTGACAAAAATAAGAGCCCTGATGCTGAAGCAAAATTCCGAGAGATTGCAGAAGGTAAGTGACTTTTCCTGAGGTCACAAGGGTATAACTATTAAAGAGTATGATGCCAAGAAATCTGTTTGTTTTTGAAAATGTATGGTGATGGGAGGATGAGTGGGATTTACACTTTAGTACGGTGAGAGTCTGCCATTCTTTCTTATAACAAATTGTTTTGTTACTAAGTGAAGGATTAGACAAATTATAACTTATTAGTATATAAAATGTATTGTTTCATTCTTTTATTTATGAAGTCACTTGTTTCTGAGGAAAAGACATTTGAGCACTCAAAATTCTTATTCTAAAATGTTTTGGCTTCATTCCTGTCCTAAAACAAATTACATTTTGCGAACATTGAATAGTTAATGATGGGAGGCTGTAACTGACTAGTGAGTTAGAAATTGAGTTACTTCAACTAGTAAGGAAATGAAAAATCTGAATTCCTATTAACTTCATATTTGATCACTTAATTCTTTAATACTAATATGGCTTTCAGCAGTAATGTTAAAAGTTCTAATGGTTGTGATAGTATCATTTAATAACTACTTGGTATATACTAGAGGTATGACTGTGCTAACTATTGACAAGCTAGCAGTGAATAAGGCAAAGACCTTGCCTAGTATAACTTCTATTTTTAACTTAATTATGTTTGTAGTGTTGTGCTTTTAACTTGTGAGTTGAAATTATGTATTTGGACAGGTTTAAATACATGTAAGTTTGAATGTTTTTCCTTGAATTACTGAAATGTTTTTTTATCTCTTTCAGCATATGAAACTCTCTCAGATGCTAGTAGGCGAAAAGAGTATGATACGCTTGGACACAGTGCTTTTACTAATGGTAAAGGACAAAGAGGTGGAAGTCCTTTTGAGCAGTCATTTAACTTCAATTTTGATGACTTATTTAAAGACTTCAATTTTTTTGGTCAAAACCAAAATACTCGGTCTAAGAAACATTTTGAAAATCACTTCCAGACACGCCAGGATGGTTCCAGTAGACAAAGGCACCATTTCCAGGAGTTTTCTTTTGGAGGTGGATTGTTTGATGACATGTTTGAAGACATGGAAAAAATGTTTTCTTTTAGTGGTTTTGACAACACCAATCAGCACACAGTACAAACTGAAAATCGATTCCATGGATCTAGCAAGCACTGCAGAACTGTCACTCAAAGAAGAGGAAATATGGTTACTACGTACACTGACTGTTCGGGACAATAGTTGGCCCTGTTTTTCTGTTCTCACTAAAACCATCTTGTCTTTTCCTCAGTATCTTTGATGAAAAAAGTTTTCTGTGAACTGCTTTGACAAGTGCATGATTTCACTTACTTTAAGCAATTTGATATAGCTATTACATATATTTAAGTTATTCTGACAAATTCAACATTCAGTAGACAAAATGTAATGTTTTTCTTGGGAATTTTTTTTTTTACAAACAAAAGATAATTCTGCCAAGTCCTTTTTCTTTACCTACTTTTGAGTTCCTAAAAGTAGCCAGATTTATTATTAGAAAGAAAAAAAAGATTGAATTTGGTTGATACCCATTTAAAGATTAAACTTTAAAAGTTATTGTAGAAATGAATTGTGTGAATTTAGATGACTTTTTACAGTGAAACGTTTGCTAATACAAAATTGCATGCTTTGTAGCATCTGACTTCAGTTGCTAAATATATATGAAATTGTATAATTGAGTCATTCAGCAAAGGCGATCAGTATCTTGGTTGATTACCACTGAAAGCTTTAGGAAAGGATGGTTTTATTTTTGCAACAAATCATACCTTTTCTGCAGTAGAATTGGTGTACAGGAAATATAGTCAGTTAAGCAAAAAAAGTTGAAAATTTGTGAAATATTGCCAAGAGATTGTTAGTGTGTTTAGGCCCTGAAAAATGATTTTTTTTTTAAGGTTGAAATCATAGCTACTTATACATTTTTCTCACATTACTTTCTTGTTAACCCTGTAGGTCTTAGTATGAATTTATGTGGTCTTTTTGTGTTTAGTTCTTCCTCTTTGCACTTACCTTGGTCTAGAGATTGCACTTATCTTCATCTAATACCTCATTCTTTTGTAAAACCAGCCAGTAATTTCTGTGCAACCTTATTATGTGCAATATTTTAAAATTCTAAGATGTGTGTACTTTGGTTTTTAGGTAGACTTATTTCTTTAGTTTGGCACTTTTCCACATTATACTCCATATGAGTATTAATCCTATGGATGCATATTAAAACTAGTAATGTCTCATACAACATTGTGTGTGAGTGAGAGAAATATAAATATTTACAATCTGATACTCTCTGTTGTCATTTATTGTTAAACATTACTTACAAATTCCTGAGGTATAGAGGACATACCTACTGGGGCATATGTTGATCATAGATCATATTCTCCATGAAATCTTTTGGTCTGACCTGAAAACTGATAGGTCCTTTTTTTTTTTTATTTTTGTCGTTATCTTCATTCTTACACCTTGGTAGAATAGTGATTTTGTAGCTAATTTTGCTGTTTCCCACCAACTAGTTGGCAGAACTGGTAGTGTTTTGTCACCAGTTCTTTATTATTGAGGTCTGGTTGAAAAAGAGATTAGCTTGGCACTGGTGGCTTTCACCTGTTACCCTAGCTACTGAGGAGACTCAGATCTGAGGGTTGTGGTTTGAAGTTAGCCCAGGCAGAAAAGTCATGGTCAGAGTCTTACCTCCAATTAACCACTCAAAAACGAAGTGGCACTGGCTTAGAGCAGTAGCCTTGAGCAAAGAGCTCTGAGTTCAAGTCCCAGGACTGAAAAAAAGAAACAAAATGATTATGTAAAGCTATAATTATTAATCACCTTGGAATATTACCTCCTATACAGTGTTGAGGAACCTAACACCTTATGCTTGATAGACAAGTATTCTGCCACTGAGCTACATCCTCTACACTTAATTTGAGGATTTGAAAGAAAATGATTTTATTGTATGTTGTATATTTGTTTCCTGGGAGTTTTATCTACTGCTTTTTGCTTGATATTAAGAAAATAACCATACCTTGAATTTGGGGCCAAGGGTCATTTATAGCATACTAGGCAATAATACAAAGCAAAAATGCCTTATTTCTTTCTTTTAAAAAAATAGTAATTATTTATTGTCAAAGTGATGTACAGAGGGGTTACAGTTTTATACATTAGGCCATGGGTACATTTCTTGTACTATTTGTTACCTCCTCCCTCATTCCCCCTCCCCCTTTCCCTCTCCTCCCATGAGTTGTTCAGTTGGTTTATACCAAGTGGTTTTGCAAGTATTGCTTTTGGAGTCGTTTGTCTTTTTATCCTTTGTCTCTTGATTTTTGATATTCCCTTTCACTTCCCTAGTTCTAATACCAGTATATACAGTATCCAGGGTACTCAGATGAGATGCAGTGATAGCATGGGTATAACCACAGGAAGGGGATACAAGTGTACAAGTGGATCATCAACAAAAGAAGCTACCGTTTCACATGGCATGTTGAAAGTAATTACAACAGTGATATAACACTCGTTTCCATAACATGGAGTTCATTTCACTTAGCATCTTATATGTTCATAAGGGCATAGCTATTGGGCTCTTGTGACCCTCTGCTGTGACTAGCCTAAACCTGTGCTAATTATTCCCTATGAGGGAAACTGTAGAGTGAGTCCATGTTTCTCTGGGTCTGGCACACTTCACTTAGTATAATTTTTTCTAAGTTCTTTCACTTCCTTACGAATGGGGCAATGTCATTCTTTCTGATAGAGGCATAAAATTCCATTGTGAGTATGTACCACATTTTCTGGATCCATTCGTCTACTGAGGGGCATCTGGGATGGTTCCATGTTTTAGCTATGACAAATTATGCTGCGATGAACATTGTTGTGCTGGTAAAAATGCCTTATTTTCAAATTAACTTTAGTTGGAACTGTGGCTTGGTATTCAACCTAGCAAGAAGGCACTGATTTCACATCTCAATGGTATTGCTAAAAAACAAATATAAAATTGTACATGTATTGTTCTTGGCATATTGCCCTCTTTTTTCCAAGGCCTGATTTTTTTCCCATCCCCTCCATCTAAATAGATTGTTTTTGTCTGAGACCAGGACTGGACCTTGGTATTTGACACTTGCTTGTGCTCATTGGATGCCACTCTACTTCCTGAGCCATTCCTCCTATCCTGTTGTCTGTCATAACTTTATTAAGAGAAAATGAACTCTGAGTCATATAAACTCTATATATCTTCAGAATATCTAAGCATCTTGATATTCAAGTGAAAGTAATGGAAGAGAAAGTCAGAAAAGTGGAGACATGGTGTGTACAGTTAGATATACAAGCAATTAGACTAGTCAACATGTTCTCCAATAACCTAAATTATTTTGTGATTGTACAGACTGAATATACAAAAACAGAAAATGGGAAACTTCTCTAAGAATAACTGATCACTAGCTTAATCTGGCAGAGTGCCAGAGGCTCACTCATGACGAATCCTAGCTATTAAGTAGGCTGAGATTTGATGATTTAAAGCCAGTATGAATGACTATGTCTTCACCAAAAGCCAGTGCCAGGGTTAGGAATATGGCCTAGTGGTAAAGTGCTCGCCTCATATACATGAAGCCCTGGGTTCAATTCCTCAGCACCACATATATGGAAAAAGCCAGAAGTGGCGCTGTGGCTCAAGTGGTAGAGTGCTAGCCTTGAGCAAAAAGAAGCTAGGGACAGAGCTCAGGCCCTGAGTCCAAGCCCTAGGACTGGCAAAAAAAAAAAAAAAAAAAAAAAGCCAGTGCCACTTTTGAGCGCAGAAGCTCAGGAACAGTACCTGGGCCCTGAGTGCAAGCTCTGGTACCAGCACGGGAAAAAAGAAGAAAAAAAGCTTAATCTCTGTCTCCTATACACATTACATCCTGGGTAAAGTGTGACTTCTTTTTTTTCTGGAACAGGGTTAAATATAATGTTAATATTCATTAGTTATATGGGTAGAGTATTATTGTGACTTTTCCACATTACAATCTTAGCCCCATCATTCTCTCTTGTCCCTTTCCCCCTTCCTAAAACAACTTTATCAGGTTTTGTTGTCTATTTTCACTTGTGCAAACAACTACTCTGAATGTTTTTTATCCTTATGCAAATACTTTCTGCTTGTTAGAGTTTAGTATATCTTGAGTTTGGAGCTATAGGCATGTGATATGATTAGTTCTGTGAATTCATATTTCCCTAGGTCAGGCCAAATGTAGGAATTTGCACATTCTTGTTTTGTTTTGTTTTTTTGCCAGTCCTGGGCCTTGGACTCATGGCCTGAGCACTGTCCCTGGCTTCCTTTTGCTCAAGGCTAGCACTCTGCCACTTGAGCCACAGCGCCACTTCTGGCCATTTTCTGTATATGTGGTGCTGGGGAATCGAACCCAGGGCCTCATGTATACAAGGCAAGCTCTCTTGCCATTAGGCCATATCCCCAGCCTCGGAATTTGCACATTCTTAAAATAATTCATTCATTATTATCTGGGCATGGTGGTCCATGCCTATAATTCCATAATTCACCTTGTAGGACACAGCCTGGGCTATATAGTGTTAACTTGTTCCCAAACAACAACAAACCAATTTAAGAACACACACGTTCTCTCTCTCTCTCTGTCTGTCTCTCTGTCTCTCTGTCTCTCTCTCTGTCTCTCTCTCTCTGTCTCTGTCTCTCTCTGTCTCTCTCTCTCTCTCTCTCTCTCTCTCTCTCTCTCTCTCTCTCTCTCTCTCTCCTGGGATGGTTATTTTTGACATAGGATTTGGACTCAGGACCTCAAACTCAGTTTGCTGGTGTTCTCAAAATGGCCTGCATGATACTCTAGTACCATTTGAACCATAACTTCAGTTTAGCTTTATGCTGGTTATTTTGGAGACTTTCTGCTTGACTAGCTTTGAACTGTGATCCTCTAGATCTCAGTCTACTTAGTGGTTAGGATTACAGATATGAGCCACTGGTGCCTGATGGATAATTTTTTGAAAGAGTTTTGTTGAGCCATTAAAAGTACACTAGGGAAAAATAAGGTCATTGTCAGGCAGAATAAATAGGTGATACCAGTCTCATTCTTTAAAGTAGGTCTCAGAATATTTTTATATGTTATTATATTCTAGGTAGTTGAAACTCGCCTTTTATTGTCTTCTTAAAATATACAACGCAATTTCAGTTTAACATGTCAAGTTATGTGTATAATGCATTGTGGACAGAGTCACACCTTTCGTCATTCTCCACCCCTTAAACCATTTTCTTCTTTATCCTAAATAAATGACAGGAGCAAAAAGAATGAAGATGTGTAACTGCTGGAAAACAAATCCAAATCCAGAAACTTTGGCTTCTGGAATATTTATTCCAGAAGTTAATAAGACGGTAGAATTTGGGAGGAAACAAAACCACAGCCAACTTTTTCCAAGGAGCTTTTAAGGCTTAAATAAGGGAAAATGTGCAAGGAAAGGCCAAAGTTTAATCATGTTAATTCAAGCAAGAACTACCTTAGAAACCCTTGCTCTTTCCTTCTTCCATCCCTAGGTAAATAGTTGACAGAAGTTACATTTTCTTCAAGTCAGGGACTAACCCACACTTGAAAGAAAAGGGTGATCCCTGGAGAGCACCCAGTGCAGGTACTGGGTTGTGAGTTCTCTGTCTCTATCTATCCACCCACATCGATAGAAAAGCCATTTTAGTTTGTAGTTGGGCAAAGTTGGTTAACAGCGGCTTCTGCATGCCACCCACATGCCCATCTGTGGGTGTCTGCTGGTTAAAAATCCCTCAAGAGAGAACAAGGGGTGATAATGTCCAAAAAGATAATGTCCAAAACAGATATACTCATTATCTGACAGGTAACTGTAACCACTCTATTGCATATATATATATATATAATATACATAATATATATAACAAAGATAAGCCCTCAAAACTTTCTGGAATCATATCTCCTGTTCACCAAAGTGGTAGAGCCAAAGAGCTCTAAAACAGTGGCTAGGCCCTGAATTCCAGCCCCACAACCAATTTGAAAAATTTTTTGGAAGGAAAGGCAAGTTGAGAAAGTAACAATGTTGTAATTTTCAATGGGATGGTCAGTGCAGGCCTCATTGAGATGGTGAATTCGCAGAAAGGCTTGACAGGAATTATTATTTGAATGGACTATAGAGGCCTGTGTGAGAATTTGTAGGAACAGCAAAGAAGCCAGGATAGCTGGAGACCAGCAAGCAAATGAGAGTAGTTGGGATATGAACTCAAAAAGGTAAAAGGTGTGGTCACTTTATATGATTTTGGTATACTGGATATTGTATATATGCTTATCTGAACTAGGGAAGGGAAAGAAAAATGAGGGAGGGTGTGAAAAATAAGACAAGAAATGTACTCACTACCTTATTATGTAACTGTATCCCCTCTGTACATCACCTTGTCAATAAATTTTTTTAAAAGGTAAAAGGTGTTGGAGGTGACCTTATAGGTCCTATAGGACTTTGTCAGCTTTCATGTAGGTTTTGGGTTTGGAATGTGATGAGATGTTTGTTTACCCTCATGACAGTGGGGTGTGAATTCAAAACCTCACATATTCCAGGCAGGCTCTCTCCTCCTCGAACCACTCCACCAGCACAAATGGTTGAGTTTTAAAAAGACAAAAGGATGATCTTTTACACGTTTTATTTTTTTAAATCCATAAGCAATTATTTATTGTGGTCTAACACAACCCAAATGAACTGTCCCACTGTTCTAGGATGCAGAAATTCCATAGGCATCTCACTCACTGGGCTCAAAGCTAATTATTGATAGGGCTGCATTTCTTTCTTAAGGCTCTAGGTAAGAATGTGTTATTCATTCCATTTCAATTTCTTTTTTTTTTTTTTTTTTTTTTTTTTGGCCAGTCCTGGGGTTTGGACTCAGGGCCTGAGCACTGTCCCTGGCTTCTTTTTGCTCAAGGCTAGCATTCTGCCACTTGAGCCACAGTGCCACTTCTGGCCATTTTCTGTATATGTGGTGCTGGGGAATCGAACCCATGGCTTCATGTATGTGAGGCAAGCACTCTTGCCAGTAGGCCATATCCCCAGCTCTCTTTTTCTTTTTTTAACTTTCATTTTACAAACTTCCCAAGTGATCCTGACTCTTGTTTAAGTTTGAAAAACACATTGTTGAAGAACCTACAGGGCTCTTGGCATAACCCTACCTATAGGAGAATCGAAGAAAACAGGATCTTACTGAAAGTGATTTTCCATCTTTCTTCTTACTGTTTTGCACATTAAAAAAGGATTTCAGTAGTGGTGTTGAAGATCTTTGTTGCTCCAGAGGAGGAGAAGGAACGCTGGTAAGTTTGATTTCAGTTGTCATCTCCAGGTAGAGGTGCTAGAGTTCGCTACATTGGCTGAA
Organism: Perognathus longimembris pacificus; assembly: GCF_023159225.1. NCBI lineage: Eukaryota > Metazoa > Chordata > Mammalia > Rodentia > Heteromyidae > Perognathus > Perognathus longimembris. The sequence continues at coordinate 100,279,197 of NC_063162.1, read as the reverse complement.
GATGTGACAGGAGAAGGGAATAATTCTGAGTTTTCTGTTCTTGGAAACTGCAAAGATATGAGAAAACCAACACAAAGCAGATATTTAAGAGAGAAAATAAGTTGAGTTGGGACATAAAAGTTAGGCAAGTTTGATAGACTATAAAAATAATCCAAGTAAAAAATATAGTGTAGGCTGGGAATGTGGCTTAGTGGTGGAGTGCTTGCCTAACATACATGAAGTCCTGGGTTCGATTCTTCAGTACCACATAAACAGAAAAGGCCAGAAGTGGTGCTGTGGCTCAAGTAGTAGATTGCTAGCCTTGAATGCAGAGGTTTTTAGGGACAGTGCCCAGGCCCCAAGTATAAGCCAGGACTAGGACTGGCTACATATATGTATGTATATGTATATATATATATTACTTATAATATATATAGTGTGTATATGGCAATGGATATTTGGAGCATAATGTGTGTGTATGTTAATGGATATTTGGAGCAGGTGCATGAACATACAGCAAACCACTGAAAGCAAAAATGATAGCACATATCATCAGAGCCCATTGTGATTGTTTCTTTTTTCTTAACCTGCATTTTTTAACAACATATTTTTCTTTTTGAATACTGTTTTACCAACTTGAATAACATAGCTTTGTTTCTTCAGGAAATTATACCTACAATGGACATTATCAAGCAAAGGATTACAGTATAACTTAGATGAAAAAGAAGTTTGTATTATGCTTCCAAGAAAATAAAAGTATTATAATTGATTTGTATTTTTTGAAAGATGACAGTATTTTTGACTCTTAGGTTAAAAAGGGAAGATCATTCTGAACTAGTATTAGCAGTTGGTGGTATCTATCAAACAGGTTCAGAGAGTTGAAATTTCGATTCAGTGAGGGACAGAACAGTCACACACACACACACACACACACACACACACACTTTTGCAAAATATCCTTTGGTTGTCTCTCCAAAATAATGATATGAAATGGAGAAATGGATATATATGTGCTAATCCTGGGGCTTACACTCAGGAACTGAGTGCTAACCCTCTGTCTTTTGAACCATAGTTCCACTAATGGCATTTTTGTGTTTTTGGTGCTTAATTGGAGACAAGAGTTTCACAGACTTTCCTGCCTTGGGCTTTTTTTTTTTTTTTTGCCAGTCCTAAGGCTTGAACTCAGGGCCTGACCTGAGCACTGTCCCTGGCTTCTTTTTGCTCAAGGCTAGCACTGTACCACTTGAGCCACAGTGCCACTCCTGGCCTTTTCAATATATGTTGTGCTGAGAAATTGAACCCAGGGTTTCATGTATATGAGGCAAGCACTGTACTACTAGGCCATATTTCCAGCCCCTGGGCTGGTTTTGAACTTCAGTCCCCTAAATCTCAGCCTCTTGAGTAGGTAGGATTACAAGAGTGAGCCACCAGCACATGATGCTGGAAATGAAATTCTTATATAAAAGGGCTAGGGTAGAGCATTTACCAACCATGCACAAAGTCATGCATCTGTTCCCCAGGACTGTAAAACATAATACTACTATGAGTAACAATCAAAGTTTTCTAGAATTATTTAATGTTTACTTTTCATATATTGGTAAAAAAGATTATTGATCTTATTCTTAGATAGGTGCTCTACCACTTAAGCCATACCTTTAGCTCATGGTCTTATTTCTGTTGTAAACCTTTGTGACAGTTTCTGAAAGGTACAAACAAAATGGTTTGATGTTGTATAAGAAGACAAATGTTTTTTTTCTAGCCCCCATTACTAGAGAGCAAAGAGGGGAAGGGGAGAGGTGAGAATGGCAGGAGAGGAACAAACACAGTAAGTCTAGAAAAACAGTAAATCAAGTTTTGTTTTTTTTTGAGCAAGGGGAGCTACAGAGCAACAAGCAGTATTTGGTGGGGGAAATGTTGCTGAAAGAAGTTTCCTTACAAAATTTTACAAGAAGAATAATAACAGGTGCTGAAGTGAATGAGCAGAAAATTCCAATGCCTGAAGAAAACTGCTTTTGAACTTAGAACTAAGCACATTATTAGGTCCTGGGACTTGAACTCAGGGACTGGGCACTATCCCTGGGCTTTTGTCACTAAGGTTAGTGCTCCACCATGTGAGCCACAGCTCCACGTCTGAGTTTTTTGAATAGTTAATTAGAGATAAGCATCTCATGAATTTTCCTGTCCTGGTTGGCTTTGAACTGCGGCCCTCAGATCTCAGCCTCTTGAGTAGCTAGGATTATAGGCGTGAGCCACCAGGGCCTGGGGCCACCACATAACTTTTATGGAAACAAATAACTGGTTTCTATTCTAACTTACAATGTTCCAGAGAAGATACAGCATAGGAAATGAAAACAAATGGGGTGAATATATATCCTTATGAAGGAGTAAAGAAACACAAGATTAAGGACATACTTTAAGATTTGATACTTAGAAATTTATCTTTTTTTTTTTTTTTGCCAGTCCTGGGCCTTGAACTCAGGGCTTGAGCACTGTCCCTGGCTTCTTTTTGCTCAAGGCTAGCACTCTGCCACTGGAGCCACAGCGCCACTTCTGGCCATTTTCTGTATACGTGGTGTTGAGGAATTGAACCCAGGGCTTCATTCATGCAAGGCAAGCACTCTTGCCACTAGGCCATATTCCCAGCCCGAAAGTTATCTTTTTCTCCAGACAAATTTTATTTTTATTATGAATCTAATGACTCACTTTACAATGTAATTGCTCACAATATCACATTATAAATGTTCCCCTACCAATCTAGAGAATAAGCATAAAAGATTTAATTGCATTAAATAGTAATAATGCAAAGTCAACCATAAGGAAAGAGAAAGGAGATAGTAACATGAAGTTGGAGAGGAAGTCAGTATTAATTCTGTTGTCATTTATGCTAGGTAAACAGCCTACTACCTATAGTTCTAAAACAAAGCATGTTATTGTAGAGTTGAAGTAAACCCCATTTTTGAGGCAGTAGCCATTTTGTTGACTGTTTAAACTATGAGTAACCCAGGCCACCAATTATCCCAGCTAGCAGAACAAGCTTATTAGGGTCAGGAAACTCCCTGCTTAACTCTAGCCGCCTGGGAATGCTTAACTCTAACCGCCCCGGAATGTCTCTAGCCCTGAGCCAATCAGATTTGTACCCGTATCCTAATCTTGCTTGAACACCTGATTGCTGTAACTTTGTGGTTTTTTGCCTTTATAAGCCCTGTGAAATTTCAGCTCTGGGCCTTCCTCCTAACCTCTGCTGCGTCGGAGTGTAGGACGAGGCCCGAGCTACAGCCCACCTGAATAAAGCCTTGCTTTTGCATTTCAGAACGTCTGGCTCTTGGTGGTCTTCTTGGTGGTCGTCTCGCAACTTGGGCATAACAGTTATGGTAAATGTTAAGGACAGTCACCAGAAGATCTAACAGTAAGGTGACATGATAAATTCCAATGAGTGGAGCCAGAGAGTGGGAGGAAACTTACTATGCTTTTTAATTTAGTCTTAATGTTTGAAGTTTTGTTTGTGAATGCATTTTTCTAATAAGTTTTTAAAGATAAAAAAAAGAACTAGCATATATATGTGAGGTGCCAGACTTTGAAGTCAGGCCCCACCACGTGAACCCCATTTTAGAATCGAACCCTGAGCCAATCAGATTTGTACCTGTGTTCTAATCTTGCTTGCACAGCTGATTGTTGTAACCTTGTTCTTTGCCTTTATAAGCCCTGTGTAATCACAGCTCGGGGCTTCCTCCTAACCTCCGCTGTGTCGGTGGGTAGGACGAGGCCCGAGTTGGCAGCTCGTTAAATAAAGCCTTGCCTTGCTTTTGCATTTCGGAGTGTCTGAATCTCGGTGGTCTTCTAGGGGGTGGTCTTGCGACTTGGCACAACTTATGTATGTAGCCCCTAGGATGCCTGGGGCTTCTCTAATAAGTTCAATCCTGAAACATGCCTGTAATACCAGCATTTAGGAGGCCAAAACACAATACTCTTTCCATTTTTTGCCAGTCCTGGGCCTTGAACTCAGGGCTTGAGCACTGTCCCTGGCTTCTTTTTGCTCAAGGCTAGCGCTCTACCACTTGAGCCACAGTGCCACTTCTGGCCTTTTCTGTTTATATGGTACTGAGGAATCAAAGCGAGGGCTTCATGCATGAGCGGCAAGCATTCTATCACTAAGCTACATTCCTAGCCCAACAGGAGAATCTTGAGTGCCAGGCCTACAAGGGCTACAAAGTGAGTTTAAGGTCAGCCTGGGAAATGTAACAAATCTTTGTATTTAAAAAAAAAAAAAGGTGTCCAGTGGTGGTCAGACAGCTCCAGGCACAATATGGCAATAATTTGACTTTGCTTCTTTGTAGCTCTCTTGGCTTGGGCATTTCTGAAAGTTGGCTTTATCCTCAGGCTATTAATAAAACTATTATGAACGATCAAACCTTTTCCCAGGACCTCCTTACTGTTAGGTCCTCTCCCTGAGGGCTACATGCAGATGCCCCCACCTCATTAAGTCTCCACCCAGTTACCTGGGTAACCAGCAGACCTGGAGGCAGTTACCTCCCCTTTCCCTGAGGTCACCTCCTAATCCACCTGGCCACACCCCTTGCCCCTGCCCTAAATAAAGCAGGGCTGGGTGGGGGTCACTATCTCACTCCCTTCTCTCTGGCCATAGATCATCTCTACCATAGGCCAGTAGTTCGGTAATAAACTTTCTCTCCTGCCTGAATACCGCATGGTGTTCTCCTTTACCGGCTACCTACTTTAAAAAACCTAACACTTAACAAAACTTTTCTTAGCATTTTATTAGCCAGAAAGGTGTCTGTTGTTGAACAAAGCAATAACTAATGAGAAGAGGTGAATATGATTACCACAATCAGCTTAAACTGGTGAAGATTCAGTGTGTTTGGTCTGGCTGGTTGTTCTGAACAGAAAAGTTGGATTTCTGGAAAACAGGTTATTAAAAAAGAGGAGCTAGAAAGATGAAAAGAAAGGCCTAAGTGGTCTTGAACATTTTTGTTTTCTTTGAATTCTTTTTTTTACCGCACACAGAGAACAGCACAATTTTATTCAAATGTACGCTATTTCTGGTGAGGTTGCAGAGACTGACATTGAAGGGCTAAATTTTAAATTGCCTTATGCATTAGATTATGGTCCAGCCACTGGAGTTCTTTAAACCACAGAAAATATTTTGGTTTAATAGTGCCTCCCTGATTAGAGTCTGTTTGTTTATTGGGTACAGTGTTGCATTTTAACCAAGAGCAATGGTGGTTTAATTTCCTTTCCAATGTCTTGAAACTGTCTAAAACAGTCGTCTCCCTGTTACCATTACAAATTGAGAAGACTTGGCTGCCATTTCTGACAACATATTGTTATTTTCACTTTACAGTTTCTTACATGTTTGATAAAAAGATGTCAGTTTCTAAGAGGGCTGAGACTGCTTTAGGATATCTTTGAATTCTTCTTTATCATTAGATTATTTTGATGACTTTAAAGTCATTTTGGATGACTTTTCCTTTCTTTGTTACCCTTGCATAATTGCTGAGGTTTTGTTCCAGTTAGGAGACAAGTACATCTTAACATTTATGGTTTCAACTACTTTGGACAGATCTCAAAGTCCCATGATATAATTTATGAGTTTTCTGAAGTATAAAATTGAATTTCATGCCTTGGTAATTTAAGATTAATTCAGGTAGCAAGTAGGCCTAGGTACTATTTTAACAATTACGAATCAAAATACCTTTGAGTGGTTTAAGAATTATCACATGGACATTTGAAGGGGGAAATTACTTGCTAAATGGTGTTCACTAGAGTTCAGCATTAGAGTGCTGAGTCTCTTTTATCAAGAGCAGGGCAATTCTTTATTGGCTAGCCTTAGTTGTTTTCACATCCCATGTATGTGATCAACTCTTTAGCTGTCCACCCTTCTTCACTTTGCGTCACCCTACCACAGTCAAATCTAAATCCCTTTCTTTTATTTAAATATGGGTTTGAGTGTTAATCTCTTGGCTTTTAAGGAAGTCAAATCTACACCTGGATCATCTCCCTTAGCTTTGGTATGCAAACTTCTTGTTTTGACTCCTTCCCTACCAATTTATACAGCTGAGGTTGCAAGGACACTTCTTAGAGTTTTTTGAGTTACAACAGACCATGCAATTATCACTCACCAAATTAGTGGTTTCTAACAGCATTGCAAACATTTTAAGATTTTACACCCAGTCTCCTCACATATATGTATATATATAACATATAATATATATATATATTTCCAGTCCTAGGGCTTGGACTCAGGGCCTGAACACTGTCCCTGGCTTCTTTTTTTGGCTCAAGGCCAAAAAAGCCACAGCACCTACTTCCGGATTTTTCTGTTTATGTGGTGCTGAGGAATAGGAACCCAGGGCTTCATGCATACTAGGCAAGCACTCTACCACTAGGCCACATTCCAAGCCCCCTCAGTCTCCTAATATTTAATTTAATATTCATATTTAACTTAATGCATAATTTTACATAGTAATAATCACTCGAAGAAACACATGGCTCATTACATATTTTGAGGAAAAGTCACAGTAAAATAAAATTCTGTTGACATTTCACAACTGATTTTTAGTTATCACTTAAAGGTATTCATACTTAAGTAATTATTTAAATGTGCTATATCACTTTCAGGTTTTAAATGAATTTTACTTTTGCATTTCCTAAATGGTTTTTGCAGAAATTCTAAAATCATTCTTTTTTTTTTTTTACATTTTTTAAAAATTTCAAACTGATGTACAGAGAGGTTACAGTTTCATACGTTAGGCATTGGATACATTTCTTTTACTGTTTGTTACCTCCTCCCTCATTCCCCCTTCCCCCCTCCCCCTTTTCTTCCCCCCCCTCAAGAGTTGTTCAGTTCATTTACGCCAAACAGTTTTGCAAGTATTGCTTTTGTAGTCGTTTGTCTTTTTTACCCTGTGTCTCTTGATTTTAGTATTCCCTTTCAGTTTCCTAGTTCTAATACCAGTATACACGGTTTCCATTGTACTCAGATAAGATACAGAGATAGTGCAGGTACAACCACAGGAAGGGGATACAAGAAGATGATCAATAATAGAAGCTACAGTTACACATAGCACATTGAAAGTAGTTACAACAGTAATATAACAGTCGTTTCCCTAACCTGGAGTTCATTTCACTTAGCATCATCTTAGGTGTTCATAAGGGTATAGCTATTGGGCTCTTGTGATCCTCTGCTGTGACTTGCCTAAACCTGTGCTAATTATTCTCTATGAGGGAGACCATAGAGTCCATGTGTCTTTGGGTCTGGCTCATTTCACTTAGTATAATTTTTTCCAAGTCCTTCCGTTTCCAAAAATTTTATATTTAAGAAGTTTATTTTTAAAAAGAGACATCAATAGATACTACAGTCTCAACTTACTTTGGAGTTAAGTTTTTTCTTCAAGTGTACATCTTCCCAGATGTTCATCAGTTAATATTAGTAATGGCTAATACTTATTGCTTACCATGTGCCTAGCATTGTGCCAAGAACATTATGAACATTATGTTTAATGTGTACAACTCCATGCAGTAAAATACATGATGCCAGTTTTCCAGATGAGATAACCAAGAGTTAAGAACTTTGACAAACTGCACACATCAAAAGGGATTCAGTCTCAGTGCTGGTGGCTCATGCCTATAATCCTAGCTACTCAGGAGGCTGAGATCTGAGGACCAGGGCTCCAAGCCAGCCCAGGTGGGAAAGTCTGTGAGTCTCTTATCTCCAGTTAACCACCAGCAGAATTGGAAGTGGAGCTGTAGCTCAAAGTGATAGAGCAACTAGCCTTGAGTAAAAAAAGCTCAGGGACAGCGCCCAGGTCCCAAGGTCAAGCCTGGCCACTGACAAAACAAAATAAAGCAAAACAAAACAAAACAAAAGAGAGATTCAGTACTAGGCAATCTAAAGCCCAAACTCATTACTGCTAGTTTTTTTAAAAAACTTTTTTCTTTTATTGTCAGAGTGTAGTACAGAGGGGTTCCAGTTTCATATGTAAGGCAGTGAATACATTTCTTGTTCAATTTGTTACTTTTGTTACTTCCTCCCTCATTTTTCCCTCACCTCCCCCTCCCCTTTTCCCTCTCTCCCCAAGAGTTGTGCACTTGTTTTTTTTTTTTACCTTTTAATTTATTTATTAATTAAACAAAAATTTTTTGACAAGGTGTTGTGCAAAAGGGGTACAGTTACATAGTAGGGCAGTATGTACATTTCTTGTGCTATCTTACACCGTGTTTTTCTTTATATATACAATACACAATGTACCAAGAACATATACAGTAGCCACGTGGCCTACACCAAAGAAAATTCGCCTAGGGCTTTAAATGTAATGTCTACAATAGACAATATGTCGACAATAGTCTTATATGAACGTACATACATAGCTTTTGAGCTATTGTAATCCACTGAGAGGTCAGTTTTTGACCTTTATATGTTGAGTAGTTGTTTGGTTTTAGTTACATAATGTAGGGTCGCTGACCAAAACCTGTAGGAAATACCATTTGACAAGAGGTTTTTGGTTTCATAGACCTGGTCTCTACTGTCTCCCCCTCGCCCCACCTTAACAGTCATATATCAGGGAGCTCATGCCCCTTCGTTTTCTGTGTTCTAGGCTTGTCTCGCTCAACATTATTTGTTCAAGTTCTGACCATTTCCCTGCGAATACCAATATTTCACCATTTCTAATCGCTATATAGTATTCCATTGTGTATAGGTACCATAATTTTTGGATCCATTCATCTGTGGAGGGGCATCTGGGTTGTTTCCATATTTTGGCTATTGTGAATTGTGCAGTGATAAACATGGAAGTGCAGATGTCTTTTTGATATCTTGGGACCTGTTGTTCAGGATAGATGCCTAGGAGTGGTATGGCTGGGTCATAGGTTAGGTCTGTGTTGAGCTTTTTGAGGAACCTCCATACTGTCCTCCAAAGTGGTTGTACTAATTTGCACTCCCACCAACAATGGAGGAGGGTTCCTCTTTCCCTGCACCCCCTCCAGCATTTGTTGTTGCCTGAGTTCAGAGTATAGGCCATTCTAACTGGAGTGAGGTGGTATCTCAGGGTTGTTTTTATTTGCATTTTCTTTACTGCCAGGGATGTTGAACATTTCCTCATATGTTTCTTTGCCTTTTTTGTTTTTTTTTTTGGCCAGTCCTGGGCCTTGGACTCAGGGTCTGAGCACTGTCCCTGGCTTCTTTTTGCTCAAGGCTAGCACTCTACCACCTGAGCCATAGTGCCACTTCTGGCCATTTTCTGTATATGTGGTGCTGGGGAATTGAACCCAGGGCCTCATGTATACGAGGCAAGCTCTCTTGCCACTAGGCCATATCCCCAGCCCTCTTTGCCATTTTTATCTCTTCTCTTGTGAAGTCTCTCTTTAGCTCCTTTGCCCATTTCCAAATTGGTTTACTGGGCTTGGAGGGGCTTAGTTTTTTGAGTTCTCTGTAGATGACAGATATTAGGCCTTTGTCTGTTGCTGTGTTGGTAAAGATCCTTTCCCATATGGTTGGCTGTCTTTCTATTTTGGTGGCTATGTCCTTAGCTGTGCAGAAACTTTTAAATTTGTAGTAGTCCCATTTGTTTAGTCTCTCCCCTATCTGTTGTGCCCCTGGGACTCTATTCAGGAAGTTCCTTCCTGTACCTATAAGTTCTAGAATGTAGCTGGGATTTTGAAAGGGATTGCATTGAACTTAATAAAAATTTGGGCAATATGGCCATTTTCACTATATTGATTCTGCCTACCCATGAGCATGGGAGGTCTTTCCATCTCCTTGTGTCTTCTTTTATTTCCCTTTTTAGATTTTTATAGTTCTCATTAAATAGGTCTGTCACGTCCTTGGTTGGGTTGATCCCTAGGTACTTTATTCTTTTTTTGGCTACTGTAAATGGAATTATTTCCATAATTTCCTTTTCTGCTTGTACATTGCTGGTGTACAGAAAGCTGCTGACTTTTGTGGATTGATTTTGTATCCTGCTACTTTGCCAAAATGGTTTATTAGGTGTAGGAGTTTGGGGACTGAGTTTTTTGGGGCCTTCAGATATAAGATCATGTCATCTGCGAATAGGGATAGCTTGATTTCTTCCTTGCTGCTTTGGATCCCTTTGATGTCCTCCTCTTGCCTTATTGCTATGGCTAGGGATTCCAGCACATGTTGAAAAGAAGTGGGGAGAGTGGGCATCCTTGTCTTGTTCCTGAGTTTAGGGGAATGATTTTAGTTTCTCCCCTTTTAATACGATATTAGCAGTTGGTCTGTTGTATATGGCTTTTATTATTTTGAGGAAGCTCCAGAGCTTTTAATAAGTATGGATGTTGTATTTTGTCAAAGGCTTTTTGGGCATCGACTGAGATAACAATGTGATTCTTGATTTTAGTTCTGTTGATGTGGTGAATTACATTGATTGATTTATGGATGTTGAACCATCCTTGTGACTGTGAGATGAAGCCTACTTGGTCATGATGAATAATTTCCTTGATCAGTTTCTGGATCCGGTTAGCTAATATTTTATTGAGGAGCTTTGCATCTGTGTTCACTAGTGATATTGGTCTGTAGATCTCTTTTGTTGGGTCTTTGCCTGGTTTGGGGATGAGTATAATGTTAGCTTCATAGAATGAGTTTGGGATTTCTCCCTCTGTTTCTATTTCACGAAAGAGTTTGAGGAGTATTGGAATTAGCTTCTCACTAAAGGTTTTATAGAATTTGTTGGTGAATCCATCTGGGCCTGGGCTTTTCTTTGTTTGGAGGCTCTTTATTACCCCCTGTATCTCGCTGTAAATGATTGGTTTATTTAGTTGATTTATTTCTTCTTGGCTCAGTTTGGGCAGTTTATACTTCTTTAAAAATGGATCCATTTCTGTAAAATTATTGTTTTTAAGTGAGTAGAGGTTCTGGAAATAGTTCCTTATGATTTGTATTTGTTGTGTGTATTTGCTGTGTATTTGTTGTAATTTTTCCGGCGGAGTCCCTGATTTTACGTATGTGAATCTCTTCTCTTCTTTTTCTTGTAAGTCTTGCAAGGGGTCTGTCAATTTTATTTATTTTCTCGAAGAACCAGCTTTTAGTCTTATTTATTTGTTGAATGGTCTTTCTATTTTCAATCAGATTTATCTCTTCTTTGATCTTTGTGATCTCTCTCCTGCTAGTCATTTTAGATTCAATCATTTCTTGTTTCTCCAGTTGTTTTAGTTTCATTGTGAGGTTATTCACCTGCTCTGCTTCCATTCTTTTAATGTCAGTGCTGAGGGCAATGATCTTGCCCCTCAGTACTGCCTTAGCTGTATCCCATAGGTTTCTTTGTGATGTATTTTCATTGTCATTGTGGCTTATGAATTCGTTAATTTCATCCTTAATTTGGTCTGTGGCCCACGTGTTAGATAACAGTGAGGAGTTTAGCCTCCAAGAGTGTGTATAGCCTCTGTGGTAACTGTTGTTATTGAGGGTTGCCTTTATTCCACTGTGGTCAGATATAACACATGGGACAATGTCAATACTTTTGTATTTGCTAAGGTTCTTTGTGTGGGCTATGACATGGTCTATTTTGGAGTATGATCCATGGGGTCCTGAGAAGAAGGTGTATTGGGTCTCTGTAGGGTGGAAGATTCTGTATAGATCTGTCAGATCCATTTGGGATATGGTGTTACTTAGGTCCTCAGCTCCCTTGCTAATCCTCTGGGTGTTGGATCTGTCTCTTGGAGAGAGTGGGGTATTAAAGTCACCCACTATGATTGTGTTTGGGTCTATCTTGTTCTGTAGTTCTGTGAGAATTTGCTTGACATATGTAGGGCCTCTTTTGTTCAGTGATTATACATTCATCACTGTGATGTCTTGATTCTGGATTTTTCCTTGTATTAAAATGTAGTGTCCTTCTTTGTCTTTTTGAGTTGATTTTAATGAGAAGTCCAGTTTGTCTGAGATCAGGATGGCTACTCCTGCCATTTTGGTAGGTACGTTTGCTTGGAAGTTCTTGCTCCATCCTTTCATTCGGAGCCTGTTTTTATCCCTTGCTGTAAGGTGGGTCTCTTGTAGACAACAGATGGCAACTTTTTGTTTGCGGATCCACTCTGCCAGTCTGCTCCTCTTTATCGGAGAGTTTATACCATTTATATTCAAAGAGATCAAGGATAATGTGTTTTTTCCCTTTCCATTTTCCTGTTATTCTGTTTTTTCTCTTTTTTTTTTCTTGTCTTTAATGAGCTGCTCTTTCTGTTGGGCTCTGGCTATTATAGTTTCTTTCTGTTTCTGTCTGTGTGTCCTGTACGATTTCTGTTGGGTGGGATTCCCCTCTTAGAATTCGCTGTAAGGCTGGTTTTTTAATTCACATACTCCTTTAGATCCTCTTTGTGTGGAAAGATCTGTTTTTTCCCTCAAATATGAACTCTAACTTTGCTGGGTATCTGATTCTAGGTTGGTAATTGTTGGCCTGTAGGACTTGGATTGTGTTCTTCCACTCTCTTCGTGCGTGGTAGGTTTGTGTGGAGAGGTCTGCTGTTATTCGGATCCTTTTCCCGTTGTAATAAATCTTTCTTCACTTTGGCTGCATTCAAAATTTGCTCTTTATTCTTGAGATCTGAAGTCTGGGCGAGGATTTTCTATGATTTGGTTTGCCTGGCATCCTATAGGCTTCGGTTACCTGGGTGAGGTCCCTTGTGAGATTGGGGAAGTTTTCTGCAATAATTTTATTGAAAATATGTTGAAGCCCTCTGGTCTGGTATTTGGCTCCTTCTTCTGTTCCAATTATGCACAGATTATATCTCTTGTCTTTGTCCACTAGCTCCTGGATTAGTCTGCCCTGGAGCTTTACTGTTTCTTGGAGTGTGGTAATTTTCTGGTCCTTATCGGCTGCATCATTGTCCAAGAGAGAGATTCGGGATTCTATATGGTCAATTCTTTGTGCTGTGGATTCAAGTGTGGAGTTTATGGATGCCAGGGACCTATTTATGGTTGCCAGATCATCTCTGATCGTGGAAATTTCTTCCTTTAAAGAGTTGTATTTTAAATCTATTTTTTCATGCATTTTGCTTCTCAGCATGTTAAGGTCTTGTTTAACAGAGGTTTGCACTGTTTCCATTTTTGCTTCCATTTCTTTCTTCATTTCCTGGAGGTCCTTCGAGAGTTCCATTCTAAACTCCTGGAATTGTTCTCTGAGTTCATTCCTGAGGCTTTCCATCATTTCTGCTATCCTAGCCTCAGTTGTTTTTTTATTCTCCATCTCCTCTTCGGTCGTACTGCTTTTTGGAGCTGGTGAGTTGGCTTGCCCTTTGATGTAATTTGTAATATTTCTTTGTGATTTGCACATCTGGAGATCTGTAGGTAGCTTCCTTGGGTTGGCTTTGTGCTGGTTCCCGCTCGTCCGTCAGTGGGAGACTTGTTTGTAACCTGGCTCTGGGTTTGAGTTTGGCTGTTGAATCTTACAGGTGAGCATGACCGTCTTGGTTGTTGCTGGGGTGGTCACCCTCCCTTCACTTGACTTTCGGTAGGTTCTTTCTTTGCAGGATAGTGACTTGCTGCTGTGTTGTGCTGACCCTAGCGTGCCCCTGGTGGGGGTTTGCGGATTGCTGATTCAGCGTGGCGTGGAGGCTTTTTTATTCTTTGGTTCTTTTTTCCACTGGGTATCTTGGTCAGAGGAGCTCACCTCTCAGATTGAGATTTGCTGCTGAGAGGCGGCTTGCCCCCCTGTGTGGAGTGCACCTACGGCGGTCGCTGCCACTGGGGGGGCCCCTGCCCACCTGTGTGGCGGGCGTCGCAGCTTGCCTGCTTATGCGCTCCCGCAAGGGGTTGGGCAGATGATCCTCCTGCTGGAGGACTAGCATGCTGGCCCACGCTGGCCCTCCGGGGGGGCACGTGCATGTGCACTCTAGTGCTTTCTTTGGGAGCATGTTGTCCCGAGTTGTTGGAGAGTGCTTGTGCCCTCTCGTGAGTTTGCTGTGGGGGCGGTATGGGTGGGCCCCTGTAGGATCAAGTGTCCGGGCGTGGGTTGGTGCCCACAGACTCTGTGACTCCACTGTGAGGGGGGCGTGTGATTGGGCCCAGATGTCCCTGCTGGGCTGGTATTGTACACCCGCGAACCTGTGGTTGTTGTTCAAAAAGACCAGGAGTACCAGGCACCTCAGTTGGGGCTTCCAATGCCCACCAGATCCCGGGCTCCTGCTGGGGAGGGGGCGGGGCCGGTGTGGCCAGGTTCTGCCTCCTCTGCTGGGGGTTGAGGGGGATGCCTTGGCGCCGCTCCTTTGTTCCCTTGGCGGGGTATGGTGGGTTAGGGAGGGAGCTCTAGCTTCTTTGTAGGTTTTGAGTCTCTGCCAGGGCTGGTCTCCAGTTTGGGGGTGGGGGTTAATGGGGAACTTACTGGTCCTGAATTGTGTGTGTGTCCTGTATTGCTGTGGGCTTTTCGGGGCTGGGTGCCGGGGTGTGGCGATCGGTCGTTTGGTGGTGGTGGTCCCGGCTCTTCCCATCTGCGCCCGAGTTCCCAGCCACTTGGTCCCGTGCCGCCCTCTGTCTCAGTCGGTCTGTGCTCTGTCTGGGGTCCGTGGAGCTCCTGTTGTCTGGGCTCTGCACTCCTGGCATGACTTTTCAGCTGTTGCTTCTCTGGTGGCTGAAGGTCTGTGGCCCTGCTTGCTGGCTCTGGGTCTCCTTTCCCAGCCTGGCCCTGTTTAGGCCAGGGTCGGCGGGTCGGGGGGTACCCCGGAGATTTTCCGGTTCCGTGCAGGTTATAGGCTCTTCTTTTTTTTTTCATTTCCTGAGTTCCTCTGTTGCTTTTGGTTGTTGGGTTTGCTGGGTTCTTGATGGGGTGTTGGGTGCTGGAGTTCCCAGCTCGCTATTCAGTTGGAGCAAGTTGGGGTACTTCCCTACTGTGGCGGTGCTATCTTCTCTCTCCACCAAAAGGTTTTGTAATTATTACTTTGGAATGGTTTGTCTTTTTATCCTTTGTCTCTCAATTTTGATATTCCCTTTCCCTTCCCTAGTTCTAATGCCCGTATAAACAGTATCCAGGGTACTCAGTTGAGATACAGTGGTATATGGAACAATAAAAGACCCCGAATAGCAAAACCAATCCAAAGTAGAAAAAACAGTGCAGGAAGAATATCAATACCAAACTTTAAGCTGTATTACAAAGCTATAGTAATTAAAACAGCTTGGTACTGCCACAAGGACCAATGGAACAGAATTGAAGACCCAGAAATGAACCCGCAGACCTACAGCTACCTAATCTTTGACAAAGGAGCCAAAAATATAGGTTGGAACAAAGACAGCCTCTTCAACAAATAGTGCTGGCAAAACTGGCTCAACACCTATAAAAAACAAAAACTAGATCCCTATTTATCACCCTGCACCAAAACCATTCCAAATGGATCAAGACCTGGAAATAAAACTAGATACCCTGAAAACACTGCAAGAAGGAATAGGAGAAACTCTTGGACTCATAGGCACTGGAAGAAACTTCCTCAATAAAGGTCCAGAAATGCAACAAATCAAAGAAGGGCTGGACAAGTGGGACTGTATCAAACTGCAGAGCTTCTGCCAGGTAAAGGATATAGCTTCCAAGGTAAACAGAAAGCCTACAGATTGGGAGAAGCTCTTTACCAGTCATACAACAGACAAAGGCCTGATAACTAAAATACAGAACTCAAAAAGTTCAATTCCTCCAAAACAAATAATCAAAGAACCAACAGCCCCCTCAACAAATGGGCTAAAGACCTAAAAAGAGACTTCTCTGAAGAGGAAATGAGAATGGCCAAGAGTCACATGAAAAAGTGCTCTACATCACTGGCCGTAAACAAAATGAAAATCAAAACAATACTGAGATTCCACCTCACCCCAGTAAGAAGGTCCATTATCAGGAAATCTAATAACAACAAAAGCTGGAGAGGATGTGGCCAAAAGAGAACCCTACTATATTGTTGGTAGGAATGCAAACTTCAATCCCTCTGGAAAGCAGTGTGGATGTTCTTAAGAAGGCTAAACATAGAGCTCCCCTATGACCCAGCAGCCCCACTTTTGGGCATTTACCCAAAAGACTACAAACAAAGCCACAGTAAAGTCACCAGCACAACTATGTTCATCACAGCACAACTTGGCATTGCTAAAATGTGGAACCAACCCAGATGTCCCTCAGCAGATGAGTAGATCAGGAAAATATGGTACATATACACAATGGAATTCTATACCTCTGTCAGAGGAATGACACTGCCCCATTCATAAGGAAATGGAACCACTTGGAAACAAATCATTCTAAGTGAAGTGACCCAGACCCAAAGAAACATAAACCCAGTGGTGTCCCTCACAGGGAATAGCTAATACATGATTAGGCTGGCCATAGTAGAAGATCAAAATAGCTCAATAGCTACACCCATATGATCACTTAAGATGATGCCTAGTGAAATGAACTCCATGTTACGGAAACAAGAGTTATATCACTTGTAATTATTTTCAACATGCCATATGAAACCATACCTTTTGTTTTTTTTGACTTGTCTGTTTGTCTGATTGTTTTGTTTCTCTTGTAAAATCATTCTTACAGTACAGTATGCACTTCCTACTTGTTATGGGGTTTGAGGGAGGAGATTCCATCCATGTTCCTTCAAGAGTCCACCACTCAGAGACAGTCTCAAGCAAAAAGGTGGATTTATTAGGGAAGAAAAAAGTGAACTGACTGGCCAGGGATGCAGCACAGACTTGGGAGCTGAAACTGTGACCCCAAATAGTCATTGAGCTTGGGTTTATACAGGTAAAAGCATAGCACAGACGTAGGGGGTTGGCGCAGGAGGTAGAGGAAGCAACAAACAAGTTCAGCAAGCCATTAACAGAAGCAGAATTTTGGGGTCAGGTTGACCTAATATTTAACTTAATTTTAACAATTGTTATCACATTTCCTTAATCAAAATGGAGTCAGCTCTATTCCCCCAAATATTTCCTACTATGTTTCCTTAATCAGATGGAGTCAGCTCTACTCCCCCCAACATTTCATACCATGTTTCCCTAGTCAAGATGGAGTCAGCTCTACTTCCTACAACAACTACTTAGAAATGAACGACAATCATGCTTGCTAATAGGTATTAATTTGGATATCTGCATTCATTCTTATCATTTAAGTAATTCTGATTTGTATTCCCAGCCATATAGATTAGTAATATGGACTATATGTAGCAGAGATATAAAATATGGAGGAAGATATTTTTCTTTGATGCTCAGAGAGGGTTAGGATATATTCAGTTCTAGTCCCTTCTTTGTGTTGGTAGAGGATCATAATAGTCAACACAGCTCAGTCAATGCCGTAGTCTCAACCCAAAGATTGCAAACGTTTCTTTCTTATTCACTCACAATCTGTGGCAGGCCTCATCTTCCTAGGGCAGCTGTCATCCAAATGATGAGATATTAATGCAGGATTATCAGTTATATCATTGTCATCTCTATGTAAGCCTTCTTTGATAGGAAGTAATAGAAGGTAAAACTATCATACCGTCAAGTGCTTTGACCCAGTAATGGCATATATACTTCATATTATTGGCTAGCTGAGATACCATCTAAGAGAAGGGATCGGGTACTATATAACTCAATGTAGTAGTGTAACTGTGAGAATATTAAGGCTGGAAAAGGTTAAAAGTTGGCAATATCTACTGTAGGTAGGCAAGCTGTAGATATATGAAATTAGTCAGGAGATTATAGCACTGAATGTATGGCTCATAATTGTATGAAAGTAACTAAGGTTGCACTAATGAAATGTACATGTTGTCCACATAAGAATGGAATAGGTAAGCATACTAGAAGATACTAAAATATCTTGCCAATTTGTTTTTGTAAGCATTGGAAGAATATAAAAATTAAATATTTCTAGTAATTTGTATTGTGGAATACTGTATTTTATTTTTTGCAAAGAAATGCTGGCATTATCCCTTCCCAATGTGTTATGTTCATAATCAATGAAAAATAAGGACTCTAAGGTTTAATATAGAAAACAATGGGGGTTCAAAAGTTTTCTTAATTTTTTTGAAGACCTCTCAGTCTTTGATACACTAATTTGACTTGGCTGTCTCTAAGAAGCTCTAGCTATAGTTGAAGCAGTTATAAAGTCTATGATCAAGAAACTTTGTCAAGGAGCATCTCTCTGGACCAATTATGAAAAAGAAGAATTCTGTGTAGTGCTATTTAGAAACTCTGGAATAGATATCCCTTTATATCCAGTTAAGGAAAAAACTTTGGCAAAGAGAAAAACTTAAGTTAAACTTTACTGTAAAAGCTTATCAAGAACAGAGCCCTGTTAACTTCCCAAGAGAGCTATCAGGTACACTGGAGAAAACTGACTTGAAGAGCAGCTTGAAGAAAGCCATCTTAAAGGTACAATGCACATGTAGCTATTGCTTTGCTTCTCTTTGTGTGAACTTCAAGAAGCTTCAGATTAAAGTGTGATGTTGTTCATAAATTTATAACACTGATGATTTACGAGATTCAATATAGCCAGGTGCAAATGGTTCACACCTATGATTTTAGCTACTCAGGAGGCTGAGATCTAAGGATCCCAGTTCAGAACCAGCCTGGGAAGAAAGCTAATCTGAGGGATTTTTTTTTTTGCCAGTCTTGGGGCTTGAACTCAGGGCCTGAGCACTGTCTCTGGCTTCTTTTTGCTCAAGGCTAGCACTCTACCACTTGAGCCACAGCGCTACTTCCGGCTTTTTCTATACATGTGGTGCTGAGGAATGGAACCCAGGGCTTCATGTATATGAGGCGAGCACTTTACCACTAGGCCATATTCCCAGCCCTGAGGGACTCTTGTCTTCAATGGTTCAGTACAAAGCAGAATTGGAGGCATGGCTCAAGTGGTAGAGCAACAGCCTTAAATGGAAAAGCATTGTTTCAGGCCATGAGTTCAAGCCTCAATACTGGCAAAAGATAATATATATCTTAGTGAAGAATCCAAAAAGCACTCTTTTCCTTAAATTGTCAGAATACTAATTAACTTTTATCTTTGTCAATGGGAAAGCAACTTATAAATCCAGACTATCAAAATCCAGTATTGAGGGAGTCATGATCTTTGCCTATATGAAACAAAGTGTAAAGATTCATAATGTACCCATACTCATTCAGAATTGATGGTTTCTTTGCTTCATTAAGGAAAGTGATATGATACTATTCCAAATTTGTCCATCTTCCTCTAAGAGTCATCAATTTTCTTACTTTTTCCATGAGCCACGACATATCAACAACCTTCTCATATTCCTACCTAGAGCCAATTCCCTCCCATTCTGCACAGGGTCACCTCACTCATTCCATTCTCAGATTTACAATTTCCTCTTCTGAACTCTACTACAGTACTGAGGCTTGAACTCAGGGCCTGGACACTGTCCCTGAGCTTCTTTTGCTCAAGGCTAGCATTTGACCACTTATCACAGTACCACTTTTGGCTTTTTCTATTTATGTGGTACTGAAGAATAGAACCCAGGGTTTCATGCATGTTAGGCAAGCACTCTACTACTAAGCCACATTGCTAGCCCTCTACTACATTATTAAACGTAATTATCATTTGTCTACCAATTCAATTTCCTTTCAAAGGGAAGCATACTGATTGGGTTAAAAGGATCTCAAATGGGCTGGAAATGTGGCTCAGTGTTAAGAGTGCTTGCCTAGCATGCATGAAGCCCTGGGTTCTATTCTTCAGTACCACATAAATAGAAAAAGTCAGAAGTGGTGCTTTGGCTCAAGTGGCAGAATGCTAGCCTTGAGCAAAAGAAGCTCAGGGACAGTTCCCAGGTTCTGAGTTCAAGGCTGGGGACTGGAAAAAATGAATGAATGAATGAATAAATAAATAAAATCTCATATTAAGCTGGGCGCTGGTGCTCATACTACCTACTCAGGAGGCTAAGATCTGAGAATTGTGGTTGAAAGCCAGCCCGGGCATGAAAGTCTTTGACTTATCTCCAGGTGTTGTGGCTCAAAGTGGTAGAGTACTAGCCTTGAGCAAAAGAACTTAGGAACAGCACTCAGGCCCTGAGTTGTAGCCCTATGACTGGCAAAAACAAAACAAAACAAAACAAAAAAGCAACAATAACTCATATTAGTGGCACTTAAGTCAATTTATTTTGGCTGTCTTTTCCTTTTCCTCAAATATTCTAAATAATCACAGAAAGTTAAAGACTTCATGTGGAGTCTTCCTTTTGATTGTGCCTGGGTGGTCAGGTGCAGTATTCCATGTATTCTCAACTGCTTTCAATAATAAACCACAACAGAAAGTGTGCTCTGAAGTGTTTAGTGAAGCTATAATTTCTTACAAAGGTCACTTGCTTGATATTGGTTAGCCTGGAGTTTTAATGTAGCACTTATTTTAATCAGAAAGAGTTACAGCTATGTTGTTTCAGGCTGAAAAGATCTTTTGTTTCTTTTTACAAAATAGAATCTTCATGATTTCCATTACTCCTACAAGAGAAGATAACATCACCCTTATTCTATTTAGCTGAGTGCTAAAGGGACAGATTTTTTTCTCCATTTAGTTTCACTGATGCATTAGCATTTGTGACAACGGAAGCTGGAACATTTCAAATGCCTGTAATTGTTTGCATTGCTGTAGGGAATATAATGTTGTTAATATCTATTACTGGACTAGATGAATGAATTAAGTAGCCAGAAACAAATATGATTGTCAAGCATGATTTAGTTGGCATATAGCTTTAGAACAGCTGCCAACTTCAATATGGAGGGTGGGGGAGGGTTCACATTTGTAAAGAGGAATGTTGGACACCTCTGCTTCCCCACTAGATGGAAACCTTGCTTTGCTTTAAAGCTTCTTACAGCCTGGATACGGAGCTGTGGTGGTGGCCATGGGGAGCCAGGGGGCTGAATAAGCTTCTACTGATTTTTATTTTTACTATTTTTGCTTTCTTCCCTTGTTTTGGTGCTCTGCTTCTGTTATTACTTTGTGCAAGCTTTTGCCCTTTTTATTAGGCCGTAATAATAAGAGAGAGATCAAATCAGAACCAAGGAAATAAACCAGAGGGTGAACTAGTATTAGTACAAACTCAATGGAAGAGGAGGGGGAGATTTTCCACTAGTTCCTCAGTTGCCTCATTCACAGTCCCTGCACTGCTCTTGGATTCACATTTGATGCTGCTTGTGGTCTCCTTTCTTTGGCTATTCCTAATATATACCAAAATATACTTTTACAGTGTGTCATTTCCTCATAGAAATTCAGATTCATAGAGGGGGTCATCTTCTCATGGAGCATCTTTTATTCATTAGGCAGAGTGCCAGGCACATGTACATCACCTGTCTCCTTCTCACAACAGTTCTGTGACAGAGGTTATAACGCTTTGTCAGCCAGGTGGCAGTTAGCTATCTGAGAAGATAATCTGCTAAAAATACATTCCAAGCAGGCATGTTCCATAATATTTCAATGTTGACAGTTTTACAACATTTTAGTTTTGTGTTCCAATCAATTTAGAGTATGTAGCAATAGCCATCACTACAAAGGACTATTTCTTTTTTTTTTCTTTTTCTTTTTGGCCAGTCCTGGGGCTTGGACTCAGGGCCTGAGCATTGTCCCTGGCTTCTTTTTGCTCAAGGCTAGCACTCTGCCACTTGAGCCACAGTGCCTCTTCTGGCCGTTTTCTGTATATGTGGTGCTGGGGAATTGAACCCAGGACCTCATGTATACGAGGCAAGCACTCTTGCCACTAGGCCATATCCCCAGCCCCGAAAGGACTATTTCTTGTAAGATTTCCCTAAGTTTTCCACAAGCAATCTTCCACAGAGGAGAATAGGAAGGCCTTCCCCCACCACCCATCAATGATATTTCTGCTACTGAAGATGCAAAGCTCTTTCTTGTATGTATGTGGTGTATGTGGTTTCCCGGTATAGAAAAATTCTTATGAAAGACCAATTTTTTTCCAATTGAAAAACTACCTAGGACATTCCTAACTCTAGCTAGGATCTCCATAGCACTACGAAGAAAGGAATCAGGATTGGCCAGTATCCTGAAAGTAGGTTATGAACTTTTCATTTTCCTGTCAGGAGGAAGGATGGAAGCAACTAACTACAGAATCTCCTACTATGTCCCTTTCATCTTGATGAAAAGTTAGTCTCTTCTGGAACTTCATCATGTTTAATGCATAACATTACTTGGAAAACTCATCTTCTCTATCAGTTCCTAGATTATGGATTATGGCTTTCAGATGTCCCAGTTTATTTCA
Organism: Perognathus longimembris pacificus; assembly: GCF_023159225.1. Classification (NCBI taxonomy): domain Eukaryota; kingdom Metazoa; phylum Chordata; class Mammalia; order Rodentia; family Heteromyidae; genus Perognathus; species Perognathus longimembris. Next base: position 100,257,051 of record NC_063162.1, on the reverse strand, counting down.
AATCTGATGGCTATATTTACTGGAGCTTATAGATATAAACTCATGCTGTCTTATCTATGGGCTGGATTGTGTGAGAGATTATGAAGCAATACTGTTTTAGTAAATCAGTTATTCTTTTTCACAGTGAGGCTGATAGATGTGAGAAAAATGAAGCTCTGAGTTTCCCAGTTCTTTTTTTTTTTTTTTTTTGCCAGTCCTGGGGCTTGGACTCAGGGCCTGAGCACTGTCCCTGGCATCTTTTGTTCAAGGCTAGCACTCTGCCATTTGAGCCACAGCGCCACTTCTGGCCTTTTCTATATATGTGGTGCTGAGGAATCGAACCCAGGGCTTTGTGTATATGAGGCAAGCACTCTACTACTAGGCCATATTCCCAGCCTCCCAGTTCTTTAAAGTTAAGGATCTTTGGACTTCTACTTTGAGAAACACAATCAGTCTCAGTTAAGGCCATTGATTACCTAACTGGATTTTGAGACCTGCATCATTGGCTGTTTTCCTTTATAGGTAAATTATTTTTTTTAATCAAGGAGACTTTTAGTCTTCTATATCTCTGGATGTAGTCAGTGACAATGCATTGAGGCAAAATCTTGAGACAAAGGGTTAGGCTTTGGTTTCCTCGAAGGCACTAAGCTACTTACACAGATTTGTTCATACCTTTGAGCAGCCTTCTGAAGTTTCTCTTGCTGTGCTGTAAATAACTCCCATATTTATGTATACATATATATTGTTTATATAATATCTATATGTTATATAAGAGATATATATCATATATATGCATATATATCAATGTTTCTGAATCATTGGACATATTATCAAAAGCCCCCAGTAACAGAAAAAAAATCATTTTTTTGCAATAGAATGCTAAATGCAGTTCTTCCAGTGGAACCAGAGATCTCAAAGGCCTGGAGCAATACAGAGTCAAGTACTTCCCTTTCCCAAAGCAAAGGGTGAGTCTTGCAAAGGTAAGGTGAAGTCTGGTTTCCAAGGCTGCTTCTGTATCACTGGGCTCATGATTTCTCAGTTCACCTACGGAACTCTCTCTGTTTCTGACCCCAGTCCTGCCTCCCACCACCCAGCCTCATAGCATGGGGGTAGGGGTGGGAGGTGAAGGTTCAGGAAACCCACTTGCCTCAGGTGTGCCTCCTAGAGGGTGAGAAGCACTGGGGTGGAATTCTGAGGCATGTTGTGAGTTTTCAGTGAAAATCTGTGGCTAGTGTTGCTCCCAGATGGGGGTGGGGGCTTGGACTAATGGCCATGCCAGCAATGGCTCTCTCTTCCAGGTTACTAGAGTAGGATGAATTGCAATATGGCTAGATGGAAGGATGGATGAACTGCTTTGAGAGTGTCTCCAGAATAGAGGAGAATGTCTTCATGCTGAGATGATAAGAGCAAGTAGACTGGTGAGACTAAAAAGACTGACCATGAGGTTGAGAAGCACCTAGGAAGAGCGCCTCAGCATTCAGAGAAGAGCATTGTGGGAAGACATTTTTCCAAGTGTATGTGTTTCCTCTGGGGAGCACTCTCTGAAGTCCTACCAGAATTTTCCATGAGAACCCTCCTTGGGAAATATGACAACTCTACTCAGGAGGTATGGTCTGAAGGGCTTTTGTGCCCCTTCTGTAAAGAACATTCTTTCCCCAATCCTAAGTGTCCTTGAATGTCCTAGCAAGTAGAAGAAAGAAGAGAAATAGGTGGTCCTTGTCCTGTTCTTTCCTGTTTCAGGTTTCTGGCCTGTGGGAAAAAAGCTATAAAAACTGAAGTTTAGCATTCAGTTTTGTCAAATATTGATTGCCTAAAATGCTGAGGCTTTTTTTAATGACTTGAAACTGAACTGAAAATAGGTAGGACCTGCCCAGCCTTTCCTTCAAGAACCTGGAAGAGCCAGCCTGAAGAGCTAGCTGTCCCCTATAACCTTAGGGGTCCATTTGGTTCAACAAATTGGTTCTGTTGGAAGAATCTACTTAAGTGGCACTGATTGTTAGAAACTGGCTGAGGTTAGTCTGATTTCCTCAGCCTACAGTGTCCCAAGGAATTCCCCTGGGAGTTGATGGCTGGTGCCAGTGATGACTGTATCAAGTGTGTTCACTTAATTTCATCAAATTGCATACATTCAGCAGCTACTATTCTTCATGTATTAGTTAGATCTTGATAAAATTGCTTCAGAGAGCAAGCAAGAAAACAAATCTACAGTCTCCTGAGGCAGTAGATCTTCCTTCTTAAGACGGTTAGGTCTGCTGGGAGAACATCCCCCTTCTCTGTCCCCCACACCCTGTTTTTTGAAGGACAGCATGTAGCCCTACCAGAAATCATCTGCTGGAAAACCAGTAATTGCTTGTAATTGCCAATCACATGACTGTCAGTCACCTGAGTCAGCAAAAGGACCCCAGGCTTTGAGGCCACTTCCACATCCATTGTGGTCATATCTTCTCCTCTCCTTTCCCTAATATAATTTACCTTTGCCCTTACTTCTATCTCTGAGCACTTACATCTGGTGCAGAGTGGTGGCTTGGCTCTCCCAATGAACTCTCTTCTGCCTCAGCCATGTGGTGAAATCCTTTAGGCAATCCTTACAGAGACCAGAGAGACAAGGATGCCCAGAATCCTGGCTCATTTTTCCATATATATATTTTCCATATATATTTCTACACACTTACTAGTGGGCAAAGTAAGTAAATCCAGGACTTGAGAAATGGATTTTCATATTTTATACAAATGTATCCTTCCATTCTTCTCAAGAATTAGGATCATAATATTTAGGAAGAAACACAGCTGTGAGTTGTGTTGGCTCTTCTATGAGGGTGGTTCTCCATGAAACCCTCCCCCTTTTAATTAATTAATTAATACTTTTGTCAGTCCTGGGGCTTGAACTCAGCACCTGGGCACTATCCTTAAGCTTCTTTTGTGCTCAAGGCTAGCATTCTATCATTTGAGCCACAGCACCATTTCTGGCCTTTTCTGTTTATGTGGTACTAAGGAATCTATCACAGGGCTTCATGAATGCTAGGCAAGCACTCTACCCCTAAGCCACATTTCCAGTCTCCTTGCCTCCATTATTTTTAATCATTTGAACAGTCAGAAAGAAGAGCACTAACATTTGCAACTTAGAGAAATGTTAATTTTTTCCTTTTCCTTTTCCAAGCTTTTCTATCTTGTTGGATACCAGTGGTCTTATTTCTTCAGCTTTTTCAGTGGTGAAAATGAGTTCTAATTCAGTAATTTTTATGAATATATTCATTTGTTCATAAAATGTACTATAAACCTTTCCAGCCATAGCTTATACTTAGGCAATTAAGGATCACTAAAATGAAGATTTTCTTTTTTGGGTTAATAATGACTGAATGAAGCAGCTTGGGGCTACTAAGGTGAAGTGAGGCTCTCCATTTCCACATTAACCAGCAGTACTGATAATGCTTATCAGCTGCCCTTATATGCAAACATCAAACCTCCCACCACTCCTGGGAGGCAGATGGCATTATTTTTGTTTTTACAAATAACAAAATATTTTCTAGAAAAATTAAGAAGCGCTGTAATCCTAGTACTCAGGAGACTGTGGTAAAAAGATTATGACTTTGCTGCCAGCCCAGGCTATGTAGAATTTTTTTTTTTTTGCCAGTCCTGGGGCTTGAACTAAGGGCCTTAGCACTGTCCCTGGCTTCTTTTTGCTCAAGGCGAGCACTCTACCACCTGATCCACAGCACCACTTCTGGCCTTTTCTATATATGTGGTGTTGAGGAATTGAACCTAGGTCTTCATGTATACGAGGCAAGCACTCTACCACTAGGCCATATTCCCAGCACCATACATAGAAATATTTTGTCTGAAAAAAAAAAAAGAAAGAAATAAAAAAGCTGGGTGCCAGTGTCTCATGCCTGTAATTCTAGCTAAGATCTAAGGATGGCAGTTTGAAGCTAGCCTGGGCAGAAAAGTCTTATGAAACTCTTATCTCCAATTATTTATCAAACAGCTGGAAGTAGAGCCTATGGCTCAAGTGATAGAGTGCTAGATCTACCACTAAGGGACAGTGTCCAGGCTTTGAATTCAAGTCCTAGTACCAGCAGACACACACACACACACACACACACACACACACGTGTGCGCATGTGCACATGGGCACAACATACTAAAAGAATATTTGCTCAAACCTTTGGCTTTTCATAGTCACATAGTAGAATTTTTTTTTCCTTTCCTCCCCCCACCCTTCTTTGTTCAACTAGAAGACCGCTTGGAATTTCAAGGACATTTTCAAAGCAATATTAAATGCTCTTCCCCCCCCCCCAATTTTTGCCTAAGTTTTTGAAGAATTTAGAAATCAAGATAAATCTAGCCTTGCAATTAAAATGTGAAAACAAAAGCTATTTGTAGCAGAAAAACATCCCATTAATGTGATTTCCTTGTGGTGGATTGACAAGTTCAAAGCAGTAGTGCATGTTGCCATGGGCACCAGATTCTATTTGCTTGGCTGGTTCATTTTACTTAGCTGCGGCAGGAGGAGGGTAGCCTTAAGCCAGAAATCACTGAGCATTGTTTGAATAGATTTGTAATTTTTGTGTAATACCTTCTCTTTCTAAATGTACACAGATAACAGTTTCTGTTTAGTCACTTTGTGGCAGATTTTCTGAACCTCTTAGAAATATGGGCTGATGAATGGGCAAAGAAGAATTCCTTTTCTCCCTTTCAAATATCTTATCTATAGCCAGCTGCAAATAAATGTTTGTTCAAAAGACAGAGGGATGGATGAGTGGATTAGTCATTACCATGCACTAGCTGCCTGGATTAAACTTGGGGCTTGTTGGAAGGGGGTTTGGGTAGAGATCACAGTGTAGAGGCAGCAAGGGAGAAAGAATGTCAGAAGAGAACAGACATTTTGGAATTCTTTATAATCATGTAGACACGGGAGTGCAAAGTTAAATCTGTCCACTTATAGAGCCAAAGGGGGAGAGAGCAAGAACAAGGGAGAGAAATAAGAGTGCTAACACAGGTGCTGAAGGCTCATGCCTGTGATTCTAGCTCCTCCAGAGGCTGAGATCTGAGGATCATGGTTTGAAGTTAGCCTATGCAAAAAGTCAGTTGCCTACAATTAGCCACCCCAAAGCTAGAAGTAGAGCAGTGGCTCAAGTGGTAGAGAGTCAGACTTGAGTTAAAGCTAAGGAACAGACACCAGGTATGAGTTCAACCCCCAGTAATGCCCCCTTTCCCCCCAAAAAAGAAAATAAAACTTTTCCTAAGATCAGATCACAGAGGCAAATCCACAAACAGTGATCAAGCAGAGATAGACTGATGATTCCCTGTGTCCACGCTCATCTACCTCTCCTCTTCCTTCATTAGATTGAGGAGCCTCTAATAGGCAATAAGAAATGAGGAAGACTCGCCATGTTTGGAGGGACAGAAGTGGTTCGCTGGCTCTGAACCAAAGAATGAAGTTTTGCTTCATTTATTTCAAGTTATCAGGTCCAGGTGACTTTAGTTTTGAATTATGCATTTTTCTTCCTTGATACAGGAAGCCTCCTGCCAGTGCCTTCAAATCAGGAAAGGTTTCTGCTCCTCGTATGCAGCAACAACCATTTCACAATTTTAAATAATGCTTTCAGAGTGAAGTGGAAGTGGTAATATTTCATCCTGATTTCTTCTTTCTTTCTCAATCCTGCTCCCATGTTCAATGTTGTCTAAGCAAATTTCTGGCAGTGTCTTTTGTATCTTCATGATGCCTAAGTAAGCAAAAGTCAGGATGAAGCAAATGGCTTCCAAATCTCCATTCATCACAAACAGAAGTTGTAGTTTCAGCTCTTTTGCTTGATGCAAATAAGCTGACAGATGGATATCATTGGCAACAAATTTTTATCAGTGACATGGCCCTGTCTGCTGCTGAATATATATCTATAATCTTCCAAGGAAAGGATAAAATTGTGGAATACAATTAATTGATATTAATGCTCTTGGGCTTCTTTATAGCTCCTATGAATCCCTTAACCAGCTCTCCAAAGGCTAATGGCTTGGCTGCTGTACTTAGGGCTTAGGGTACCCTTTCTCAGTTCACTTTTCTTTCTTTCTTTTTTCTTTTTATTTTGCCCATCCTAGGGCTTGAATTTAGGGCCTGAGCACTGTCCCTGAGCCTCTCTATACTCAAAGCTAGCACACCACCACTTGAGCCACAGCACCACTTCTGGCCTTTTCTGTTATGTTGTACTGAGGAATTGAACGTAGGGCTTCATGCATGCTAGGCAAGCATTCTACCACTAAACTGCATTCCCAGGCCCTTCAGTTCACTTTTCTGAGCTTAGACTATTCTCCATGTACTTCTTCAACTGCCTCAAATGTCAACTGTTACCATTTACTCTTTTCTTGGTATAAACGTTGTATGAAGATTTCAGATAATCTGATCAGACGATTCATTACAAATACTAATAGCCAATAAGGACACATAACTCCTTGAACAGTCTCATCAAAATCCTCTAATTGGGCTGGGAATATGGCCTAGTGGCAAGAGTGCTTGCCTCCTACACATGAAGCTCTCAGTTCGATTCCCAAGCGCCACATATATGGAAAACGGCCAGAAGGGGCGCTGTGGCTCAGGTGGCAGGGTGCTAGCCTTGAGCAGGAAGAAGCCAGCGATGGTGCTCAGGCCCTGAGTCCAAGGCCCAGGACTGGCCAAAAAAATAAATAAATAAATAAATAAAATCCTCTAATTGTAGAAAAAAGAAAGAGCATTGAGAGCTATGTTAAAGGGATATAGAGATTCAGGCTAGGATGCAGGGAGTAGGGCAAGGAAAAAGGAAACCTGAAAGAAAATACTTAAAAATCTCTTTTAAGTTGCTTACTTGATGCCAACTTATTGTTCTAACGTTTCCAGCAAAATCCACTCTCTGTAAAGGAAGGCCTTGTTCATGATGTAGTTTTGCAACCTCCACTCCCCCCTTGCCCCCTGCCTCTATGCTGTGCAATGGACGTGTGAATGTGGTTAGAGACAAATCTTTAATTAGAATGGAGAAATCTGCATCTATTATTTACCTCATGTTTCAAAAATTATTATTATTATTATTCTTTTTTTGGCCAGTCCTGGGGCTTGGACTCAGGGCCTGAGCACTGTCCCAGGCTTCTTTTTGCTCAAGGCTAGCACTCTGCCACTTGAGCCACAGCGCCACTTCTGGCCATTTTCTGTATATATGGTGCTGGGGAATTGAACCCAGGGCCTCATGTATATGAGGCAAGCACTCTTGCCACTAGGCCATATTCCCAGCCCCTCAAAAATTATTACTAATATAAATATACATTTCAGAAAATGCCTTTGTGAATTCTTCAAATAACACAGACAAGTGAAGAAAAATATTCTCCTTTTCCAATTCCATTCTTTGAGAGGTAATGGTAATAATTTGTTTTTTTTCCATTTAAAGATGCATATCATTATATGGTTTATAATTTATTTTAAAAGACTTATCAATGTGTGTTTTGTGAAGATAAAAATGAACACTTTAGGGATAATTAGTATGCTGTAGTCAAGATATATAGTGATGGTTTGTTAGGGTAGAAAACCGAAATCAGAAGACTATATTCTAGAAGAGCTACTGTAAGATTTCCAGTTATCATTTCATACAATGGATATTACAAATCAATTTTTCCATAGTAAAATTACAGGCACTGAAGATTTGTGAATTGGCCAGAAGTATTATATAGGCATTCGTGCCCTAGTTTAGTTCAATACTATTTATTCCAATATTATTTGTACTAATATTTGCATGGCCCATTATGTTCTATGTGCAGCTACAAGGGAACATTTTATCATTCATTTCCAACTTGGTCTATGCAGTGCTTCAGGTAGTCGCATTTGCATGTGATGGCACTTTGAATATAAGGTCAGTGGCAGTGCATAAAGGAATAGAGAATTGGTACTATCTGAATTAAGGGATTATGATTGTGTTTGTGTCTTGCTAATAAACATGTGACTTGCTCTCCTTAAGGCTCCTAGTGAAGCAGTTGTAGAAGAGATCTTAGGCTTTAGAGGCTATGTCAAAATGGACCTAGTGACTAGGAACATACTGGTTTGGGTCTACTCTAACACATGTATATAATAGGAATAATAAGCACTATCAAAAAGTATGCTACCAAAAGCAACACAAATGACTGTACAACTATATTGCTTGTTCAAATATATTGTGGGGTGTCTTCCTAATTATAGCAATTTTGGGTGCCTGCATGCTATAAATTGATTTTTGTGTAATATGGACATTTATAAAATGTTCTTAAATTTCTTTCATATAAGTGAATATTTGTTTTGCTCATGGATTTAATAATCTCTTCAGAACAGGTCATACATTCAATAATATTTATTTATTTGTTTATTTAGTTTTGTCATGTGGATTAAACTCAGGACATGAGAGTTATCCCCAAGCTTTTGTTCAAGGTTAGCATTCTACCATTTGAACCACAGCTCCACTTCCAGCTTTTGGATGGTTACTTGGAGATAAGTCTCACAGATTTTCTTCCCCAAACTGGCTCAGCCTCCTGATTACAGGTGTGAGTCATGGGTGCCTGGCTTTATTTGTTTTCTGATTTTAGTAGCAACATCTATTCATTATGGAATAATGGAAAACAGCATAACATTAAAATAGCTATTAATCTTCCCATTAGATGTCAGTATTGGCAGTTTGTTCTATGTCTTTTCCAGTATGAGAGTATGATTATAAACACCTTTATACATTTATCAATTTGTTCTCATGATTCTTTCACTTAAGCTTAAGTACATTTCCCCAGGTCATTAAAGTGACTTAGAAGAATAATTCTTTAGTTGCATAATAGTTTTACCATGTAGGTATACAATAATGAAATTATTTTCTTGTCATTAGACATTTGGATATCAAGATTTTTAAGAACATTTTTTTTTTTTGCCAGTCCTGGGGCTTGAACTCAGGGCCTGAGCACTATCCCTGGCTTCTTTTTGTTCAAGGCTAGCACTTGACCACTTGAGCCACACACAGCTCCACTTCTGGATATCTAGATTTTTAGTTCTTAGTAACTTTATATTGTGACATAGCTTACTATCGAAGATATTGCTCTTATCAGTTATGCTAAAATCTTTGGAAATCATAGTTTATACATGGCCTATTTCAACCTTCTCCTTTCTCTTTGAAAGTAAACAGATAATACTGGTACATTGTGCTAGATGTTTAAAACTATTTTAGAAAAAAGTTATCTGTGTGCCTGTAGCTCACATCTGTAATCCTAGCTACTCAGGAGGCTGAGATCTGGGGATCTCTGTTTGAAGCCAGCCCTGGCAGGAAAGTCCCTGAGATTCTTATCTCTTTAGAGATAAGAATATCTTCTTATCTAAAACTGGAAGTAGAAGCCTGCCTCAAATGGTAGTGTGCTAGTCTCAAGTAAAAAAGCTCAGGGACAGCACCCATGCCCTGAGTTCAAATCCAAGACTGGCACCAAAGGAAAAAAAAAAGAGCAAAATGTTTTGAATAAAAATGCTTAGGATTTTGTGAAAGGAAAAGAACTTAATCTCTTCATTCTTTCTTTGAGGGTGAATTTTACTAAGTGCGGGTTTAGTCTGACTATACTGCTACAGGAGCCCTGTGCCCAGCTCCTTTCCGTTCCAGCTCCTTCCTTCTCCAGTGATCTGCCTGATCATGCTATAATAGTGCCATCATGAAAGTACCAGGCCTTCAGCAGAGCTCAGATCATTTCCTTTTCTTCATTCTTGCTTTCTTGAGGGGAAATAAGCATTGAAAGCAGATGTGTGATACCCAGCAGCTGCCATTGGTGCCCATGGAACATTCCAGTTTCAAGCTGTACAGAACAGGAACAGGGGTGAGGTGGAGCTAGTCGGCTCGATTCACAGTGAAACAGAGAAAATCCACAGCTGTTCTCTGCAAGCCTTCTCATCTCATGAGTCTGTGAAGTGACAGTTGCCATGGGCTCCGAGGAGATGCTGGGAAGCTTCTGAGAGTCCTCTGACCCTGGAAGCTGCTAATTAAAGTGCCACCAAGATGCTTCCAGTGACTCTGAGCTAGTTACACATACAGTTTAGAGAGCTGACCTTTCCCCTTTCTCTCTCTGGTACCCCACTGAGAATGCTGTGAGTAACCAGCAAATAATAACAGATAATAACCCTCTCCTATTCTTTCAAACCTCCACAGAAATGCAAATCACTGCCTTCAGAAGGAAGCACACAGGCACACGAATTGTCTATCAGCAGGGTTTGCCAATGAGTCATGCTTGGTGTTCTTGTAAAAACTATTCAGGTAGGCAGATTGTTGCTGCACAAAGAAAATAGGATGAGGAAGGCCTCCCTTTCTCCAACATTCACTTATGGAAGAGCACAAGAACACACAGCCACTCGCCCATCCCAGAAACCTGGCAATCAATCCTGTACAACATTTGTTAAAATCCTTATGGGAAGGGGAAATTAAAGTCGTCAAAATCAAAATGGTTATCCAAATGGCAAAGAGAGGGAGTCTGTGAGGCAGGAAGCAGTGTGAATATGCGGGGGGGGGGGGGTGCAGTGTGCCAAGGCTCATGCAGATGTGTGTTATTCATGACTTTTAATTGCCCAGCTGCTAGTGCCCCCTGACATCTAAGTACCGTCAAATAACAGATGCCACACATCACAGCAACAGCAAGGAGTCAATATAAAGAGCAGTGTAAATCTGAATATCTTAGTCATTAAGGAAAAGAAGAGAATGTACACAAACCAGATGAGCCTAGGAGTATGATTTATAAAATAAATGATCTCATTTGAATATGGTCTGAAGTCATTATGTATTTGCACAAAAGCCATTGTGGAGTAACAGAGCCTTTTGGAATAACAGATTTCCTTTTGGTCTTAAGAGAAAGAGCAGGAAGAGGGGAGAAGGGAGGGGAGAGAAAGAGAGAGAGAGAGAAAGAGAGTGAGAGAGAGAGGAGAAAGAGAGAGAGAAAGTCAAGGAAGAGAGAGAACCAGCCAGTAGTGACATTTTCTAGAAGGCCGGTGGGATGACAAAGAAAACATTGGGATATAAGTGTCAAAGGCATCCTCACAGGGAAAGATGAGACAGTGGGGTTTACAGTGAAGCATCAAATGATGGCGATAGGGTCACCACAGACTGAGATAGTTTACAAAGACTTTAAGGGAGCTAAGATATCTGAGAGAAAGTAAATTAAACAAAATGAGATTCAACTGGGAAAAGTGAACACAAGCACATCTGGAAAAAATAATCAAGAATAAAAGATACCCAGCTGGAGGGGGAAAAAAAAGTCTAAAGCCTGGATCTGGTGTGAAAGCAGCTAGTAAATTCTATCTGAATTGCATGGCATTACAACAGCTCAGGAAAGGTATGAATTCCCTTTTGGGATTTAAATGCAGAGCTGTTCATTAAGACACATTGACAAAGGAATTCATGTCCCACTTGACAAATAGAATGAGGCCCTCATTATATATCTTAATAAATGAACTGTACTACAATATAGAACACATTTTGAGGTGTGTGAATAAGCACATGGGGTGCACACTAGTGTAACTCCAACTGTAATTTCTTTCTGTGTGTGTGTGTGTGTGTGTGTGTGTGTGTGTTCTGAGGTTTGAATTTAGGGCCTGGGCACCGTTCCTCTCAAGAGGGGCCCTCTACCACTTGAGCCACAGCTCTGTTTCCAGCATTTGATGGCTAATTGGAGATAAAGTCTCTCAGACTTTCCTGTATGGACCGGCTTTGAATCATTAAACTCAGACCTCACCCTCTTAGTAGCAAGGATTACAAGCATGAACCACTGGCACCTGGCTCTCTGACCTATAATTTCTAGTTAAACAATATGACAGACACTTGTCTATATCAACTGCACATTTTTTTAAGCTCTTAAGGGTCTAAATAATAATAATAATAATAGGACTTACTCTGTACTTGACATTACAAGCATTTTGTATGCAAGCACTTAGTTATTAAATATTACCAAGAAAAGTGCCGTTATCTTGCTCCTAAACAGATGAAAAAATCAGTCTTCAGAGAACATGAAAGCCTAGTTAATTTTAGAAGACAGTTTAAAAATAACTGCTATATATACTTTTTCTTTTGAAAATGACTTGGTGCATTTGTACTGTTCACAAGGTATTGGTTTCTTTGGGGGGCATCCCTTGTCTCTCTGGAACTTGGAGATACGGCTGACTGGTCCCTTTACTGTATTTTGAAGAAATCCATAACATCATAACTACACAATTCCCACTGTGTTGCCATCTCCTGGCTGGAGGTGCTGTTAGAACCACTACTTGTAGTAAACAACTACAAAAGTATACTATCTCTGGGGGCTGGGGATATGGCCTAGTGGCAAGAGTGCTTGCCTCGTATACATGAAGTCCTGGGTTCAATTCCCCAGCACCACATATATAGAAAACGGCCAGAAGTGGTGCTGTGGCTCAAGTCGCAGAGTGCTAGCCTTGAGCAAAAAGAAGCCAGGGACATTGCTTAGGCCCTGAGTCCAAGGCCCAGGACTGGCAAAAAAAAAAAAAAAAAAAAAGTATACTATCTCTGGAAGAGCGTTATCCAAATCCATGTGCAATGCACTATCAGTTTCTTGTAACGGATTGAGTTCTCATCATTGGCAGTTGTGAGCCTTAGCTCACCATCCTTTGAAAAGATTAGAGCCATGTCCTAGCCTTAGTAAATATATCATCACCCTCTAGTCTCTTTCCCGTTCTTCTCATTTGTCCACTAACTTGACTTACTATTTTACTGGCATGTGCTCCATTGTTTCACTAAGGTTCATGATTAAAGTTCAAATCTTTTGGTGGAGTTATTTTGTTACTGAGGGGAAAATGGGGGTACATCAGGACACGTCACTGTAGCTCCTAGAGGCTCCTGATGCTACATCTAAAGAACTGTGCTCAAGTGCATTCATAGAACAAATCATGTGTTCATGTGTTCTACCTTACATCACCTTGGCCAGATGCCAAAATTAAGAGTATGCATCGCTGCAGGAAAGAGTTTTGCTGCTGCTGAGCCTGTGGGCAGAGAGCAGGACTGCCATTCCCACTGTGCATCACATCTGCTTTTACCTGCCTGAGTTCAATCTCAGGCTGCCTGGAGAAGAGGAGCTGCATCACAGTCACCATGTGTGTGTGGAAAATGTTCCTGGACCATCGAGATTCTTTTTTGTGTTCTTAATTGACTTGTCATGATTCTGTCCAAGTGCTCAGCCTTATCTTGGGTCATTTCCAAGCTATTGTTGAGAGAAGATAAAGTGAAGGAAGAAAAGAGACCAAGCTTCATTTGGCTACCCAGGTAGTTCTGCGCCTTTTGGGAAGGACTTGGGGAAGCAGCCACTGGAAAGCAGACTCAGAGGCCCGTTTAGCAGATGGGCTGCTCTCCTTCTCCCAACAGAGGTCTTAAGTAGTGTCTTATCCTTTCTGATGACTCCTCAGGGAGCCAAACCCGTCAATTTACATTTACAATTTAAGAAGAGAAATCTAAGAAGGAGCATCAGAAAATAAGCTATAAACTGATCGAAGGCAATGATTAAGTTCTCAAACTCCTTATAGCAGCCTGGTCACCTTCATATATTTCATTTGGCAAACATTTCTTAAGTGTCTACTACATGCTAAGGACTATCCTTAGTATTGGAAATTATAAATGATTGAGATAGGGCTCCTCTCTCAGAGAGGTCAGAACCTATTGTGGAAGGCAGATGGGTTATGTGGTAATTGTAATGTGGGATGTGGGCTCCTACTCCAGGAATCAAATGCTATGCTATTGTCCAGGAGGAAATGAGTCTGGCTTTAGAGATATTCTGGAATTTGAGTTTGGCCTTGAAGAGTAAGACAGTTTCTCCACATCTCATTACCTTCACATCCTGAATATAGCAACCATTTAATAAATGTAATTGCCTAATAATCTCAGAGGCACGGGAAAAAAAAAGTCTTTCAAGGCTAAGTCAATTGTTACCCCCAGTTTTCTGGACTGATCAGATCACTGCATGGTTCAAGCATGGCATCATTCGACCCATATAAATAGTCGATGTTGCTCAGGTCCTCACTCAGACACTACGTAGGAGTGAAAACTTGCTATATTGTGAATGCCAGGCTAGTTGTTGAAACTGTCATTTCTCCAGTTTTTTTTTCTTTTTAGGTCTGCCATTTCCATAACTCAGTGATTCAACCCAAAGTACACTAAGATGAATGACTGAAATATATTGCTCTGTTGCTCGGGCTTCAGTGGGAAGTCAACTTACAGCTGTAAGCTACACACACACACACACACACACACACACACACATTTGTGTCAGTACTGGGGTTTGCACTCAGGGACTCATGTTCTTGCTTAGCTTCTTTTGCTCAAGGATGATGCATATCGTTTTGCTTGCTAAATGGAGCTAAGAGTTTCTTGGCTTTGTCTACCTGGACTAGCTTTGAACCACAATTTTCAGATCTTAACCTCCCCAGTAGCTAGGATTACAAGCATGAGACAACAACATTAAGCTATAATAACATTTTGATTGAACTTGGTTTTTTTCCTACTGATGTGTATCCTGTAAATTAATGCAGTGGCAAGAAAATAAACTGTGAAAAGTCCACTGCAAATTCTTCTGTGTAATCATCAGCAACCCCATAATTAACAGAAATATTTGCTCAGTAAGTGTTTCAGTATTTAATTTCCTTTTCTAGGCGTCCTAAAAAGGGAAACTGCTTAATGTTCAGCAAAAAAAAGACAAATTATTTCCAGTGGTTGCTTTTGTATTTGTGTAAGTAGTGTTACATACCTGGATGAAAAATAACAAATTATAGTAACCATCAGTCATCTCAAAAATACATAAAATTCAGTAACGTAGCAAAATCAATGAAATGATTTGTCAATTTGTATTCAAACTTGTCACTGGGTTAATAAAGCCTGGGCTGTTCCCCGTCATCCTTTGGAGTTCAGAAATGGTAAATTCTGACTTCGACCACAAGGGGGAAGCAGAGCACTAAAAATATCCTCAAATGGCTTCGAATGAAAAAGTGCCTGCAATACATACATTTATGTTAAACACACACTGAAGCAAGATATAAGAAAATTATAGAAAATATCAACTAAAATCCAGTAATCTTGTTGTCTTTGTATCACATTAATTTCAGTCTTTTTATAGTTTATAAATTTCCTTCAAATTTTTACTTTCAGAGTAAATATTGGTTTACAAAACAGAGGAAAGGAATGGCAATAGTCCAGCATAGCAGAAGGAAACCTGTTTGGAGAGAGTTGTACTTACAATCATTAAGTACAATTCCTGACATATGTTTGTGCTTCCTACAAACCAGCTATTGTTTTTGTTGTGAGCTCAACTGGATGGGACCTTGGTTTCATGTGCTTCTCCTGCTTGGTTTTGTAGCACCCATATCCTGTCCAGTGGTTGTAATTGAGCTCTCACAACCCTTACTTCTCTCCTGGGACAGGACTCCTGGGGTGAGGAACTTTCTTCTCTCTCTTAGCAGTTCAATCTTAGACAAATGACAAACCCTCTTCAGATCTCATCACATATGGCTCAGATCTGAAAATCTGGCATTGAGATGGAGGGATTTGGCCTTAGCAATCAACATTCATCCATTGGGTGGCTAATGGGGACTGGCTCACTTAGCTATTGTTATTTGTTAATTCATGAAAGCTATGGCCTCCAAAAACCTTATTCCACAGGTAAGTATTGCAAACTAGCAATGTGGAAATCAGCTTCTTTTGTTTCCAACCCTTTCTCAGGTCATCTTCATCTCGTTATTTGCTTGAGGGTTTACTGTCACCCCAAAGGGAATTTTGCCTTCTGGTACTGGGACTTGAACGCAGGTCCTACTGCTCTCACTTGGCTTTTGTGCTCAGGGCTGACACTCTACCACTTGAACCATACTACCACTTAGGGCTTTGATTTTTTTTTTCATGACAAGAAATGTAGTATTTTGATATACACTTAAAAATCTTTAAGTAGTGGTACAGAGGGGTTTCAATTTAATATGTCAATTTTATGAATATAATAAATCTTAATTATTGTCTTCATTCCTTCCACATCTTCCCTCCACATCTATCTTAACCTGTCCATCTCCAAATTTCCTAGTTCTATTTTTACAGATATACATTTGTTCACAGTGAGTTTTCCTACTTGTTTACTACAAACTGGTCTAACATGTTTGTTTTTAATCAAGAAGAAGAAATCTTTATGCCTGGGCTTAAGAATTAGAAGATATTGTCATAAGTCTTAACAGGTGGGCTTAAAGGAGTACTTAAAAGAACAACTTAAATGGATACTTGACGGGCTTGGGTCGCCTCCCCTGGCACGGGGGTCAGGCTCTACTCTAATCGCTCCCTTTCTCACCCTTCTCCCCTGGTCACCTGACCCGCAGGTAAGGCCAGAGTGGAGTGGGGGGCTCAGGAAAGACCTCAGGTGCATGCGGCAATACGAGATCGCTTATCCTCCCTCCTTACCCATGAAGGAAGCCAGGCGTATGGGGAGTCTCGGAGACAGCTTCAAGAGCAAATCTGATTTAATAAGGGAGTGGCTAACAGTTGATATGATGAGACCCTGGTTCCGGACCCAGAGAATTGTGGCCTGCTTCCGCATTCCCCCAGGGCTGGGAGAAGGGCGGCATCTCAGGAGCCTCTCCTCTGCCCTTCCCCCTCAAGGCCAAAGCTGAACCCCAACAGATACTTAAAGGAATACAAGTAGGTTAAATGAATACTTATAGTTTAGTCCAAAATTTTAAAGCTTTTTTTTCTTCACACAAGGAACTCTTGCTCAGAGCTCAACAAATAGGATTGTAGTTTGTACTCCTTCTAGCTGAAGGACATGGGAGAGTGGGTGTGAGTACCAGGGAACAGCAGGTGGGGAGAGGTGAAGGAAAAGGGGAACAGTTGTCCAACTTGCTCTCTGACAAAGTCTACTGGAGACTTTCAGCAACCCTAGAGCAACACTTAAAAAGCTACTGATCTGATTATCTGTCACATAATAAATGTTTGATAAAAAGAAATCTCTGCTTCTGTTTTTGACAATTCTGTACCATAAACTGAGTCCTATATTTTCAGGTCTTTTATAAATACTTTGATGAACTGAATTGGCCAATTGAATGAATAAGTGAATTAATACTTGTAAGCAAACTGAGCAAACTCAGTTGTTCTCTGTTGCTGAACTGAATAATAAAATTGACATATATAATTGGATGTTGAGAAATACACTAGCAAAATGTATAAATTAACACTGGATGTAAACAAGTGATTTGTATTTTAAAGTTACTTTATAAAATCAAAACTGATACAATAGATTTCTTTCCTATTTCAATAAATGTTTCTTCTAAATCCATACCTTCTTTTTTTTGTAGCTAGACATTCACAATCCCCTTTTATGAATAAGAATTTTCTCCCTTTCCATATGAAACTTATGCATCACATCAATATATTCCATTTATCTATCCTCCCATGTTCTAGCCAAGGTAGGCACAGTGCATTGGATCGATGAATTCATTCCTCTGGCCCGGACAAATGAAGCTTTCCTGGGATGATGAGGCTCAAGAGCAATGATGTGAACTGCTCCATCCACCCAAGGAACTATGAGCTGACTGATTGGCCTTTAGGTCTGCACCCAGAAATCCTGCATCTCTTCAGATATGTACCACTCTGAGCCTGGTTGTTTAGCTTCTTCTTTTCTTCTTTGTACTATATATTTCCACAATATATTTGCTATCATTTTGATTATTTATTTAAGTTATCCAGAACCCACATCTAATGCCATAAGAACACCAAGGGTCAGAAGAATCCATTAAATGATAACAGAAATGGAAATTCACTGAAAATTATATCAGCTAGGCGTAGAGGAGAGAATTGAGAACAATTGGGGCAGAATATTTACCTTGCTGTAAGTAGCAAGAAAAAGGGCTAGAAGGACACCATAAAGATACATTCACATCCATATTCAATGCTGCACTATTCCCCATAACCAAGTTGTGGAAACAGCCCAGATGCCCTACAATAGATGAGTGGATCCAAGAAAAGTGGTACCTATACACCATGGAATTTTACACAGCCATCAGAAAGAATACTATTATATCATTTGAAGGGAAATGGATGGACCTAGAACAAATTATGTTAAGTGAGGTAAGCCAAGCTCAGACACAGACTGCATGTTTTCTCTCATATACTCATATGCGGAAGCTAGATCTAATATACAGTGGAACAGGATAAATTATACAGGACTCTAGACTTTCACACACAGCGAGACCAAAGAGGGATACTATTAGGGGAGGAACACAATGGCATGAGCTCCAGAAAATGGAAATAAGACATTTTTTTCTTTTTTGCTTCTTTCTTTTTGTTTTGTTTGTTCATTTATCTGTCTTTGGGAGTGTAAGGGTAGGCACAGACATAGCAGGATAAAGGGTGAACAAATGCAGTGGTGGTACTCATTGGACACTATATTGAAAATGAACTACACAACTTGTGGGTGGAGATGAGAGGGAAAACTGGGAGAAAGCCAGGGAAAGGGTGACATTGTTCAAAAAGAAATGTGCTTAATACCTAACTTATGTAACAGTAACCCCTTTGTTCCTCACCTTTATAACAGCAATATATATATATATATATTTTTTTTTTTTTTAAAGAAAGAGGGTTAGAGGCATAGCTCAAAGACTTGATCATGAGCATAGCAAGCCTGAGGCCTTGGGCTTAAACCCAGCATCACCAGGTGGAGCTGAGAAGCTGGAAGTGATACTGTGGCTCCTCATGGAGCTGAGCTGCCAGTCAGAAGTGGGGAGCAGAGGAGCCTGAGGTGGGGATGTGGCTGATGTGGGGGAAGTGAGGAGCAGAATTGCTAGGTAGTTGGAGATAGGAATCTCATGGATTATCCTGCATGAACTGGTTTCGAACCTTGATTCTCAGGTTTCAGCTAGGATTACAGTGCCCATCTTTCCCTCCCTCCCTCCCTCTTCCTTCCTTCCTTCCTTCCTGCCTCCCTCCCTCCCTCCCTCCCTCCCTCCCTCCCTCCCTCCCTCCCTTCCCCTTTCTTTCTTTCTTTCTTTCTTTCTTTCTTTCTTTCTTTCTTTCTTTCTTTCTTTCTTCTTTCTTTCTTTCTTTCTTCTTTCTTTCTTTCTTTCTTTCTTTCTTTCTTTCTTTCTTTCTTTCTTTCTTTCTTTCTTTCTTTCTTTCTTTCTTTCTTTCTTTCTTTCTTTCTTTCTTTCTTTCTTTCTTTCGTGTAGCACTACAGATCAAATCCAGGGTCTCACAAATGCTAGGCAAATACTCTACCTCTGAGCTACACTCCCAGTCCTCAAAGACAATTTGTTGCCCTATAGATTAGAGGTCAGGCTTTTGAGGCTTGTGGGAATTGAGAATTTATTTCCTGCTCATAAAGAACAGGTGGATGGGGGGCTGGGGATATAGCCTAGTGGCAAGAGTGCCTGCCTCGGATACACGAGGCCCTAGGTTCGATTCCCCAGCACCACATATACAGAAAACGGCCAGAAGCGGCGCTGTGGCTCAAGTGGCAGAGTGCTAGCCTTGAGCGGGAAGAAGCCAGGGACAGTGCTCAGGCCCTGAGTCCAAGGCCCAGGACTGGCCAAAAAAAACAAAACAAAACAAAACAAAAAAGAACAGGTGGATGTGAGATGTCTCTCCCTTGTAAGATTTGTAGGACACATTTCACCCCTAAAGTCTTGGGGGGGTGGTTGGGGAGCAGGGAGAAATGGAGTTAAATAGCCAAACAAGTTGCATACTCTGCACAAAAAAAGCTTCAAAAGGGGTTTTACCTATGGTATAAGGCAGAGCAAAGCATCTCTATTTTTAGATGAATCGATGTTAAACGAGAAGTCTAAGTCCTCCATTAATTTTGAATACCTGTACTACATTACTGTAGCCAGTGGCGCATTCTTTTGTCCCATGAATGAGCTGCAGACAAGATCTTGCTTTAATATGAAATATCCTGATTTTGTTGGATTCTATTGCATTTTCATGCT
The DNA here is from genome assembly GCF_023159225.1 of Perognathus longimembris pacificus. Classification (NCBI taxonomy): domain Eukaryota; kingdom Metazoa; phylum Chordata; class Mammalia; order Rodentia; family Heteromyidae; genus Perognathus; species Perognathus longimembris. The sequence continues at coordinate 100,237,136 of NC_063162.1, read as the reverse complement.
GCTAAGAGTCTTTTCATGTTCAAATTCCACTGTGTTTTCAATGTCAGATATTTTCTTTCAAAAGGAAAAGGGTCCCCTGTGGAAGTTTATGAAAGCTGACACATTTCCTTGTAAAATATCCTTTTGAGACTGTATGGTTTATCGTTAAGCACATATTTTTGGACCTTTTCAAATGAGTATTATGAAATTAATGTGAGGTGTTTTTAGAAAAGTAAATGCTATTGACTCAGTAGGGCAGAATGTCTTTTTCCTTTGTGGTTGTTACTCTTTATAATTCCCTGCAAAAGACATTTTCAGATAATTAAAAAAGGTATTTTGGTTTGTAGAGCAAAAAGGCTTATAAAAGAGGTTATATAACACATGATGGCAGCCACTTGTCAAAGTTAAATATACCCATTTCTCTACCCCCAAAGCCATTAGATCTATTGCCACCGAGTTGCTTGGAAAATTCATTTTCTTTTTTCTCAAATCACAGTCTTAATTTAAGTCTGAAAGCTCACCAACTGCCTCTTAAATCAGTAAGCTTAACTTTTAAAAAAATTTTTAATTCTTCTATAAATTTGTGGCCAAGGTCAATTTTTTTTCTTTGAGACAGTTTTGGCATTCAGTATTAGAAGCAAAACCTCTTTTGAGAAACCAGAGAGCTGAGAACTGTGTCTTACTGATTTTGATAATGTACACCAAGGCCAAGAACTCACCACAAAGTGAATAGATAGTAGTATGAGCATTTTATTCAGTCATGTTGAAATAAAAAGATTTTTTTTTTTTTTTACAGTCCTGGGGTTTGAATTTAGAGCCTAGGCCCGTCCCTGAGCTTCTTTAGCTCAAGGCTAGCATTCTACCATTTGGTACATTCTACATTTGCTATTCTACATTTGGTACTACAGTGCCACTTCTGCCCTTTTCTGTTTATATGTTACTTAGGAATCGAACCCAGGGCTTCTTGCATGCTAGATAAGCACTTTACCACTAAGCCACATTCCCAACCTTCAAAAGAGTTTTTATTTTTTTGCCAGTCTGAACTTAGGGCCTGGACACTGTCCTTGAGCTTCTTTTGCTCAAGGCTAGTGATCTACCACTTGAGCCACAGTGCCACTTCTGGCTTTTTCTGTTTTTGTGATACAGAGGAACTAAACCCATGGCTATGCATGCTAGGCAAGTACTTTACCACTAAGCCAATTCCTAGCCCTCAAAAGATTTTTTTTAAAATTTTTATTGACAAACTGATGTACAGAGAAGTTACAGTTTCATATGTTAGGCATTGGATACATTTCTTGTACTGTTTGTTACCTCCTCCCTCATTCCTCCCTCCCCCTTCCCCCTTTCCCTTCCTCCCCCATGAGTTGTTCAGTTCATTTACACCAAACAGTTTTGCCAGTATTGCTTTTGTAGTCATTTGTCTTTTTTACCCTGTGTCTCTCGATTTTGGTATTCCCTTTCAGTTTCCTAGTTCTAGTATACACGGTTTCCAATGTACTCAGATAAGACAGAGATAGTGCAAGTACACCACAGGAAGAGGATCCAAGAAGATCATCAATAATAGAAGCTCTATGGTTGGTCTCCCTCATAGGGAATAATTAGCACAGGTTTAGGCAAGTCACAGCAGAGGATCACAAGAGCCCAATAGCTATACCCTTATGAACACATAAGATGATGCTAAGTGAAATGAACTCCATGTTATGGAAACAATTGTTAGATCACTGTTGTAACTACTTTCAACGTGCTATGTGTAACCATAGCGTCTATTATTGATGATCTTCAAAAGATTTTTTTAAAGCCTAAATTTGTGAATGTTTTCTTACAAATGCCAGAATGAGAAGCAAAAATCTGATCTTCAGTTTGGCTGTGGAAATCTTCCCTTTTGGTAGCCATCTACAAATGATTCATGCATGTAACACACAGAAACGTACTCCTCATACAAAGCTTGAAGAAGTGATAAAATATTTTTTTGCTAGTCCTGGAGCTTGAACTCAGAGCCTAGGCTCTGTCCCTGAGCCTCTCTGTGCTTAGGGCTAGCACTCTTACCACTTGAGTCACAGTGGCACTTCTGGCTTTTTCTGTTTATGCGGTACTGAGGAATCCAACCCAGGGCTTCAGTCATGCTAGGCAAGCACTCTACCACTTAGTCACAGCCCTAGGCTGTAACAAATAATTTTTTTTTTTTTTGGCCAGTCCTGGGCCTTGGACTCAGGGCCTGAGCACTGTCCCTGGCTTCTTTTTGCTCAAGGCTAGTACTCTGCCACTTGAGCCACAGCACCACTTCTGGCCATTTTCTGTATATGTGGTGCTGGGGAATCGAACCCAGGGCCTCATGTATCCGAGGCAGACACTCTTGCCACTAGGCCATATCCCCAGCCCTGTAACAAATAATTTTTAAATTTTGTTTATGATAGAGTATTTTTCAAGCATAGATGATGATAAGGACATCTAAATCAAGATCTGAAACTAGAATCAATTTAAAATAAAATGCAATGTGAGAAGCAGTGTAATTTAAAAACATGAGTATAGGCAAAATCATTCAGGTTAGGATTTCTATTTCTCTTTTTAAAATGGTTATTGTAAAGGTATTGTATAGAGGGTTTACAGTTACATAAGTCAGGTAATGAGTTCATTTTTTTGTGGACAATGTCACCCTTTTATCTGTTCTTTCTATGAGGATTGTTATTTCAAGGATCCACCTAGGGAAGTTGTGAACTAAGTTGAAAAATTCTATCTTTTCTCAAAAGGTTTTGGGGATCCCTCTTGTTAGAATTGTCGCGTGTGTGTGTGTGTGTGTGTGTGTGTGTGTGTGTGTGTTTTCCTGCTTAATTGGAGATAGGAGTCTTACAATCTTTTCTGCTCTGAGAGGCATGGAACTGTGTGTGATCCTCAGATCTCAGCCTCCTGAGTAGCCAGGATTACAGGTATGAGCCACTGGTGCCTGCCTTACCAGAGTTAGTTGATTTGCATATATATATGTATATATATATATTTTTTGCCAGTCCTGGGGTTGAAGTCAGGGATGAAGTGCTGTCCCTGGCTTCTTTTTGCTCAAGACTAGCACTCTACCACTTGAGCCACAGCACCACTTCTGGCCTTTTCTGTATATGTGGCACTGAGGAATTGAACCCAGGGTTTCATGTATGTTAGGCAAGAATTCTACCAGTAGGCCACATTCCTAGCCAGACTCGAATCTTTTTCTTGCTTTTGAGTTACATTTTCTTTTAACATATGTGATTACCCTGTTAGGATAATTTGTTCACAAAACTTGATGCTGAATGAAGTTTTCCTTGTCTATAAATGTAGAAGGAGAAGTGGTGCTTTGGCTCAAAGTGGTAGAGCACTACCCTTAACCTGAAGAGCTTAGGGACAGTGCCCAGGCTCAGAGGTCAAGCCCCATGCTCAACAAAACCAATTTACAAGGATACTGTGGAAGCAGTTTTGAAATATTTTGTGCTTTCTGTAATGACTATATCCCTTCTGTTTCATCCAAGGACAACCCAGCTTTAAAGTTGGTAAGGAGAGCTGAGCATGAGTGGCTCACTCCTGTAATCCTTGCTAATCAGGAGGCTGAGATTTGAGGATTGAAGTTTGAAGCTATCCCAGACAGGAAAGCTCATGAGACTCTCAACTTAACCACCAAAAACCAGGGTGGAGCTGTGGCTTAACTGGTAGAGAGCTAGTCTTAATATATTAATATATATTTCTATGTATGTATGTATCTGTATGCTTAGGAACAGTGCCCAGGCCTTGAATTCAAGTCCCAGGACCAGCACATACACAAAAGGTAGGAAGGAGATGACTGGGTGATGATAAACTCTTTTTTTTTTTTTTGGCCAGTCCTGGGCCTTGGACTCAGGGCCCTGGCTTCTTCCCGCTCAAGGCTAGCACTCTGCCACCTGAGCCACAGCGCCCCTTCTGGCCATTTTCCATATATGTGGTGCTGGGGAATCTAACCAAGAGCTTCATGTGTAGGAGGCAAGCATCTTGCCACTAGGCCATATTCCCAGCCCTAAACTCTTGTTTAATCTTTTTGCTAGTCCAAGAAAGCAAGTACTACCCAGATGAGGGAGCAGAATCAAAATGTTTAAGTAATTTAAGGTCCCTTAGGAATAAACAAAGAATTGGAATTTATGTGGCATTAAATTCCTATGTTTCTCTCACACAATCCACTTTCTCCTAAAAACCTCATTTTGGAATAACAAACCTTGCTGTGCTTGTGACAATTCCATCACATGACTTTTTAATTACATTGTACATCTGTATACTTATATAAGCTTAGGCCAATGCATGGGATACATTAAAAAATATTCTGTTAGTTATTATGTAATTTTGAAAGACGAGGAAAGAGTGAAATGCCATTTATTTATGCATAGCAAGTACTGTGATGAGAAAGCCAAAACTCATTTGGCACAATTAATAGTGATAATATTTTACCCCCCAGTGTTACAAAACTTGCCTCATTAAGCAAGATCAAGCAAATGAACTAAAAAGAAGGAAGATACATTTCTAACAAGCAGGACTTAAGAGTAAATAAAGCAGGGCTGGAAATGTGGCTCAGTGGTAGAGCCCTTGCCCAGCAATAGGTAGCCTCTGGGTTTGATCCTCAGCATGACACCAAAAACAAAAGGAACAAATAATAAATAAATCATAAATAATAGCTTGTGTTTTGAATGTGAAAACAATGGGAGTGATGGACCACAGATGATTTGGGTCTCTAGTATGAATGATATGTTTGAAGACAAATAGACACATTAAGTTTATAGGAGGTCGTGTATCCTATTTGCTTAGATGAATTGATTTGGAAAAGTAACAGAGGTTGGGAATATTTAAATGTTGCTATGATCCAAAGGAAGTTATCATTACTCCATACACTGGATCAACCAAAAAAGGATTTCCATGTTGGTTTTAGTATGCTCTGAGTGGGTAATAATCTGCTTTGCCTTTGACTTTTCTGACTTTAATACCAAAAGCCTTGCTGCCTGGGATCTTCTAAGTCCTGAGCAAACCAGAATGATAGGGCTTTGTTAGCACATTTCTTCCTCATGCTTTATGTTTAGTAATGCATTTAATCTTCATAGAAACCTGTGAGGTATGTACTATAGTTATTCCTGTTTTAAAGTTGAGCAAAGCCTTACAAAGAGAGGTAGAGAAACTTACCTAGTGTCACACAGCTAGTAGGTGACTAAGTCAGAACTTGAAAGCAATGAAACTGTCACAGTGTCAGGATGTCTGTTTGAAGATTGCCTCCATGAGCACTGGGGAGGAGAAGGGATTATAAGGGGCAAGATGACTGAAACATAGTCCCACACACTCATGTGCTTATATGGAGTAGACAGTCAATAAAACACCTTGGCAATCACCAGGCCTAGTATAGAAGAGAAACTCTTGTCTGAAAGCAAGTAGAATGAGCTGTTAGTGTCTGGTAGAAAATTGATTAGGCCAACCTGAGTGGTGAGGGTCATGATGAGGAAATATATAATGAGTCTAGCTTTCTGCTTGATCTGCAAGCTTTGGTCAATAAACAAAGTGTCTCAATTAGCCTTTAATACTGGAGGTTTATGGAAGAATTGACAACAATGGTAATGTCCACAGAGAAGTAAAATGTTAAGGGGGACTGTGAACCCACTCAGGACTTCTAGAGAACCAGAGACAGGATGGAGAAATTCAGGGTGCCTTTTGCACATAAGTGCTCAATACATTTTAATTATTATTAGGAAATACAAAAGTCTTGCAATATAATCAGCTCTTCTCTCCTGTCTCCAATGTCCCTCTGTAGAAGGCTTAGTTTTTAGCTTGTGGTACTACTGGGAGGTAGTGGATCTTCAAGGAAATAGAACCTCGTAGAAGGAATTTAGGTCACTGAGGGCTTCCCCCAGGGGGATGATGTTACTCCATCCCTTTCCCCTCTCTTTGCTTCTTGGCCATTATGAGGTGAACAGGACTCTTTCACCAGGTGCTCCTGATATGATGTACTATGACATTACAGGTTATAGCAACAAGGCCAAAGATAATGGACTGAAACTTCTGAAACCCTGAGCCAAAATCTACCCTGGCCCTTTCGGGTGATCTCAGATATTTTAGTTTACAAAGACATCTCTTAGAGCATTAAGCTGAATTTATCACTGAGTTATTTACTCAATATTTCTGTTCATTATTTTGAGTGTGTGGTAAGATTGATATTAGGGTGACTGTGTGACTTGTTTTGGCTAGTGAAATAAGAGAAGTGATCTGGTTTACATCCAGGGGAAGTTAAAAACAAACAAAACAACAGGCCAGAATGCTCTTTTTACTGCATATCCCAAATAATGTTTCTGTACCATGGGACATTTCTGAGAAATGGATCCTGAACCAAGGATAAAGAAAAGGAATGGCCCAGTCTACCTGTAATATATGCGGGACCTTAGTAAGAAATAAGACTTTGTTGCTTAAAGCTGGTGCAGAGTTCTGATTTGTTACCACAGCATAAACTAGTCTGTATACCAAGGAACTGACCCACAGTTCCTGAGCAATGCCAGTTGTGAGATTTGTAGTTAGGCCAAACCCAATTGACTTAACATGGCTACTACCTGTTTGACTGAAAATTAATTAATTAATATACTTTTAACTAAGTTTTCAGTTGTGTTTAACGTGTTTTGTTCTGGTTAGACTCGAATTGGCTTCGTGTCAACCAGTATCATGTTAGTTTTAGGCTCTAACTAGCTCTGCATTTTTTGATGTTTGTGTATAAGAAGCTGTAAGAAACTTTGCACACAAAGGGCATCCTAAAGTAGAATGGTTGACATATCTTTTAGCAGGGTAGTAGATCATGTGCCATACTTTGAGGTAAATCAACCAAGGCAGTCCAAGCACTCAACAGTCTGATATCATCCTTTAGAAAGGTAATTCAGGGATGTTGGTACCAATTCATTTCTTGTGGAATTTAGCATGCTACAAATGTCCACATCAGAAGGATGTGGTTTTCTTAAGCAAGAGGAAATCATTTCTTGGTGTGCATACTAAGGGAAGTTCTCCATTTTCATCAAAGTGTAATACTCATTTATGTGCATTGTGTACATGGCATACTTGGGAGGTGACATCTTGTCCCCTACTATCTCTTTGGCTTCACATATAGCTGACTTTGGCTCTTTTACTGTCGGATTCATTATCTTTTCATCCTGACTTTGCTCAACAGGCACACACTTGCTTGTACAGGCTCTAGGATTTTCTTTCTTTCTCTGCCTTGTGTGTGTTAATGAATGTCCCCCTGTGGTTTGACTCCTCTGATCTGACTCCTGGTGGGTCCACGGAACCAATGTTTGTGCATCTGGAGGGCATTGTCCATTCTTTTCTCTTTGTTGCTTTGCCCACTTGGGATGTTTCTATTTTTCAACTCATCCTGCCAGCTCATGCCTACCCAGGCTCAGCAGAGTCTGAATAAAGGGGAGATCTCCTGCTTGTGCAGCTTTTGTTGGCTTCCTTGTCCTTTGACATCTACAAACTAAGGAGAGCTGCCTTATTCCAGAAGGAAGCCTTGGTCACCTTCTCTGAGGTCTTTCTTATATAGATCATAAGCAGAAGTTAATTGGAGATACAAGTTGGTAGTTAAGCAGGCAGGCTGGAGCACAACATCACCATCATAATCTAAGGTAACCAGTGTTCTCTCAAGGTCATTACAAGGTACAGAGGTTATTTTTTCCAATGCATTTTTTAAAACCTTGATAAGTTGTATGTTATATAAAATGTGTTGAGTCATTGGATTAAATGAATCATTTAACACCTTGCAAAAGAAAAGAGATGCTGTTTGTATGATGGAATAGCTAATGCTTGTCTTCCTCTTTATTTGGAGAAAAAAAATCTCCTGGGAAGACTTTACTTAAAAAGAAATAGAAATAAACCAGTGAACTCCTGTTTCTGCATTAGGTAGAAAGCATTTTTTTAAACTTTCTTTTTTATTGTTATTATAAAGGTGATATACAGAGGGATTACAGTTAGATAAGTCAGGTAATGAGTAATATATATATATATATATATATATATATTTTTTTTTTTTTTGGACAATGTCACCCCTTTCCTTGCTTTTCCCCAGTTTTTTCCTCCCATCCCTACCTACAAGTTCCTTTTTCTTTCGTCAGTTGTGGGACTTGAACTCAGGGCCTGGGCACTGTCCCTGAGACCATGTTCAAGGCTAGCATTCTACCACTTGAGCCACAGTGCTACTTCTGTTTTTTTTTTTTTTTTTTTTTTTTTGCCAGTCCTGGACCTTGGACTCAGGGGCCTGAGCACTGTCCTTGGCTTCTTTGTGCTCAAGGCTAGCACTCTACCTTTTGAGCCACAGCGTCACTTCTGGCCATTTTCATTATATGTGGTGCTGGGGAATGCTTCATGCATAGGAAGCTAGCACTCTTGCTACTAGGCCATATTCCCAGCTTTTTTTTTTTTAATTTTTATTGTCAAACTGATGTATAGAGAGGTTACAGTTTCATAGTTAGGCATTGGATATATTTCTTGTACAGTTTGTTACCTCCTCCCTTATCCCCCCCTCCCCTATCCCTTTCCCCCCATGTACTTCTGGTTTTTGAGTGGTTAATAGAGTTAAGAGTCTCATGAGGACTTTCCTGCCCAGTCTGGATCTCAGCTTACTAAGTAGCTAAGATTATAGGTGGTGTGAGCCACCAGTGCCCGTCCCCGTACAAGTTTTATAGTTCATTTTCAACAATGTATCTACTGAGTACAACTGCTGTATTTGTTCACCTTCAAAAATTTTTTTAAATTCAAGATTTTCAGAATACTCTCAGGAAGGAAAATTAGATCTAAAACTTTTAAAGCTTCAACCTCCCTTTAAATTATTTTTCATCTTTTAATTATTAAGTAGTTATACAAAGAGGTTACAAATCCATAAGTCAGGTTATGAGTACAATGCATCTTGATCAATGTCATCCCTTCTATCATTTTCTCCCATTTCCTCCCTTCCAAATCTGCCCTCAAGTTACATAGTTCAATTTTTACATAGTGTACGTTAAATATGATGTCTGTGCTTGTTCACCCTTCCTTCTTTTTTTGTTAATTATTAACACGTTTTCTTTCTTTACTTCTTATGTGATACCTAATCTGCCCTTCCCCTACTTAGCAACCACTACTGCCCATTAAATGCTTGATTGCTCACATGCTGAAGGATGTCTGGATTTTTCTCTCTTCCTTTAAACAGAAAGTGTTGCCTTCAGCTAATGTCACAGTTAACAGGAAATTGGAAACCAATCTCTGGCCAATGAGTAATACAGACGAAAGAACAGAGCCAATCAACATCTTTAATGGGGCTAATTTTCTTTATTTTGGATCTGATGTAAAAAAATGATTTAAAAGATACTACCAGTTTGAAATTCATTTGGACAGTTTTCTATTTGGAGAAGAGTTTAAGGGGCACTCTCATAGGTACTTAAGTTTATTTGAATAAAAACACTTTTCCTTTGAATATAACTCAGGACAGAATTTTTCTACTCCAATATTGCCTCAATTCTAGAGTCTACTTCTCTTATACTTATCTCTCATACCCCTCTTTGCCTCTCCTTTCTGTCTGTTTCTCTGTTTCTGTCTGTCTCTGCCTTCCCACTTATTGGACTGGAGTGATCTGAGCTTGTCTTGCAATTTAAAGGTAATAGGCTCTTCCAGTATTCTTGTGGACGTGCTCTTCATTTGTATGTCTGTATTACTATTATCATTATTATTTTAGATTTAAAAATATCTGGAGATGAGGATTAATATTAGTTGTTAAGATTAGAAGAACTCGTGTTGCTAAGGACTTAAGACAATCAAGTGAACTCGGTTGTACTTGGTAAATTAACAACAATGAAACCGACATTGCTTGTGAATTTGTTGTTCTTGAATAAATTCTGACATTGCCAAAAGAAAAAAAAATATCTGGAGATAGAATATTTTCTGTTGTTAATATGATGTGCTTGGATGGTGCTTGTGATAGTCTAATAAATAAATCAGTTTTATATAAAAATGTTTATAGGGAACATTGAAGGTTTTGGATAGTTTTATATTAGCATTTATGGCATTGTCAGAGGCTCTGAAAATAGTATCATAGGCTCTGATAAAATTAAAATTTATAAGTTTTTAAATAAGTACCTGGAATCCTCCAATAACATTTTTTTTTTTTTTTTTTGGCCAGTCCTGGGCCTTGGACTCAGGGCCTGAGCACTATCCCTGGCTTCTTCAAGCTCAAGGCTAGCACTCTGCCACCTGAGCCACAGCACCCCTTCTGGCCGTTTTCCATATATGTGGTGCTGGGGAATCGAACTGACAGCTTCATGTGTAGGAGGCAAGTGCTCTTGCCACTAGGCCATATTCCCAGCCCTACAATAACATTTTTAATTGCTCATCTAGTTTGTGCTTCACATGACTTTAAAGTCTGTGTGACTTTTTCATTCCAATCCCACTTGGACAGGGACCCAGACTTCTTTGCAGACCCTGAAGAGGAGGGAAGTGAGGAGACCAGTGAGTTTCGAGTACAGAGTATGGTAGAGGAGGGGTGACCTTCTAGTCAAGATGGAAAGACTACCTGAGCCAGGATTAACCACCTCATTGAGAGAATTAGATTGCAAGCAGTTTGAGAGGTTTTGGCAAAAAAAAGGTCAGGCCCCAGATACCATAGAATAACAAAAGCAACAGAAAGTGCCAGGAGAATGCCACAAACAGATCTGTGGTACAGGTCTGAGTGCCTGCTCAGAAAAAGGCATGGGGACAGAGAATGTGAACCCCAGACATTTGCCTTCACATTCAGTCATCTTCTTGGGGAAGAGAAGAAAGACAGAGAGAGCCTCTGAAACACTGGGCATTTACACCACCCCTCCCAAAATAAAGACAGAGCTCTCTAGAGAGAATTAGATTAATTTACTTTACAAGAGAAGAACAGACTCAGTTTTTATTACCACTCAGCAGGCAAGTGCTAATGAGGAAGATTAGATTGTTACAGACAATATAAGGAAGCTATGTTTCCCCTTCACATTTGTGTGGAGTGAGAACATCTTTGAAAACGTGTGTGTATGTGTATGTGTGCTGTGTATGTGTGTGTACTTGTATGTGCATTTGAGTAAAGCAGGGGGTAGGAGTAATGGAAATGGGGAAGGCTATCTTGAAACTTAAAGAGGCAGTAGCTACAGAGAAGGAAAAATTTGGAGCTGATGATTGATTGAGGCAAGTAGTGGTCAAAATTTTCATTCTTTAATTAGTGCTTATTATACATGGCTACTGTCATCTATCAGGAAAAATGGAATGAAAAATGGCTGAGAAATATAAGTAACACACAGAGTATATAGAAAAGCTATTTCTTACCCTATTTTGAGCATCATGAAAACCTTGAGAGAATCCATGACCTTTGAGGGTCTGGGAATTGTGGCATGTGCTTATAATCCTAGATGCACGGGATACAGATGTAAGGATTGTGCTTTGAGGCTCACTGGAGCAAAACATGTGAGATTCTATCTAATAACAAAATATAAAGCAAAAGGATGACTGTGTGACTCAAGTGGTAGAGCACTTTCCTAGCAAGCATGAAGTCCTGAATTCAAACCTTATTACTGATAAAACAAAAAATAAGACCTTTGAGATGTGCTAGGAAATGTGAGAAAGTGTTAAGTAAAGATTTCAAAAAGAGATTGTTCAAGAGTTCAGAAGCAAGGATGTATAATGCATGCAATGGGAAAAGCAACATGTCTGAATTGTCCAGGATGGACACAACTGGGGAGAAGGCATAGAGGGTGGGGCTGAAAAGGCAAGATGGGGACAAATTGGGAAGAAGAACAAAGTTTGCAATGCGTTTCAGAGGATACTGGGACCTACATATGAATGTTGTTTACCTCAAGTTCTTTCTGAAGGTCGTCACTGACTTTCCATAGACAATGACATCAGATCCTAGGTGGGTCTAATACCAGCATCAGGGGCTCCATGGAAAAATAGGTTGATTCCAAGTTGCCTAAGTTTGGTAAAAGCTCTGTGCTGTGGTTTGGGTATATTGTTATTAAAGGATTGGTCCCCAGATTGGAGCCCTGGAGAGATGGTGGAAGCTTTGTGGGTTACAGTTTAGCTAGAGGTCCTTGGATGGTTGGAGGCAGGCTCTTGGAAGGTAGTTGTTATGAGACCCTTGAGATTTGAGAGAAAGTTGGGTTATAAAAAACGAGCATAAGTCCTGTCATCCCTCTTGCTCCTGCTTACGGTGAGATGTAAAATCACTTACTTGCTCCTGAATTGTACTCCACCATCTGCCACTCACCCTGGAGTCTTCATCAGCATCAAGCTGATGCAGGTGCCATGTCCTTGAGTCCCCAACTAACAACCCAGTACATTCTCATTTTCTCTCTCCTCTCTCTCTCTGTCTCTCTCTGTCTCTCTCTTTTTCTCTCTCTCTCTTGTTCATAGTGATGATCCTAACTAATACAACTTACATCAAATTCTCTGTATCAAATTCTTAGAAAGTCATGCTAGAGATAATGTTTGCATAATAAAAGTTCTAAGAAATCCTACCTTAAAGAAACCCTTTAGCTAGGTGCCAGCAAGTCACACCTAAAATGCTAGCTTCTTTCTAGGTGCCAGTGGCTCACATCTGTAACCCTAGCTACTGAGAATGCTGAGATCTGAGGATTACGGTTTAAAGCCAGGCTGGGCGGGAATGTCTGTGAGACTCTTATCACTGATTAAGCACCAGAAAACCGGAAGTGGTGTTGGGGCTCAAAGTGGGAGAGCCTGAGCCTTCAGCCTTGAGCAAAAGAGCTCAGTGACAGTGCCCAGGCCCTGAGTTCAAGCTCCATGACTGACAAAAAAAAAAAAAAAAAAAAAAAAAAAAAGAAGGGCTGGGAACATGGCCTAGTGGTAGAATGCTGATCTTGCATACCTGGAGCCCTGGGTTCAACTCCTCAGCACCGCATATTTAGAAAAAGGCAAAAGTGGCACTGTGGCTCAAGTGGTACAGTGCTGGCCGTGAGCAAAAAGAAGCCAGGAACAGGGGCTGGGGATATAGCCTAGTGGCAAGAGTGCCTGCCTCGGATACACAAGGCCCTAGGTTCGATTCCCCAGCACCACATATACAGAAAACGGCCAGAAGCAGCGCTGTGGCTCAAGTGGCAGAGTGCTAGCCTTGAGCGGGAAGAAGCCAGGGACAGTGCTCAGGCCCTGAGTCCAAGGCCCACGACTGGCCAAAAAAAAAAACAACAAAACACAAAGAAGCCAGGAACAGTGCTCAGGCTCTGAGTTCAAGCCCCAGGACTGGCAAAAAAAAAAAAAAGAGAGAAAAAAAAGAGAAAAATTTCTACCTACATGGGCAGCTGAGAATGGGGAGATTGAGATTCTAGGCCAATTTGGAGAGTTTACTCGACTCTATTACATGAGTTAAGTGTGGTAGAACATACCTGCGATTCCAGCAATGGTAAGAAGTCTAATGTAGGCAGATCACAGCTCAGGCACACAGCTGAGTGGAAAGTGACATCGTGTTCTAAAAATAATCAGCACAAAAATACCACTTGAGGCATGACATAGCAATAAAAAAAAATGGCCTGGCAAGTGTGAGGTTCTCAGGTCAAACTCCAATACTGCAATAAAAAGTTAAAGGAAAGAAAAGCAAGCTATTGATCTTTGCTCATTTAACTAGGTCTTCTTGGGTCCATGGATTATGAAACTTATTTTTTTCATTTTTCATTTTTTCATTTACCTCTGTGTAATTTCCACTAAATGTGTGAAAACCAAGGAAAAGTGTAGTACCCTGAACTCCTAGAAACAATAGGGCTTGTAAAATTTCACTGTCTTAGAGTTTACTCTTAGTTTCTATAACTCCATTTTGGTGACTCCATGCTAGAGGGCTACACCCCCATCCGTGAGACTAGTTCCTTGTAGTTAGACATTTAAAAATATGTGTATCCATTTTCCTCTCTGTATTTAGGTAGCAACTATAGTAATGGATTGTAAAAGTGATCATAGTAATAGATTATAGAAATAACCATAGTAGTAGTTACAGAAATGCCATGGTAACGGTTAGGTTGTTCCACTTGTACTGGATTGTTTTAGCCTGTTCATGCTTGCCTAGTTGATATTAGGAAAACATGGTAACAATGGTTAAAATAAAGTTGATATTAGGTCAGCCTGACCAAGAAATTCTGCTTCTGTAAACGACTTGCTTAACCCCGTTGTGACTTGCTCTGACTCCTGCATTGGCCCTCTGTGTCTGTGCTATGTAACCACTTGTTGTAGAATGAATAGCTTCTAACTTTAAAACCCCAGCCCTGTGGTGGCTCAGTGTTGTTATTTACCATCCCGATGGTGGAGAGCAGACATTGTGCACAGCTAAATAAAAACTCCTAGCCCAATTGATTGAGTGCTGTTGACTTTCTTGTCATGGGTTCGAGTCCTGGGTGGCCAGGATACTACAAAAAGTTGTGTTTTGTTTGACTGATAATACTTCATTTCCTTGCATGAGAGTTACAAACTCTTCATAACTTGGTCCTTTTTGTGAACTGGATTTCTTCATCATTTTCTGATCTGCTATATTCCCTAAGATTATTCTTTGCTTGCAGGCCAGGGAAGAAATTTGTTACTATTTTTTTCTGTGATGAATCTTTTGTAATATGTATTTATGGTGATTCATTTTTTCATGGTTCTTTGCATATCTTAAGAGTAAAAGACTATTAATTTCTGTATTTCCATTATATAAACAAGTGTCCAACACATAGCAAGGACTTTCCATGTTAAATATATTAATTGGATAATTCCACTTGGGCCCTATAAGTAACTGTGGAGAGATGGATGTAAACAGAGAAGGACTTGTGGGGAAACATTGCAACTGTTAGGACTTAGGTTTATACTAGAGTAGTAGCAATGAGAATGAAAGCGATAGGCTACAATTTATTGAAAACCCATCTATTGAGAGCCCTAGACAACAGCTGTACATCTTAACATTACACTGGCAGATCATGTGAGAGTTTAGTTACTCTTTTCTTTCTGAGAACCTCAGACAGCCTGCCTTGTTAACCATCCCTTCTTCCTTTAAATCTTGAAGTACTGTAGATCAAACCCTGGGTCCCACGCAAGCTAGGCAAAGGCTCTAATATGGAGCTATAGCTTCAGCCCTTGCAGCTGTGTTTTGATTGTTCTCTATGCAGATGCTGCTGTGCCTTCTCTCGTGAGATGACTATTATTTAGGCAGACCTGAGAGCATCAAGCAGGAGCATTGGTTCCAAAGAGAGCCATCCTTAGGCTGGTCAGTAGTTTATAAGGGATGGACACTAATTTCTGTCTCAAAGACAGACCTTCATCCTAGAAAGTAGGTCCAACTTACCCTTCCTCTTAGAGAGTTTAAAAGTGAAAATGACAAAAAGTGGTGCAGTGTTTCAGGGCAGCAGAACCAAATAAATACATGTAGAAAGAAGGTGACTGAAGCAGAAGTTAGCAGGAGTCACTGCACAAGGAGTGGAGAGCAGTGAGTTGGCATATAATTGAAAGGAGTAGGTAGAGAAATGGAGAGAGAAAAAGACCATCAGCATCTTGTCTGAGTTCCAAGAGCAGGGAGCAGAGAAGTCCCATCTTGGGATGGGTGAATGTGAGTCCTGGCAAGCATTTGTTAGCATATTACCTCTCCTGCTGAGAGTCTTCATCAACCATGATATATGGGTGGTCACTGAGGTAGTTTCCTTTCCCTCCTGTTTATCTTTACAACATTGTGTAAAATATTCTGTGATAATCAAAACACCTCTCTCTCTTCAACCTGAGATGCTAGCACTTCATTACTAGTTTAATTTTTATAGGTCAGAGGAAAAAGCACAGTTCAGAGAGACTAGATATTTTTGTGAAGCTCATAAAACTAGTGAGCACTGGAGTCATAGCAGAGCCAGCTTTGCCTGACTCAGAGCTGATATAATATCTAGTTGAATATAAAGCTTCTTCCAGCTGGGAAGCGGAGAATGGATTCTAGAAACATGTTAGAATTAGTATCTATAGTGCTTGGTGACCTAGAAACTGTTTGATTTGCATATCATTAAACAAAAGGTTTTCTTCTTCTCTCACATTTTTTTTAAACCTCCATTTGCACTGTAGGAAGGTGACACAGAATCACAGACTCCAAGAGCTGGGATGCTGTTGAGTCCAGTTCTTTTTGTTCTTAAAAAAATTATGGAACACTTTTGAGTTTGCTTAAACTTAACTGCAGAAATTTTTAAAATATAATAACTCTTGATTTTGGGTACTTTTGAGAATAGAAGCTCTTTTGCTGTCCACTAGCCTAGATGGGAGGAAGAGGCACAGCCTCCACCCTACAAAATAGACAGCATCTCTCCCTGTTTACCTCTGCCATGCAGGCTGGTTAAATCTTGGCCTACTTCTTCTGAAGCCTTCAAGAGGGCCCCAGCCCTGCCTCTGAGTAGACTAAGCAAATTTTATTAACTCAGTCTTCACAAATTTAAAAATATTACAGACATAGGTTGCCTGAAGTTTATAGATATATAAGAATTTTTGAAACATTATTGCATGAAGAGGAGTAGGATGGAAATTATGCTTTTCTTCTCCCTCCCTCCTCCCTCCCTCCCTGCCTCCCTAGAGTTTGAACTCAGGGCCATGTGCTTATTAGGCAGTAGGCAAGTGCTCCATCATGGAGCCATTTACCAAGCCTTCATTATTTATACCTTCTGTAAGTCTGATTGTTTATGAGAATATGTAAAGATATTCAATGACTTTTTTTCCTAGTATGCTATAAATTCTTTCTTTAAGTCAGAGACTTAATCTTTCTGGTTCCTCACTATATTTCTAGTGCAAGTTTAGAGTCTGACATATAATAGTTATATGTGATGGATGTTGAAGCCTTAACTCCCAATGTGACTGTATTTAGAGACAAGGCCTTAAAGGAGGTAATTAGGTTAAATAGATCCTAAGTGTGGAGCCCTAATTAAATAGAATTAACATCCTTATCAGAAAAGGAGAGAGGCATCCAAAATGAGAGGAGGCCACATGAGAACACAAGAAGGCAGTTGTCTAGAGCCAGGCAGAGAGGCATCACCAGAAACCAACCCTAATGGCACCTTGATTGTTAACTTCTGTCCTCCAGAGCTGTGAGGAAATAAATTTCTGTTGCTTAAGCCACTGGGTGTGGTGTTTTGTTAGAGTAGCCTAAGCAGACCTATCAGTACATAAACTGTTTTTGGAAAGACTGAAAGAACAAAGGCAAATAGGAAAAGAGATCTGACTGTCCTATTAACTGCAGCCTGGGGTCTTGGGTAAATCACTTCAGGTGCTTCTTGTTGAGCCTCTGCTTCCTAAAGTACAGAGCACACATGGGACAAGATCACCTTCTCTGTAATCTAGGGAGGCATAAACAAGGGAGTGCATACGAAGTATGAAATACTATTTGTTACTTGTTCTTGTTTAAAAATCGACTGTTTCTCCACCATTAGTCATTTCAGCCAAAACACTTATTCAATGACTTTTTATGAAGGAATAGGCCTACTTACTGAATTACAAAGCATGCTAACATCACTACTTATTTTGACTGGAGAAGTAATGAACAAATATTAGAATTTGTGTTAGATGGTCAAAGAAATATTCTGTTCCTTTCCATGATTTCCAAAAATTGTATATCATATGCACACAACTATTGACAAAGACTAGATCACTTTCTATTTCAATTTTTGTCATGTTACAGTAAAATTTGTGAGAATCTCTCAGGGTTTTTGTGGTAAATGCTATTGACAGGAAGGGATAGGGTAAAATAAAAAATGTGATGGTGTGTTATGGTGTTTCAGTAATTCAGTATGACTAAGTTCTGGAGAGTTGCTGTTCAATATAGTGCTACCATTAGCAAACAGCATTGTGCACTTTAACACACATTAAACATAGATCTTGTGTTATCATACACATGCACACATACAAACACAAGAAAACTTTGAAAGCACACAAAAACAAGGTGTTCTTTTAATTTTTAAAATTGTTATTATGAAGGTGATGTGCAGAGGAAAAACAAGTTGTTCAGAGAAAGTACTATTCCTTTTGAGAATAGAATAGTCTTTGATGTAATGAGCAATGTTCTCAACAACATCCTACAATTAATAAAACATCTAACTTCACTATGTTGTTCCTTGTTAAGGGATGTGTGTAAGCAAGTGTCAGTTTACGTGGTCTCCTCACTAATGAATAGGCAAACACTTTAACGACATTGATTTATAGTGTTACCTCACTTAGGTTTTTCTTACATCATCCTCACTTTGCCTGTTCCTTTTTTTTTTTTTTAATATTCCTTGGTTGTTTTGTGTGCTCCCCTGGCATTTGTTGTAACAAACACTTATATTATTATGACATCGTTTATTAATTTCAGAAAAATCTGAGTCAGTCAATATAGTGATTTAAATTTACACCCAGAAAATCAAGCTTGGATCTGTTATATTAATGAGATAGCTTGATATAGCCAATATGCTTCCCCAATTATTTTCATACTACTAGTTTATTTACTCAAGGATGCTTTTCCTCTCTGGTACTATAGCTACCATTTTCTGTTCTTAATCTCCACTCTCTACAAGCCGTCCAAGTAAGCAAAATTTATACTTCTTGGCCTGAAGAATAATTTCCAAATCAGGTCCAACTTGATGGAATTCACTTGGGTGGTGTATGGTGATTATCAATTCTTACCAAGTGGTGGGTACCACACCATATGATTTACTTCTGTTACTTCACTTATATCCCCACCAAACTGAAGTAATCAATATGTTACTTCTACTTTACAGATTAAGAAGACACAGAGACTTAGAATGAATGAACTATCCATAAAGAGTGCTATCAGGATCTTAACTAGGATCTCTTTTACTCCAAAATATGTTTTGGGTCTGGGAATACGGTTTAGTGGTAAAATGCTGGCCTCATATACATGAAGCCCTGGGTTTGGTTCCTCAGCACTACGTATATAGAAAAATCCAAAAGTGGCGCTGTGGCTCAAGTGGAAGAGTGCTTGAGCAAATAGAAGCCACGGACATGGAAAAAATTATACTAAGTGAAGTGAGCCTGACCCAAAGAAACATGGACTCTATGGTCTCCCTCATAGAGAATAATTAGCACAGGTTTAGGCTAGTCACAGCAGAGGATCACAAGAGCCCAATAGCTATACCCTTATGAAGACAAAAGATGATGCTAAGTGAAATGAACTCCATGTTATGGAAACAACTGTTATATCACTGTTGTAATTACTTTCAACATGCGATGTGAAACCGTAGCTTCTATTATTAATGATCCTCTTGTATGCCCTTCCTGTGGTTGTACCTTCACTATCTCTGTATCTTATCTGAGTACATTGGAAACCGTGTATACAGGTATTAGAACTAGGAAACTGTAAGGGAATACCAAAATCGAGAGACACAGGGTAAAAAAGACAAACGATTACAAAAGCAATACTTGAAAAACTGTTTAGTGTAAATCTACTGAACAACTCATGGGGGAAAGCGAAAGGGGGAGGGGGGAGGGGGGAATGAGGGAGGAGATAACAAACAGTACAAGAAATGTATCCATTGCCTAAGGTATGAAACTGTAACCTCTCTGTGTATCAGTTTGACAATAAAAAATAAAAAGTAGGAGGGGAAGGGGGAGGGGGAATGAGGGAGGAGGTAACAAACAGTACAAGAAATGTATCCAATGCCTAAGGTATGAAACTGTAACCTCTCTGGACATCAGTTTGACAATAAAAATTAAAAAAATAAAAGAAGCCACGGACAGTGCTTAGGCCCTGAGTTCAAGCCCCAGAACTGGCAAAAAAAAAACCCCACAAAACAACAAAATGTGTTTTGAACTCTTAGCTGTATGCTTTATTATAGAACAATTTGTGTTCACTGCAAGAATAGACAGAAAATATAGAGACTTGTAGTCCCAGCCACTGGTACCAGCCTCCCCACCTCAGCAGAATGGTATGCTTTAAAAAAAATATTTATATATTTTCTGGTATGCTTTTTATAACTGAGAAAGTGTTATCACTCAGTCTACAGTTTATGTGGGGGTTCAGTCATGGAGCCATGCATTGCAGTTTCAGGCAAATGCCTCATGATGGATCTAAGGGTTATATTTTACCATTTTACACATTTGCTCAGGCTGCATTCTTTTGCAGACTGAAGAAATCTCAGTGGATCCTGAATTCACTTTCAAGAAACTTAGTGCGACTGGTTCATTTAGGAATGATGAGCTTCTGAGGATTGACTTCAGGCTAAGAAGTGACACAGATTTATTTATAAACAAGAGTGAACATTAATATTCAGTGGGGTTTATCTTTCTTGTCACCAGAAAACCCTTCTCTAAGGCTTATTAAGCATTCTTGGAATCCCGGTTAGTAACAAAGAAACAGTGAGACAATGAAAATATATAGGGTTTTTGTGAAACAAATGGAGTGGTCCTTGAAGAATATTTCTTGGGCAATAGCAGAATCTGGAGAAATATACCTGCTTTACAAGTGAGTTCACATTTCTAGTCTGAATGGATAAATTAACAATTATTCCTCAACTCCCCACTTCTTGAATGTCATGAACATTGTTAAGTTACTTTGTTTGCATTTATAATAAGATGTATACCCAGGTTACCTGAGGACAAAGTTCGGGCCATAGTGGTTTAGTGTTCTGAGGAGATTACAGCCATCCCAGAGCCCTGCATAAATTAGTTCCATGTACTCCTTCTAGGTAATGCCACAGAAGCCTATTCATATTCTTCTAATGTTATTTATTATAAACTTCAATGCTGGGCATTGGTGGCTCACATGTGCAAGCCTAGCTGGGAAGACAAGTCTAGTATTCTTATCCCCAGTTAACCATCAAAAAGCTGAAAGTGGAGGCATGGCTCAAGTGGTACAGATCCAGCCTTGAGCAAAAGGTGAGAGTACAAGTCTTTCTATGAGTTCGAGCCCCTGTACTGGTACACTGGCACTACATAGTGTGTGTGTGTGTGTGTGTGTGTGTGTGTGTGTGTGTGTATGTATGTGTATTCTACATATATAATTATATATAACACATTAACTATATATTTGATGTCTATACTATATAGCATATATAATAGATATGATTGTTATATAAATCTTTAATCTCAAAGGATGAGCTTTCTGGTTTTGTTCCTTATTTTCTTTATTCCTTTCCCTCTCTCTCTCCCCCCTCTGGCTCCCCTTCTCTCTCTCTCCCTTTCTCCCCCTGTCTTCCTCCCTCCCTCCCCCTCCCTTTCTTTCTCCTTCCTTCCCTCCTTCCCTTCCTTCCTTCCTTCCTTCCTTCCCTCCCTTTCCTTTCCTTTCCTTTCCTTTCCTTTCCTTTCCTTTCCTTTTCTTTCCTTTCCTTTCCTTCCTTCCTTCCTTCCTTCTCTCTTTCTCACTCTTTCTCTCTTTCTTTCTCTCTCCTCTTTCTCTTTCTTTCTTTCTTTTTTCTTTCTTTCTTTTTTTCTTTCTCTCTCTCTTTCTTTCTTTCTTTCTCTCTCTCTTTCTCTCTCCTCTTTCTCTTTCTTTCTTTCTTTTTTCTTTCTTTCTTTTTTTCTTTCTCTCTTTCTCTCTCTCTTTCTCTCTCTCTCTCTCTCTCTTTCTCTCTCTCTTTCTCTCTTTCTCTTTCTTTCTTTCTTTCTTTCTTTCTTTCTTTCTTTCTTTCTTTCTTTCTTTCTTTCTTTCTTTCTTTCTTTCTTTCTTTCTTTCTTTCTTTCTTTCTTTCTTTCTTTCTTTCTTCTTTCTTTCTTTCTTTCTTTCTCTCTTTCTTGTTTTTGGTCTGAGACTGGGCCTCAAACTGGGTACCTGGAACTTTTGCTCATTGGCTAGGGGTCTACCAAATTACTCATGCCTTCAACCTCTTTCTTTCTTTCTTTTAAAAAAAATTTCACTATGAGACTGGGACTCAAACTTGGTTAACTTTAACTATACCTATTTAGGTTTTGAAGTTTATTTTTAATTTATATTTTTGCTGGTCCTGAGGCTTCAACTCAGAGCCTGGCTCTGTACTTCTTTTGCTCAAGGCTAGTGCTTTATCACTTGAGCCACAGACCACTTCCAGTTTTCTGGTGGCTAATTAGAGATAAGGCCTAACGTATGAAGCTGTAACCTCTCTGTACATCACTTTGGCAATAAATAAGAAAAAAAATAATAGAAAAAAGGAGTCTCGTAGATTTTCCTGGCTTTGGACAGTGGTCCTTAAATCTCAGCCTTATGAGTAGCTAGGATTTTTTTCTTTTTCCAGTCCTGGGCCTTGGACTCAGGGCCTGAGCAGTGTCCCTGCCTTCTTTTTTGCTCAAGGCTAGCACTCTGCCACTTGAGGTACAGCATCACTTCTGGCCATTTTCTATATATGTGGTGCTGAGGAATTGAACCCAGGGCTTCATGTATGCGAGGCAAGCACTTTACCACTAGACCATATCCTCAGCCCAGTAGCTAGGATTACAGGCATAAGCCACTGGCATCCAGCAAAGTTTTGAAGTTTATAATACACCATCTGTAAAAAAAGTAAAGATATTATCCTATTTTTGCTTTGACCTGAAACTTGGAATATAGCAACAACTTAGAATATATGTTTGACCTCTTATAATGTTTTAAATATTATCTATTTTTACTTAGTACTGGATAGGATACTGTCAGATATGTGAAAGTCATACAAAGGGTCACTTAACAAAGCCTTTGTTTTTGTTTTTTTAATTTTTTGATATGCTTTATTTATTTATTTATTTTTGCCAGTTCTGGGCCTTGGACTCAGGGCCTGAGCACTGTTCCTGGCTTCTTTTTGCTCAGGGCTAGCACTCTGCCACTTGAGCCACAGCGCCACGCCACTTCTGGCCATTTTCTACATATGTGGTGCTTGGGAATCAAACCTAGGGCTTCATGTATACCACGCAAGCACTCTTGCCACTAGGCCACATTCCCAGCCTTAACAAAGCCTTTGATGAGGGAAATAACTAATTACAAAAACATAAATCTCCGTTTTCCCTCAAAGTCCTTCTTGTCCGAACTCTCGTCCCTGTTCCTCTACCACAGTGACCCTGGGAATTCCACCCTGATTCAACCTCATTGTGTATCTTACATTACCAGGACAGTTTCATTCTCTTGGGTTCCTCAAACCAAGGTCTGTCAAATTAACTGTCACTCTTTATTGAACATGGCATATGAACTACCACCTTCAAGGGGACATTGTGAGAAGCACTCATTTTCCCAGTGTTCCAGGTAACAAGACTTTGATTTGCCAGTGTCAAATTAACAAATGCAATGTCTGCACTTGATAAACAAAAGAATTTAAGTCTGTCACTAATGACTATAGATTTAGTTTAAAAAAAACTCAATATTTTTCTCCCAGGCTATCCTTTAATTAAGATGAGTAGCAAAGGACCCAGAAATGAACCTGCAAACCT
Source organism: Perognathus longimembris pacificus (assembly GCF_023159225.1). Taxonomy (NCBI): domain Eukaryota; kingdom Metazoa; phylum Chordata; class Mammalia; order Rodentia; family Heteromyidae; genus Perognathus; species Perognathus longimembris. Next base: position 100,213,820 of record NC_063162.1, on the reverse strand, counting down.
ATGGCCACTTAATATTTGATAAAGGAGCTAAAAAAAAATAAGATGGAAGAAAGACAGACTCTTAACAAATGGTGCTGGCAAAATTGGTTAAACACTTTTAACAAACTAAAGGTAGATTCTTATATATCACTCTGTACCAGAATCAATTCCAAATGGATCAAAGACTTCGAGGTAAAAGCAGATACTCTGAAAACATTGCAGGAAGGAATAGGAGAAATAGTTGGGCTCCTTGGTACAGGTCAAAACGTTCTTAATAAAGGCCTAGAAACATAACAAATCAAAGAAAAGTTGGATAAATGGGATTGCATCAAACTGCAGAGCTTCTGCTTGGCAAAGGACATAGCTTGCAAGATAAACAGAATGACCTCAGATTGGGAGAAGATATTCACAGGCCAAACAACTGACAAGGACCTCATATCTAAAATATATTTTTATTTTTTTATTTTTTTGGCCAGTCCTGGGCCTTGGACTCAGGGCCTGAGCACTGTCCCTGGCTTCTTCCCGCTCAAGGCTAGCACTCTGCCACCTGAGCCACAGTGCCCCTGCTGGCCATTTTCCATATATGTGGTGCTGGGGAATCAAACAGAGAGCTTCATGTGTAGGAGGCAAGCACTCTTGCCACTAGGCCATATTCCCAGCCCTAAAATATTCTTAACTCCAAAAATTAAATTCCCCCAAAACATACCCTCAAAGAAACAACTGCCCCTTTAATAAATGGGCTAAAGACTTAGAGAGAAACTTATCTGAAGAGGAAATGAGAATGATCAAGAGGCACATGAAGAGGTGCTGAAAATCACTGGCCACAAAAGAAATGCAAATCAAAACAATATTGAGATTCCACCTCACCCCAGTAATAATGACCATTATCAAGAAAACTAATAACAGATGCTGGAGGGGATGTAGTCAAAAGGGAGCCCTCCTACACCGTTGGGAGTGTAAATTTGTTCAACCACTCTGGAAAGCAGTGTGGAGGTTCCTCAAAAGGCTCCCCTATGACCCAGAAACTCCGCTTTTGGGCATTTACCCAAGATTACAAGCAAGACCACACTAAAGTTACCAGCACAACTATGTTCATTGCAGCACAATTTTTCATTGTTAAAATATGGAACCAACCAAGATGCTTCTCAGTAGATGAATGAATCAAGAAAATGTGGTATATATACGTAATGGAATTCTATGCTTCCATCAGAAAGCATGACATTGCCCCATTCCTAAGGAAATAGAAAGACTTGGAAAAAAAAATCATACTAAGTTAAGTGAGCCAGATTCAAAGAAACATAGACTCTGTGGTTCCTCTCATTGGTAATAATTAGTACATGTCTAGGATTGGCCTAGCAGAAGGTATGTACATATGAATACATAAGATGATGCTAAGTGAAATGAACTTCAAGTTATGGAAACAAGTGGGTTATCATTGTTATTTTCAACATAACATGTGACATTCTACCTTTTTCTTTTGTCTTTATTCCCCATAGTTTTACCCCTGATGTCACTGTAACTGATTTTGGTACTCTGGGTATTGTGTGTGTGTATATATATATATATATATATATATATATATATATATATATATATATATGTTTATTGGAACTAGGGAAGGGAAGAGAAACATCAATGTGGAGAGATAAAGGGTAAAAGGCAAACCAATACAACAGCAAGACTCACAAGACAATATGCTGTAAACCAACTGTACAACTTGGGGAGAGGGGAAGGAACTGAGAAGGGGGGAAGGGGGGAGAAAAATGAGGGAGGAGGTAACAGTTTGATAAGAAGTGTACTCACTGCCTTACATATGAACCTATAACCCTTCTGTACATCACTGACAATAAATAAATAAATAAATAAATAAATAAATAAATAAATAAATAAAATTCTGAGTAACAAGTTGAGCAGTACCAAAAAACCATTATTTTAAAAGGAAACTGATCTTTATCTCCTGGTTAAACTTTAGTTTGATAGTATAAAACCATGCTTGATTTATGTCCAAAGATTATAAATCATTAAGAGAGACATCTGAGATGTGTATGCATGTGTATGAGTGTGGTGTATGTGTGTGTCTGCGTATGTGTGGACACACATGTACAATGTTGTATAATGGGATTAAAATTATACATTTTATAAGTCTCTTTTCTAATCAATATGATTTCTACTTGAGCAATAATGTAGGTCAGTTGAAAAATATCAGTGTACTATACATCCCAAGCACAAGAGTACAGGCATAAAATATATATTCTTTTGGAAATGAGTGACAAAATTGATGTTTCCTTTCTTTGTCATGAGCCACACTAATAGAAGCAAAGTTAGCTGCCATTTGTACCTCTTCTCTTCCTCTTAAGATACAGGATCAAATTAGAATGGTAAAGATGACAGTCAAAAAATAACTACTTCCCTCTTTGGAAATAATTAGTACACATCTAGGATAGTCCTAGCAGAAGATCACAATAGCTCAATAGCTATGTCTATATGAACACATAAGATGATGCTAAGCAAAATGAACTGAAGTTACTGAAACAAGCGTTATATCATTGTTGTTATTTTCAACATGCCATGTGAAATTATGTCCTTTTTCTTTTGTATTTCTTTCCCATGGTTTTACCCTTGATATCACTGTAACTGATTTTAGCACCCTGGATATTGTATATATGTGTTTTGGAACTAGAGAAGGGAAAGAGAATACCACAATCGAGAGACAAAGGATAAAAAGACAAACCAATGCAACAGCAATACTTACAAAACTATATGGTGTAAACCAACTGTACGACTCATGGGGTGGAGGGAGAGGGAAATGGGGATGGGGAAGTTGGGGGAAAATGAGGGAGTAGGTAACAAGTTGGATAAGAAATGTACTCACTGCCTTATGTATGAAATTGTACCCCATCTGTATATCATTTTGACAATAAAGAAATGGAAAAAAATAACCACAACCTGTTCATTGTTCTTGCTAGAGGAAAGCCTGTATGTAGGTAAGGGAAGGAAGCCCAATGTCTCAAGGCTATAAGTCCCTTGAGAGGGAGGTTTTCTTTTTGTATGGGCATTTAGTTGGGGTAAAACTCATTTTATTTAATAACTGCACATGTCTTTATTGTTGGAGAGACTTTTACTGGCCTTTAGCATGTAATGTACCTGTGGATGAAGAGAACTTAATTAGGAAGAGATTTAAAGCTCTTTAAAAGGCCAGTGAGTGTATTTGACAGTGAGGCAGAAAGGATTTGGAGAGAAAAAGCATTGGTCAGGTGCATTCACACTGAAGAGATGTTCTCTTAAGTAAATATATGCAAATTATTATATACATTTCACCGAACAGCAAATTAATATTTGACAGATTCACAATTTGGAAGGCACATGATTCCTTTTTAATGAAAAAATGAAAATATTTATATTTAGGGAACTGTTGATTAGCAAACATTTTGTGAACTTTTTCCATATGAAAAAAATAGTGTCTCAGTAAGAAATGCTTTTGTTGACACCCCTCTTGAGTAATAACAAACATATTGTAAAACCCATCCAACTGATGAATGGTTCTTGGCTTTTAGGAGAGTTTTCCACAGATAAAGAGATCAGAACAGAATAGAAGGGAGGCCATCTGTTTCAGTGTTGAAATTTAATTTTCTATTATTAATATAACAGTTAGCCATTGACAATTATTCCAGATAAAAGCTGTGTTTATCAATATTTAACACAAGGCTAGTAGATACATGACTAGTTGCTTGGATAACTTGAAGGAGATTTGGATCAATGTGACTAGAATTTAGTGGTTATATAGTTTGTGTTCCTTGTTAAATTCTGGAATGGCACAGGGATATAGAACAGCATTAAATTAATTTCTTTTTTTTCACTCTTGTTTTCCTGCAGTTCCCCACATTATACCCTTCGCTATAATATGTGCCATGTTCAATTAAGGTGTATTGGTATGCTGAAGGATTTTTCAACAACTTTGTTGAAATCTCATCAATGAGGTCAGCTTACAGGGTGAAACTAATACATGCTAAATGCTTGTATGTAATTTTTTTTAGCTTGAGACAGGCTCTGAGGCATTTATTTGACAAACTCTAAGAATAATTGGTTCTTCAACAACCTTGACAGGATAGGCTTTCTGAGAATAAAATAGGTCCTTTTCCATTTCTTTCCTGTAGCTCATTTTAAGTAGCATCTTCTAACAATCCCAATTTTAAAGTTACTTCTATTCACCCAGTGAAAGTAACTTGTTTCTTTCAATCCTTCTGGTGCCTTGGTCTTTAAATTGCTTGGAGCTGTTCTCTCAAACTGTCACTGTTAATCACACACATTTGTTTTGCCTTATGCTATTAGTAGGATGGAATTTAATAGCATCCTTCTATGATCCTGTTATACTGATACACTTAACATCTGCCATAAATGATTTATTGAGACTTGGTAAAATTATATTTAAAACATATTTAAGGTAAAACTTCGTTGCAATCATAAATACTTTATCCACACTAGCAGTTTCCCAAATTTTCAAATTATAATTTAGACAATTTCATTCCCTTAGTATTTGGGAGCCAGAAGCAATTGCAATTTATTTTTTCTTCTAATGAAGAATTTTCTTTTTAAAGACATTCATAAAGCATTCATTTATGTGGGTGTGTGCAGGCCTTTGTTTATGATTTCTTTTCAGATCAGATGCATATTTAAAGATTTAGAAGATTTTATGATTTTCCCCCCAGAGTAATGAAAAGCCTAGGCTAAGAATGTTAACAACTTACAGAACAAACATATATCTTAAATGGAACTTGGTTCTTATTTATTTATAGTTTTATATTGCTTAGACCAAAGATATTCAAATGGGTCAAATCACTTGGGCTACTGGAGCCAATGTAATAATTCTGACCAGTGATGTTAAAGCATTAGCTTAATGGATTAATATGCTTTCTTTGAATAAACAGCTCTCTTGAGATTATGTCAGCCCATGAGTTCAATAAATTTACTCTCTCCAAAACTTTAGGCTTAAATACAGTTCTATTTGCTTGGGAGTTCAGCCTCACTAATTCAAAATCAAATTTTAGAAGGGCTTCCAGTTGCACTTCCTTCCCACTTGTCCTTTTCTTCCTTACCTGTTTTGTTCTTGAGAGAACCTGTGACTCTTTTGTGTAAGTGTAGATTTGTAACTACTTGACTTTCTAGAGTATGCCATACTCTCTTTCCTATGATTAAAGAACACCATTTAATGTTGAGTGATTCCCTTAATTTCTTGGAGATGGAGTGACCTCAATCCTCTAAGCTTTGGATCCCATGTGTGTCTGTGGGTAAAAGGGTTAAGACAAAATATCTCTGCATCTCTTGAGGGAGAGGTGTAGTGCAGAAAAGCCTTTTCAGCTAAGATACAGTCACTACTCGTAACTCGTGGTTATTGTACTAACTAAGCTTACCAGAATTTTCCACTTGGCAAACTGTTGAGAGCACTGAGTGCTTTACAGAGGCAGAACACAGACAAGAGAGAGGCTTATGTTAGGAAGGAATCTCCATTTCAGATTTAGTAAGTATTATATGTTTGGTCTGACTGTTCCATTATCAGAACACATTGGGACAAACATCATAAAATCGTTAATAATTGCTTTTCAAAACATACTTTAACAATTATCAATTAGACATTGAGAATGATATGCAAGTAGAAAAACAAGAAGAGCCCAAGAAGCATTGTACTCATAACCTGAGTCATGAAATTGTAACCTCTTTGTATTACTCCTTAAAAATAACAAGAAAAGAAAAGAAAAACAAGAAGAACACATTTTCAATCCGGAGTTTCATGGGTGAGATCTATCCCTGAATGTGTTTTGCTTGCCTCACAGGATGTGGATGACGTTAGGTAAGACATCTGTTCTTCAGATTGCTACAGGCTCCACTACTCCCAAATGTTTTTAAATTACCAAGGTTTATATCCTTAAATACCTTCCTGGGTTTTGCAGCAGAATGAGTTCATGCTTTCTGATAATCAGGTGTTGGTATATTGCTAATCAGCTTATTTTATCACACGGCAGAGACATGGAGGGGAAGATTGCTGCTGAGCACTGCAGTAAGCTGTAATAAACCAGGCAGAAATATCCAGAACAAGCCAGAGAATGACTCCTTTGGCTCTTGCTTCAAATTCTCTTTCTTGCTTCCAGAATCTTAATGGGAGATATACAGAGATACTTGGAAGTATTTATCAATTAACACATTAGTTTTAACTTATTTTTCATTCATCCACCCAGAAATTATTTAACTTTTTAATGTAACGCTAGGATTTCTCAAATTCTGTCCTTTGAAGAGGAGACAGAATCCTTCTTGTTGGGGCACACATTTAACTGACAGGTGCTTCCAACACCATTTTCTGTATCTGTCGTCATGCACGGGTGGCATGCTTTCAGTTCTCAAACACTTTCTGGGCAGCTTCTGTAAAGCAAATCAAAAGTTTTAGCTGATTTCTATCCTATGTATGACTTGGCAATTGCAGGAATCTGTCTTGTGGAAATGATGAGAGAAAGTTAGATTTAGGAGTGTGTCTACTGCCCTATTAGTCATACAAGTGAAACAACCTAAATATTTCAAAATGGATATTTGTTAAAGAAATTGTACTGTGGCAAATTAGAATTCACTGCAGTCATGAGAAATCTTGACTAGAATATATAGAAACCTAGAGAAAGTATTTACTGCAAAGTGTCTGGGAAAAACAAAACTAAACAAGACATTGTAAAATAGTGCTAAGGCCTCACTTGGATCTTTAAAAAGAAAGTATAAAATTACACAAGTTGAGAATTATGCCTCAAAATGTAAACAGTGGATGCTTGGATGGTAAGGGTATGGTTGGTGTTAACCCTGTGTGCCTTTTGTCTTCTAAAGTTTATTTTTTAATGGGAAACTATTGCTCTTTTTATGAGACATTTCAAGTGTCCAATGGCCAATGCTTAGCAAGCACCATTCCTTAAAGACAACTCAGTAAAACTAGTGTCTGGCCTTTGTCCTGCCTATACCAGAGGACTTGAACATCATTTCTCCAGAGGGCCCCTTCAACCACATGACTTCATTCTCTGGTTTTAAGATAAGCATGTAGATCTCTCATCATCTAAAACAACTTTTCAATTGTAGAGGAACTGGAAGCTTTTCACTGTCAGAACTAATGGTCTATATCAGTACTGCTATCTTGGAGAATAATTATGCCTTAATTCTCTGCTATCCAGTGATGGTTAAGTATGGGATTATTCTCCTTATTTCAAGAGGAGTAGCTCTAATTAAATGTTTCTGAACATCAGTAAGGGGAATGGGTATTTGTTCTCAGAAGGGTCTTTTTAATAGGATTGTTGTCTCTAAGCAATCATGTTTCCTTGGAAACTGACTAGTGCATCTGTGCAGACAAAGGTGTGTGTGTTTGAGTGTGTGTGCTTGTGTGTGCAAATACATATTCATGTGGTCAAAGATTAGTAAGGAGAAAGGGCACGCATTGGTACCCTAAAAACTCAAATTAAGTAAAAATTATCTCTTTTTTACCTAATTATTCTACTTCACATTTTTGTGTGGCAGAAAACTTTATATATAAAATACACAGCTTCCAGGGTCACAATTCATATTTTTTCTGTAGCTTTCAGAAGTCCAGCATGCATATGTGGCAGATATGTCAAGGAAGCTCGGTAATTGTACAGAATTGGGTGGAATTGTATAGAATTGGATGTGAATTCTGAAAAACTCAGAATTGTTGTTGCCCCAAACCCAGGCAGTTTAACTTTGTAAACTTATGAATGAGTGCAGAGCAGAGGAGGAGGCTTTAATGGTTGCTGCAGAGGTGTTGGGATCCATCCTTCCCCTTGATAGAAGGGGCTTGATGCTCCTCCCCCAGCCCTGGGGAATGCGGCTCTTCTACCCCCTCTGGATTGGAATCCAGAGGAACCGGTTGGGCAAACAGCCCCCCAACCTCCTAGCCAGCCCGGTGCCTACCAACCCGCCCTGGTTCGGCGCGCTCGAGTGACGTTAGCCCTTGGGGGTCAGGTGATACCTTTCAGCCTATCGACATCCTGGCCAAACCCCTCCCTCGGAATCATCTCCCCTTGTCCTTCTCTTAATAAAGTCAGTTCGCTCTAAGAAGCCGGCCCCGTTGCATATGTTTGCCAGACTTCTAGTGTAAAGAGGCGATCACATATCTGCGGCAGATCCCGTGCGCGTCAGGTCAGAGCTGACCCCGTTCCACTCTAACTTACCTGCACGTCGGGTGATTAGGGGAGAGGGCGAGAAAGGAGGGTGGAAAGAAAGAAGGAAGAGTCCGAGCAGGGAGGGGCAAAAAACCCCAACACAGAGGGACTCCATGTAACACTGAGCAAGTTTGGGGAGACACAGAAAAGGGAGTGGGGAAGGGTTAGGTTTTCATACATTCTACATTGAGATTCTTCTTTGGAATTTCTTTGTCCTGTCCTGTTTGGGATTTATGGTGCAAACTGTCCTATTTGGGGTTTCATAGTAGGGGTATCATCCTGACACCAGTGGTCTTGCACTTTCAGATAAAGCCAAGGGTGAAGTTTTCCTGAGAACCAGGAGGGGTTTCTGGGGGAGGATGGTCAGTGGGCCATGGGAGCAACATGGAGATATGAGAACAAAACCAACTGAACAGAGCAGGCCAACTTGAATGGAAAGTTGAGGAGGGATGCCATGGTGATCTAAGGAGAGTCAGGAGACAGGAGGCGTAGTGGGGGCAGGGGTGGAGGGACAGAATTGGGGTCATGGGTGGGGTGCAGGGACCCAGGTAGCTGGAGGGTTAAATATAAATATATATTAAAAATTAAAATGAATAAATTTATGAATGAAAGCGCCAAGGTTCAGAGAAGTTAAGTATTGTTACATAAAATTACCAGAAATTACTCAGTTTTGGGAAAACAGATTTTTTGCTTATCCACAGGATGAATTGTTTTTTTTTTATTTAAATTTTTATTGTCAAACTGATGTACAGAGAGGTTACAGTTTCATACATTAGGCATTGGATACATTTTTTGTACTGTTTGTTACCTCCTCCCTCATTCCCCCTCCCTCCTCCCCCTTCCCTTCCCCCCCCACCCCCATGAGTTGTTCAGTTCCTTTACACCAAACAGTTTTGCAAGTGTTGCTTTTGTAGTCGTTTGTCTTTTTTACCCTGTGTCTCTCGATTTTGGTATTCCCTTTCAGTTTCCTAGTTATAATACCAGTATACACGGTTTCCAACGTACTCAGATAAGATACAGAGACAGTGCAGGTCCACCACAGGAAGGGGATACAAGAAGATCATCAATAATAGAAGCTACGGTTACATATAGCATGTTGAAAGTAGTTACAACAGTGATATAACAATTGTAAACAACATTGAGATTCCATCTCACCCCAGTAAGAATGTCCTATATCAAGAAAACTAACAATAACAAATGTTGGAGGGGATGTGGCCAAAAGGGACCCTACTTCATTGTTGGTGGGAATGTAAACTGGTTCAGCCACTCTGGCAAGTGGTATGAAGATTCCTCAGAAGGCTAAACATAGAGCTCCCTTATGACCCAACAGCCCCACTTTTGGGCATCTACCCAAAAGATCACAAACAAGAACACACTAAAGCCATCAGCACAACAATGTTCATCGCAGTACAATTTGTCATAGCTAAAATATGGAACCTACCCAGATGCCCCTCAGTAGATGAATGGATCAGGAAAATGTGGTACATATACACAATGGAATTTTATTCCTCTATCAGAAAGAATGACATTGCCCCATTTGTAAGAAAATGGAAGGACTTGGAAAAAATTATACTAAGTGAAGTGAGCCAGACCCGAAGAAACATGGACTCTATGGTCTCCCTCATAGGGAATAATTAGCACAGGTTTAGGCTAGTCACAGCAGAGGATCACAGGAGCCTAATAGCTATACCCTTATGAACACATAAGATGATGCTAAGTGAAATGAACTCCATGTTAAGGATGAATTGTTTTAATTTGCAAATTGAAAGGGAGGAGTAGAAAGAAAACCTCTATAGGGCTGGGAATGTGGCTGAGCAGTAGAGTACTTGCCTAGCATGCACGAAACCCTGGGTTCGATTCTTCAGCACCACATAAACAGAAAAAGACGGAGTGGCGCTGTGGCTCAAGTAGTAGAGTGCTAGGCCTTGAGCAAAAAGAAGCCAGGGACAGTGCTCAGGCCTTGATTCCCAAGCCCCAGGACTGGCCAAAAAAAAGAGACCTTTATAGACTGAGCAGAAGTATTTTTCAGATTGCTTTACTCTTTCTAATACAACCCAACTTCTTTGTTACTTAATAAGAAAATGAGTTTGCTTTTTGAGATATAGTTTCCCAGGCTGGCCTGGAATCCCTGAGCTCAAGTGATGCTCTTGCTGGGACTAATGTTGTGTATCACTTATTGATGAATAGTTGACATGACTGCTTCTGGCCTAGATCTGAATCATATCTGTCCATATTTATCCTCAGTAGGCGCATGAGTGGCATTTGAGTAAATGAACCATATGATGCCAATATGTAAGTTGGCTGAAGGGGTTAGAATGAGCTGAAAAATCCAGAAAAGAGGACTGGTGTGTATGGATAATTGCTTTAGGAGGTTATCTCTGAAGAGGAGTGTTGGTGGTAGCTAAACAACAACAACAACAACAATACATAGTGAAAGTGCACAGGATATGATAAAAACACAAGTGGAAAAAGTATATAGAAATCATTTTAGATGGTATTTTGGTATACAAGAGTATCTTTAGGCTTTTGTTGGGATAATTCTGCATTCCAATAGACTTAAAACATCTAGCATCTTTCCACAAAAATTTGTATTTTCTTGGACGCTTTTTTTTTTTTTTTTGCCAATCCTGGCCTTGAATTCAGGGCCTGAGCACTGTCCCTGGCTTCCTTTTGCTCAAGGCTAGCACTCTACCACTTGAGCCACAGTGCCACTTCCAGCCTTTTCTGTTTACTTGGTGCTGGGGAATCAAACCCAGGGCTTCATTCATGCTAAGCAAGCACTCTACTGCTAAGCCATATTCCCAGCCCCCGAATTTGTATTTTCTAAGGAGTTTGTAGATCTAACTTAAGCTGTGCTGACCTTGGCTGGGCTTGGCTGCAGTCTGTGTACAGATTGATTCAGGTTTAATTCACATGACTGTTTTGCAGGAATCAGAGGCAATCCCCCAGGCATGCTCTTTATAAAGCAGATGACAGAGCACAAGTCGTCAAGCTAAGCCACTATAGCACATTCAAAGCTTCTGCTTGCAGAATGCTTCTTCACACAATTCACAGGGCATAGCCCAGTGTCATTTGTTCAGAGAAGTACATTCCTCCTAAAGTATCAGGAGAGAACAACATACACTTCCTGGTAATAGCTTTCAGGGTTACACATAACAAGGTATAAAGGACCTATTGCTCTTCCTTGGCACTTTTTATGATCTAAAGCTTTAGTGTATTGGCTCACAGTCTGTTATAGGTGCTCTACTAGCTGTGTTTGCTTGCTCTACGATAACATTTACCCTTACACTATGTATTAGTATGTTCAGGGGAAACCTCAGTGAGAAGCTGACATTTCAATTAACTCCTGCATGAGGCAAGGAGAGTGCCACATAGGTTTCTCAGAAACGATGTTCTAGTCAGAGGTAAAAGCAAACGGAATGGTACTGTTGTGTTCAAGGATCAGACAGCAAGATAGTGGCAGGAATAGAAGTATGGAGAGAGAACATAGGAGGGAAATGAGGTCAAAGTGGCAAAGGGTATTGGTAATGGATTAGATACAGGAGTGCCTTGATCTGATGTCTCCCTGAGCTTTTGTGCTTAAGGCCAGTGCTCTGCCATTCAAGCCACAGCTCCATTTCTGGCTTTTTTGGTGGTTAATTGGAGATAAGAGTCTTATAGACTTTTCTGCCTGGGATGATTTTGAACTGCAATCCTTGGATCTCAGCCTCCTTAGTAGCTAGGATTACAGGCTTGAGCCACTGCTGTCTAACTGATCTAGTTTATGGTTTTTATTTTCCAGTCCTGAGGCTTGGACTCAGGGCCTGAGCACTGTCCTTAGCTTCTTTTTGCTCAAGGCTAACACTCTGCCACTTGAGCCACAGCGCCATTTCCAGTCTTTTCTGTTTACATGGTGCTGAGGAATTGAACCCAGGGCTTTGTGCATGCTAGTCAAGTATTCTACCACTAAACCATATTCCCAGCTCCTCTAATTTACTTTTTTTTTCTTTTTTTTTTATTAATTGGAGATAAATTTTTTTACAAGGTGATGTGCAAAGAGGGTGAGGGTGCAGTTACATAGTAGGGCAGTGTGTACATTTCTTATGATATCTTACAACCTGTTTTTCTATCCCTTGTCTAGGTCAGGTTGACATATATGCAATATACAATGTATCAAGAACATATACAGTATTCACAGACTTGGTCTCTACTGTCTCTCCGTCTCCCTTTGTTAACAGTCATATATCAGGGAGATCATGCCCCTTTGTTTTCTGTGTTCTAGGCTTGTCTCACTCAACATTATTTGTTCGAGTTCCGACCATTTCCCTGCAAATAACAATATTTCACCATTCCTAATCGCTATGTAGTATTCCATTGTGTATAGGTACCATATTTTTTGGATCCATTCGTCTGTGGAGGGGCATCTGGGTTGTTTCCATATTTTAGCTATTGTGAATTGTGCCGCGATAAACATGGAAGTACAAATGCCTTTTTGATATCTTGGATTTTGCTGTTTAGGATAGATGCCTAGGAGTGGTATGGCTGTGTCATAGGGTAGGTCTATATTGAGCTTTTTGAGAAACCTCCATACTGTTCTCCAAAGTGGTTGTACTAATTTGCACTCCCACCAACAATGGAGAAGGGTTCCTCTTTCCCCACAGCCCCTCTAGCATTTGTTGTTTCCTGAGTTCAGAGTATAGGCCATTCTAACTGGGGTGAGGTGGTATCTCAGGGTTGTTTTTATTTGCATTTCCTTTACTAGCAGGGATGTTGAGCATTTCCTCATATGTTTCTTTGCCATTTTTATATCTTCTCTTGTGAAGTCTCTCTTTAGCTCTTTTGCCCATTTCCTAATAGGTTTATTGGGCTTGGAGGGGCTTAGTTTTTTGAGTTCTCTGTAGATGACCGATATCAGGCCTTTGTCTGTTGCTGTGCTGGTAAATATCCTTTCCCATATCATTGGCTGTCTTTCTATTTTGGTGGCTATGTCCTTAGCTGTGCAGAAACTTTTTAATTTGTAGTAGTCCCATTTGTCGAGTCTTTCTCCTATTTGTTGTGCCCCTGGGACTCTATTCAGGAAGTTCCTTCCTGTGCCTATAAGTTCTAGTGTCTTTCCTACTCTGTCCTTCAGTAGTTTCAAGGATTCAGGTCTGATGTTGAGGTCCTTGATCCATTTTGAGTTGATCTTGGTGCATGGTGATAGGCTTGGGTCTACTTTGAGTTTTCTGCATATGGCTGCCCAGTTCTCCCAGCACCAGTAGTTGAAGAGGCTATGTTTATTCCATTGTATATCTTTAGCTCCTTTGTCGAATATCAGTTGGCTGTAAGAGTGCGGTTTTATTTCTGGGTCTTCAGTTCTAATCCATTGGTCTTCCGATCTGTTTTTATACCAATACCATGCTGTTTTTGTTATGATGGCCTTGTAGTAGATCTTGAAGTCAGGTATTGTGATACCTCCTGCATTGCTTTTTTTGCCTAGAATTGCTTTGGCTATTCTAGGATTTTTGCTGTTCCATATGAATTTATGGATTGGTTTCTCTATTTCAGTGAAGAATGTGGCTGGGATTTTGATAGGTATTGCATTGAATTTGTATAACAATTTGGGCAATATGGCCATTTTCACTATATTGATTCTGCCTACCCATGAGCATGGGAGGTCTTTCCATCTCCTTGTGTCTTATTTGATTTCCCTTATTAGATTTTTGTAGTTTTCATTGAATAGGTCCGTCACGTCCTTGGTTAAGTTGATCCCTAGGTACTTTATTCTTTTTTTGGCTACTGTAAATGGAATTGTTTCCATAATTTCCTTTTCTGTTTGTCTATTGCTGGTGTACAGAAAAGCTGCTGACTTTTGTGGGTTGATTTTGTATCCTGCTACTTTGCCAAATTGGTTTATTAGGTGTAGGAGTTTGGGTACTGAGGTTTTTGGGTCCTTCAGATACAAGATCATGTCGTCTGCGAATAGGGATAACTTGATTTCTTCCTTGCCGATGTGGATCCCTTTGATGTCCTCCTCTTGCCTTATTGCTATGGCTAGGGATTCCAGCACTATGTTGAACAGAAGTGGGGAGAGTGGGCATCCTTGTCTTGTTCCTGATTTTAGGGGGAATGACTTAAGTTTCTCTCCATTTAATATGATATTAGCAGTTGGTCTGTTGTATATGGCTTTTATTGTTTTGAGGAATGTTCCATCTATTCCTGTTCTCTCCAAAGCTTTTAATAGGTATGGATGTTGTATTTTGTCAAAGGCTTTTTGGGCATCGACTGAGATAACAATGTGATTCTTGATTTTAGTTCTGTTTATGTGGTGAATTACATTGATTGATTTACGGATGTTGAACCATCCTTGTGACTGAGGGATGAAGCCTACTTGGTCATGATGTATGATATTCTTGATCACTTTCTGGATCCTATTAGCTAATATTTTATTGAGGAGCTTTGCATCTGTGTTCATTAGTGATATTGGTCTGTAGTTCTCTTTTTTTGTTGGGTCTTTGCCTGGTTTGGGAATTAGTATGATATTAGCTTCGTAGAATGAGTTTGGGATTTCTCCCTCCATTTCTATTTCGCGGAAGAGTTTGAGGAGTATTGGAATTAGCTCCTCACTAAAGGTTTTGTAGAATTCGTTGGTGAATCCATCTGGGCCTGGGCTTTTCTTAGTAGGGAGGTTCTTGATTACCTCCTGTATCTCACCGTAAGTTATTGGTTTATTTAGCTGATTTATTTCTTCTTGGTTCAGTTTGGGCAGTTTGTACTTCTCTAAGAATTGATCCATTTCTGTAGAATTATTGTTTTTTGCTGAGTAGAGGTTTTGGAAATAGCTCCTTATGATTGTTTGAATATCGTGTGTACTTGTTGTAATTTTTCCTGTGGAGTCCCTGATTTTACGAATATGAGTCTCTTCTCTTCTTTTTTTTGTAAGTCTTGCAAGGGGTCTGTCAATTTTGTTTATTTTCTCAAAGAACCAGCTTTTAGTCTTATTTATTTGTTGAATGGTCTTTCTATTTTCAATCAGATTTATCTCTTCTTTAATCTTTGTGATCTCTCCCCTGCTAGTCGTTTTAGATTCTGTCATTTCTTGTTTCTCCAGTTGTTTTAGTTTCATCGTGAGGGTATTCACCTGCTCTGCTTCCATTCTTTTAATGTGGGTGCTGAGTGCAATGATCTTGCCCCTCAGTACTGCCTTAGCTGTGTCCCATAGGTTTCTTTGTGATGTGTTTTCTTTGTCATTGTGGCTTATGAATTCGTTGATTTCATCTTTAATTTGATCTGTGGCCCAAGTGTTGGATAGCAGCGTGGGGTTTAGCCTCCAAGAGTGTGTATAGGCTCTGTGGTATCCTTTGTTGTTGAGGGTTACCTTTAATCCACTGTGATCAGATATAATACATGGGATGACGTCAATACTTTTGTATTTGCTGAGGTTCTTTGTGTGGGCTATGACGTGGTCTATTTTGGAATATGATCCATGGGCTGCTGAAAAGAAGGTGTATTGGGTCTCTGTGGGGTGAAAGGTTCTATATAGGTCTGTTAGATCCATTTGGGAAATGGTGTTATTTAGGTCCTCAGCTCCCTTACTAATCCTCTGGGTGTTGGATCTGTCTCTTGGAGAGAGAGGAGTATTAAAGTCACCCACTATGATTGTGTTTGCGTCTATCTTGCTCTGTAATTCTTTGAGAATTTGCTTGACATATGTCGGGCCTCTTTTGTTTGGTGAGTATACATTTATCACCGTGATTTCTTGATTCTGTATTTTTCCTTGTATTAATATGTAGTGTCCTTCTTTGTCTTTTTGAGTGGACTTTAAAGAGAAGTCAAGCTTGTCTGAGATCAGGATGGCTACACCTGCCGTTTTGGTGGATGCATTTGCTTGGTAGATCTTGCTCCATCCTTTCACTCGAAGCCTGTTTTTGTCCCTTGCTGTAAGGTGGGTCTCTTGTAGACAGCAGATGTCAACTTTTTGTTTGCGAATCCATTCTGCCAGTCTGCTCCTCTTTATCGGGGAGTTTAAACCATTTATATTTAAAGAGATCAAGGATAAGGGTGTTTTTTCTCCTTCCATTTTCTTGGTGGGCTGTTTTTTCTTCTTCTTTTTTTTTTTTTTTCTTCTTGTCTTTAGTGAGCTTGTGTTTCTGCTGGACTTTGGCTATTGAAGTTTCTTTCTGATTCTGTCTGTGTGACTTTTACGATCTCTGTTGGGTGGGGTTCCCCTCTTAATATTCGCTGTAGGGCTGGTTTTTTATTCACATACTCCTTTAGCTCCTCTTTGGTGTGGAAAGATCTGGTTCTCCCTTCGAATGTGAACTCCAATTTCGCTGGATATTTGATCCGAGGTTGTAAATTGTTATTCTGGAGTACTTGGATGGTGTTCTTCCACTCGCTTCGAGCTTGGTAAGTTTGTGTGGATAAGTCGGATGTTATTCGAATCCTCTTCCCATTGAAAAAAGTTTCCTTCTTCGCTTTGGCTGAATTCAGAATTTGCTCTTTAATCTTGAGGTCTGTAGTCTTGAATATTATGTGCCTTGGGGTGGCTTTCCTGGGGTCTGGCCTGCCAGGTGTCCTATAGGCTTCGGTTACCTGGATGGGGTCCCCTGTGAGATTGGGGAAGTTTTCTGCAATAACTTTATTGAGAACATGATTAAGCCCTCTGCTCTGGTATTCGGCTCCTTCTTCTATTCCAATTATGCACAGATTATATCTCTTGTCTTTGTCCATTAGTTCCTGGATTAGTCTTCCCTGAAGCTTCACCTTTTCTTGGAGTGTGGTCATTTTCTGGTTGTTGTCAGCTGCTTCATCGTCCAGGCGAGAGATTCTGGATTCTATATGGTCTACTCTTTGTGTCATGATTTCAATTGCGGAGTTTATGGATGTCAGAGAGCTATTTATGGTTGTCATATCAGCTCTGATTGTGGAGATTTCTTCCTTTAAAGAGTTGTATTTTAAATCTATTTTTTCATGCATTTCAATTCTTAGGATGTGGAGATTTTCTTTAAAGGCAGCTTGCATTGTATCCATTTTTGCTTCCATTTCTTTAAAGCAGGTTTGCATTTTATCCAGTTTTGCTTCCATTTCTTTCTTGCCTTCCTGGGTGTCCTTCCAGATTTCCGCTCTAAATTCCTGGAATTGTTTTCTGATTTCATTTCTGACGCTTTCGATCATTCCTGTTAACATGGCCTCATTTGCTTTTTTAGTCTCCATCTCCTCTTCAGTCGTGCTGCTTTTTGGAGCTGGCGAGTTGGCTTGCCCTTTGATGAACTGAGTTATGTTTCTTTGTGATTTGCGCATCTGGAGATCTGGATGGCTTCTCAGGTTTGGTTTGTAGCTCCTCCCTCCCTCCTGTGTAGACGTGTCTATGGCAGCAGGTGCTGTCGCTGTGTCCCCGCCCACCAGTGCAGGGTACGCCTACCAGAGCGGGTGCTGTCGCCGGGGGCCCCGCCCTCCTGTGCGCTGTGCGTCCAGTGCAACAGGCACTTCGGCGGGATATGCCTCCCAGAGCAAGTCCTGGGTTGTTGGGTTATGCTTGCGCCCTCCCACGAGTCCGTTGGGGGGGGGTACGTGTGGGGCCCAGTGGGATCGACTGTCCGGGTGTGGCTTGGCACCTTCAGACCTCACCTCCGCTGTGAGGAGGGGGGATGTGATCAGTCTCAAGTGACCCTGCTGGGCTGGTATTGCCCACCAGCGCCTGTGGTTTTAGTTGTAAGAGTCTGCGAGGTCCAGGCGCCACAGGTGGGGTTTGCACAACCGGCTGTCTCCCGGCCCCTGTTGGGAAGGGGGCGGGGCCGGTTCTGCCAGTTCAGGAACCTGTGGGGTGTTGGTGCTGCTGAGCCCTTCCCCTGCTAAACTGACTTCCCAGCGCCTGATGGGAGCTTCCCCGCCTGATTTGTGGGTTCTTTGTTCCCTCAGGGGTGGGGGAGGGGGGAGGGAGGGCACTCATTTTTGCTGCTTTGTGTGTGTGTCCCGCGCAGCTGTTGGCCCTCCAGGGGTTGGCTAAGTGTCGTGGTGGCTTCCCTGGTTCCCGATTTCTGCCGCGCTGGGTTCCCTTGTCCAAACCCGGTGTGGACCCGAACTTCTCGTCGCTGCCGGTGTGTCTTGGTCCGCACCCTGCCTTGTGTCCGTGGGGTCTCCCCCTATATGAATTCTGCGCTCCTGGCAGCCTGTCTGCCGATCGCCGGGTTCCCCTTTCCCAGCCTGACCCTGTTTGGGCCAGGGTCGGCTGGAGGGGGGAGGGTGCCCCGGTGAATCTCCGGCTCCGTGTAGGTTTTCGGTTCTTCTTTTTTGCTCCTTTTTGTTTTCCTGCGTTTCTCCACTGCTTCTGGCTGCTGGTTTTGCTGGGTTCTTGATGGGGTGTTGGGTGTTGGGGTTCCCAGCTCACTATGCCGTTGGAGCGAGTCGGGGTGCCTCTCTATTCTATCGGCGCCATCTTTCTTCTCCTCTAATTTACTTTTAATGTATCATTCTGGTTTTCATATTGAGACTATACTGTCAGGGTTGAGAGTGACAGTGTAGATATTGGTAAAAAAAAAAAAAAAAGGTGATTAAACTCCTGATTTGAATTCAGTCATTCATTGAATGTATTCACTGAGTGTGTCAGAGAAAGAAAATCAGGTTCTTAACAAAAACAAGTTTTTTTTTTTTTTTTAAAAGAAAATCTTTAAGTTGAAGTGATGGAATTGGCTTTTAAAGATATGAAGAAGATTAAAGAACCAGGATTGGGAATAAATTTTTTTAAAAGACCCTGGTCAATGCCAACCCTTCCTTCCTTCCTTCCTTCCTTCCTTCCTTCCTTCCTTTCTCTTTCTTTCTTTCTTTCTTTCTTTCTTTCTTTCTTTCTTTCTTTCTTTCTTTCTTTCTTTCTTTCTTTCTTTCTTTTTCTTTCTTTTTGCCAGTCCTGGGCCTTGGAGTCAGTGCCTGAACACTGTCCCTGGCTTCTTTTTGCTCAAGGCTAGCACTCTGCCACTTGAGCCACAGCGCCACTTCTGGCTGTTTTCTATATATATGGTTCTGGGGAATCGAACCCAGGGCTTCACATATATGAGGCAAGCACTCTTGCCATTAGGTCATATTTCCAGCCCCGGGAATAAAATTTTTGTTCATAATAAAGTGAAGGTACTGAATTGGAGGTTGGTGTTGGAGAATGTGCTATTCATTCACAAGTCTTCCTTTTCCCCCTTCCTCTTTGTCATGGCTTCTCTTATGTGGAATATGCTTTTCTGCCTCATTGGTGATAAAGTTGGCCATGCTATTTGCTTTAGCTAAGTAAAAAGGTTCAAGTGATGGTTTGGCAAATCAGCTGAAGCCATAGATAATGCAACAAAATATGAATACCTCTTGAAGGTTTTACCCTGTTATAAGAACTTGCTCTTGAAGAACTGCTGGTACAAGAATGAATAATATGTGGAGCAGACATGCACTGTCTGTAGACTGAAGCAGAAAGATCTTAGCAGACCTTCTGATAATTGAGCAAGAAGTTATTATAAACCACTGAGTTTGTGAGTTGTTTGTCAGACTGTATTATGAAAGCAGAAGACTTGAGTAAATGCAGATGGATACTTGAGAATGAAGTTTATGGGACAGGCCAGGGGATATAATATAAATCTTGGTGTCTAGAACCTGTTGATGAACAGATAACCAAGGAAATGAGTGGAGATAGAGAAGAGACTGAGTCTCTGGGCCCTGCACTGTGATGTTGTCCAAAGGGGAGAAGGAAGGATTAGAATAGTTCATCATAGCCAAGGAAACTGAAGAATAGCTCATGGCTAGGAGAAAAAACAAATGAGGCTGGGGGTCTAGAAATCATAAGAAGAGTCATTTAAAGAGAAGGGTACAGTACACAAAATTAAAAAACCTTGCAGCTTGGTCCTGTAGAGGGAAGACTGAGACCTAGGTTAGTAGGTGTGCCTTTTTAGGCACAGTGAGGGAGTTTTTTTTTGTTTTTTTTTTTTTAAAGCAAGATGATATATTTGGTGAGAAATGATAGAATCCAGTGCTCAACTAAAGAAGCTGATCTAAGCTAACACATGGAAAATCTACCTGTGATAACAGAGAAAGTAGTACTGGGGGCAGTAATTTTACTTTATTATTTTATTTTTATTTTTATTTTTTTGGCCAGTCCTGGGGCTTGGACTCAGGGCCTGAGCACTGTCCCTGGATTCTTTTTGCTCAAGGCTAGCACTCTGCCACTTGAGCCACAGCGCCACTTCTGGCCGTTTTCTGTATATGTGGTGCTGGGGAATCGAACTCAGGGCCTCATGTATAGGAGGCAAGCACTCTTGCCACTAGGCCATATCCCCAGCCCCTGGGGGCAGTAATTTTAAAAAATACTTTTTAGAGACATAGAAAGCAACATTGTTAGCTGAGAGTGAGGACAAATTTTGAGATGACAGAAGAGCTATGGGAGTTTTTGAGGAGGGAGAGAAAATTAAGCAGGAAAATATACTTCAGGGCTGGGAATATGGCTTACTGGTAGAGTGCTTGCTTTGCAGCATGAAGCCCTGGGTTTGATTCCTCAGCACCACATAAACAGAAAAAGCTGAAAGTGGCACTGTGGTTCCAGTCGTAGAGTGTTAGCCTTGAGCATAAATGAAGTGAGAGACAGTGCTCAGGCCCTCAGTTCAAGCCCAAGGACTGGAATATATACTTCAGTCTCTGGACAACATGAAAACTTTCTTTGAGATTAGTGATTATAACGTAAATATAAAGCAAGACTGAGTTTTCTCTGTCTACTTTCATCTTCATGGGTGCCAGGACAGAGTTGGTAGACAGGTAGATTTAACCAGGTTAAACTGGTTTTACTGAGTTGGAACCCAAGGTAATAGGGCAAGGGAAGTGACATTTTACACATAGAGAGATGAGCCTGGTGCTGGCAGCTCACAACTGTAACCCTACCTATGTAAGAGGCTGCGATCTGTGGATCAAGGTTCAAAGCCAACACTGTCAGGAAAGTCCATGAGACTCTCCAATGAATCACCTAAAAAGCCAGAAGTGGAGCTGTGGCTCAAGTGATAGATCACCAGCCTAGAGTGAAAAAGGTAAGGGATAATGCACAGGCCCTGAATTCAAGCCCCCATACTGGAACGAGAGAGAGAGAGAGAGAGAGAGAGAGAGAGAGAGAGAGACAGAGACAGAGACAGAGACAGAGACAGAGACAGAGACAGAGACAGAGACACAGAGAGAGACAGAGAGAGACAGGGAGAGAGAGGATGATGATGAGTTATAGATTTTAAACTAGATAAGTAGAGTGATTCACAATAGCTAAGCTACAGAAACAGTCCAGATGCCCTACAATAGATGAGTGGATTAAAAAAAAAATGTGGTACCTGACATGTGAAACCATAGCTTCTATTATTGATGATCCTCTTGTATCCCCTTCTTGTGGTTGTACCTACAGTATCACTGTATCTTATCTGAGTACATTGGAAACTGTGTATGTGGGGATTAGAACTAGGAAAGTGAAAGGGAATACCAAAATAGAGAGACACAGGATAAAAAGACGAACAACTACAAAAGCAATGCTTGCAAAACTGGTGTAAAACAACTGAACAACTCATGGGAGGAAAGGGAAAGGAGGAGGGGGGAGGGGGGAAAGAGGGAGGAATGAGGGAGGAGGTAACAAACAGTACAAGAAATGTATCCAATGCCTAATGTATGAATCTGTACCCTCTCTGTACATCACCTTGACAATAAAAAAAAGAAGTAAAAAAATGTGGTACCTGTACACAAGAGAATTTTATAAAACATCAGAAAGAATAAAATAATGTCACTTACATGGAAATGGGGTGGAACTAGAACAAGTCATGTTAAGTGAGATAAGCCTAGCTCAGAGAGACAACTAGCACATGTTCTCTCTGATATGCAGAAATTAGATCTAAAATACATTGGGATATGATAAATTATATAGGATTCTAGATATACACAGTCAGACCAAAAGAGAATACGTACGAGAGAAACACAAAAGTGCAATGTCCAAGTGCCTCTTCATATTATATAAAAATAATATACTGAAACAAACTCCAAGACGTGGAAACAAGAGACCTTTTTTCATTCCCTCCCTCCCTCCCTCCCTCCCTCTCTCTCTTTCTCTCTCTCTCTCTCTTTCTTTCTTTCTTTCTTTCTTTCTTTCTTTCTTTCTTTCTTTCTTTCTTTCTTCCCTTTTTTAGTTTTTAATGATTCTGTCTTCTTTAGCTTATTATGGTGTATTCAAGTAAACATCTTCAGAAGGACTTGCAGGAAGACACAGAACTCAGGGGAAAAGGATGAAAAGTGTGTTAAGAGCATATACATAAGGCAGGGTTGTGAACTACTGAATCTTTTTTCCTCCCTTTGTGATGGTGGTGTGGCTTGATTAAACTCAGGGCCTCAAGTTCTGGCTTGGCTTCTTTTTCTCAAAGTTGGAATTTTACTACTTGAGCCATACCTTCACACCTCCACTTCTGGGTTTCTGTTTGTTAATTAGAGTTAAGAGTCTCACAGACTTTTCTGCTCAGGCTGGCTTTGAACCATGAGTCTCAGATCTCAGCCTCTCAAGTAGTTATTATAGGTATGAACCACCATAATCTGCGTACTGCATCTTATTTATCAGCAGTCCATTACAAAATTGAATATGAGTAGGGTTTCAGGGCAGTAGCCATGAGGTAGAAGAAATTACAGAGAGGGTAACAAAATGCACCCCAAGTATTTAATATTAAAAGAGTAAATTAGAGGTTTCTATTTTTTTTTCTTCTCTGGCCATGTTGCAACCTTTGATCAGCTTCAGAGAGAGAAAGATATAATCTGGCAAATTGTCTGCCCTTGAGGGATCATTTCCTATTTTTTTTTTAAGGTTCAAAGTCTTAAAGAACTGCATATGAAGTTTTTTTCATAAGAATGTGATGACTAGTACCTTGAGAAGATTAATTCACATACCTCTTGGTGCAAAGATCTTCTTTTTGCCAAATGGAGGCTAGACATGATCAATGAGATCGTTTTGGCTGTTTTAACTCAAAAATTTCCCTTTATTTTACTTAGCAATTGAAGCATAAATACACTTTATGTTTATAAGGTACATTTTCAATGCCACTTCACTTACTATGGTTAATTTTATGATAGAATTTAGCTTTTTGCCCACTTTAATTTATGGTGTTAAAATGTTACATCTGAGTACTTTGCTTAATTGGCTTCCAGAGAGTGACTGACAGGCATGGCTATGTTAATTAGCTCTGAATCTCCATAGAATTTTTTTTTAAGAGATTCTATAATAACCTTATGCTTTCAGGAAATACTATAAAACCCTTTGGGAATCCCAAATTCTTGGAGAAGTTAGTGCGAGGAAAGATAATAAGCCACACACCTTTTGTGTTCCTCTATGGTGAAATTCTTGAGTAATTACTGTGATGGTTTGAGAAGTATCATGCCACTGCATTTATAAATGAAATATGAATTAGTTCACCATAGCATCTTGTATTTTGGAGTCCCGAGATAGGATTTTCAAATACCTCTGTCCTTTATTCTTTTGTCTTTTCTGAGAAAAAAAAATCACATCAATTTTTTATTTCTTTAATTTCTTTGAAATGCCAAATAGAGATAAAATAACTGCTAGAGAGAATAGAACAAAACTCTGTAGGTTAGGATGAGTAAAATTATTGAAGACATATTAAGTACTAGAAATGTGTCTGTACGATTCAATGTGTCTGTAACAATCACTGTGCTAGGAAGGGTAAAAGTTGCTGTTTGTCATTTTATTTCTCAGGTGCAAATGTTGGTTGATTAGAGTATATAGTTTTTATTAATAGTAAAATGATGTTGTAGCATTATTTGATTTAAATTACATTCCTATTTCTAACAGTTTCCAAATTACCATGGGGAGTACATGCATGTTTAAAATGTCACAGCAAATTAAAATATACCATAGATGAGAATTTGCATGCTTATTATCTTTAAATGCTTGACTATGTGAATGAAGTTTAAATTCACAAAATGTATATGCTTTTCTAATTTGATAGTACACATTGTGATTTAAGCCAAAAAACATATCTAATTGTGCCAGGCACTGATGGTACATGTTTGTAATCTTACCTATTCATGGGGCTGAGATCTGAGGTTTGTGGTTTGAAGCCAATCCAGGAAAAAAGTCTGTGAAACTTACCTCCAATTTACTAGCAATAAAAAAGCTGGAAGTGTTGGTATGGCTCAGGTGGTAGAGCACCAGCCTTGAGTGTAAAGCTAAGCAAATGCTTGAGGTCCTGAGCTCCAGCCCCAGTACCAGCACACACAAACACCCAGTACTAGTACCAGCACACACATACACACACACAGAGTTACACATGCACACCACATCTAATTAAAAGATAAAAGAATCAAAGTGCATGAGAGTATGATCAATATTGTATAATATTAGTTAAATCTATATAGATACTTTTTCTTGAAGTTAAAGTAAAATCATTTCAAAATTCTTTGTCATATTATTGTTGCTTCTCGATTCATCATTGGAAATTGACCACTGGGTCATTTTCAGTTGCCAGGAATGCACAGCCTGGGGAAAAAAAAAGAAAAAGCCAGGAACACCACTGACATTAAAAAGAAATTATGTTAAATAATCAAAAGTGGTTTGTTGCTACAAACTCGGTAGCTCAGAACAATGCAGATTTATTATTGTATAGTTCTGGAGGTCAGAAGTCTAGTATGAGTCTCTTTGCAGTTAGCAGACTTGTGTTCCCTCCACAGGTCTAGCAGTCCATCTGTTTTTTTTACCCAGCTTCCCAGAAGCCACTCATATTCTTTGGCTCACAGCCTTCCTCTTCTACACCAAAGCTGTCAATATCCAGCCAAGCCTTTCTCAGGAAGCAGTCTCCTTCCTTTGCCTCCTTCTTCCATTTAGACAAAACTATGTGATTACTTAGTGCCTCCCTAAATAACCCAGTATTATCTCCCCATTAAAGGACATCTGATTAGCAAGTGTAATCCCACTTCCAACCTTAACTCCTCTTGTGATGCAACCTAATGTAATGGAACCTTCCAGAGTTTAGAACTTAGACATCTTTGGGGCCATTCTCACTTCCACAGCGATTAAAAAAGAAAATATATCATCCAGAACCATTGTAGATCTTGTGGGGGTAATGATGGCATTGAAAAAAATCCAGATAAAGATACAAATTATGATGAAAGAGCTTCTTAAAAATAATTCTTAGCTGGGTGCTGGTGGCTCACAACTGTAGTCTTAGCTACTCAGAAGGCTGAGATCTGAGGATTGTGGTTAGAAGCCAGTCTGGGCGCAAAAGTCCCTATGATACTCTTATCTCCAATTAACCACTCAAAAACTGGAAGCAGTACTGTGACTGGAAGTGGTAGAGCACTAGCCTTCAGCAAAAGTGCTCAGAAAAGAGCTTAGGGATAGTGCCTAAGGCCCTGAGTTCAAGCTCCATGACTGACATACATTAGGTAGTGAGTACATTTCTTGTCCAACTTGATAACTCCTCCCTCATTTTTCTCCCGTTCTTCCCCCACCCCAGTTGTACTGTTTTTGATATTGGGAATCCATTAGTGAATGAACACAACAAAGATCTTTAGCTTAGTAGAGGTTAATTCTAATGGAAGATTCTAGTGTACTGGATTGGAGTGGAAGACAAAAGAGGTTTAAATAAAATTTCAGGTTGAGGGAAAGGAGTCAGGAGAGGAGAATGTAGCCAAGAAAAATGGTAAATAGGTCAATCTTGAGAAAGAGGAAAATACAAAAGAAATGCAACAGAGGGTATTACAAAAATGCAAAGTGAAAATATAGTAAAATAGTGGTGTTTTTGTCTGAGGTTGACCTGTAAAATATAATAGAATTGTGCTGGGTGCCAATGGCTTACATATATAATTCTAGCTAATTAGGAGGCTGAGATCTGAGAAACTAGGTTTGAAGTCATTCTGGGTAGGAAAGTCCATGAAACTCTTATCTCCAGTTGACCAATGAGAATACAGGAACGGAGGAATGGCTCAAGTGGTAGAGTACCAGCCTTGAAGGAAAAGCTAAGGGAGAGTCAAAAGCCCTATGTTCAAGATTCAGAATCCCAGAACTGGAACATACAGAAATAATGGAATTGAACTCCTATACTGACTCACTTTTTGTGCATAGAGGAGAAAGTATCCACTGCAAAGTCACAGAACTTTGCCATCCTTACCAGTGTTAATGGTCTTCTAGAATGAGAATGCTACTCACTATTGACCACTGTCTACTCATGTAGCTATCTTTGTCTATGGCTTTCATTCCCATCAGAGCAACCGATACACAGTTTTCAGCAGGCTGTTTGGTCTCATCTTTTAGGTTGTAAATTCTTTTTTTTTTTGGCCAGTCCTGGGCCTTGGACTCAGGGCCTGAGCACTGTCCCTGGCTTCTTCCCGCTCAAGGCTAGCACTCTGCCACTTGAGCCACAGCGCCGCTTCTGGCCGTTTTCTGTATATGTGGTGCTGGGGAATCCAACCTAGGGCCTCCTGTATCCGAGGCAGGCACTCTTGCCACTAGGCCATATCCCCAGCCCAGGTTGTAAATTCTTGCAGAAATCAGGTCTGCATGTACAACTGCCTTGTGTCCATACACCTCATAATAGCTTGTTAAATATTTGATGTATGAGCACAGTTTGTTGACAGCTACCTCATTTCCAGGAGAAGAATGAACATGTTGCCAGGGGATATATTCTAGTATTTCAGGCAATAGGAGGATATGATAGAATATCCTATCTTTTATTGATGTTTATCATTATGAAATGCAACCTAGTAATTAAGAGGGGGAGTGTAAGTTAGAAATTACTCTCCTGGGTGAAAATATCCTAAAAATCCACAAGAGGGAGATATGTTACCATTGAAGTGGAGACGGAGCTAATGACATTCTAACTCCTAACTTTTCTGAGCAGGCTATTGTGGTGTGTTTTTCCAGTTGAAAAAAATGAGAAAAGGATAGGCTATTTGAAGTTTGGTTTTATAGTTTTCTTTTGGGATGGAAGATTAGGGATGCTCAGTTATTTGTTGACTCTTGGAATATGCATGATATGTCAAGATTCATGAATCATCAACAGCTTCAATGGATATATATCTAAAGGATTTGAGGATTTTTGTTTAGTGTTGATCACAGAGTGGCTCTTTCAGGGATAGATTGTAAAGCTGCTTTGCTCAGTCTCCCCCTTTCCTGGCAGTGGCAAGGAGGTAGTGAAGCCCAGACTGGGTTGAAAATACTTGGTGGGCAGTGTTCTCATCAGCTCTAGGCCGAATGAATCATTCTGATTTTCAGTGTCCTTCACCTCTGAAGGGGAAAACCTGAACTGCAGGTGCCAGTATAGAAGAGGAACAGAGGGAAATATCTAAATAACATGTATTGTATTTTGAAATTTACATTCGCAGGTGGTCACTAGGGATAGAAACTATTCATAATTTCCATTAAAGTGTTTGCACCACATCCCTTAGGAGTTTTATTCGGTTTCCTTTTAGAAAAATTTCTCCATGTCTTTACAAATGATAATTCCTACTTCCATTTTTAGTATTGATATTTCTGACCCCTTTCTCATTCTTTAAGTGACTTATTCCCTTGATTTTCCTGTTACTCTTCTATAGTTTTCCGATCTCTATCTTGTTCAGCTGACCCTTTTTTGGTGGCATATTATTGCCTCATGGCAATGCTTCACTCACAGGAAGGCTTTTGTTACATGAGATTAAGGGCACAGATGGAAGCCAGGTGCCAGTGGCTTACCCTGTAATCCTAGCTATGCAGGAAGCTGAGAACTGAGGATCTTGGTTCAAAGATAGCCCAAGAAGGAAAGTATGTGAGATGCTTACTGCCAGTTCACCAGCAAGAAGTTGAAAGTAAAGCTTTGGGTCAAGTGGTAGAGCTCAAGCACTACCTTAAGTGAAGAAACTACAGGGCAGTGTCAGGCTTAGGGGTGCCAGCCCCAATACTCTCTCATTCTCTCATTCTCTCTCTCTCTCTCTCTCACACACACACACAGATGTGCACACATATACACAAGCAGAGCTGTGTGAGACTTTAGGTAAGTCACTTAGGTTCCTGGTGTTTTCATCTTGTAAAGCTGCAAAATGGGGAAAGCGATACTGCCTACTTCATTGGGTTTCTTTGAAGATGAGGTAGTTTATGCAAAGGGCTTAGAACAGGGCCTTTCAGATAGGAAACACTTTAGGTTTTGGTTATTGTTTGTATAGTTGGCTCTGTGAATGCATGGTTTCCACATTGACTCAACTAACTACAGATGAAAAATATTTGAAAAAAGTACTCTAAACATGTATAGACTTATTTTTTCTTTTCAGTATTTCCTAGAAAATACAACTTTGTACAAAACATTTACATCAAGTTAGACATAAATAGCCTAAAATTATCAAATAGTCTATGGAAGGACATGTGTAATTTATATGCCAATATTGCACCATTTTATGTTAGGGACTTGAGCACTTGTGGTAGGTGTTAGTAACTGTGGCAGTCCTGGACTAAATCCCCCCAAGCCTCTATAGATATCAAGGAATCAGTGTTGTTATTTTTAATATCTTCCAACATAGCTTTTGTTTGCAGGAGTTCATCTATGCCAAAAATCCCTAGATACATTTTCTAGGGCTTTCTAAACATATGCAGACAGGCCATCCGTAGGCACCTCAGACTCAGCATGTTCAAAACTGAATTCATCATTTACTGCTCTTCTCTTTGTAAGCCTGCTTTTATTTCCAATTCTTTTTTTAAGTCCCTGGTACTATTTCTTACATAATAGCCAGTACCAAGAAACAATGCACTCTCTTCTCTTTAGTCCTTCATTTCCAACCAATGCATTTGGTTACTAAATCATGTCCATGTATATAATAAACTTTATTGATACTTACCTTTAAATTACTCCAAGGACCCTGATCCTACCTGTAACCCATTCTATCCATTTAGGCCAAATGCACATATGATCCCATATAACCACAGATTAAAAATATCTCATATTAAATATAACTTTCAGGGTTATTTGTGGCCTGACACCAATATCTATCTATCTATCTATCTATCTATCTATCTATCTATCTATCTATCTATCTATCTATCTCTACCTCTCTCTCTCTCTCTCTCTCTCTATCTAATCTAGTCTATTTATCATCTTCCTGTCCTGGGTCTTGAGCTCAGGGCTTGGGCATTGTCCCTGAGCCTCTTTATGCTCAAGACTGGTGCACCACCACTTGAGCCACAGCACTCCTTCTGGCATTTTCTGAATAGTTTATTGGAGATGAGCATTTCATGGGACTTTCCTGCCTGAGTTGAATTCTAACTGTGATCCTTAGATCTCAGCCTCCTCAGCAACTAGTATTATAGGAGTGAAACACTGACACCTGGCTAATACACAGATCTTTGATGATTTGGCTCCTGCTTGCCTCCATGTGCTGATTTTCCTTCTGTCTGCTTCCCAGAAAGGTTGTCCCCATGTCAACCTGAAAGCATTATCTATGCAGCAGAGAGAGATGAGAATGTAAATCCCTTGTATCTAATATACACCCAGGAACACAGCAGGTACATGTTAATATCTGTGTGAATAAGGGCCTGGACTCCATATGAATGGGTGTTTTTTCATGCTCATAGACTAAAGCTGTCTTCAATGTGTTGATTGGAACCATCACATCCCACAACATAATTAAAATGTGAGAAATGTTTCTAACACATCAGTAATGTAGACACTTTCAAATGATGGCTGAGGAAATGCAAGCACAAACTTACAAATAGCCTTTTACATAAACAACACTCTGAGGTGCATTTTCTCTTTAATGCATGTACATAACTTCCATTAACATCCCTTGCCCCAGTGCTTAGCTTTTATTTTTTATGTCTGTTGTATAAATCGAAGTCTTGACATGTTAATGGAAAGATCTTGGTTTGTGAGGACATCATATCAAATGTAAAATAGAGGTGGTTGAATTGTTTGAAAAGTTTTATCTGAAATTGATTATCTGTAATCCTGGAGAAAAATTATTTTAAACTTGTGCCATTTGGCCAGGGGGTTTTCTTCTTTGTTTAACTGATATCTTCTGGATGATTTATTCTGGATGGAATTGAATGGTCTGATGAGGTCCTGCTCCACTTCGTAGCAAAGGGCACAGAATGGAGAGAAATTCTAGAAGGTATTGTGGCTTCTGCAGACAAGGGGCTGGATAACTTTCAGAGATGGAGATGAGGAGGAACAGGTGATGGGAATAACTGCAGTTTGTGTGTGTGTGTGTGTGTGTGTGTGTGTGTGTGTGTGTGTGTGTGTGTGTACATGCATGTTTGAGTATAGTCTCATACATATCCCTTCACATTGACTTGGAGGTGAAGTAAAGGCTCCTATGTTGTTCTGGGTAAACATAGATCTGTGATCATTTTATGATTCTCTGTTAGGTGACTCTGAGAAAGGGTGTGACAATGAGTTCCTGCTTGTTATAGATGGGAGTCTGAAACCTAGCATCTCCCTCTCTTACTGTCACTTACTTCCTATTCCACCTGCCTTAGCACAGTGACTGCTCTGATAAATGATGCATGGTTTTGACCTTCATGCTGAATTGGGACCTTGATTTTTTTTTAATCTTTCCTCTTTGTTCTCTGGAACAGACAGAGGGTAAGTGCTTTAATTCTAGAATAAGCCACTTCTCCAAAAGTGAACCTCAGTGGATATTTTGGGGATCATAGGATGTCGAGTGGAAATCTAGGCCATCGTCTTCCTGTTAGGCTGGAGAAAACTGAGATTCACAGAACTGAAGTTATTTGTCCCAGGCAGATGTAGTTTCAGAACTCAGATGAGAGCTCAGTTCCCTGACTTTCAGTGTGGACCTTCTCTTCCTCAGTTGAATCCTAATTTTTCTCATTCTTTTTCTTTCCACTCACCCATTTCTTCCATTTAATTTCTGTAATATGGAACAACTTTCACAATACAGAAGACACAGAAGGATTTATATTGCAAAAGCCCAAGCAATCAATCTAGGCCAATTTCAATGGATATAATGTATTATTAAAATGTATTTTTGGTGCTGAATTGGAGGTAGGAATCTCATATACTTTCCTGCCTAGGCAGACTTTGAACTTTGATCCTCAGATCTTAGCCTCCTGTGTAGTTAAGATTACAGGTGTGAGCTACGCATGCCCAGTGAGAACAATGCATCTTGATTGATGTCATCCTTCCATAAGTTTCTCCTTATTTACCTCGACCACACCCATCCACTGAAGTTAGATATATATGCTGATACAGTAACATTTTTCTTGACCTGTATTTTTCATTTAAGTAGCTATGTGTGATACCACTTGACAAAATACCATAGTTTACCTTTCATTCATGATACACACTGAAGTTCTGTTCATGTTTTTTATTGCAAACCATGCTGCAGTAAACATTTGTGTATTTTTTAACTGCTTATAAGTGAGAGATTCTGTAGGACACCTACTTGAATAGAAATTTTGTTTGTTTAGGGTATATTTATTTTTGCTCCTACTTCTAGCTCTCTGCCTTATAGGACATGGTGGAATTAGTCCCTTTGAAGTTAGGCATAGCCGTGCAATTTGTTTGCAGAGTGAAATGTCAGCAGGACCTTAAAAGCCAGTAAAAATGCACCACCTTATCTCTTTGCCTCTACAAAGAGGCACTTCCATGATCCATACAGTGAATCCTCACTGTAATAGCTATCAGTGTGACAAGTAGTAAAGCTTCCAGCTCACTTAGACTGAATATTAGGTATGAGCTGTCAGTAAATTAGTGATTTTTTTCTTTAAAAAGACTTCATTTTAATATAAACTAGTGTTGGGAAATACATCAGTATCCACGTGCATCCGATGACACAAGCATTTCTACACTCTGCTCAACAGCCTGTGGGTCAGTCTATCTCCTTGCCTATCCACTTGTCTATCCATCGTGCTCTGCATTTTTTCTTGCTCCTCTTTTAGGGGTTTCATTCTGGGTTTGGATGTTGAAATGATAGAATTACAAATACTTGTTTTAGCTGTAAGCGTTTCTGTCTTGACAACTGGATCCAGAGTCAGACTCTGCTTATGCTGTACTCAGCTAGGTATTGGTCCTCTCTGCTACATCATTTATGCTTTTTACTACCTTTATCACATTAGCCACATCCAGATGGCCATCCTGGTCTCCCTGTTTTTGAATGGGCTGAATACTTTCATATACTTTTGGATTTGTTTCCATAGTTTAAAAATAATTTTGGACTTCCTTTAAAATCAGGGAGAACTGTGTCTAAATAGTTTGGCCTACACTTCAAATTTTTTTTATTTTATTGTCAAATTGATGTACAGGGAGGTTACAGTTTCATACTTTAGGCCTTGGGTACATTTCTTGTAATGTTTGTTACCACCTCCCTCATTCCCCCCTTTCTCTCCCCCTTTCCCTCTCCCCCCATGAGTTGTTCAATTGTTTTACACCAAATGGTTTTGCAAGTATTGCTTTTGTAGTCGTTTGTCTTTTTATCCGGTGTCTCTCGATTTTGGTATTCCCTTTCACTTTCCTAGTTCTAATACCAGTATATACAGTTTCCAATGTACTCAGATAAGATACAGTGATAGTGCGGGTTCAACCACAGGAAGGGGATACAAGATGATCATCAACAACAGAAGCTACGGTTTCACATGGCATGTTGAAAGTAACTACAACAGTGATATATCACTCGTTTACATAACATGGACTTCGTTTCACTTAGCATTATCTTATGCATTTATAGGGGCATAGCTATTAGGCTCTTGTGATCCTCTGCTGTGACTAGCCTAAACCTGTGCTAATTATTCCCTATGAGGGAGACCATAGAGTCCATGTTTCTTTGGGTCTGGCTCACTTCACTTAGTATAATTTTTTCCAAGTCCTTCCATTTTCTTACAAATGGGGCAATGTCATTCTTTCTGATAGAGGAATAAAATTCCATTGTGTATGTGTACCACATTTTCCTGATCCATTCATCTACTGAGGGGCATCTGTGTTGGTTCCAGATTCTAGCTATGACAAATTGTGCTGCGATGAACATTGTTATGCTGGTGGCTTTAGTGTGTTCTTCTTTGTGGTCTTTGGGTAGATGCCCAAAAGTGGGGCTGCTGGGTCATTGGGGAACTCTATGTTTAGTCTTCTGAGGAATCTCCATACCACTTTCCAGAGTGGCTGAACCAGTTTACATTCCCGCCAACAATGAAGTTGGGTTCCCTTTTGGCCACATCCCCTCCAACATTTGTTATTGTTAGTTTTCTTGATATAGGACATTCTTACTGGGGTGATGTGGAATCTCAATGTTGTTTTGATTTGCATTTCTTTTATGGAAAGTGATGTAGAGCAGTTTTTCATATGTCTCTTGGCCATTCTCATTTCCTCATCAGAGAAGTCTCTTTTTAAGTTTTTAGCCCACTTGTTGAGGGGGCTGTTTGTTCTTTGCGGTTTTGTTTTGGAGGAATTTATTTTTTTTAGTTCTGCATATATTTTAGATATGAGGCCTTTGTCCATTGTATGGCCGGTAAAGTTATTTTCCCAATCTGTGGGCTTTCTGTTTATCTTGTGAGATACGTCCTTTGCCCTGTAGAAACTCTGCAGTTTGATGCAGTCCCATTTGTCCAACCTTTCTTTGATTTGTAGCATTTCTGGGCCTTTATTAAGGAAGTTTTGCCCTGTGCCAAAGAGCCCTTTTTATAGTGTTTTCAGGGTATCTATTTTTATTTTGAGGTCTTTGATCCATTTGGAATTTATTTTGGTGCAGGGTGATATGTAAGGATCTAGTTTTAGTTTGTTGCATGTGTTGAACCAGTTTTGCCAGCACCATTTGTTAAAGAGGCTATCTTTCTTCCATCCTATTTTTTTTTTAGCTCCTTTATCAAAGATTAAGTAGGCATAGTTCTGTGGGTTCATTTCTGGGTCTTCAGTTCTGTTCCATTAGTCTTCAGGCCTGTTCCTGTGCCAATACCAAGTTGTTTTTATTACTATAGCTTTATAATACAGCTTGAAGTTTGGTATTGTAATTCCTCCAGCACTGCCCTTTCTGTTTAGGATTGTTTTTGCTATTCTGGGTTTTTTATTGTTCCATATGAATTTCTGGATTTCTTCTTCTATTTCATTAAAAATGGTGTTGGGATATTAATGGGTATTGCATTGAATTTGTAGATAGCCTTTGGCAATATTGCCATTTTGACTATATTAATCCTCCCAATCCAGAAGCATGGGAGGTTTTTCCATTTCCTTAGTTCTGCCTTAATTTCGTTTTTCTTGTTTTTAAAGTTCTCATTATAGAGATCTTTCACTTCTTTGGTTAAGGTTATTCCTAGATATTTTGTGTCTTGTGAGGCTATTGCAAAAGAGTTACTTTCCTGATTTTGGCCTCAGTCTTCGGGTCATTGGCATATAGAAAGGCTGTTGATTTTTGAGGGTTTATTTTATATCCTGCTACTTTGCCAAAGTTTTGGATCAGCTCTAGTAGCTTAGGAGTAGAGTCTATGGGATTCTTTAGGTATAGGATCATGTCATCTGCGAAGAGAGAAAGTTTAGCTTCATCTTTTCCTATTTGGATCGCCTTTATGTTTTCTTCTTGCCTAATTGCTCTGGCTAGTAATTCTAATACTATGTTGAAGAGGAGAAGAGAGAGCAGACATCCCTGTCTTGCTCCTGATTTTAAAGGGAATGGCTTTACCTTTTCACCATTTAGAATTATGCTTGCTGTTGGTTTGTCATAGACTGATTTTATTATATTCAGGAATGTTCCCTGGAATCCCAGTTTTTCCAGGGCTTTTATCATAAATGGGTGCTGGATTTTATCAAATGCCTTTTCTGCATCTAGGAATACAACCATGTGATTCTTTACCTTGCTCTGGTTGATGTGGTGGATTACGGTAAGAAGAGACAAAGAAGGTTACAACATACTAATAAAGGGATCTCTCCTACAGGAGGATATAACCATCCTAAATATCTTCTCACCAAATACAGGAGCACCCAACTTCATCAAAAAAACACTACTGACTCTAAAAACACTCATAGACGCAAACACATTGATAGTTGGAGACTTTAACACTCCACTGTCACCTCTGGACAGATCAACATGCCAAAAACTGAGCAAAGAAACAACAGAACTAAACAACTGCATAGACCAACTAGACTTAACCAACATCTACAGAATATTCCATCCAGCAACACCATAATACACATTCTTTTCAGCACTACATGGAACATTCTCCAAAATAGATCACATCTTAGGGCACAACGAAAATCTGAATAAACTCAGAAGTATTGAAATCATTCCCTGCATTCTTGCAGACCACAGTGCAATAAAATTAGAGCTCAACTCAAACAGCCACCACAGAAAATCCTACAATTCATGGAGGTTAAACAACACAGTGCTGAACCATGAGTGAGTCATTGAAGAAATTAAAACAGAAATCCAAATGTTTATGGAATTAAACCAAGATGAGCACACAAAGTACCAGCTCCTTTGGGACACAGCAAAGGCAGTATTCAGAGGAAAATTTATATCTCTGAATGCATACACCAACAAACTGGAGAAACAGCAACTCAACAACTTAAGGAAGCACCTTAAGCTTCTCGTAAGAGAACAAGCCAAACCAGAAGCCAATAGACAGAAGTAAATAATTAAAATCAAATCAGAATTAAATGACTTAGAGTAAAAAAAAAAAAACCATCGAAAGAATCAACAAAACGAAGAGTTGGTTCTTTGAAAAAATTTACAAGATAGACAGACCCCTAGCAAATCTGACCAAAAAACGAAAGCAGCACACCCAAACAAACAAGATCAGAGATGAAATAGGTAACATCACCACAGAACCAACCAAAATTCAGAACACAATAAGGGATTACTCTGCAAACCTTTACACCAACAAATTTGAGAACCTGGAAGAAATGGACGATTTCCTAGCAAAAATTGATATCCCCAAACTCAACCATGAAGATTTAAACCTTCTAACCAGACCCATATCCAGTATTGAAATAGAAATGACAAAAAGAGATCTCCCATCCAAGAAAAGCCCAGGTCCAGATGGATTCACAGCAGAATTCTACAAGGCCTTCAAAACAGAACTCACACCAATATTTCTCAAACTCTTCAATGATGAAGCCAGTATAACCCTCATCCCCAAACCAGGCAGGGACTTGTCACGGAAAGAGAACTATAGACCGATTTCCCTGATGAACATTGATGCAAAAATTCACAAACAAAATTCTGGCCAATCGACTTCAACAGGTCATCAGAAAAAAATCATACACCATGATCAAACTGGATTCATCCAAGGGATGCAAAGTTGGTTCAATGTATGGCCTACACTTTTTAATTTAGCCCATTTATTTAAATAGATTTACTTTGGATGGTCTTTTCCATCTTTATATAACCCCTTTTTAAGCATCTTTTGGTTTCAAAGTAAAACATTTCTGACTATCTCCATTTAGAACCTTTTCAGACTCACTTCTAAGCTCATCCGTCTTCATACACATATTCTTCCACTTCATTTTTAACATTATTCCACTTCTCCAATTTATTCTGCATGGTTGTCTTATCCTAATTTTCAATATATAGAAGTGAAATGATTTCTCGGTCTATTATTTGCCATGATTAACTGTCATTCTGCAGTTCACTGTACTGGGGTTTACTTTGTCATCTTGTTTTGCTTTTTGATCTAGCTTTGGGGAACCATGTCTTTAGCCTCTGCTTTAGTTTCTGCTCACGTCCTGGTGCTGTCGTTCCTCACCACATGGCATCCCCTGTATCTTCTCTCTCCTCTGTTTTGTGATCTTTGATTTCCATCTATTCTGTGTTTTCTTCACATTTGTGCACTTTCACTAGGGATGAAAAATTCCATGGACATTTTGAACTGAGGCCATCAGACTAGGGAGTGGCTTTGTGAAATGAGAACAGCTATAGGAGGATCTGGATAGAGTAATTCCAAAGAGAGGTGTAATAGGTTTCAGGAGTGAAAGATTCTTTTCTACTATGAGGACTATAGAGAAAGCCTTGGCAAGATTTTGTGAGAAAACTTTACAGTCTCTTGTCCCTTCTTTGTTTCTTTTCTTTCTTATTTATTGTCAAAGTGATGTACAGAGAGGTTACAGTTTCATATGTTAGGCATTGGATACATTTCTTGTACTGTTTGTTACCTCCTCCCTCATTCCCCCCTCCTCCTCCCCCTTTCTGTCTCTTCTTTTACTGGAGAATTCCAACTCATAGAAAATGCTCTCACTTTGAAAATACGCAGTATGCACCTACAATATACAACCTCTGGTGATAAATTCATCAACATTTACTATTAGATTAGGTCTTTGAATGAATAATTTGTTGGTGTTCTTTACCATTATAGGAGTTTTTGTGGCTCCACTATCTCCATTACATAATTGTCTTCATTATTTTGGCTTGTTTAAAAACACTGTGAAGGGGTGGCTCTGCTCTAGCTTAGAGCTCATTTCACATTTCTAGAAATTTTCCTTTACTCAGTTCTATATACAATATCCACATTGTTCATAAAACATTTAGTGCTCAAAGGGAGGTCTGAAGCATTTGTACTCACTGATTTTCTGAGCTTGTTACACTCTTGAGACAGCTATGATAATTCAGGCTTTATGTCTATAATAATTAGGCTTTATGTCTAGCTTATATTTCTTCTCAAATTTTCTGCTGAAGTAATTTACTTACATGGAACTGAATTCTCTGCCTCTCAGTGTCATGTCAAATGCTTTGGCCCCAAGTTGCCATTTTACTCCAGTGAATGCTTATGCAGCAACTTGATAAACAGGATTCCCCTCTTTACAAAAACTACATTTCTTGGTTTGTCTTCTAAGGCAGGAATATCTTGTTTATAGATTCTTTATGCAAGAGCAAACACAGTAGTTTTATTCATTAATCGTAGGCAATTGCAACCAACAATCAGTTTTGTATCCATCACTGATCATCTTTCCATATCATTATGGAAGTATGGATGGAAGCAACATTCCTTAAGAAGCCACTAGGCTTCTTACAAACACTTTTTAGAGAGCTGAGGGGCCTCACAATTAGGATGTTTATGGTTTGAGACTAGCTGGAACAAAAATATTCACAAAACCCTATCTTCATTAATGGTGAGTGTCACCTGTCATCTCAGCTATGTGAGAAGCATAAATAGGATAGGCTGGCCTGGGTAAAAAGTGACACCCTATTTAAATAATGACAAAATTGAGAAGAGCCAGGACTGGCTCAAGTGTTGAATGCTGACACAAGATCCTCAGTTAAGACCCCAATACAACCAAAAGCAAACAAAGTGAAACAACAACAACAACAACAACAATAACAGTAACAACAACACCCTACTTTCTGGTTTCTTTTTGAATAAAAGCACCAAATTCACTAGCTCAGTAGTAAAATTTGCTCTTATTTAGTATATGTCACCTTTATAGCTGTTAATCTGGTGGATCCGTGCACAGTACCAAATGCAAGATTAGATTTTTCTGCTTCCACAAACAGATCAGAGACTACTGGCCATGGAATTAAAAATATCCTTGAAATGTTCTTTGCATTGAAAATTGACTGGTTATTAGCACCTGCCCTAACCCAATTGAGTCTCAGGACCAAAAGAAATATAATCTAGTATTGCAGGGGTCACTACTTCATGAACAATCACGCAGGTGCTGGCAGCACAGACACAGGTCCATCATAGATTGGGAAGCACAGATCTATAACTGTGCTAGTAAGGTATAATCATACATCATAAGATTAACCCACTGTAAACTTTATAATTCTGTGTTATAAAGTACACTTACAGAGTGGCACAAACTTTTCATGGTTTTGAAGTATAAGCAGCCACATGAAGTCATTTCCCTATGGCAATCACGTTCTGGAGCAATTTCCTCAGTTCTGAAGCAATCCTTAATGATTATCTTGGTCTCTTTGTAGTCTGTTTCCTATCATATCCAGACTAATCACTCATCTCCTTTCCATCTCTATAGATTTTTCATTACTGGACATTTCATAAAAAATGGAAGCATATAATATATAGTTTTTTTGTACATTTGGCATTTTTCACTTAGCATAATGTAGTTGAAATTGGTCTTGGTGTTAGGACCAATGACTAGTCTGTTCTTTTTAAATTACTGAACAGTTTTCCAATTATATGTATAATTCTACACTTTTTAAATGTTTAAAAATATTTTTGTCATCTTTAAGTAGCTGTACAAAGGAGTTGTCACTTAATAAATCAATTTATGAATATAATATATCTTGATCAATGTCAGCCCTTTCAACATTCTCATCCATACTCCCCTACCTACCCCTCCCTTTACTCTTTTTACAATCACACATGCAATGTGTAGGATATTCATTGGATTCTTGTATGCATTTTCACCCTCTTCTCTTCATTCATCTGTCCCTTTCTCCTAAATCCCACCCCACCCCTTTCAAGTACCTATTTCCTAGTATTTTATTTTGCTGAACATTAATTTTGATTTTCTAAGGACTTATACTACTTGAGATCTCCCTTGAATCCATCAAATTTTAGTTAATGCATCAATATAAACTTGCTTACTACCCAGTGTATTTACTTGAGTTTGTAAGCTAAATCTAGCTTCTACAT
Organism: Perognathus longimembris pacificus; assembly: GCF_023159225.1. Classification (NCBI taxonomy): domain Eukaryota; kingdom Metazoa; phylum Chordata; class Mammalia; order Rodentia; family Heteromyidae; genus Perognathus; species Perognathus longimembris. The sequence continues at coordinate 100,174,148 of NC_063162.1, read as the reverse complement.
ATAAGGGACAGGGACAGCAGGGATCCTTTTTGTCTCTGGACCTGACTTACTTCATTTGATATATTTTATCCCCCCAAGATAGCAATACTGCCCAGAACAATCCACAAATTCAATACAATGTCCCATCAAAACCCCAACATCATTCTTCAGTGAGATAGAGAAAGTAACTCACCAGCTCATATGGAATGGCAAAAGACCCCAAATAGCAAAAGCAATCCTTAGCAGAATAATGCTGGAAGAATGATAACAAACTTCAAACTCTATTACAGAGCCATAGTAGTGAACACAGCTTGATCTGGCACAAAAATAGGACTGATAACCAAGGAACAGAATAGAAGACCTAGAAATAACCCCACAGACCTACAGCCATTTAATATTTGGTTAGGGAGCCAAAACCATAGGCTGGTAGAAAGACAGCCCCTTCAACAAATGGTGCTGGCAAACCAGATATCTACATGTGGAAAACAGAAACTACATCCTTATCTATAACTCTGCACCATCATTAATTCAAAATGGATTAAAAATCCCAATTTAAGACCTGAACCATGAAAGTATTACAGGAAAGGGTAGGGGAAACTTTAGGGTTCTGAGGCATAAGTAGAAACTTCCTGAGTAGATTCAGGACAGCAAATCAAAGAAAGACTTGATAAATGGAACATCAAACTAAAGTGTTTCTGCATGACCAAGGACATAGCCAACAACTAAAATGACAGAACAGAAGATTTTTGCCAACTGTATATCAGATAATGGCCTAATATCCAGAATACACAGAGAATTTAAAATTTTCCACACTTTATCATTTTTTTTTTCTTTTTGTTTACTGTGGATAATGCAGGGATAGATATTTGCATAAACATCTTTACATAGGCATATGTTTTTATTTCTTTTGGGCAAAATTTTAGGATCCAAGTTGCAGAATGTGATAGTAAATTTATGAGCAATATAGGGTAATTCTAGTTTCTCCTCGCCAACACTAGTTGTTTCAGTCTTTTAGATTATAGTTGTGTGTAGTGATATATTGCTATGGTTTTAATTTCCATTTCATTAATGACTGTTATCAAGAAACAGTTCATGTGAGGGGCTGGGGATATATCCTAGCGGCAAGAGTGCCTGCCTCGGATACACGAGGCCCTAGGTTCGATTCCCCAGCACCACATATACAGCAAACGGCCAGAAGCGGTGCTGTGGCTCAAGTGGCAGAGTGCTAGCCTTGAGCGGGAAGAAGCCAGGGACAGTGCTCAGGCCCTGAGTCCAAGGCCCAGGACTGGCAAAAAAAAAAAAAAAAGAAACAGTTCATGTGAATTTTTCTGTAGTACTTGGGTTAGAATATAATAAATCACAGATACTAAGCAAATGCTGTATTATTGAGCAGTACACTGAATCTTCTCATGTTGTGGATCCTTTTCATAAATCCTCATTTTATAATTAGGTTGTACTTATTATTATTGATTTGAAACAGTTATTTTTATATATTTTATATATTCACATATACATTCTCTTTTCATATATTTGAAGTCTTTTAAAAATATAATTTCAAATATTTTGTCCTAACTTGTTTTCCTTTTCTCTTCCTTAGTAGTGTCTTTTGATACAAAAATACTTTAATTTTGATCAAGTCCAATTTTCCTTGACAAAGTATCAATTTTCTTTTATAGGTCATGTTTTGAAGAACTCTTTGCCCACTCTGAGGTCATGAGAATTTTCTTCTAGAAATGACATAATTTTAGCTTAGCATTAGGACAGTGATTATTTTGAGCTGATTTTTGTATATGACAGCCAGTATGCCTTGGTGGTCACTGATATTGGGGAGGGAGTATCAGAAGGGAAAGCTAAGTTTAGTGAATAAACAAAGAGAGTCAGAAGCTAGACAACACACTTTCCAATTAGAGAACCTTTACAAGTAGGAAAATGTGCAACTCTGAAATTATGAAAACACATTTTTTTCATTGAAAAAAGCATTTCAAAACATTGTCAATGGTTTGTGTTGTAAGCAAGTAATAATGAGAGCTCGTCTCATCTCTTTCATGTCTATAAAATTGTGGATGTTGGCAAAGAAACTAATCAAAGCTTATGCTCCCTTATAGTTTATTTTGGTTTTAGAGACTTCAAGAGAGTTATGCAAATCCAGGGAGACCTATGTTTTCTTCAAAGATTTCAGGACACATCTCAGCAAGGATGCATTTGAGATCTCTTTATAAAAGAGGGGAACACAGATGTCTTTCAGTAGCACTAACACTGCTCTCTGTAGAATTAATTGTACACAGGGAGATAAGCTTTTTTTTTCTTTCTAGCTCCAATAACTTGGGAGCCGAGTGGGAAGTTACTTTGGGAAGTTACTTATTTAGCTTCAGAATTAATTTTCAGCATGAAGCAGTATTTCCAACCTAAAGGGGTAAGTATCTGAGTCACAAGTTAAAAGCATTGAAAAACATTCTCATAATCTCTGCCCACCAGGTAAATGTTTTAGCTTCCATTCTCCTCATGCATTGCTTTCCTAGGCAGGGTTCTGGGTGCTGTGCACAGTCTATGCTATGGTCTCTGGTTCAATTCTCTAGTGTGAATGCTCTGAAGTCAGGGCTGGTGAGTTTCATTGTTAGACACTGCCTCCTGCAGTCCTCGATATCAAACAGGCTTGGCTTGAATCTTGACTTTGCTGGAAGCTCTGGGACTATAAGCAGTTCATTTGTCCTTTTGAACCTTAGTTTTCTCATCTGTAAAAACAAGATGATAACCACTTACTTTAAAGACTGATGTGTGGATGAGGGACAATATGGGGCAACTAGCATGGTGCCTGGCTTGTCACAACCCTTATAGAAACACACTACAAATGGTTGCCATAGAAACTAATTGTGCCAGTAGCACTGCCCCCCTCTTTTCCTCCTCCTCTTTCATTTCCCTTCTTCCCCCCTTTGCTCTGTGGCAGATAACAATGGTATTAAAGGTGTTTTGATGAACCTGACCTACTGCCATTGCAGCAGAAGTCTTCATTATGGCAAGCCATCATTACTGCCATCCCAGAGGATACCAAACCCAGAGGATAGGGCCATATGGACCAGATCTAACATCTTTCATATCAGGGTAGTGTAAGCTGACCTATTGCAATTGTTGTAAGGGGTAAGGCTTTCAGAGTAAAACCTGGGGGCAGAGGTCCATTCCCACAGCATGCAGGAGGTCTGAAATGCAGAGTTTTAAGTGGAAGAATTATCCGGAGGATACCTAGACATTTTTTCAATCTCACCCTCTGGTTGAAGTCTCCAGGCCAGTGCAGTGTCATCCTCATTTCTTCTTATACCAATAAGAGGCTTCATTAAGTCACCTGCAGTGAAATCACTTGCCACTCTCCCAGAGTGTCATAAAAATATCCTTTGACTCCTTTGACTTAGTTCCTTTTTTATTGCTGCAACCTTTAACTGAAGCCTCCATACTGTTTAGTCTCTTTACTGCTGAATATGCTCTTTTCAACCATTAGATAACCTATATTTCATTTTGCATCCACAGAGATATTAAAATAGAAACTACATCATGTATTATTCTATAGAAAACCTATCTTTTCCATTGTTACTAGCACGGAATCCAAGCGCTCTCCATGTGTTTGCAAGATGCCACATACCTGGATCCTCTAAATGTCTTTGGCATTATCTACTGTCATCTGCTCCAGTCACAGTAAATGTCTTTGTCCTTTATCCCAGTGAAGTTGATATACACTTCCTAATCTTCATAGTGCAGTTGCCTAGGTCCTCTTATCCTGTATCCTCCCAGGACTGTGTTTTCCTTGCATTTAGATTAAGCCCAGACATTTCATCATCAGAGGCTTTTTCATGTAAAGAGGCATCTACACTCCTCTAGTCCTCTATATGTGTTTAGTTTTCATCATTTTATCTATATTTTCTATTATTTTTTGGTATATGTTTCTGCCACTAATATACTAACTCCAGGAGGAAGAAAACCCTTTTCTTTTCTGTCTTGTTCTTTTCATGCTCAGGGTATATTCATGCTCAGAGTGTGCAGTTCCTTGCACACTCAGTAAGTGTTTGTACATCTACTGTGTGGCTAGATACACAGCTTGATCACCACAGAAACGACTAAATACATGTCCTTCTGCTCAGATCTTTTCTTGCATAACTTCCCTCTTTGGTCATCATCCTTCCCTGGATGAAAGTTCCTGTGGAGGAGTGGGTCTGGCCCATTGTTCCTCTGGGATCTGAGGCAGGATTCCCACCTAGATTCTGTAAATAGTGATCAAATATCATTTGGTTATAGTAAAGTGTTGGTGTCAAATAGATGGAGTGTGGGTCAAAACTGAGCTGTCAATCATTTGGGTTAGTCAGGAAAGCATAGCTGAAGCATGGGGATCAACTAGGTATTAGGATTCTGGCTAGTGGGAAGCTGAGTTAAAAAAGAAAAAATGAAGAAAGCAGTGGTGCGGGTTGGCCCAGTGAGAGTGGCATGGGTGAACTCTACAGTTGTTTTTTTTTTTGGCCAGTCCTGGGCCTTGGACTCAGGGCCTGAGCACTGTCCCTGGCTTCTTCCTGCTCAAGGCTAGCACTCTGCCACTTGAGCCATAGTGCCGCTTCTGGCCGTTTTCTGTATATGTGGTGCTGGGGAATCGAACCTAGGGCCTCGTGTATCCGAGGCAGGCACTCTTGCCACTAGGCTATATCCCCAGCCCATCTACAGTTGTTTTTGATTTCTAAATTCATTTATTATGGCAGCAGACCATGTATTCAATGGTTCATCTAGGTTGGTTTGAAGAAAGCATCTTGTAGGTTTTCAGACCTCTGTTGAAACAGATCTCCTTCATGCAGATATTAACGCACCCTTTGCATCTCCCTCTTTAAGAATGCTACTGTATTCTTTTCCATACTTATACCTGAACATTTTTCCCCAGCTTTATTGAGGGCTAATCACCATGCTAAAGATTATGTATGTTTAGAAGCACAATATGATGTTTTGATTCAAATATACCTTGGGTAATGATGCCTATAACAAAGAAAATTAACACCTGGCCTGGTTACCATTGTGTGTGCAAATGTGTGTGTTAAGAACACTAAGCTCTACCCTTTAGCAATTTTAACATATTACACATTATTATCAATAGAGTGCGACACTACTTTTAGTTATTATGCTGTATATGAGGTCTTGAGGTATACACTTGGCAAACATATCTCCATTCTCCCCATTCTCTGGTGCCTGATAACCACCATTTTATTGTCTGTTATGCTTAAGTTTGACTATTTCAGGTTCCACATGTAAGTGACATCATGTAATATATGTTCATCCATATTGTGACAAATGGCAGAATTTCCACTTATAAAATGGAATGATGTTCCATTGTATGTTGTACACACATATATGCACACACACACTCACACACAGTGTCTATCTAGTGGAATAATGTTATGGCACATATAAGAATATTCATCATATGTCTCTAAATGTGTACAACCCTATCATTTCTATTTATTTATTATTTATCTTTATCTATTTATACAAAGGCTCAGGTTATTTCCATGTTGTGGTTATTTTAAATCATGCTGCAATGACTATGAGAATGCAGGCAGAAGTGGGATTGCCTATTTTCTCTCAAGTATGCTCACAATTATTTGTCCTTGAACAAAGACATTTCTGTGCTAGTTTGTAGTAAGATTTTCAGTGCTCAAACTTGGATTGGGTTTCCAGGCATATTTAATGTTTTTATTTTTTTTGCCATTATTGAAAATTGAACTCAGGTCTCTTTTTGCTCAGTTTGCTTGCTTAGTCAAAAAGCGTAACTTTCGCTCATTATTTTGTAGTTAGAGTCACATCACAGCATTCTCCGCAAATTATGATCTGGGCTGTATTTCGAGATCTCAACCTTGGGTGCATCCTGGCATGTAAGTACATTCTCACTCAATAAAAATTCTTTTTCCATAAAAAATTATGATCTGGTGGACCTCATCCTTCTGGGTATGATTACAGGCAGGAGCCTGTAATCTTATGGACTTAATACTGCTTGTTTATGAAATGCTATTTTTGTCTTCATTCTATAGGATGTGATTATTTGTAGCATTGCACAGAAGTATTACTTTAAGGAAATCTGTATATATGCATCTGAATCTTTTGTCCTCTAACATATACATTATAGGTAATTATTTTACAAAAGTAGATAATGGATTCTGTTAATGATTTCTGATAATATTTAGGTTAAGGGAATAAGATTGCCATATTCATTTATCGTATTACATAAAGACTATATATGCAAAAGCTATCCATCCTAAAGTAGAATATTTATGGTTTTTTCAGCTCTGCACATAGAGTGTGAATTCTGGCTGGATTCATTACTGGGAAAAGCTATTATTTACTCAAGGCAGCAGTTGCGACACAATTTACCCTCAATTCTAACATTTAAAAGTATAACTCAGAAGCAGCAACCTCTGAAAGCTACCTTCTGTGCAACAAACCTTTTTATTTGTGCTTAACAACAACTGTGTGTGGTAGGTGTTAGTTTCTCTGGTTTACAGATGAAGAAATGGGCAGAACAACCTACTTCATATAAATGCAGTTGAAGTTGGACAAATTAAGTTTTTCTTTTTGGATAATGGTAGTGCTTTTTAGTTCAAATCAAATTCCCAGTAGGTTTTCAACTCCATTAGTGACAAAGAACTAGAGCTAAACAATGATAGGTCTATATAAATAGGAGCAAGTACTTTTACTCTGGAGTATCTCAGGATAGAAAGATGCAAGAACACTGAATTCTTTCTCTTCCTCTTCCTCCTCTTCCACCCTTGTTTTTGTTCTTGACATGTTGGAAAAACCTGTAGACAATTTTGAATGTAGAAGAAGTTAACTAAGAAGTGTGAATTTACTGGGGTATTCTTACCTTAGGAACATGTTTGTATTTAAATTTAGTTTTTCTCACTCTTCCCTTCCTCTTTCTCTTTTTGTCATTTCCTCTTGCATTCTTTCCCCTATTTTGAAATGACCTTACTTTTCTAATTATGAGCTGGTTATCAGAAACTTTTCCAAGTGTGACTATTTTAGAATTACATTAGTTAAAGAAACATTATCCAGAAAAAGTTTAAAATAGCATACCATTAGTTACTGTTAATTTTCTAATAGTAATTTTTATTTGTTCAAGTGGAAAACATATAGGACTTGAAAATGACTACTGAGAAGAAAGTTTTATTTTTGTAATACAGAAAATATCCAGTTAATTCTCCCAAATTTCTTTTATATTTTATAGAGTTTAATTATTTTCTCTGAAGTGATAGCTTAAGGAAGTGTCTTAATAACTATGTCGAATCAGCCAGGCATGTTGGTATATGCTTCTAATTTCCCACCTTGGGGGGCAGGAGGATGCCAAGTTTGAGACAGGCCTCAATTGTGGCATCTTTATAAGTGCTATCCTGTCTCAAGGTAAAATAAAATAAATATCTAATCATATCTTTCACAGTGCAATTCTTTAAAATGTGTTGAAAAGTTCTGAAAACTTCCTGGAATCACCAGTGATTTTTAAAAAAATTTACAAATCTAGAGGAAACATGGAGACCCATCACTTGCTTGGAACCAGTTTAATACTGTTATTTGAAAAGAACAGATTTGTATATTCTGAGAAAATAGAATTAATGAGTGTTGGAAATCTGAAAAAAGGAGAAAGGAAAACTTGAGATATTCAATCCTTTGGTTTTTGGTTTGCTTAGAGCAAACATTGGGAAGGTGTTGCCATTTGTTTATGAGTTATTTGTTAGAGGTGAAATATTACAGCCTAGAAGAGAATAATCAACACTTCAAGTGTATAGACACTAAGTGTCAAAGCGAGGACCTCCATGGAATAAACGCTGAGCAAAATGATCAGGATGCATGGTAACTTTTTGTGTGCCAGTACTGGGTCTTGAAATCAGGGCCTTATGCTTTTTTTTAAGCTTTTTGACTTATGGAGGGGAGTCTCTTATTTGGATAATAGCTGCAATTCCAGCCTTTAACTGGATAATTGGAGATTAGAGCCACATATTTCAGCCTCCTGAACAAGTAGGCTTATAGTCTTGAGACTGCAGTGCTCAGATGTGATAACTTTTCATTGAGCCTCAGAGATAACAAAGGAAAAGAGTATCCAGTTAGAGAGTCAATAAAGGGGATCATAACCTGAAGGTAAATCCAGACTGCAAGCTTGACTTTAATCCTGGTAGTGGACTAAGCATAGGATGTGGAACTAAGGCATGGGTTTGTATGCATAGCCCTTCTGAAAAAGTTGCTGGGTAGTTATGCTTTGGGGACTTCAGAAATGTTGCAGATACGTTTAAATACAAAGTGACAAAAAGTGAGCTGTCACTTAAAAGCTAACAAATACTAACAAAGCAAATATGTTTGATGTCTAAATGTTTTTTCATTTTTTATAAACTAAGGTTATAATTCCATCCCCTAAAATGGTTAACTTAAAATGGTTAACTGGTTAACTTACTTTTAAAATCAAATCATTACAAATTATACTCGTGTTTTTGTAAGTCAGCAGCACTCATAGGCAGGCTATCATGACATTTTCTTTTTATTCCAGTTTTTCCAAAATCAAAGTATTGATTTTATCTTTTAACACTAATATCTTTTTGAAATGAAAAAAAGATTCATTTTATACAATATTATAAGCACGGTGATCCTGAGATCAAGGCGATCTAAAGTTTTAAGGTAGCACTTCTAGAAGAAGAGCTCCCTTACAAATAACAGGTGCAAAAAAAAAAAGTACAAGAAGCGAAATGAGCTCCAAGTTATGAAAATAAGTGGTTTTTCACTGATGTTGTTATTTTCAATGTACCACGTGAAATTATGCCTTTTTCTTTTGTCTCTTTTCTGCATGGTTTTACCCTGATGTCACTGTAACTGATTTTGGTAGCCTGGGTATTGTATATTCATTTATCGGAACTAGGGAAGGAGAACATTAAAATGGTGAGACAAAGGGTAAAAGGTGAATTAATGCAACAGCAATACTTACAAGACAATATGGAGTAAATCAACTGTACAACTGTGGGGGGGGGTGAGGGAATTGAAGAGGGGGGACGGTGGGAGAAAAATGAAGGAGGAGGTAACTAGTTTGATAAGAAATGTATTCACTACCTTATATATGAAATTGTAACCCCTCTGTACATCACTTTGACAATAAATAAATAAATTAAAAAATAAATCTTCCACTATCCAACTTACTCTCAATAAGTAACTGCAAATGAATGTCGACACAAATATATATATATATGTAATGCATGTATACATATATATGTGATCATAAACAGCATTTAAATGGATGGAAATAGGATGATTCTTGTTTCATGTTCAGAATTTTAATGGGGGAATAGGGAAGTATAAATAAATACAGCATCATATATCATGTGTCTTGTCCCTACCAAATCTTCACAAACCAATTTCTCATTACTTGTGAATATGTTCTTTCTGCTTCAACTCTCCACATTCTTATTCCCAGTTCTCTTCTTAATTCAAAATTAAAGTTTCTCTCAATCTGAGAACTAGAAAAATAAAATCAATATATAATGGTTAGAGACATTATATTTCCCAAGCCTAAACCTGAAAGAATAAATCAAGCTTATCTGCAGTACACATAATGACACTAATTTTGCTAGAGGAAGAATATACCAATGGAAGCAGACAGAAGCATAAGGCAAAATGAAACCAGGAGTAAGAACATATTTTTACCCTTCCCTACCCTGCCTGAAAGAATAATTCCTGGTTAGTGAAAGGAACTAACAACACCACTCAATCCTAACTCTCAATATTAATGGACTCAACTCTCCAATTAAATAACATAGACTGACAAATTGGATCAAAAAACAAGATGCATCTTTCTCTTGTCCTCAAGAGACACATCTTGCCCACAAAAGCAAAAATATTCTGAAAGTGAAAGGCTGGAATAAAATCTATCAAGCAAACAGTCCCATAAACAGGCTGGCGTAACATTTCTAATATCAGATATAAGGTTGACTTCAAATTAAAATCACTAAGAAGAGACAATATTATTACATACTAATGAAGAGATCTCAATTATGGGAAGATATAACCATTCTAAACATCTATACACAAAATGCTGGAGCACCCAGCTTCATCAAACAGTACTGACTCTAAAAACACGAATAGATCCAAACACATTGATTGTTGGAGACTTTAACACAGCATTGTCACCTCTGCCAAAAACTGAGCAAAGAAACCTCAGAACTAATTAATTGCATAGACCAACTAACACCAGAATATACATTCTTCTCGGCAGCACATGAACATTCTCCAAAATAGATCACATTTTAGAAAGCAAATGTGTACAAATTCAGAAATATTGAAATATTTCCCTGCATTTCTTCAGACAATAATGGAATAAAATTAGAGCTCAACATTAAAAGTCACAATAGAAAAGCCTGCAACTCATGGAGACTGAATAATTCATTATTGAACTGCCAGTGGATCATTGAAAAAAACAGAAAGGAAAATTAAAATGTTTATGGTATTTAACAAAAATGAGCACACAAAATACCAGCTCCTTTGGGACACAGCAAAGGCAGTACTCAGAGGAAAATTTATAGCTCTGAGCATTTATGTCAGCAACTTGGTGAAACATCAATCCAACAATTTAATGATGTTCCTGAAGCTCCTTGAAAAAGAGCAACAAGCCAAACCCCCATCCAATAGATGGAAGCAAATAATTAAAATTAAATCAGAATTAAGCAAATTGGAGTCCAAAACAAACATAGGAAGAATCAACAAAACAAAGAGTTGGTTCTTTGAAAAAAAATCAACAAAATTGACAGGTCCTTATCAAGTCTTACCAAAAAATGAAGAGCACATACCCAAATAAACAAAATCAGAGACAAGACTAGAAACATCCCCAAATAAACAACCAAGATTCTGAATGTAATAAGGGATTTTTTTGTGAACCTATATGCTAACAAATTTGAGTATCTAGAAGAAATGGATGAATTTCTAGCAAATATTGATATGCCCAAACTTAACCAAGAAGATTTAAACCATACCAAGTAATGAAATAGAAACAGCAATAAGAGATCTCCCATCCAAGAAAAGCCCAGGTCCAGATGGATTCATAGCAGAATTCTACAAGGCCTTCAAAACAGAACTCTCACCAATACTCCTCAGACTCTTCAATGAAATTGAAAAGTCATTCTATGATGCCAGCAAACTTTACCCCAAAATCAGATAGAGACTCCTCAACGAAAGAGAACTATAAACCCATTTCTTTGATGAACACAGTTGCAAAATTTCTCAAGAAAGCTCTAGCCATTTGACTTCAACAAGTCATCAAAAAATATACACTGTGATCAAATCAGATTCATCCAGGGATGCAAGTCAATTAACATAATACACCACATCAATAGGAGCAAGGGCAAGAATTATTTCTATGGACATGGGCAAAGCACTTGACAAAATCCAGGACCCATTTATGATGAAAGCTTTGGAGAAACTAGGAATCCAGGGAACATTATTGAATATAACAAAGGCTGTGTGTGTGTGATAAACCTACAGCTAGCATTATACTTAATGATGAAAAGTTAAAGCCATTTCCTTTAAAATCAGGAGCAAGACAAGTATGTCTGCTTTCTCCACTCCTCTTCAACATACTACTAGAATTCCTAGCCAGAGCGACAGGGCATAAGGCAAATATAAAGGGGATACCAATAGGGGAAGAAGAAGTAAAACTCTCTCTCTTTGCAGATGACATGATCCTGTATTTAAAGAACCCCATAGACTCTTCTCCCAAGTTACTTTACTTCATCCAAAACCCACTTAGGCAGAGTAGCAAGATATAAAATAAATCCTCAAAAATCAATGGCTTTTCTGTATGCCAATAATGTGAAGAATGAGGCTGAAATCAGAAAAGCAATTCCTTTTAAAATAGCCTCAAAAATAAAATACTGGGCTGGGATATAGCTCAGTGGCAAAGTGCTTGCCTAGCAAGTGCAATGTCCTGGGTTCAATCCCCATTACCAAAAAAGAAAAGACAAAAATTAAAATAAAATAATTAGGAATAACCTTAACCAAAGAAGTGAAAGACTTCTGCGATGAAAACTTTACAAATCTGAAAAAGGAAATTAAAGCAGAACTAAGGAAATGGAAAAACCTCCCATGATCCTGGATTGGGAGGATTAACATGGTGAAAATGGCAATACTGCCAAAGGCTATCTACAAATTCAATGCAATACCCATCAGTATTCCAACACCATTCTCTAATGAAATAAAGGAAGCAATAAAAAACTTCATATGGAACAATAAAAGACCAGAATAGCAAAAACAATCCAAAGCAGGAAGAACAGTGATGGAGGAATTTCAATACTAAACTTTAAACTACATTACAAAGTTATTGTAATAAAAACAGCTTGATATTGGCACAAGAACAGGCCTGAGGACCAATGGAAGAGAACTGAAGACTCAGAAATGAACCTGCAGACCTATGGCCATTTAATATTTGATAAAGGGGCTAAAAAAATAGGATGGAAGAAAGAGAGCCTCTTCAACAAATGGTGCTGGAAAAATTGGTTAAGCACCTGTAACAAACTAAAGCCACATTCTTATATATCACCCTGCACCAGAATCAATTGAAATGGATCAAAGACCTTGAGGTAAAATCAGATACCCTGAAATTGCAGAGAGGAATAGGAGAAACACTTGGGCTCCTTGGCACAGGTCAAAACTTTCTGAATAAAAGCCAGAAACACAACAAATCAAAGAAAGGTTGGACAAATGGGATTGCATCAAACTGCAGAGCTTCTGCATGGCAAAGGACATAGCTAACAAGATAAATAGAAAGCCCCACAAATTAGGAGAAGATCTTCACTGGCCATACAACAGACAAGGGCCACATACCTAAAATATACATACAACTCAAAAATTAAGTTCCCTCAAAACAAATCCTCAAAGAACCAATTGCTTTCTTAATAAATGGGCTAAAGAGTTAAAGAGAGACTTCTCTGAAGAAGAAATGAGAATGTATAAACTTGTTCAACCACTCTGGAAAGCAGTGTGGAGGTTCCTCAAAAGGCTTAACACAGAGCATCCCTATGACCCAGCAACCCCACTTTTGAGCATTTACCCGAAAGATTACAAACAAGACCACACTAAAGCTACCAGCACAACTATGTTCATGGCAACACAATTTGTCATCCATAAAATATGGCACCAACTCAGATCCCCTTCAGTAGAAGAATGGATAAAAAAAAATTAGTACATATACACAATGGAATTCTATGCTTCCATCAGAAAGAATGACATTGCTCCATTCATAAGGAAATGGAAGGACTTGGTAGAAATCATACTAAGTGAGCCAGACCCAAGGAAACATAGACTCTATAGTTTCTCTCATTGGTAATAATTAGTACATGTCTAATATAGTTCTAGCAGAAGACCACAATAGCTCAATAGCTCTGTACATATGAACACATAAGATGATGCTAAGTGAAATGAACTCCAAGTTATGGAAATAAGTGGTATATCATTGTTGTTATGTTCAACATGCCATGTGAAATTTTGCTAATTTCTTTTGTCCTTATTCTCCACGGTTTTAACCCTGATATCACTGTGACTGATGTTGGTACTCTGGATATTGTATATATATGTTTATAGGAACTAGGGAAGGAAAGGGGAACATCAAAGTGGAGAGACAAAGGATAAAAGGCAATCCAACGCAACAGCAATACTTAGAAGATAATATGCTGTAAACCAACTGTACAACTGGGGGGAGGAAGGGAGTTGGGGAGGTGGGAGAAAAATGAGGGAGGAGATAACAAGTTTGATAAGAAATGTACTCACTGCCTTACATATGAAATGCTAACCCCTTCGTACATCACTTTGACAATAAATAAATTAATTAATTAAAAAGAAGACATGGAGGAAATTTGATAGACTGTTTTTTTCTATGTCTGTCTTAGAGCTGTGAAATAGTTGTTGTTTAGCTCAAAAAAAAGAAAGAAAATGGAACCTTAACTAATTAAAACATTTGAAAATTAGGCTAGAATATAATATTTTTATATAGTTCTGTTTTTAAATGTTGCTAACATTTACTATGAGCTTCTAGTTGTGGTCACATAATGTCAAAGTATGGTTTTGAAAAGGAAAACATCTTTTCAGGATGAAAGGGTTAGACAATTTTGACTGACGATTTGTGACTGTGTCAAACTGCTTTAACCTTTAAATATTCTGTGTTGCTTCTGACTCATGGACAAACAGCAGTGCTCTGTTCATCTCAGAAAGGACTCTATTTTTGAAAGAAGTAAATATATGTGAAAAGCTTTTAAAGTTAACAATTGTGAATATTATCATTAGATGTCAGGCAGCACCTATTGCATCAGAATTCCCCTTTTGATAAAGTTGGTCATTTCTTTCCCAGACTCAGAGTGCACATTTAAAAAAAAAAATCAAGTTTACCCCAGGAGTTGCTTCTCTAGTGCATTCCATGGAAAGGTACCTTGAGAAACATTTAGTACTTTTCTGTTTGCATACCTCATGCAGTAGTACTTTTGTTGTGATTAAAGGTAATTTGACAAATGGGATTTAAAAGAGGATTTTTTTTTAAAACCAGTAGCAAAAATGCACTCTCAGAAATTTTGGAAACCAATGGACAAGACTTTTTAAATGCATTTTAAAATAATGCTTATTTATATTTGACATTTTAGATTCTGAGCAGATGCTGAGTGAGAAGAGAATTGGAGTGGAGACAATGCCAAAGATTTCACTTAGCTGGATAGGTGTAGAAAACCTTGATATAATTAGAGTCAGTTCTGGGAATTTTATGGGCAAGAGAGATTAAGCAATAGAGACATTGCATAGAAGTAATGATTGCATTTCCATAATGCTTAAGCATTGAAGTTAGTTTGGTTTAAAGATACAGTGGCTTTTAATTACATTATTTTTAATTACATTGAAGAAAGTATTTTGGTTTCAAGAAACAGAGATCCATTTCAACTGTGCCAAGAACAAGTGTATTATTTTCTGAAAACACGTCAAGATTTTTGGAGCCCACTACTTGCTGATTGTGAATTCATTGCTACCCTCTATCTCAGGCAGGAGAGCAGGCATCTTTCTTTCTCAACCATTCAAGATTAAGCAGTACTTCAGATGTCTGTATTTTTCCAAGTCCGGGTCCTGCAGTTTTCCTTGTCCATTGTCCTCAGCAAGAGCTTTGGACATAGAAAATATGCTTCTGATAATAGAAGTATGGATGTAAAAAATAC
The DNA here is from genome assembly GCF_023159225.1 of Perognathus longimembris pacificus. Classification (NCBI taxonomy): domain Eukaryota; kingdom Metazoa; phylum Chordata; class Mammalia; order Rodentia; family Heteromyidae; genus Perognathus; species Perognathus longimembris. The sequence goes on along the minus strand of NC_063162.1, from coordinate 100,158,942 downwards.
CTTGATAATATGCTTGAGATATGACTCCAAAATAATTGTTATAAGATTTTTATTAAGTGAAAAGGAAGAAGGAATTCAGAGAATTCCTATTGTATTGGAGGGATATGTTAAATCTGGTATTGCCTGACCTGAGCAGGATGTGACTGTTGATAGTGGCTGTATCTGGAAGACACTGGGTAGGTTGTAGCCAAAGTTGTAGCAGACAGGGCTATAGAGCCAGCTTTGTTGATCATTAGCACATAAGTGAGAGTTCATATCACCAACTCAGATGATATTATCTGAAAAGGGCATGGAGAGAGAAGAGCAATGTGAAAAGAAGTGAGATGATACTAATGTTAAAGGGACAGGCTGAAGAGATGTAAAAATAATCATATTGGTGTTTGAGAATAGTCAGAGCTGGGATAAGATTAGAGAAGAATAATGTTATAGAAACCAAAGATATGTATATATATATACATACATATATGTGTGTGTATGTATGTATATATATATATATATTTTAGAAAAGGAGTGAGTATCCATCATTTTCAAGTGGGACAGGGAGTACCAATGAGATGTAACAATAGGCAATTGATAGAGGATACTATGGAAATAATTAGTATCTGTTTGTGCAGAACTCAGGTGCATGTTAGGTAGATGGTTAAAAACCAGCTTTCCATAGTTGGTAGAGGATGGGTATGGGTAGCAGCTCCGATGTAGTGGTTGCTCTTGTAGCTTCTTTTCTCTGAAGCAGCTCAACAAGGGAAGAAGCAAATAAAGAAAAGGACTATGCCAAGATGGGGGATTTTTTTTTATGACAGAAAAAAAACTGAGTAAGTTTATGTGCTACAAAGCATGTAAAAAGAGTGAGGATTAAAAACAATTATGGTACAAAAAGTGGTTGTGGATATTATTGGTATATGTGGTACATATACACAATGGAATTTTATGCCTCTATCAGAAAGAATGACATGGAAGGAAATGGAAGGACTTGGAAAAAATTATACTAAGTGAAGTGAGCCAGACCCAAAGAAACATGGACTCTATGGTCTCCCTCATAGGGAATAATTAGCACAGGTTTAGGCTAGTCACAGGAGAGGATCACGAGAGCCTAATGGCTTTGCCCCTATGAATGCATAAGATAATGCTAAGTGAAATGAACTCCATGTTATGGAAACGAGTGATATATCACTGTTGTAGTTACTTTCAACATGCCATGTGAAACCGTAGCTTCTATTGTTGATGATCCTCTTGTATCCCCTTCTTGTGGTTGTACCTGCACTATCACTGTATCTTAACTGAGTACATTGGAAACTGTATATACTGGTATTAAAACTAGGAAAGTGAAAGGGCATACCAAAATCGAGAGACACAGGATAAAAAGACAAATGACTACAAAAGCATTGCAAACCATTTGGTGTAAACCAACTGAACAACTCATGGGGGGAGAGGGAAAGGGGGAGGGGGGGAGTGGGAATGAGGGAGGAAGTAACAGTACAAGAAATGTATCCAATGCCTAAGGTATGAAACTGTAACCCCTCTGTACATCACTTTGACAATAAATAAGAAGAAAGAAAAAAAACTGAGTAAGTTTATGAGCTACAAAGCATGTAAAAAGAGTGACGATTGAAAACAATTATGGGTACAAAAAGTGCTTATGGATATTATTGGTTCAAAAATATGATGTGGAAGATTTCACATTAATGGGCAAGTTTTGGTCCATTACAGATAAAATGGTGACTATCAGAAGTACCCGTGCAACATATAATCTATAACATCTAGTAAGTTTTTTTATATTGGGTTCTATCATTAATGTATGCCCAAGTCTGTCTTTAATCTTTTATTACAGATGACATTTCCTTTCTCTCACTTTTTGTGTATAATGGTGTTTAGCAATAGCAAAACAGCTAAGTCTTCAAAAATTCATTATAAACTATATTTTCATGATTTTCACCATTTAGATCTATCTAATACTTTAGTGAAATTAAAAACTTAATGTCATCAATTGTTGTGTGCTTTATTCTCTTTTACTTTTCAACTTAACTCCAGTAAGAAATATTAATGAGGAAAAAAGTATGGTAATATTTCCCTTAGCAAAATCTCTACTAACCTCAATCAAGTGATGGGAGTAGTTTATTCAATGGGACAATTAAAAGAAGGAGGAATTTATGTACATTGATCAAGATGCATTGTACTCATAAACTGACATGTCGAATGGAAACCTCTTTGCACAACTATGTAAGAATACTAAGTAAGAAATAATAAGAAAAGAACTTGATACTATTTCAACAAGTGTAACTACTTCTCTATGGTAGGTTTATGGTTCTAGACTTGTCTTTGAATGTCAGTGGAGCACAGTTGGTCTGTGTCAGCTGATAGGCATCAGTGACAGGGATTTGGGAAGTTACAACATTTATAACAGAATTTATACAGAATTCATTTATACAGAAAGAATTTAGGAAATACACCTATGTGTCAAAATAACTGTGACAAAATAGCTTACAGTTGCATCACAAATGCCAGATACTGCAGCTTGGATTCTTCGAAACTTGAAACCAGATGTAACAATTTATTATTTGGGGGAGTGTTTGTCATCAACAGCCTCATTCAGTTCTGCATGCTGTGATCAAAGCTCTAAGGATCTCTCTAGATATGTAGCAGACATTTTTCTCTTTCTATTAAAGCAGAGAAAAAGAAAAAAGAGAAACTATGTAGCTCTACCTCACATCCTGGTTAGAACTAGAATCTTTCACATCTATTTTGCTTGATGGGTCTGACTTGAAAAATTGATGACAAGTAATATTTGCATTGTCACCTCTGGGAAACCTATGCAGTTCCTCTTTTTTACACCTGGACAACTTAGAATTAGAATTTTAAACTGGAGAAAATTAAGAACCTAAATAAGTAGGAAAAAGGGAGAAAAAACTGCTGAGATTAGGAGAAGCAAATTATAAAACCACAAAAATGTGTTCTGAAGAGGAGAGATTAAAAATTGGTTCACAAATTAGACAAATAGGGTAGAACTAGGTAGTGAGGTTTGAGTCTTGGTAGAAGAGATATTACTTTGCAAGTCTATTAGCTCGTTTAAATGGGTTGTTATGAGATTTAAAAGAAATGCATTTGGGGGCTGGGAATATGGCCTAGTGGCAAGAGTGCTTGCCTCCTACACTGAAGCCCTGGGTTCAATTCCCCAGCACCACATATATGGAAAACGGCCAGAAGGGGCGCTCTGGCTCAGGTGGCAGAGTGCTAGCCTTGAGCGGGAAGAAGCCAGGGATGGTGCTCAAGCCCTGAGTCCAAGGCCCAGGACTGGCAAAAAAAAAAAAAAAGAAAAAAGAAAAAAAGAAATGCATTTGGTGAATATATTGAAAGTAGTTATAAACCGAGTGTGAGCTATGCACAGACTGTGGAAACACAGGTATGCTCTGAGTGGAGACCGATAGTGAGGACCGAGCATCTTAACTTGCTTGAAAAAGAAGGGAACCTCTTCAGGTGAGCTCAAAGAGTAAGAGCAACGGTTCCATGGAGAGATTTACCTATTCCCTTGGTTGCCTACCACCTACTTCATCAACTAAACTGTCCATTGGTAAGGCTAGGATTCTGAACATTCAAAGTTATCTTCAGTGAGTCTGATAAAAGTGCAGGGGCCAATCAGTTAGGATTTGAGAACTAGGAAAGAGCCAATTGAAAAACTTCCTAGTACAATAATAATGATTTAAAAATATATTTGGAAGCTTTTAAAGCTCTCTTAAAAAATCTCAAAGAAAACCCTTAGACTCTTTTATAAAGAAAATACAGTGTATATATTCTCATGAAGATATGCATACATTTCAAAGTTTCTTTTGCCTCTGAAGTCAGCTATTCTAGGTAAAAAAAGAAAAACCCATTGTTAAGTGATTATTTATGCTCACAGAATTCTGTGGCACAGATAGCAAAGAGTCAAACAGAAATTCTTTCTGGTTCCTGGTGGGTCGTGACAGAGCAAACTATCTCTTCAGCAAAAATGCCTGCGCTTCTTATGATAGTGTAGGACTCTTGCTAAGAAGCAACTATTTTTTCCCAGCCTCCTTTACATATTTAGGTATGGCCATGCCAATGTCCTTGTCAATGCATTGTGTGTCACTTTCAGGAAGTGAGGATCAAGAATGAGACATTTCTCTACTATTCTCTTTCTCTACATTGGGCAGAATGAACAACCCTGGAAGCCATATGTTGAAAATAGTAGAGCAATAAGTTAAATGGAAACTTGCTTTCAGGTGAGCTGATGGCTCTGCTGAGCTGATGGTTCATTTCCAATTGGAAATGCCTGTTTTTGTTTATATGCAGGAGAAATAAATTCATTATATGTTAAGCTTCTAAGATTTTAGTTCTTTTTAAGATCAGCTACTGTTATCTTAAAGAATCACTGCAAGTTTTGGGAACTTAAAGTAAAAGGTTTAGTCCAAGACCTTAACCTGAGAGATAAGTATAAAATGGTATGTCATCTTCCGGCCTAGCTCCTAGCTTCCTTCCTAGAATATAGGCCCTTCCCACCTCCCTCACTGAAGACAGTGAATTTCTGAACTCTGTGATAGGAAACAAAGCAATACATGATGTCAATGTCATTTACATTGTTGTTTACATATTTGTAAATAGAAATGCGTATGTAATAGACATGTGTTATTAAGATCTTTTCACGTACATGTGATACATCTCTGTGTGTTTGTGTGTACAAGGAAATCTCTAATGATGCTTTAGTTAAAATTACTGAAAGTCGTCATAAGAACACAAAGAAGGGCCTGAAATGAAGTGAAAGATGTTTGATGGCTAGAAAGTTTCTTATTTATTAGAGAGGACAACATGTTTAGTCAATAGTTGGTAAAGGACTGTCTTTGAATAAAAATGGCTTTCATATTTTCTTTGTTGCAAGCAGTGGCTTGTTTGTTCAAATAACTTCAAAATTACATATTTTAAACTGTAACCTTTCTGTATATCACTTTGACAATAAATAAGAAAATAATTAAAATTTTAATAATAAAAAAGAGAAAAAAAATAAAATGAAGTTGGTGGATAGAGGGCTGAATCCATCAGACCGCCATGCAGCAGAGCCTACAATATCTGGATTCAGCAGTCTGGATTCCATGATCTCTAAAGCTTCTTTTAGATATGACACAGTCTTATCTTCTTGGATCAACAATAAGTTTTCCCATTTCTTATTTTCAATGGTGTGTAGGTGACAAAAGACACTGAATTCTATTTCCACTTTGCTTTTTGATTAATAGTAGCCTAAGTAGACTGAACTGATTGGAGTCCAGTGATATTTTATCTTTTGTTCCAAGGGACTTGCATTGGGAAACACCAGGTTCCCAGAAGTTTGACTAAATTGTTATCTTAGACCTATGCCAACACTTTTTTTTTTTTTTTTGGCCAGTCCTGGGCCTTGGACTCAGGGCCTGAGCACTGTCCCTGGCTTCTTCCGCTCAAGGCTAGCACTCCGCCACTTGAGCCACAGTGCCGCTTCTGGCCGTTTTCTGTATATGTGGTGCTGGGGAATCGAACCTAGGGCCTCGTGTATCCGAGGCAGGCACTCTTGCCACTAGGCTATATCCCTAGCCCTATGCCAACACTTTTTATAATTACTTATATAGAAGAAACTTTGATATCTTCTTTAAGAGATAGATATATTGTCACTTGCTCTTTGAGTTTGAAATGCAATTTTACTCTTATGTGTATATAATGATTACTATCTATAGCAATAATTTCACCTTTTTTTTTTTTTTTGTGCCAGTCCTGGGGTTTGAACTCAGGGCCTGAGCACTGTCCCTGGCTTCTCTTTGCTCAAGGCTAGCACTTTACCACTTGAGCCACAGCGCCACTTCTGGCCGTTTTCTGTATATGTGGTGCTGGGGAATCGAACCCAGGGCTTCATGTATACAAGGCAGTCACTCTTGCCACTAGGCCATATTCCCAGCCCCTATAGCAATAATTTCATTAGGATACTTTTTAAAACTAGTTATCTGGTAAAAAAAAATCTATTCATTTGATGTTAACTTTTATTCTTAAGCAATAATAAAAGAAAGTGTTGTATGATTTTGTCAATAAGTGAAACAGATGACCTATTAAACTGAGTAATAAACAGAATAAGAAATAAAGACATGGTGCATGGATTAAGGCATAGCCCAGTAGGTGCTTATGAACTAGTAACAGGAAGGTGCCTTTGCTATCTGGGATCCTGAAGGGACAAAAATGGGACAGTAATCTTCAGAACCTGGAGATGGAGAGGGCATTTAGAGAGAGCTGTCTGAAATGAGCTCGAGCCCGTGATTGCAGAAACTCCTAGCTCATGTGATTTTGCACAAAGGAAACAGAAATAAATAACCCAATGACATTATCCTTCTTCCTTTTATTTGTAGAGATTCCCAGTGACCAATACTAATGTCACCTGGTAAGAGGGTCAGAGAGTCCATTCATGCTCATTTAAGGGGCCTACACTTGTAAAGAGACAAAAAAAGACATTATCTGAAAAAGCAAACAAAATACCCTACTTAAAGTCTTAGGATCTCTGTTATGTATAAATCTGGGTAACTAGCACTCATGATAAAAGATCTAATAACCTATTCAAGGTGCTCTGTCATAGGTAATACTATTCTCTTAGACACTTTCTCAGGGCTGTAATGGAATGCTTAATGAAAAAACTTGAAAGAAGGAAAGTTTTATATTGGCCTACATATCAGAAGGCCTATTAATATATGCTAAGCCCAAAGGAAGATTTGGGTGACAGAGACCAAAAGCAGGAGCTGTATTGTGATATCAATAAGGGTTAAGTTGAATGTAAGAAATCATTTAAACTCAAGGAGGTCACTTTTTTTGCTTCTGCTGTCCTCAGGGTCTCTATATATGGATTTCCTTCATTTTTTCATTTTTTTCCTAGCAAATGATTCTCATTCTGCATAAAGTAAAAGTGTCCATTCTAGTTTCCTTTAAAGTACCTCATAACTCAAATGGTCAACAGAGAGACTGACTGGCAACTCTGTGTGAACTCTAAAGTAATCAGTTTAAACAATGGAATTGTCTTAGCTTGGATTTTGTCTTCTAAGACTGTCAGGTTGGAATATGATGGAAAATTTTGTGAGAGTGGGCATGGTAATATAGAGAAAAGTATTAAAAGGGAATATCTATCCATTTCTAGTAGCACTAGTAATATATTTACACACACAGAGATATCTTTACCAGACCATGGATAACTATGGAATTTTGGAATATACCAATATCTTGAAACAAAATAATAGCATAGCTTGTTTCCTCTTTGGTTAAACAAAAGTAAGATTAAAAAAAATCTTTGTCTTTTTATTTATTAGCCTTTTATTTGATAATGGTATATTTTTTCCCCATGGTGAATAGGAAAGAGACAGTAAGTGCTTTTTTTTTTTTTAATGCTTTGTTTTAGCCAGTGCGTGCCAAATATGAGATGCCAAAGAAATGACCTTTTAAAGTATGACTTTTAAAGCCTGGCTTCAAGAGCAGCCAGCTTACATGTAGATTTAGTGAATGGGCCAATCCATTATGAACTTAAATTTGCTACTGATTGTGAAAAAGCTTTATATTTTATCCTGCTAAAAATCTGTAGGAGCAATTGTTTCCTTGGTTAATTTTAATTCTTACAAACATGGTCCTATCTGTAGTCACATTACTCTTTTAATACTCAGTAGAAAAAAAAGATTAGTAGACATGTTGTGTGTGTGTGTGTGAGAGAGAGAGAGAGAGAGAAAGAGAGAGAGAGACAGATAGGCAGAGAGGGAGAGGGACAGAGATGGAGACAGAGAGAGACACAGAGAGATTATTATTATTATTTTTTGGCCAGTCCTGGGGCTTGGACTCAGGGCCTGAGCACTGTCCCTGGCTTCTTTTTGCTCAAGGCTAGCACTCTACCACTTGAGCCACAGCGCCACTTCTGGCCATTTTCTGTATATGTGGTGCTGGGGAATTGAACCCAGGGCCTCATGTATATGAGGCAGGCACTCTTGCCACTAGGCCATATCCCCAGCCCCAGAGAGATTATTTTTGAAGAATTAAGGGAAATTTCTTTTTTCTTTGTTTGTTTGTTTGTTTCTTTCTTTTTTTTTTGCCAGTCCTGGGCCTTGAACTCAGGGCCTGAGCACTGTATCTGGCTTCCCTTTTTTTTTTTTTTTCTTTTTTTTGCTCAAGGCTAGCGCTCTGCCACTTGAGTCACAGCGCCACTTCTGGCCATTTTCTATATATGTGGTGCTGGGAAATTGAACCCAGGGCTTCATGTGTAGGAGACAAACTCTCTTGCCACTAGGCCATATCCCCAGCCCCTTTCTTTTTCTTTCTTCTTCTTTTTTTTTTTCTTTTGCCAGTCCTGTGGCTTGGACTCAGGGCCTGAGCATTGTTTCTGGCTTCTTTTTGCTCAAGGCTAGCACTCTGCAACTTGAGCCACAGAGCCACAGTGCCACTTCTGGCATTTTCTGTATATGTGGAGCTGAGGAATCGAACCCAGGGCTTCATGTATACAAGGCAAACAATCTTGTCAATCTTTCCCATCCCAGGAAATTTCTTTTATGAATTATTAAACTAATATAAGAGCAGTATTACCTGTAGATGTTTGAAAATAAAGAAGGAAGACAGGAATGGATCATTCCCCATCCCCGACTTACAAGAGGAATGGCAAAACAGTGTAGGAAATTGAAAGAAATAGAATAGCTTACAAATGCTTCAGTTTTTGTCCAGAAGATATTCCTTGTACATCTTAAGTGCTACCCGACCTGCTAGTTTGTCCTAGTTTGGGATGGTTTGTAGATTCTTTAGTCCTTGAACCAAAAGATATAGTAGGAAGTAGAAGTGTAGTTGAAGTTGGTCCAGTGCCAACCTTGAGTGAAAAAAGCCAAGTGAGAACACAGGCACTGAATTCAAGCACTAGTATTGGGACACACACACACACACACGCACACACACACACACTATACTAATCAAAAGATACATTATTGAAATATAGAATTCTTCTTTGTAGATTTCTTCTTTAGTTATGTTATTAGTTATCAGATTTTACTAAATAAACAGGATATTTGTAAAAGAGATCTACTTTCATTCACCTTCAACAAAGAAATCCTTTAAAGACATAATCAACTAGTTTCTATGAGTTCATGAGCTTGTACAAGGAAAATTGAATGATTGAGATATAGTATGCTCTAAGAAGTCAGGGGCTGCATTATTTACCAGCATAGATAACCATTCTTTCCTTTTTGGAAACCTGGGAATCAAACCTGACTCATGCTAGGCCAGTGCACTACCATGACTGAGTGATACCCCCAGTTCCCATCATATAGATACCATTGGTAATGAATGCAATGCTTGCCACAGTGTCTGAGCTCAATTATTCTCTGTTGGATGTTGGATAAGGCACATGTTCTGTTATTTTCAATAAAAATAAATAATAAGACATAGACTTTCCATTTTATTTTTAGGGGAACAATCAGGTAGTTAAAATAAAATAATCGTGGCATTCAATTGATTTATTCACACTTGGAAATCTAGGTGTGTCTGGGCCAGAAAATGATGGTTAGGGCTGAATATACATAATGTGCATCAAGTGCTACTTTGTCCCTGAGAACCTGACATTGAAGAGAGCAAGTGTTATGAACTACAGCCTCTGAACACGTAAATTATTTCTTTTCATATGACATCTACCTTGAAGTGTGGCAAATATACTGAAATGTCATAAATAGTAAATCTTATAAGCCTGTTTGGGGAAAGTTTTCAATTAGCAATAATCATTTCTCAGATAAACCTCATTGGCTATGGTACTGCCTTTGTGCAAAGCTTATTTTGGAATTTTGAAATTACAAGTCTGGGGGAGAAACATTGGGATAAATTGGATTATGAAGTGGTAGAGCTTAGTAAAATTACTAAATTTAAATGTGATGGAGATATCTTCAAATTGTCCCCATATTTAGGACTGGGGAACTTGCCAATGTCCTTGAAAATTGACTGGATTGAGTTTCTAAAGTGTGGGGATAATGTTCTACTTTTCTTTGAATGTTCAAAGCCTTATACAAAATCTGACCTCCGTAGGTCCACAGGGAAATGTAGCTAATAACAGGGAAAGCTATGTTAATCAGGTACCATAGCTGCATTTTACTATGAACCTTCCTACCAGTGTCTTTGTGGATAGTTAAGTGGAACCACTTTATATTACTTCACAAATTGACTTCAGACTATTTCCCTTTCGTTAATAAGACATTATAGAACAATGTTGCTTTAAAAAATGATTGGGCCATTTGAAAGTCAAGAAGGTCACCAAAAATGTCATATAAAAATTCCATTTTCCATGGGGGCAAAAGGACAATGTGCTAAAGACAGAGCTTAAATCTCAGTTTTGAATTGAATATATCTTGAAACATGAGGCAATATATCCGTGGTTGACTAAAGCAATGTGTGAGATAAAATGCCTTTTACAGAATCCATCTTGGAAAGTATAAGCCAGTGACAGGCAATCAGTTGTTTCTCAAAAAGAGATAAGGACATAGTTAGAAGCTTTAATGTGGATGAGAAATGATCTTGGTGATGCTGTAGTGAATAGAATGGTTTGTTTGTGGGGGAAGAGGTTGAGTTTTTTTTCTTTTAGCTATTATTTTTTGGATAGGATCTTGAGTTTTTGCCTGGGGCTGATCTTGCACTATTATCTTCCTACTTACAAGCTCCTGTGTAGCAAGGATTATAGGCTTGTACCACCATATTTAGCTTATTCATGGAAATGGAGATTTCCCTTGCTTTTTTTTTTCTGAACGGATCATCCAAATCTCTTCCTCCTAAGTAGTTGGAACCAAAGGGGCACTTTTGGGCATCTACCCAAAAGATTACAAGCAAGACCACACTAAAGCCACCAGCACAACAATGTTCACCGCAGCAGAATTTGTCATTGCTAAAATATGGAACCAACCCAGATGCCCCTCAGTAGACGAATGGATCAGGAAAATGTAGTACATATACACAATGGAATTTTATGCCTCTATCAGAAAGAATGACATTGCCCCCTTCGTAAGGAAATGGAAGGACTTGGAAAAAATTATACTAGGTGAAGTGACCAAACCCAAAGAAACATGGACTCTATGGTTTCCCTCATAGGGAATAATTAGCACAGGTTTAGGCTAGTCACAGCAGAGGATCACAATAGACCAACAGCTCTGCCCTTATGAACACATAAGATGATGCTAAGTGAAATGAACTCCACGTTATGGAACCAAGTGTTATATCATTGTTGTAATTATTTTCAACATGCCATGTGAAACCATACCTTTATTTTTTTCTCTTATATTCCCTTACTGTGGTTTTACCCCTACCATCACTGTTTATTTGAATGTTCCACATGACCTGAAATCAATTTTGTAATTTTCCTTTTTTCTCCTGGTGCCACTGGATAATGATGACGGTGGCTCCACTTCAAGCTCCACAGTGATGGTTAAAGGCATCACGACTCATTTGTTTTCTCATGACGAAAGTTGGTTGTTACTTTAGGCAGAGCTGTGGTATAACGTTTCAGGGCTGTTGTTGACCTTCTAGGCACACAGGTTATACCAGATGAACAAAGAAAGCTCAATTTGTATTTGAGTCCCTACTTTCCCCCTCAGTGATGTCCATGTTCAGAGCATGACATACCTAACAATATGGGACAATCTTCAATATGGTTTACTTCCTTATTTGTACTGATTTATTTCCAACACACAAGTATCCTGTTGTTTGGAAGTCCTTATTCTAGGTGGCTTAAGTGGGTTTGTTTTTGTGCTGCTACTGGTGTTTGAACTCTGGGTGCTGTCCTTTAGCTTTTTCACTCAATATTGGTGCTCTACCACTTGAGTCACATCTCTACTAGCAGCTTTTCTGTTGGTTAATTGGAGGTAAGAGTCTCACAGACTCTCCCAGGACTGGCTTCAAACCAAAAACCTCAACAGCAGTCTTATGGTTAGGTAGATTATAAGTAGAAGCCACTAGTGCCCACCTTAATTGTTGTTTTTTTCTTTCTTAAAGTTAAGTAGTGTTTCAAGGGATGTCATTCAATATATTTAATCATTCTTTAAATAAGACAGGAAAATTGTATGTTATCTATGAGTTGTAATGTTACATTGCATACCATTGAACTCATAACTCTGAAGCGGTAACATTTACTAGCATCCTGCCTGCCTTTTTTGACCCTTCTTCTTGCTGTAGTTCATGTCTTCTTCATATCTCATGTTAGCTCTACCTCATAATTGTATCTCACCTTAACTAATGCATCAGCCTTTGAGTTAGATTTCTGCACATGAAGTTTTGATCACTTCAATTTCCTGCTTAAAACTTTTAAAATCTATTTCCATCCCAGAGAAGAACCCACAAGTCACCTGATATGTCCTTATGTGTGTTCCCAGAAGACCAATCTTCTTTTCTCTGTAGTGTGCATTGAATTTATGGCTGTCCCCCAGAAGGCTTCCCCTGTGCCCCTTCTGCAGAGGCATTGTTTCACTATGTGTCTGCTTCTCTCTCGCTTTTGAGACCACAAGCTGTGTGAAGAGGGAACATATATCTCATTTATTTCTGTTTCTAATTCCATTTCTGGAGCATAGCTGGATATCAGATATTTGAATTGGAATTGAGGGAAATAACTTAAAACTTGGTATCTTTTTAGGTGATGTCAAACCTTCATTTGAAATGTTGTTTAGATTCATCATCTAGACATTTGACTTGCAGGCCTTTTAAAACTGTATAAGTAATAGTCCTATTTGTCATGATGCATACACAGCCCCAATTTTACCTCAAAGGAAGCTCTTTATTGTGATCCTGCACAGGGAGTATGACAGTTACAGTCAGGAGGTAGTGTTGATATTTGTTCCCATTCCAAGCATACTTACACCAATAAACCCAAAGGCCTTGGTTGACCTCTTGTGAGCTCAGCTTCTATGCAGCATTGCTCTGAGAACTCATGGGTAAGGGTTCAAAGTTGAATTAGTGCTCATGTCTTCTCTTTCTTTCCTCATTCATTCTTACCTTTTTTTTTGCTGCCATTCAGGTTCCCAATTCCCTACAGTTGCCCTTTAGAGTCCACGATGATTCCCATGAGGCCTGAGTGCCAGAGATTGAACCCAGGGCCTCCTGCTTAAAATGTCCTACTACTTGTATCAGAACCCCTCTCCCTCCACTAAAAAATTTCCTCTCCTCCTTCTTGGACTTTAAATTTACTCTTCTTCTATAGGTACTATTTACTACTGGCTTCCAAATGAGAAGAAATCTCATTCAATTCATTCAGTTAGTCCATGAATAACTGTCAGTTAACTCAATCTAGGACTATCTCAAGTGTGTCTATATTTTAAAGATGGAAACATTTCTTCAAAGGAACACCACTTGACTGATGTATCGCATAAAGTGGGTAGTGTATCGATATTTTTTTTCTAATCAGACCAACTAGTACACATGCCTATTTCTTTCCTGGAAGTTATCCTTGCTCAAATGTCTAAATGCTCAATTTGGTCCTTTCATAAAAGAAGTTCTGAGCTTTATAAAATATTATGTAGTAGAGAAATCATATACACAAAGCATTTCAAAATCAACTTGGCTGTTTACTATGTGAAGATGCCAGCCCTAAGGACAAAATCTTCAGTTTTTTTATGCTCAGGTAAACTTAGCAGAATGCTCATTTTTGACCTCCCTTTATACCTCAACAACAATCCCATACTGTTAGAAAGCTTGGCTGGTAATGTGGCTTATTCTCCCTTTTTTCCCCTTTTCTTTCCAGTTCTAATGCATTTGATGGTAAGGGATGTTTGAATGTGTTAGTACATCCTTCACAGTGACAAATATTTGTTGAAAGTATGGTATTTCCAGGGTAGTGCAATGAATAAGAGATGATTCTATCTTCACATACCTTGTTAGAGGCTCTGATGCCTCGCTAGAAGGCAGGATGTGATCAATGTTCTATGGGAGGTACAAATAGCCTCCCTAAACTCCAAGCAAAAGATGAATTCTGTTTGGCCAAAGATGGAAAACACTTTACAAAAGCATGGCATCTGAAGAATTGCTAGAATCTCATAAAGCAGAGATATTGGACAAGGACATTCCTAAAAAAGTGGGTGTTGGAAAGGCCAGTGCAGGAAAGGAGAGAATGCACCAAGTTGTAGTTGGAAGGTTTGATGCAAATGTGGTCAGAGGCCAGGGCTATTATTTTAGGTTTTGATTAAGAAACACTCTCAGCACACAGCTGAGAAAATAGCTCAAACATGGTCCTTTTTGCTATTGAACATACTTGCAATTCAGTTTTCATTTTCAGTTGGTTTTATTTGGAAGAATATAAAAATTCCTTTCATCATCACCAAGTAGAAAATTTAGGAACTTGTTCATACATTAATATTTAAATATTGCATCTTAAAATCTTATATTCAATGAGCTTTGAGATGTCTCTGCTTTTGGATTGTGTTCAGACACTGTAAGTTTTAACAAGCAATTATTGTCAAGTCTATACCAAATACTGTTTTGTTGCTGTGACTAGGAAAAATGTCTCTGCCCTCATGGGGCTTATACTGCAGTCTGGGGCACAGATTTTAACCAAGCCAACAAATGCACAAACAATTCACATACTGTGAAGATGTCTGAGCTATTGCTATGGCAAAAAAAAGAATAACAAATTCTCTGTGGCTTAAAAGAACAATGCTTATTTTTTGCTCTTTCTTCTGGGGCTGGCTATGGTGAATCTGTTTCACCCTATGGGTGAGCTCTGGCTTGGGTCATGTATTTGTCATTCTAGAGACCTGGCTAAAGTGGTGCTTTACCTCAGTAAGCTTTTCTTATATTGAGGTGAGACGCTTAGGAGCTAGTGAGACTAGGTGCTAGTGAGGTTTACCATGGCCATCCCTTTCAACCACATTTCAGTAGCTGAAGCAAGTCATATGATCAATGGACATGAGATTTCCCATGAAAAGGGTGTGGGAAAGAATGATTATTTGCTGGAAAAAAAACCCAATATGCCTAAAATGAAAATTACATTAGAGTGCATTTCAAGGCCAATGTATGTTATCAAGAAGATCTACCCAGGGCCAGTGATATCATGCCTGTCATCTTAACTTAAATGGGAGGCAGAAATCAGGAAGATTGTAGTTTGAGGAAAGCCTAGGGAAAATGTTTGTAAAGCTCCCATCTCAACCAATAAAAGTTTGTATGTGGTGGTTCACCCTCGCCATCCTAACTGTGTGGAAAGTGCAAATAGGAATATTACAGTTCAGGTCAGCTCATGCAAATGAGACCTCCCCCCCCCCCAAAGAATAACAAAAGCAAAAAGTTTAAGTGCATGGTCAAGTGATAGAGCCTCTGCTAAGCAAGTCTAGCCCTGAGTTCAAACCCTAGTATCGCTCCTGCCAAAGAAAAATCCAGATAATAGAATAGAAGAATTGGAATTATGGGATGAAACTTTTTATCTTAGGGGCATATTTGAGCAAGATTTATTATATTTTGTGTTATAAGAATTACTGTGCTTTTGAATAATCTGAATAAACAGAGCCTGTGGTGGATGGGAAAGAGGAGTGGGCTTAAACTGATGTTTAAGCTTTCCCCATAAGCCATGGTTGACCCAGAGCAAGTGCTTAACAATCCTGAACCTTAGTTTCAACAATTCCAACAAGCAATCAAATGAGGCAATAAGTAAATAAATGGATGTGACATGACACGTAAGTCTTCAGATTTTTGGTCTTCAGATTTTTAAATGTGAAAATAATTTCTATAAAACCAAGTAGGTCTGACTGAACAGTCTTAGATTCCTAGGCTCCAACATGGCAGTATGTTGGTACTTTCAAAAATATTCCAGACAGGGAGGGAGGGGGGCATGAGGGACAAGGCAACAAACAGTACAAGAAATGTATCCAATGCCCAACGTATGATACTGTAACCTCTCTGTACGTCAGTTTGATAATAAAAATTTGAGAAAAAAAATATTCCAGACATATAGAGTTCCATACATTGTATCCTTTGAAGATGGTACAGAGGAGGCAATTATGGCTTACCGAAAGGCTTAACATAGAATATCAATGCTGTGTCTCCCGATCTGCAAGTGTGCCCAGTTACTGAGAAATGCAAGAGCTGCCAGAGCCAGATTTGTTTTCAACATGTATTTATGACATATGTTCGTGGCAGGCTCCTCTCAGGTTGACCCACATGCTTCTGCCGGGGAAAAAGGTATCATACACCAGAAGCCTTATCAGTTAATACAGCAATTTTGCTTGTAAGGGAGTGATTAAGCCATTGTGTTAGTGAAAACAAACTGAACATCAAATCGAGCTGTTAGGGATTTGCAGGTCATGTAGCAATTTTTCAGAGAGAATGTTCTAGTGTTTTCTGATAACATCATTGTTTCATATCTAACTAATACTACTGTTATTTGACTGGTATTGCGGATACAAACTTCAGCTTCATAATTCTTAGAGGGAGAGATGATCCTTTCTCAACTATTTGAGTTTGTTTTGCTTTATTTTTATCCCCTGACATGAGTTAATCTTTATAGTCTGATTACCACCACCCTCTCTTTTTTTAGAGTAATATTTCACCAGTAACTTTTCTTTCTCACTATCTAGCTCAGGCTGGCCTTTAAATTACAGTTCTTCTTCCTCATCTTCACAAGTGCTGGGATTACAGACATGGGTCACTATGCATGACTTCCTGGTAAACTTAAAGCTATTTCCAGTGGGTGTTTTAATGAAGATCTAGCTAATTGTAGTTAGGTAGACTTTCACAACTCCAAGGTTGAACACTTAAATGAGTCACCTTGACACAAGGAGTCATCATTTATGTATGTGTATGTAAAGCAGTTTGCAGCAGGAAAAAATTAAATCAGTAGGTTTAAAGGTCCATTTATACAGAATGAATATGAAAGAAACTAACAGAATGGAGCCCAGAAGCTAGCAACAAAGGAAACCAGTCAGCTTCTAGTCTCGAAGGGAAAATAGCAGTTTTGAAGTTTGATGAGGGTTAGTACAGTCCCTTTGGAAAAGGGACTGGCAATATTAATTGTATTCCTTGAGGAATGTAAGTTGGCAAAGGTGTAGTTTGAAGCGTGAGCTGCAAACACAGGGAATATAATAACTTTTCTCTTTCTACTCTCTGGATTCCTTTTAGTGATTCCCATTGGTGAAACTCTACATAAGCCAGGCTGCAAAGACGCTCAGCTGATGTGGACCTTTATACTAGACTTCCAGTGGCAGAGCATAGAGAGGAACTGCTAATGGAGCCATACGCATAAATGGATAAGAACTAAAAACCCATAATTCTCAGCTGTTATACCATACCCTAGAATATGCTCCAGTTGTTTGAAAAAAGTTAATTTTTTTCCCCCTAAACAATAGTTTGTTACCTTGTGTAGGAAGGCCAAGAAGGTCAACAACAGAAATATAAGTAATCACTAGGCCATGAAATGTATCCCATGCATATGGTTTTGGTTTTCTCACTGAGTTTTCCCACAGAGTACTCCAAGTGAGTACTTCCACTGAGTGTTCCTGATTTTGGTTTTCCCACAGAGTACTCCAAGTGCCTCAACTCAGTGTTCTCACTGAATTGAACTGAGGGTTTTGGAGTTTCAGATTTTGGCTCCACCAACAAATAAACATGTGACTGAATCAAGTCACTGTGAGTTGATGGACTCTTTGCTTCTGTATTTTAAATATTATCTTTAAGTAGTTGTACAAAGTAGTTTTGGTTCATTAGGAATGAAGAATAAACCTCTTTAATCATTCTCTTTCATCTCTCCCAATCCCACGTATCATCTCAATTTTCCTAGTTACATTTTCACATATGTACATTGAATATTATGACTCACCCTTCCTTTCTTCACTTGTCAACCCCCCCCCCCCATTGGTTTCTGTTTTGGTCATGTGAGGAAAATTCTTTAGTGTTCTGAATTTTAAGGATTATTATAAATACCACTAAATATTAGAATATACTTAGTGGCGTATAATCTATAGTCAAAAATTTGTATGATAATGAAAGCATGTATTTGTGATTCTAGTTTTATCAGTGTTTGGTATTATTCATGATATCACAGTTAAAACATCAAGGTTGGTTGCAAGTTAACATAAACACAGATGTCTTTTGCATAAACAGTCTGCTATGGTTTTGTGATATGAAATTAATGTAAATATTTGGAATCAATGAAAAGATGAAGCATGACAGGTTGTTAGAATTCCAATACACAGCAATGGTGTTGTTTTTATGCTTCTCTTCCCTTCCAGCATATGCTTGCATGTAAGCATTTGTGGAAGGTCACAGATAACATTAGCAAAGCAATTGGCTGCTTTCCAAGGGGTCAGTTCTCTTAGGACAGAATTGAGTCAATATTTTGCTCTTCATGGAGTAAGAATTCACTTCTTTCCCAGGTTTGATCTTTTTCTCCTTCTTAGGTTACTTTCTGAATCCAACTTTCTTCTTTTCTTCCAAATTCTATATTTTGTCAGATTCTCATACTCTACTATTAAGAGCAGACATAATTTAGCATGTAACAGAGGTTGAAATGTTCTCAAGTCAAAGGTATATGAAAGCAAGCAAGTGGGATCACATTGTTTGCTGATAAAGAGAACTCAATGTGATAGAGTTGTTTAGTAAGAAGGAAATTGGCTTTGTGGGTACTGAGACATATCAGGAAGTGTAAATCTAGGCAGAATTTGAAGTTTGGATTTTATTTTCACTGCAGCAAGAAGTCATTGACAGTTAGAGAGTAACTTGGTTGGCCTCACATTTAAGAGTTCTAGTATTTTTCTGGAGGAATGGATTTAAGGATGTCAAGAATGAATGTAGAGAAAACCAGGTTAGAGAACGTTTCAATGTCAAGGTGAGAAATGATAATGGCCTGGGACAATGCCAGTAACAGTAAAGTAGGAGACAGATAGATGATAATGTGTATGCAATATTGAACCACCCAGATTCCCTTTCCTTCTAGCCCCCAACTGAAGCACTGAGACATTTATTCCTTAGCTGAATTGTTAGCAGCCAATGAATGCCCCCAACACCCCTTTCCCAACAAAGATTCCCCATTCAAAATCATGCCTCTAGGTTGGCCACACTTGGTAACCAGTGAAATACAAGGACCTTTTTCTTAATTTTCCACAACTCTGAAAGACAAGCCTAACTCCAGATTGCTGAGTGGAATCAGCTGAGGCTCTGTTGCATCCATATCTCTGTTCAACTTCTCCATCTCCCATCCTGCTTCTTTACAGGCATTGCCTGAATATGTTCCAGTAAGCCACTCACATACAAGTTTTTTTCCTCACACTCTTTCCAGTCTGAATCAAAAAACAATCCAAGATGAATACCGAAGGGGTAGTTAATGGTGTCTGAATTGTTAGTCAGAGGGAAGATTGAAGGATCTATTGTGTCTCTGAAGTTCCTTATGGTTTCTCATTCCTCAAGCTAGGAGAAGGATAGTCATTTTTGTGGAAGTTGAAAAGATTGATAATCATTAGTAGGAGTTTGAATTTGTTTTATTTCAGAAGACATTATGGTTTTCTTGCTCAAGCAGGAGACGTCAAGGATGGAGGTAAATCTTTACCAGGTATCCTAGGCTGCCACCTTATTCTGGTTATCATCCTTACCTAGGATCTGCAACAGTTGCTGCCCCATCTTCCTGGTTCTAGCCATGTTCCTACTAAATCTATGCTTATTCTTTTGTGTAGGACAGTATTCTAGAGTTTCATAACTTAGGGTTCATACTTAAAATGTCCTCATGATTTCCCATTTCTCAGAGGCTATGCCAAAATCTGGTTTTAAGGCCAGCCACCTAGACTGTGTCCAGATTGTGAGCCTCATCTCATTCCTCTCTCATTTGTACCACAGAATTTTCTCCATGTCATGCATTCATTCTGTTTTGGGTTGACTCAGGACCTTATCCCATGGTCTCTCTTCTGCTGGGACATTGTTGCTATTGCCCTTTGTCCGTGTAAAGCGCCTATTCTTGCTCATCTTGCAGGACCTGGATTGATTGTTTTTTTTTCTGGAAGGATTTTTTGCTTTGATGGTCCCTTTAGGATATATTTTCAGAACTTACTATACTTTACTTATCATAATTTTTATTGTTCTTTTACTTTGACAAGGTCCTTGGCAACTTCTGTCTACATTCAAGGAAAGAAAAGTCTAGTCTACATTGATATAAAATTCTGTTTTATTTTTCCATAGAGTCCTCTTCTTTCCCCAAAGCCTCCTTTTATCATCAAATAAAAAACCACTTAAAAGTACTGACACCCCCACATCTGAGCCCATGGGGTATAAGTTTTCATTAAAGTCGGCTCTAGATCAGATAAAATGTAATGAATTTGTGTCTTTACAATTCACCACCTTCTTCTCTCACAGAGATGGTAAAACCAGGGATCTCAATACCAGACTTCTCTCATTGCTCAGCTAAGGCAACCCAGCAGGAAGGGGAGTTTCAAGCTCCTGCCTACTTTGCTCTCATCTCCTGAACTTTGATCTATGTAGGACCATTGGGCTACAATACATTATATCAATTATTGTTTTTTACTACTCAATAGAATTTCTTATCAGAGGTAACTTTGCCCAGACATCTGTCTGAAATGATGAGAAGATGAAAGGCTATGGGTGTTGCACTTGAGGATGGATTTTACCTTCTCTGTGGCTTTCTCAAAGATTTCTAGGGCTCTTTTTAAAGGAAACTTCAGGGTGACTAAAGATAATATTCACAGAATGTAGGGGGTGTGTGAAGCACTGCTGTTCTGGAAATCTGGGCTGGAGTTAACAAAACAAACAACCAAGGACATACTGGTTCTCTTTAAGATACTACCTTCTGCTTGTGCATGTATTGTGGATCTTTCCATGTAATTCTATTTTCCAGCGGCTGCTTGAGGTTTTGTTTTCAAATTATTCCCTTCCCTTTTCCCATTTCAAAAATTTCCTTTAGTACAAGGAAGGTTTTTGAAAGCATTTTTTTTTCTGTCTTTGTTTCATATGACCACTCTATTTGGATTAAAATTGTGTCAAGATTCTGCACAAACAAGAAGAAATTCTTTTCTTTTTGTGAGTAGGTATAATTAAAACCCAAATCATCTCTGATCTTTTGTCTATTGAATGAAAACTTTTGTTACATTATTACAATTCAGGCACTCACATAAATATGAAATTTGAGAGCTTTTGTGGAAAGAATCCAAGTACTATTTAAGAAAGAGATGAGAAGAATGGGAATAAAACAGATTTAGCTGTGAGATGAGTTTTTCTGTACACATCCTGAGTGAATGATGGATCCTAAGAAGATTGCTATCACTCAGGTGTGTGGTGCCTCTTTGGGCTGGAAGAAGCATTTTGCTGCGCAGTCCTCATTAGCATCACAGTCTCGAGCTCCTGTCATAACACTGCTGCAATGCTGAGTGCTGCCCTGGGCCTCTCAGCACCTGCCATGCATAAATCACTGATCACAGCCCAGCTTTCATTGCCATTGAATTCCTTCCTATCAGTTCAGCTTGGGAGGAGAGGTGACGTACAAGAGGCAAAGACAGTAAGCAGGGTCTAGAGAAAAGTGCTGGATCCAAAGTCTTGTCATCCTTTGTCTTCACAGAGCATGAGTGACAAGGGCAGGCTCTGTGTGGGCTTCCCTGAATTTCTCAATCCAAGAGGAAACTGTATGCCTGGCCATGGATGCTTGCTCTGTCACTCTGGGCTGTCAGCTATAATGCCAATTATTGTCAGTTTTAATGATGGCTCTGGAGACCTGAAGGACAACAGTGTTCTGCCTACTGACACAGGCTTCTGGTTTTCTATTCAAATCAGGAGAAAAATGGAAATTTTTCTTGGGCCTAGACAGGAGGGTAGGGAGTCATTTGACTATCATCTATAATATTTTTGTCTGTGTATTCTTTGGGGAATTGTTTTGGGCAAGCAGGGTTTTGTGGTGTGAATCTGCATGCGAGGCAAGATTATCCTCATGTGCATTGTCTTTCTGAGGTTTGCAAGTGTGAAATGTATCTCCTCAGGATGTGATTCTAAATCACCCATCTACCTGCAGTGTTGTTAGAACAAGGTAAACCTTTGGTGAAAAGTGTTTGTCCTGACTGACATGTGTCTATCTTATTTGCCTTCGCTTAATTATCTTTCTGTTTCAGGAAGGAACTGAGGTGCCCAAGTGGCTAAAACAAGTGCATTAGCTCTATCCAATAGGAATCTTGTGTTAATGCCAATAACTTCAGTAGCATAGACATGGTTACAATGATAACTTAACACAGAAAAATACTTTGGAAGCAGAGATTCAGTCCTGGGAATGAGAACTAATTTGAGCCATAAAATTAGTGACCCTTGTAAGTCAAACTGATATAAGAAAGAGATAAAGCATGAAAATCTCAAGCTTCTAAAGTGCTTAGAAGGTATGCTTTTCCAGTGAAAGAGGAGCCATGACTTGCTCATCTGTCAAAATCTGTGGCTTCATCACAATATAATTCTTGCTGTAGAAACATACACTAGCGATGACTTCTATAGTAGTCACAAAATAGAGGTCTTTGAAGTCTATTTAAAGACTGAGACCATCCTGGCTTAGAAAGGAGCCAGGTGTCATTTCTATTTTGTCCTATGATATATGATTCCCTATTTTGGAACATGTGAAGGAGTCTAACAGGGTTTGTTGGGCTGTCTCAGGATGACACATTTCCTATATTTTCTTGAGTTCAGTGATGAGCAAGGCATGCTTTTCAGAGTTCAGTTGGGGAATATAATTTGGGACTCAGGATGAAAATTTGACATCAAGAAAACTTAAAAAGCAACAAATCCTACTTGATCGAAGCTTTCTATAAAAAGAAAAATGAAGTATTAATCAATAGTTTGAAGCAAATACCCAAAACTGCAGCCAGAAACTGCAAAACTTTACTGAGAAAAATGCTTGGATTAACTTAGGTGCTTTTATATTTTACTCAGAGCTGCATTATAATCAAACTTTGTCAATTCAGTGATCAAACCATTTTGTTCCCTATTTAGGTGACCAGGGCTCATGTGTAATAATGTCAGAGACAGACAAGGGAGCGCTTTGGGGGAAGATAGAACAGGGAATAAAAGTGGTAATGGGAAGAATAGACTGTGATTTAGTTCTTATCTGGGTCCAGGAACTAAAATTTGGAACACCCTTGAAGTGTGCATGGTTGAAGTAGAGGGAGTATTGTTTAAAGAAATTTTTTGTAAGATTCTGGGTATAAGCATTGCTTAAAAATTTAAATTTTTTGTTGTAAAGGTGATGTACAGAGTGGTTACATTAATGAGTATATTTCTTTTTGAACAAGTGGCAATCCCACCCTCATTTTCTCCCAGGCTTTTGCCTCCTGAACCTCCTCCCCTCCACGTTGTACAGTTCATTCCCAACATAGTGTCTAGTGAATATCACTGCTGAATTAGTCCCCCCTTTGTCCCACCGTTTCTGTGCTTCCCCTTCTCTTCCTCAAATCAGACAAACTAACATACAATACAAAAGGTACAGAAATCAAAAAAGGCAAAAGAGAACAAAAAAAATGGGGTGTGTGTATGTGAAACCACAAATGGTACAATAAAAAACTTGTTTCCACTTCTTGGAGTTCATTTCGGTAAGCATTGTTTTATAAGATCATATGCAGATAGCTTTTGAGCCCTTGTGGTCCTCTCCTAAGAATATTCTCCTTTGGTCTCACTGTGTTTAGAGTGCTGTGCAATTCATCATGTCCAAGTGTAATTTTTTTGTTTTATTTGTCATTTGTGGGACTTGAACCCAGGGCCTGGGAGCTGTCCCTGAGCTCTTTCACTCAAGGCTAGCACTCTAACTACTTTAAGTCACAGCTCCACTTCTAGTTTTGTTCAGTGCTTAATTGGAGATAAGAGTCTCATGGTGACTTTTATGCTTGGGTTGGCTTTGAACTGCAGTTCTCAGATCTCAGCCTCCGGAGTAGCTAGGATTACAGGTGTAAGTCTCCTGCATCTGGCAAGAAGGATTCTTTAGGAGAAAGATATTAGAATGGCATAGCATTAAGTGAAATGACCCTTTAGGGAATGAACACTTGGGATGTTTACAAGGAGCCCTTTGGGCCTGCCATTGTCACACTTGTGAAGTTATTGATGGATACAAGTGAGCTTCTTGGAGTAGCTGCTCGTAGCACATGTACAAGTGGGCTGGCTGAGGCCTAGATGACTGAGGCATGCACACTTCACCCTTTGTTTTATCAATAGTGAAGTTCTCCACCCTCGCTGCGGGCAACACAAGCAATTCCTTGTCCTGTGTGAGCACCAGGCTGGTTCCTTTCTCCAGCTTTGGCAGTTTCTTTCTATACGTGCTTCTATCAGAACTCAGGCTGATCAGAATGTTGTCCTCCACTGATGTCTTCAGTTCTCTATGTGCGGCTCCTTCTCTTCCTTCTCCCTGCCTCACTCTTTCTAATTGGTCTCACTTCCTGGAGGACTCATCTTGACTCCTTTACCTAGGGAGAGCTCTAGACTCTGTCCCAGACACTAGTTTTCCTTTTCCAAGCAAGTCATTGGATGTCCATGATCTAACAACCACGGTTACCATGCATGTCCCCAGCATTCTAAGCATGGAGACATTGACTCCAACTTGCCCAGAGGTAGAAGACTTTAGATATTCTTCCTGTCCTGATCACTTTCCTCATCTAACCGTGGAGAACTGTGAAGACTCTGAGACTTTGCCCCAGAAGACTCTGAGACTTTGCCCCACTTTCATAATACCATGTTAGCGTAACATGGTTTTCAGTGTGGACAGAAGAGGTGGGACTCTTAGCTTTAGCTTCGTATTTACCTGGTCTTTTCTTGTCTCCTAACTCCTATGGGACTCAGTGGAGTGGACTAGATGAATGAATGATGGATGTCTGAACCCAGTCTTAAAAAGGGCGGCCAGTCAGTTTGTCAAACTTTTGTCCTAGAAGGAAATGGTAAACAAAATGGTTGCTATATTAGTTTGTCTTGTTCCTCAAGGGGTGACACCATTTTTATCTTCCAGAACCATTTAAAACATCCTTGGAACGATAGTCCAGACAAAATTAATCACAACACCAAGCCTTGTGAAATTATGTGGCAGAGAGTGATATCTTTCCCCTGGTAGTACAGTTTGTACCCAGCTCCTCCCACTTGGCTTGCTTGCTCAAGACGGCCTTCTATTATTGATGCAGTTATTTTCTGGTTATTTTGGAGGTAGTGTCTCTCAGACTTCAAGACCAGTCTTGAACCATAATCCTCTGGCTGTTAGCCTCCTGATTAGCTAGATTAAAGTGTGAGCCACTGATGCCTAGATATCTCAACTGTTTTTCAAACGAAGTATTGAGAGATATATACCTATTCAGAGTAATTTAAAAGATTTAAGATTTAAAAAAGATTAAAAGACGAAAAAATTTATGACCAGGATCAGTGTGATGAACAGCATTTAGGATATACACATGGATTATTTAGCATTTACTCAATGTCAATAAACAGAATTGTGTGTGTGTGTGTGTGTATGTATGTGTGTGTGTGTATGTGTGTGTGTGTGTGCTCATGTGTGCACCCATGCGTGCTGTTCCTGGGGCTTGAACAGGGCCTGGGCCCTGTCCTTGAGTTTTTGTGCTCAAAGCTAATGCTTTACCACTTTGAGCCATAGCTATTCTTTTTGCTTTTTTTGGTGGTTTCTTGGAGGTAAGACTCTCATAGACTTTCCTGCCTGAGCTGGCTTCAAACCTCCACCCTCAGTTCTCAGCCTGAGATAGCCAGGATTACAGATGTCAGCCACCAACACCTGTTTTTTGTAGTATTGGAATTTGAATTCAGGGCCTACTGTTGCTAGGAGGTACGTTCCAGAGCCATGTTCCCAGTCCTTTTTGCTGTGGTTATTTTTCCAATAGGCTCTTATTTTTCTCCTCCTGGGTTGGTCTGGACTATAATCTTCCTGTTTATACTTCCTGCATATCTGGGATAACAGGCATTCACCACTGAACCTAGCCTTTCAATTGAGTGAGATAGAACTCACAAACTTTTTGCCAAGGCTGGCCTCAAACCATGCTTTTCCCATTTTCAGCCTCCTGAGTATCTAGGATTTTTGGCATGAACCATTGTGCCTGTCTTACAAGTAAGATTATTTATAAGCAGTAGAAAAACACCAAGTGTTTTACATTTTGAAGACAAATGATCAGGTCCTGAGTTCAAACTCCAGTACTGCCCACAAAAAATAAAGGTTACAGTATATTATTGCATCTATAAAAGATGATTCCAGTTAAAAGAGTATCTATTTGACCATTCAGCTGTGGATTTGTAAACTGCTCTAAGAGATAAGACTACCTGGGGGCAGTGAACATCTCCTTTCACTGGGCTTGGACAAGCCTTCACCTAATTATGAAGTAGTCCTAATTATGTAAAACAGAGAGTGGATGTATTATGTTTAGACTTGAGTAAAGGAATAGGTAATATTGACTTGCTTAACTGCAAAAGTTCTATAGGAAACAGGTAGTATTCAAGCAAAACTATCATGACAGTGTCATAGCAAGCCCACAAAACCACTCAAAGGCTTCATTGGCTCCTATATTAATTAAGCACATTACATTCATTAAGGGGCAGGATTTTTTTTTAATCAAGCATTCATGACAGGCTCATGGTAAATGTGGAGACTGTCTTGCAGTATGGCTTCCTGCTGTGCTAGCTTTGGGAAGACTGGTGTCCGCAAATGAATGTGAGGGAAAGTCTGTGTCTATCTCATCTGTAACAGTTGTAAAAAGTTTTAGTAGATGTCACAGAGAAACTTAGGCTCCTTATCAGCCAGGGTGTCTTCTTTCGGTTAATAAGTTCAGGGGATGATTGTGAAGCCTGCTAATCTGTAAAATTTGGTGTGTATGGATGCTGTGCATTTTTGCAGAGAGAGAGGATAGAGAGTCATCTACTTTCATCAGAGTCTGGTAGGATCAATCAAGATTAACAACAGTGCTTCAGAGTCTCCATTAGCCAAAGAAAAACTCAGAGACTTAGCTCAGTATTTTTGTTCATTTTCCCAGCTATTTTCATGAAAAAAAAAATCATTCAAATGTTAGAGAGTTTTCACACCACATCTCAGGACAGAGGGAAAAACAGGATTAAAAGAGAAATGGATGATGGGATTTAAAAAACCTACAGTTAATGTGAGAATTGTTTAAATTAATTAATTTTTAGCAAGTATTATTTTAGTATAATAGGATAAAGTAGAAAGGAACAGGAATAAATGAGAGAATCATTTTCTGCTTCTCACATAGGAAATAGGGATTAAAGATTCTTAAAACCTCACTACTAAACTCCAAATAAGAAATTAATATGGAGATAAATATGGTCAATGTATGTTATATGTGTGTATGAAAATGTCAACATGAAACTCATTTGTTTCAAAATAGGCATATGATTATAAAAATATATTTAAAAGATCCCAACCAAAGATAAGAAGAATATAAACTATATGGGATTTTGTTTGTAATTCATATTAATCTGGTTGAAACCTTACTACTTTTTCTAGTAATCTGCTTCAGGACCTTTGAACATGCTGTTTCATCTTCCTGAAATACTCTTTTTAGATAATTCACATTCAGAAGCTTTCAAAGCCTTCTCCTTCAAGGTATTTTCTTTCAATAAGAAAAGTCATCCAATTTCCTAATGTTTAAGAATATCTAAAATATTACTTGCCTTTTTCTATTGTTCATGATGACATTGGTCAAGATACATTGTACTCATAAACAGACATGTTGAAATGAAACCCCTTTGTTAACTAGTTAAGGATATAAAAAGAGAACCATTTAACTGCAAGGGAGGTAGGATCCATACAAAACCTGACTGGAAGAAGTATGAATGGCAGAAAATGTGTATTGTTGTGCTGTCCATTATTTCATTCTTTGCTTTTAAAGCCTCAACAGCTAACTTCTGAAATAGACATTTAATCAACTTAACTCAGGTACTGAAAAGTAATGATTGTCTCACATTCTTTTTTAAAATTGTTATTATAAAATTGATGTACAGAGTAGCTTGCATTCTTTAGAAGCTGTTTTGCTTTGATTCTTAAGGTCCCTACTTCATATTTCTGTGATCATCCTTAAATTCCTTTGAGACTTATTTGTGCAAATAGGGCATGGTGTCAATTAATAAAAATATGAACAAAAACCAAAACCTGAGTTTTGTTTAGTGAAGCTGTGGCTCAAGTGGTAGAGCACCAGCCTTGAGTGATAGAAGCTCAGGGACAGCGCCCAGGCCCCGAGTTCAAGTCCCATTACCCATAACACCGACAAAAACACATTCTTTGCTTTTCAAGCCTCAACAGCTAACTTCTGAAATAGACATTTAATCAACTTAACTCAGGTGCTGAAAAGTAGTGATTGTCTCACATTCTTTTTTTAAATTGTTATTATAAAGGTGATGTACAGAGTAGCTTGCATTCTTTAGAAGCTATTTTGCTTTGATTCTTAAACTCTCTACTTCATATTTCTGTGATCATCCTTAAATTCCTTTGAGACTTATTTGTGCAAATAGGACACTGTGTCAATTAATAAAAATATGAACAAAAACAAAAGCATGAGCTTTGTTTCAGAAAAAGCGGTGTATATATAGATTGTATCCTATATTAATTATTCATGGTGATTGGTTGTAGATTGATGAGCATCTAAACGAAGAAGGTACAATACCTTTACAGCACAGGATCCTAATAATTTCATTGCCATTTTTAATTAAAATGTTCAGTTGGAGCAAAGATTTAAAAAAAATCATCAAACTTTGTTTTTCTTGGTGAAATGGGGTAAAGCCTGAAAAAAAATAATTGAGGAAATGGTTCTAAATGACTTCGTTGTGCTGATCTTGAAGGTCTTGGCTTGCCATTACGGTTTGCTGCTGAAATTGTTTCCATTACCTGTCATCAAGACGAAGAAGAGAAATATGGTTCCTATAAATTATGTTACAGAGCAATTGCCATAGAAAAATGGCAGACATTATTTTACCAAATTACTTTTTATCTACAAGACTACTCCCCTTGCTGCCATGATACTGTAAATTAGGTAGGAATTTTTGAAAAAAGGGGTTGTTGCTTAGTTTCTAATTTCAACTTCCATCACTGACAAAATAACCTTGCCTTTTTAACTAAATCCTGTAACTTGCCATGGACACTTTGCAGTCTGAGCTGCTGAACTTGTTTGGTGCTAATATATTCTCAGGATAAAAAGCAGTTTAATGGAAGGTTTTATTTTTATTAGTATTACAGAACTATGAGCTAGCCAAGACATATTATTAACTTGAGGAATGGTTAATTTAGCAGAGTACCTAAATCTCTTGGTATTCCAAATTCCAGCTGAATTTACTTCAATGAGTTCAAATGATAAATTCTGGTTTCAGAGTTTTTCAGGACTATTAATTGGCTATTGAAAGAGGTGTGGGTTTGGTGGGGAAAATTTCCAAATGCTTGTCCAGGGCCATTGATGACATGGATATTTAATCTTGTTCAATGCTCACACCTCTGTACCTTGTAGATATTCCATAGCTATATTTTCACAGTTGTGTTTTAGATAAGCAGACATTTACCAATGTTGAACTGTGCATCTATAAAGAAGCAGGCTTAAGATTTCTGAGATACTAAAGCTATACTTTTATACCACATATAGTAGTCAATTTGAACTACTATCCCAAATTATCACAAATAAGAGGCCTAAACAACAGAAATGCATTTGCATAATTCGGGACATTGAAAGTCTAAAAGCAGAGTGCCAGAAGAATCAGGTTTTGGTGAGGCCTTTCTTCTAGGTTACAAATGACTGTCTTTGGGTATTGTCTCAGGAAAAGGGTCAGGGAACTCTCTGGGGTCTCCATTATATGTGTGCTATTCTCATTGATGAAGGTTGCCCCATCATGAGTTCATGGCCTCTGAAGAAGTGCTACCTCTCATATTACCACACTGGATATTAAAATTTAAACATATGAATAATTTGAGGAAATGGCATAAAATTTATGTTTAAATTTGTGTTTGTTGTCCTATTGCCCTCTCCTGTATCATTCTTACACATTTTGCATAGAGACATTTTTTTTCAAATTTTTATTATCAAACTGATGTACAGAGAGGTTACAGTTTCATACTTTAGGCATTCGATACATTTCTTGTACTGTTTGTTACCTTGTGTGCTTTTTTATTTTTGGCCTGGAGAGGGGTCTTTAGGAAAGTGTAATGATTGTGGTGAAAGGTGGGGTATGAAAATTGTTTTAGGCATGAAGAAACTATATAGATGAACAAACAACATAATTACAAAGTCCCCATTTGTTTCTCTGTACAATTTGAAGGAATAATCTCAATA
The DNA here is from genome assembly GCF_023159225.1 of Perognathus longimembris pacificus. Classification (NCBI taxonomy): domain Eukaryota; kingdom Metazoa; phylum Chordata; class Mammalia; order Rodentia; family Heteromyidae; genus Perognathus; species Perognathus longimembris. The sequence goes on along the minus strand of NC_063162.1, from coordinate 100,128,697 downwards.
GTTTGAGTATTTTCTGAAGTCTGAATTACTGTGATGCTATGATATTGGATGGATATTATTGATTCAACTGCCTTGATTTTCAAGTTGAAAGAAAAAATATTTTATAAAGAATTTATGAGAAATAAAAAATAATTCTTGTTTACTTAGAGGCAGGGTTAAAAAGATCATGGAAGCACTTTAGGATTTAAAAAAATGTTCAAATGTTTCAAGATGGAAAAATCTGTATATCAAGAACTTGTCCATCATTTATCAAATGCAAATCTGAGTCTTTTATGTGCAGATCACTATGGGAATATCTTAGATATATCACTCTCATCAAGAAGACCTGGATCTAGTGAAGGAGGTGATGAGTAAATACTAAAAGAATACAGTGTGTACACTTATGGATCTAGTCCATTGAGGTGGGCAAAGGAACAATTTTTAAATGCATAACTAATACAAAATTGCTCTCACTTTATGATTTGCTTTGATCACAGCAAAAGCATATATGATTTAAATCAGTACTTTAAATAAACACTTCCTGTATCTCTTATCCATGTTTCTCACACATTCATAATTCTGTGCCTATTTTCAAAATTTCCCCACATGACAGTTCTGAACAGCATGCAATGTTCTCTCTTCTTCTTTCCTCACTCTCTACTGTGTAGGATTTTGTAAAATAAAACCCAGCACAGGAAAGCCAATCTCTTGGAACAGAAAAGGAAAAGACACTAAGCTGATAATGACAAAAAGCTCCTGCAGGGGAATGAGCTTCATAGCATGGTTTCCTCCCCTATATGTCTTCTTTTTTCTCTGGTACAGTAACTTCATCATGTGGGACCAGCTCTAGACAGTTTGGGTTTAAACAATCCCATACCCATTACAAAGATAGAGAGGCCCCAGAAAGAACAATTATACTCTTTCATTGTCTGGGCTAACGTGACTAGGTCAAGGGCACATATGTATAAAGGCTCAGTCAAGCCAAGAATCTCTGGGAAATTGGATAGAGCTCTTTCTTTGTGCATCATGTGTTTTCTTTCTTTTTTTTTTTTTAAAGGATTGTACAGTATGAAATTATTATCATACATTTTTTCTGGTTGGATAAACAAATGAGTAGAGCCAGTGTCGAAATGGAGAAATAAATTTCATTGAAATTTAGTGATGAATTTGAAAGATGAGCCCAGTAAGTGTCATTGTCTTCTTTTAGGGCAGCAGAATAAGACTACATGTACATGTTAGTCATTGTGGCTTTGAGTCCATCATGAATCCTTAGGAAAGAGACATTCACAAATGATTCATATCTCTGCCTATTGTCTATACTTATACTTTGTTTATAGTTACTGTGATCACGATTTAAGTATTTCTCACAATTTTATAATGTTTCTACTACTGTTTGTTTGCCTGTGATTTCAATATCTGCCTAGTTTAAGTAGCCATAGTCATGACTTATGAGATCCATAGATCTAAACAGTACTTTGAATTGGTCAAGTTGGCATAACGTCTGCCTTTTAATGCTCAAAATTGACATTATCTTTTAAGAAACTATGTATCTAACCATGTTAGAGAGAAAATAAATACCTAATTTGATACTATCTAGATTAGTTATATTAATATCTTGTATATATGACCATTTCTGCCAACTTCAGGTTTCATGAAATAGTAATGGTAATAGTAAATAGCAAACAGTATGGTAATAGAAGACAGTGACAAAGGACTGAATATGCTTAATGTCTTTGATAGGTTTCTAGGACACGTCACTACAATTATGTTTTTTCCCCCTAAATGTGGTATCTAAGAATATTTTCAGAGGAATGAGGGCCCAACCCCTCCTGAACTGTGATTGTTTATTCCGGTGCATTTATCTGTAGTTCACCATTTCTACCAGTACAAAACAATCTCAGACTTCTGTGTCCTAGATGCAAGTCCTAGTGGGAGCAGACCAGCGTGACTGGCATCACATCCTTCTATATTGGAGCCACAGCTCTTGTTATCTCTAAATGATAATGTAGGGTGAGGGGTCATTCTACTTCACAAGGCCACCACCTGAAACTCTTAGTGTGTGTTCAAATCATGTGTTCGGAGAGCCAAACGAGCATTATAAATTGCCCTGTCTGCTCTCTCATCTTACATAGGTGGAAAAAGAGGCTAGAATGGCTAAGAAGAAAACCTTATTTTTACCATTATGAAAGACAGGAGGTGTGCATTAAAAAAGCTATTATCTGGGGCTGGAGTAGACACTAATAAGAAAACTTGTCAAAATGTCATGGCAATCATTCTGGGGGTCAAAGCCATGATGTTAAGAAATAGGGTGTGAAATTACTGTTGGAGAGACAGCATGAGGCAAGGCACCTCAGAGGTAAGCCTCCATTGTCATCCGAGCAACAGGAGGAGAGGAGAAAGCAGTCCCTGGTTTAGGCTTAGAGGTTAAATCTCTCTTTTAGCTACACAGAGCCTTTTTAAAATAGCTATCTTATTAATACCACCATGGAGAGGGTTGGCAAACAAAAGCAAGATTGGGAACTCTTGAATGCAAAGAGAAAACCATGTGTTACAGTATCTCTTGCCGCTAGGTAATACCTTATCCCCTAAAGCAGTTCATGCATGCCTTCTACTTACCCACCAGCCAAGATTTCATTTTCTCAGATATTTCCAGGCTGTGAGAGTGTTGGCTGCCTAAAAGGCAATCCAGGGACAGTTCCTAGAATAAGGTGAAAATTGATTCTGGGATAGAAAACAACAGATGTGCCCCACAAGGGAGGAACAGAGAAGGAAAAACTTCCTTAAGGCTCCCTTAAGGTGGAATCAAAGATTGTTTGCAGACAAGATTTGCTTCTCAAAACAATAGGAGGGTAGAAATGCAATGCCATTTGCTTTTCTGCAAAATCTAGTACCCTACCCCATTACTGGCTTTTACTACTTGTTGTTTTGTTAATTAATTTTTATTATTTGTACAAAAATATTACAGGTCCATAAGTCAGGTTATGAGTACAATGCTTCTTGATCAATGCCACCCCTTCCATCATTCTCTCATTTTCTCCCTCCCATTCCTTCCTTCAAGTTACCTACTGCATTTTTTTTTTACAGAGTATTTGCTGAGTATAATGACTACATTTGCTCATGCTTCTTTCCTCCATTCTTTTGCCTCTCTTTGTCCTCCACCTGGAACGTTATTACTCCCTGTTATTCATTTTGATAAAAAGTACATTGGTTGTTTAGATGAGTTACATTAGGGGATTCCTCCCCTAATATACCATCCTTTAATCAGTTGGTTTATGTGCAAATGCATAGATCCCTGTTTATGTTTTCACATATGTTTGTATTTTAGATCTAACTTCCACATATGAGAAAAAACATGTGCCATTTGTCTCTCTGAGCCAGGGTTACTTCAAGGCTTTTGCTTCTTAAAACTCATATTTCTTGGTCAAGATTCATTATGGTTTGTATCAATGTTCCCCATATGTTAAAGGATTCTCTACTAGACTATGGTAGAGTAGCAGGTGGAAGCATTAAGAGGTGTGGTCTATGAGAAGGAAGCTAGGGCTTTGGAACACCCTGGATGCCCACATTGGAGCCCCGACCCCTTCCCCTCTTTCTTGCTTTCTGGATGCCATAGGGAGAACAACTTTCTCTGTTGCTGCCATGATGAAGTGTTTCACCATAGGCCCAAAAGCAATGAGCTGAAATCTGCCAAACTGTGAGCCCAAAGAAATGGTTCCTCTTTTCAAGTTGATTTATCTCATATATTTGTTACAGTTACAGAAAGCTGATTCAAATTTAATGTTGACCCTATTCTTTCTAGCATAATCCTTTCCACATTTCCATCTTTCCTGTCCTGGCAGTGTATCCCTTCTTCATGGGTGTCTGTGTTTGTTTACTTTACCACTAGATGAAAAGGGAGAGCCAGGGAGACAGGAAACAGGAGGTCCAAGACAACCACTATTTATTTGGTCTTGAACCTAGTGGAAAGTTTAGCAGTTCCCATGTGGGCTGTTTATGAAACATATTGTCCATAAAAAGGTATATTATCATACAATATATTCTGGAGAATATTTAAAGGAAAGTGAAATTCTCTGCAATACAGAATGTCAGACTTAAAGGAAGGGACAGGTGTGGTGAATAGAGAATTCTGAGAGGAAGTTCCTCAGGGACACTACCGACTGTCACGTTGGAATATTACCTTTTCTCAGAACACAAGGAAATGCTCTTATGCTCAGTGCAATACATCCTGCTGTTTCCAGCTAAAATGTGCTGAGAATTCCTCCTTCAAGTCTATCCTCTTTAATTTTACATGTTATTTCTTCTAATGTCAGCATCCATTTCCTTAAACCCCTATCTATGGCCTTTACTTCATTCTGCTTCCTGCAATATTTAGGTGCTCACATGCACATCTGCCCCACTGCATTCTAGACATATCAGCCCAGGCACCTCATGCTGTATCTGTTCACACGTAACACCTGACAGAGTGGCTAATTACACTGCTTCACTCAGCACATGGTTGTTGAATGAAAGAAAGAACACAGTAGGTCAGGTTTTCCTCTGATTTTTCATTTGAGAAGTCTCAATGGTATGCTCTATGTTCTCTGAGTTTAAGTGTGTAGGAATAAAGAGGGGAACAAGATGAAACTAATCTTGATTGGATTCAAACATTTAAAAAGCTTAATTGTTATTATAAAGGTGATGTACAAAGGGCTTACAGCTGTGATTCTAATATTTCCAATCCAGTGTTAGTACATTTAAAAACAGGGTTTTGTTTGGGTTTTTATATAGTGTTTTAAAAGAAATACAAAAGGGGAGAAAGTTTACTTTGGTGACTTAGATCTTTCACCTTTTCCCAGAACACATTCACACAGGCACACACTCATGCATTTAGATTGCCACCATCAAATAATAAACATGGTGCAGTGAACAAGGGTAATGTTTGGCTTCTTGTTTGCAACTATGATTGAGCCATCTGGAGTAGAGTCCAAAGTTCATAGCTATTGTTCTGTCTGTGGTATCATACTTTAAAAATCTGTACATATGTACTTGCTTTCAAAGTTTATGTGTATGTAAAGGAGAAAGAGATTAGTTATAACCACAAGCTTTTGAAGTTTTTTGTTCTCTTCTGGGTTTTGAATATCTCCCCCTTCCTTCTTCCTTCTCAGTTATAGTCTTATTTTTCTCTTTGATTTCATTGCCCCTTATGCCTTGTCACTGGGCTGTCTGGCATCTTGATGTAGATTCTTTTACCTTTTTCATTGAAGCTAGAATGTACCTAGCACCTGAAAACTCAAAGGTTTTGTTTGTTTTTGTTTTGCTTACAAGATAGTGTACTATGCAGTTCAAGATTAGTCTTGAACTCACAAAGTAGCTAAGGCTGGCTAAAACTGAAGTTTTTAAAGTTCAAATTTAATAATAGAAGACTAACAGATAGTGTAGCAGGAAGAAAATTCAGACAAGGGAAGTTTATTCTGGGAACATTGGAGTTTGGCAATAAGTAACTGAAGACTGAATTTTAAAAACAGAAATTCTGGGTTTATGTCTTATCAGTAATGTGATGGTTAGTTTCACAGAACAACTTGGCTAGGCAATAGTTATTTAATGAAGTATTTCTCTGAAGATACATTGTGGATATGGTTAACAGCTACAATCATTGACTTTGAGTAAAGATTATTCTTATTACTGTGCGTGGATCCTACTTAATCATTGAGGGTTTTAAGAACAAAAGCTCAGGTATTTCAAACAGGAGGAAATTCTGCTTTGTGAAGAAAGCATCTACTCCTGCCTTCATTTGCATGCTGCCTGATTGCCCTATGAATACTTGCTAGGTCCTATAATCATTTGAAGCAATTTCTAAAAATAAACCTTATCAATGTATATCATTTTTGTCTGGTTCATTTGGAGAACCCTGACTGTTACACACAATGCAATTAGAGTAATAAATGATTCCAGCAATATTCCCTAAACTGTTCATAAACACATTATTTTAATGGTATTTTATTTGATAGTTAAGCATCAATGACTGCAAGACTGCAGTACTCATATCATTGAAAGACCAAACGGTTTTAGTACATAATAGTTTTAGTGCCATTTAGTACATAATTTATAAAGTCCAAGTAGTGACAAACTATTCTTGAGGGGTTATATATCTTTTTTAAGAGTAATATAGGCTAAGGGCTGGTGGCTCACTCCTGTAATCCTACCTACTCAGGAATCTGAAATTTCAGGATCCTGGTTTGAAGCCAGCCTACACAAGGCTGTGGCCCTCTTTATCTCCAACTAACCACTGTAAAACTGGAAGTGGAGCTGTGGCTCAAAGTGGTAGAATGCTAGCCTTGAGCAAAACACTCAGGGACAGTGCCCAAGCCCTAAGTTCAAGCCCAGTGACTGAAATTAATAGAAGAGTAATGTTTATTACAAATACCATTTTGATATACTAAGAAAATTCCATAGTTTTCCCAAATAAATAAGCATGTTTGGAAGGAAATCCTCAATTCAGGGAAGACTATGTTCCAAGATTGGATGTTTCCTTACAACTTAAACCATATTCTGGGCTGGGGTGTGGCTCAAATGGTAAAGTGCCTGCCTAGGAAGTCTGAGGCCTTTTTCTAAAAAAAAAAAGAAAACACAAAAGTTTTAGGATTATTTGTTTAAAGGCTACTGTGGCTGCGAAGGTGAGTACTGAGGTCATAAACCAGGGGAGAGATAATAGTAAGAAAAGAGATTGGAGAGAGGTTCCATTGACAAAACACATGGTACTCTTTGTAAATCGTGTTTAGCAATGACTTTCCAAAATATACATCCTGCTCATGGATTTGGAATCAACATATTTAATATAATATGATTTTAAATGAAACTTACTGAAAATTTTGGAAGAAATAAGTTAAATCTATAAACTCCTAAGCACTATTTTTTGTCTGATGTTGATAAATTTGACATTCATTATGTAATTCAGTTATACTTCTCTGTAGTAAGCTTATTTAAACAGAAAATTTGTATTTTTTGCTATAATGCTGATTCCTAGCTTCTCTGATGAGTTGTTTTTTTCACTCATCTGTTAATTTTAACTGATTTTTAAACTCATAAATCAGCATATACCAATGCTTTTTGCACTAGAAAATTAGGTTTATTTTGCTCTTCAGACTAATGAATTCCTTGAAGTATAGTATGAGAATTAAAAAAATCATAATTTGGTGAAAACTTTTGGAAGAAGTGATTTATTCCACACTTCATATATTTTTATGAGCTTTGCTAAATCAAAAATTGTGCCTGCCTTTCAAACTTCTCCTTACATTTGAATCTGTCTCTGAAGCTACTTTTAAGAACCATATAATTCTGATCAAGAATTCTGTTTCTCACTGAAAAACTTCCTTGTGTTTCTGATTTGGGGTGACATGGTGGTGATTACCTTTGTTCCTACTTAGATGTGTAGAATTTGCTTCAGAGCTTTGATGTTCTGAGATTTAAAGGAATGATGAAATGCAAATATGTATCTGTTATTTTCATATGGAAATGATATTTTGACTCAGAAATATATTTTTTGTTGGCAAATGCTAGGTCCTATAAAATAAATTAAAAGATACTTGCAAGCTAGGCTAGGGTGTTTTTTTATTGGTACTATACTAAGAGATAATATAACTAACTGGAATCTAAAAATTCTAGGGCTTTAAAACATTACTGAAATTTTCATTAAATTTCAGCACCTAAGATTTGAGGATTTTATTTATTTTCATGTTCATAGTGCATTCATTTCATTGTTTGAGTTTTGATATTCCTGCCTTTAGTAACTAGCTTATATTTTACTATTTTTTTTATTATGAAAGCAGTACATTCCATTGTGAAAAAATTCAATCAACAAAATAGTGCCTTCCATAGGCAAAATTCAAGTTTACTTAGGTAGTTTTTGAGTGTGTGTGTGTGTGTGTGTGTGTGTGTGTGTGTGTGTGTGTGTGTGTGCTAGTCCCGGGACTTGAATTTAGAGTCTGGGTGCTTTCTTGGAGCTTTTTCGCTCAAGGCTAGCTTTCTACCACTTTGAGCCACAACATTACTTCCTTTTCTCTGGTAGTTAATTGGAGGTAAGAGTCTCATGAACTTTCTTGTGTAGCCTGACTTCGAACTGCAATCCTCATATCTCAAACTTCTGAATAGCTAGGATTACAGGCATGAGCTGCTAGTGCTTGGTTATTTCTGGTTAATTTTTGATGGTTAGTTATAGATAAGTCTCACAGACTTTTCTGCCTGGGCTGGCTTTCGGCTGGGATCCTCAGATCTCAGTCTCCTGAGTAGCTAAGATTACAGGTTTGAGCCACAGGCACCCAGCTTTCTTTTTTAATAGGTTTTAGTGGATTTGTATTTCATTATGCTATTTGCATACAATGTTCTCCTTTTCCCTCCTGCTGTTTACATATCCCAAATATTCCCCTTTAGCAATCTTGTCACATTGTTATTATTTGAGGGGTTATACTCTGTATATGAAAGAAAACCTGTCTTTGTGAACTTGGCTTATCTTGCTCAACATGTTCTCCAGTTCTATGCATTTTCTTGAAAATGACATAATTTCACTCTCTTGTCTGGCTGAACAACACCTCACTGTATAGACACATCACATTTTCTTTTTCTACTCATTGATTGTTAGATACTCTATGCAAATTCCAGAACATGGCTATTGTGAATAGGGCTACTTTTTGAAGGTAGTTCATTTTGAATCCAGCCAAGATCTCTGGTGTTATTGTAAAATGAAAACATTAACACCCTAATTTTTTTAAACGAGTTCCCACATTAAAATGTTAGTAGATAATTTTTTTTTCTGCAGCATTTACTTTGTACCCTTTGCCCTCGGGAATGGCTATTTAGGGTTTCTGCAGATTGTCGTTTCTTCAGTAAGTTAACTTTAGTTACATAAAAGTTTTGTTTTGTTTCCAAACAGAAAATCCTACTATGACTTCATCGTCCATAAACTCATAAGAAGAAACCAAGTAAGCATATTTTAATCTGTCTAATTCCTGCCTTCCAGTGTTTTATTTCATTGTATCATATCTTCCTTTTTTATTATCTTTAAAAAGAGGTTTCACTTTGTGCATACAATGCATCTCACTCAATGTCATCTCTTTTATCATATTCTCTAAATAGCTTTTGTTTTCTACTGTTAAGCATACATGATGAAGGAGGTAATACATTAGTATGTAGTTTAGATGTCCAGGGACCACAGAATGTAGTATAATTTAAGATGGAGAAGTTATCATGTGTATTTATTGGATTAATACAAAGTACTTTTTTAATGGAGTCATTTGATACTGTAATTTGAAGGTAAATCTTTGAAATGGAAAAAATTTTACCCATGGATGGGCTGAAGCAGTATTTTAATTTAATTAAGCAAAATTCTAGCACTTAGAGAAATGCTCATAAGCAGTTTGGATTTCAGGGTCTTTTTGGAGAGCTGTATGGTTGGCAAAATTGATTCTGCTTCTAGTTGTCATATAAACCTACTCTTTTGAACAAATTGCCTCTTCCAGTAGAGTTTATACAGTATGTTTGCCCCATCCCTCAAACTACCTTTTCCAGTATACAGACATCCTGCCTGCATCTCTTTTTGCAAATTTTCCATGTGTTATAAAAATATTTGTTTGTAACTGTCATTGTAAATGTTATACCAACTTAGATATTTATTACAAATGTGTAATTTAGAGGTACCAATTCGTTATAAACTATATTATTAATATAGTTTTACTGGATTGTCTTGAGGAAGGGTAGGTTTTCTGCCAATAATAAGACATCACAAAATATTGCTAGCAATTACTGGTGAGATATGGGCTTTTTATGGTTTGGTATTTCTAGCTTTGTTTGCAGATGGATGAGTCTGTGCTGTCTTCTCTAGGACTGGCAGAGAGTAGTGTTTTGAGACAGTCGAGTTATGGACGCTGTTTGGGATGCAGAGGGCAGAGTCTAGTTTTATAGTCCAGGGAGCAGGAATGAGACTTGCCACCCTGCCCTCACCACTTGGGTTGATTGTATTCTTTTCTCACCAACAGCAGGCCCTCCTCTTAAGTTTCCCCTCCTTATTCTTTAGTTCTTTGTCTAAATCAGCTCTAAGCTGTCTGAGACAGGGCTCTGTTTTCACTGTGTTGTTTTGTGAAATACCATATGTGCACATGACATTTTATAGATAATAAAAACAGCAATGATTATAGGTTGTTGTAGCATTCTGTTGATATTCCTTCTGGTAACAATACATAAAGATATCACTTGACATTCCATTGAGTTAACAGATCTGTTGTGTTGATTTTTTACTGCTGTTAAGAGCAGAAAGAATATTGATTTTAATCAGAAGAAACAGGGAGAAATTGCTTTGACATGTGTTTTTTTACTTGGTCTTTGAGAATGGCATGAAGTAATGAAAAGAATAAATATAATCTGTGTTGAGATCTTTCAAAACTCCTCTAACGTTGTTTGAAAATAGTGACCCAAGGAGAAGAATTTATACTTAGAAATGAAATGTTTAATCAGCCATCTCAAAGCAATCTAACAGAGGCTTTCAGCAGAATATTAAACAACATTGATTTCAGCCAAAGTATGATTGAAATAGAAGAAAACATGGTTTAATTTGTTCATCATTTAAATATTTATATTTTATTTACTTATTCAATAACTATGTGATGAACACCTATAGATAGAGCTGGTGTTGCCTTAAGTTCTGGGGCTATGGTAGAGACCAAAGCAGAAAAAGCCCTTGCCGTAAAGCATTTTTCACTTTTGTGGATAAGTTTGAGCAATGAAACATATTATGTATGTCAAATGGCTGTAAGTCCCATGGAGAGAAACATGGAACAGGTAAGGGAGCCCAAAACCTTCCAGCACATGCATTGGTAGTAGCCATCTTATATGGGGTATACAAGAAAACTTTTTTTTGGAGATCAAAGGAAGTAGGGTACAAGTCTGTACGTTTTTTAGCTTCAGTTTTTGTGTTCTTGAGACAGAGTTTCACTATGTCACCTAGGCTGATCTGGAACTCATGCTATAATTTGAATTGGTTTTGGAATTGTAATCTGCCTCTGACTCCTTGCCCTCATACTTAACGTAGGGATTTTTTGAAAGAGTGTCCCAGGCAGAAAGAGGGAAAATGTCCTGAGTGTCGTGTGCCCAAGAGAAAGAAGTCTTAAAAAAATTATTATTCATTGTCAAGTGATGTACAGAGGGGTTACAGTTTCATATGTAAGGCCATGGGTACATTTCTTGTACTATTTGTTACCTCCTCCCTCCCTCACCCACACTTCCTTTCCCTCTCCCCCCATGACTTGTTTACACAAAATTGTTTTGCAAATATTGCTTTTGGAGTCATTTGTCTGAGAAAGAAGTCTTACATGAGTGGGAGAGTAGTTGTTAGAAAGAAAGTGGGATGATTCTGATTTTTTTGTAGGCTCTGGAAGCTTATAAGATTTTGACTTTAACTCTGAGTGAGGCGGCAAACTAAGTAGGGAGTCATATTCCTTTTAGAAACAAATTAGTTTGTGCATTACCAGAATAACTGTAAGGGGATCACAAGGGAAGCAAATACTGTAGTTGGCTAGTTCAAATCCAGGCAATGGGAAACATTGGTTTGGACCAAGGTGAACACACAAGGAGGTATGACAACTGAATAGATTTTTGCCATACTTTGGAGCTGAGGAGATGGGAGTCATTTCATGATGGAGGGGATTTTGGGTGTGAGGTAAGTCAAGAGTCAGGGATGATTCTATTGTTTGGGCCTGAGCAAATAAGATGCAAATAAGATCTTATTTCAATGCTGGACCAAGAAGAAGGCAAAGGAACCTAGCAGTTCTCTTGGGTTCACACGGAGTGTGGATATTGTACAGAATGTTCATTCTATGGGAGAGGTCAGAGATGCACATGAAAATTTGTTTGGGAGTCATCAGTATAAAGCTGGCATTTGGAGCCATGAAAACAAACCTGGAAGAGATCATTGAGGAAGTTTGTTAAATGAAGAGTCTCAGAACTGTTGTCTGGAACATCAGAAAGTTTAGTGTGGACTTACAGGGAGTGAGATGGTGAGGTACAAGGGAAACCTAAAGACAGTGGTGGCTTTGAGGCCAAGTGAAGTAACTGTTCAAGAGGAAAGGGGAAATACAGAATCAGACCTCCCGATCGCTCTCAGAAATGAGGAGGGGAGCTGGCAACAGGGGTTACTGTTGACCACCTTGTGAGTTGTCCTGAGGAGTGGAGGGTATAAAAGCCTTCAGAGGTGGGGGGGAGGCTGGAATCAGAAATGAATAAGGCAATAAAATAAAATCAGAATAATTCCATAATTCTATTAAGGAGTTTTGCTGTAAAGAGGAGGGTGGTATTATTGGAACAATGTACAGTGAGTTGTTAGGTGGAACATATGGCAAGCCTGCTGAAGAAGTTTGTTGCTGAACACACTTGTGTGTAGGATCATTATCAGAAGTGTGGATTCCTTTTGGCTATAGTTCAGTGTTAAACTGCTTGGCTCACATACTTGAAGCTATGGGGTTGATCCCCATCCCCAGCACTGATAAATGGAAAAATGAGTTTCTACTGTTTATTGTATTCTAGGGAAGTAAACAGAATCTAGCAAGAATGCCTGTCAGACTTTGGAAGAGGCACTAACACGACTGTACCAGACCTGTCCTGACACAACTTGGGGATACTGCAATGCCTCGACTCCAGCTTGAGCTGGCTTATAGAATTGGGGTTCAAGTCTCTGGTTGGCCTGTTTTATTATTATTTTTTAATAGTAAATACTTTCTTCTAGATTCTATGGGAGTTCTGTGGGATGGCAAATTCTTTTCTAGAGCTCAGCCTAAAGGAGATGAGTCTTGGAAACATAAGCCTTATGTAGTAAGAAAGAGTATAATAATGCAGTGGGCATGGAAGGGTTTTTCGTAACTTATTTTTCCTCTTTCCTCTTTGCTTTCCTTATCTTTCTCCTCTTGATTTTCCTTTTCTCTTTCCTGCCTTTTTTTTCTTTTATCTTTCCTTTCTTCCCTCCCGTCCTTTATCCCACTTTACCTGTTCATTGATATGTAGTATTGTAGCTTTGTGTTTGTTGAGAATAATGTGTTTGGTGAAAATAATGTAGTTAACAGGAAAAAACACTGGAATGTAGGTAAACAGTCCTTGGTAGAAATTATTTGGAGAAGATAAAAGGATTGGGATTCAGCATAGGATTAGAGAGCTGGGCTGCTAAGAGAACTGGCAGTGCATTTATGCTGTAAATGGAGACTGGACATTCTTTTAGAATTCCTTCTAACTTCTCAGTGAACTGTGAACTTGCATTAAGACTAAGCACAGAAAACAGCATTTGATTAAAAACAAGTGTCATTAGCACCTATTTTTAAAAGAGAAACTACTGTCACTCTTTTGTTGAGAACTTTGTGGATTTCAGATGGGTATTCATAGTTAAATCCATTTTGGTTTGAGCTAACTGTTTATTTAGATGGGTTTCTTTTTATAGGGGGAAAAATCTCATTTTAGTGGTGTTTTATGATTTGAGCCATGTTAGATGGGTCTGTCAATATAATAGAGAAATGAGGAAAGAGTACTTGTGGTGCTATGAGATGTATGAAGAATAATCTGTACTTATTAAGCCTATAAATATGTTTAAAATTCACTAGCATTCATGTGGCTCACAGCAGACACAAACATGACATTTGGGACTGTATCTTCATTGCATTCTGGGGGCATGGAGTGATTGGCATATCCTAACCTACTTAAACTGTGAGACTCAATTGGTTATTCACAGCAATTCATTTTTTTTTCACATTTGGAGCTTGGATAATTGGATTAAATTATAGCAAAATAAATCAGGCCTGCTATACTTCTTGAATGGATGAGGAGATAGGCGATTCTAGCAAAAGGCATGAATTTTTAAAAATGTCATTATTATATATGATTTCTGAAAAGCAGGGAAGATATCCTATTTTATAATAAATAAAAATAATGATTATAACTGGACTGTATGGTTCTTCATTTTCAGAACTTTAATAGTCAGGTCAAGTCATGGTTGTACTAAGTGGCTTCTACCCTTCCATTTATAAAAGTTTACGGTATTTATATATAGTTATATTGAGTAAGCCATTGTAGCTGTGTTTTCTCTGAGATGACACTTCCTTAGTTGTTTTTTCATTTTTCCAGAGGCGATTATATGCTTTTATAAACGCCAAAGTGCTTCAAGGTCATATGTAGAATCTATGTAGTTATTTGTATTGATATGGCTGGTCATGCTGACATGAGGATCCAAGTGTCATGATGTTTGGCTGAAAATAGAAAGATATAATTAACAAAGGAATAGAATATTAAAAAAATAAAAGCAGGGTACCATCTTTTCCTTTTCATGTTGCTAATGATAAGAAGCTAAATCTCAGAGAGGAATGTAAAATGTTGCTGTGAGAAAAGTCATGCCAAGTTTCATTCCAACATATAGTCTTTGGTGTGAGTTAGAAGAATTAAAATATCAGATTCTAAGAAGTGATACATCATCATTAAAAATTAATCAAGAATTTAATAAGCCAGATGAGTTTCATTGTTTTCTTAATAACTCCAGCTCATAAAAAACAGCTGAATCCTTGAATCTGGAATATACCCTACTATGCATAGTTCTGTACATATTTCCTTGTAATGCATGTCCAATCCAGAAAATATCATATTGGAAGCTGTTGAAAGTTAAAAACCATATTAGATAGTGCTGGTAAGCAACTCCTTCCCAACTTTGTTTTCTCCCACATTCCTTCCTTCCAGTATTCTCCTTATCTATTAGTGTTCTGCTTATGTTTTTACTTGTAGATCATATATCACTATTTTATAGTTAAGTGGAAAGCCCTGTTATTTTGTTTTTCAATGTTTGTTTCACATGTTAAAAATTAAGAGGCTCAGTAAAGAGATACAACTACTTATTTCATAAACTTTTAATGATTTCCATTCTAATTGGCAATATTGAAATTGCAACTAGTATTTGAATTAGCCCTCTTCTCTTTATGAATGTATCTTTCACTTTCTTTTCCTATGGATGACATTCTTGTAGTTCTTTGAGATCCAATAAAAACCTTACGTCATCAGGAAGGGTCCTCTAATCACCAGCCTGCAGTTTACCTACTTCCCAGATCAATGGCTCTATCTTCAGAATTTTCATGTCAATTTGATTATATTATTTAACCACTTGTAAAGTCCTTACATAGACTGCCCCAAGTTGTCATGAGACAAAAGTCAAATTTCTTGCTGTATTAACCTCTTCTCCTTCTCCTTCTCTTCCTCTTCTTCTCCTCCATCTCTTTCTCCTTCTCCTTCTCCTCCATCTCTTTCTCCTTCTCTTCCTCTCCTTCTCCTCCATCTCTTTCTCCTTCTCCTTCTCCTTCTCTTCCTCCTCCTCTTCCTTCTCCTCCTCCTTTTCTTTTTCTTTTTTCCCCCTTGTCCATCAGGGGGCTTGAACTCAGGACCTGGGTGCTGTCCCTGAGCTCTTCAGCTCAAGGCTATTGCTCTACCACTTTGAGCCACAGTGCCACTTCTGGTTTTCTGATGGTTAATTGGAGATAAGAGTCTCATGGACTTTCCTGCCTGGGTGGCTCTGAACCGTCATTCTCAGATCTCAGCCTCTTGAGTAGCTAGGATTACAGGTGTGAGCCACTGGTGCCAGGCTTTAACCTTTCTTTCTCAGGAGTATCCCAGTTTAGATAGTAAATATGTACATCCTCTTGTGAAGGATTTGTTTCATTTTAGGACTTACCTTGTTACCTGGTACATAAAGTTTATTCAATTAGAATTGTCAGTTAATTTGAATTGAGGTGATTATTTGATGTCTAGAAAGACCTTTCTAAGTCTTGTAGAAGTCTCTGAAAATTTTATGGAAGTATTGTTGTTTATATCTACAATTTACCAGTATTAATGTTCAAAGACAAAAAAATCATAGCCCATAAAGCTATTACTTATATTAAACAGAGAAGAGATAACCTGGCTCAATTTTGAAGAGAAATTTTCTCAACTTAGTCTGTTGGTTTTTAAGTTCCTTATGCGAATCCAGAGGAATGTGCACCTTAAGTTCCTCGAAAGAGAACAACAAGCCAAACCCCAAGAAAATAGACAGACACAAATAATTAAAATCAAATCAGAATTAAATGACTTAGAGTAAAAAAAAAAAATCGAAAGAATCAACAAAACGAAGAGTTGGTTCTTTGAAAAAATTTACAAGATAGATAGACCCCTAGCAAATCTGACCAAAAAATGAAGGCAGCACACCCGAATAAACAAGATCAGAGATGAAACAGGTAACATCACCACAGAAACAACCAAAATCCAGAACACAATAAGGGAATATTTTGCAAACCCTTACACCAACAAATTTGAGAACCCGGAAGAAATGGACGATTTCCTAGCAAAAATTGATATCCCCAAGCTCAACCATGAAGATTTAAATCTAAACAGACCCATATCCAGCATTGAAATAGAAACTGCAATAAGAGTTCTCCCATCCAAGGAAAGTCCAGGTCCAGATGGATTCACAGCAGAATTCTTCAAGGCCTTCAAAACAGAACTCACACCAATATTTCTCAAACTCTTTAATGAAACTGAAAGAGAAAGTTCACTACCAAACACATTCTATGAAGCCAGTATAACCCTCATCCCCAAACCAGGCAGAGATTCATCAAGGAAAGAGAACTATAGACCGATTTCCCTGATGAACATTGATGCAAAAATTCTCAACAAAATTCTGGCCAATTGACTTCAACAGGTCATCAAAAAAAATCATACACCATGATCAAACTGGATTCATTCCAGGGATGCAAAGTTGGTTCAATATACGCAAGTC